>NC_090443.1:760547419-761161645 GCF_031143425.1 Pleurodeles waltl | reverse complement strand
TTGCTGGTGCTCTCTCTCTGGCCTTCTTTCAGAATTTTTTGTCATGGGGGTTTGTGGGTGATGTGGGTGTGTGTTTTATATTGTAATGGGTGTGTGGGAGTGGTGTGTGTATGTGTATCAGGTGTGTGTATTTGGAATTGTCCAATGTGGCTGTGTTTTGTAAGAGTGTGTGTATTTTGAGCGCGGCGGTGTGTACCGCCAATGAAATACCACGGTTAAAAGACCGCCGCAAGGATTTGTGTGTCGTGATAGTGTGGGCGTATTTCTGTTGGCGTGACGGTGGTGGTTTTGTTTTCACCAGTTTATCACTGACCTTTGGTGTGGGTGTCTGAATTTTGGCGGATTCCGACATGTGGGTCATAATAGCTGTGGCGGAATTCCCTGTCCGCGGCGGTGTGTTGGCGGTCTTCTGCACAGCGGTATGCGGCTTTTACTGCCAATGTTGTAATGACCGCCAGAGTATCTTTCCTAGGAGTCCTAGTTACATTTCTGTCCCTAGCCCCACCATTTGGCACATGTATCATCTGTTCACCCAAACAATCCACAGATTTGGTTTCATGGAATTGATCATGTTCCTATTCATCCTAGGGGTGGCAATAGGGAATTGATACTACGCCAAAGGGAGGCAGCCTGGATCTGCCGCCTACGAGCGGTTGAATTGGGCCACAACTCTGACCACGAATTTCATTACTTCATATAGTGCGACAACAGGTTTTTGGAACAATATGTAGCTCACACTAAGACTATGGGGGTCATTCCGACCCCGCCGGGCGGAAACCGCCAAAAGACCGCACCGCGGTCAAATGACTGCGGCGGTCATTCTAACTTTCCCGCTGGGCCGGCGGGCGATCTCCAAAAGATCGCCCGCCGGCCCAGCGGAAAAGCCCCTGCAAAGAGGAAGCCGGCTCCGAATGGAGCCGGCGGATTTGCAGGCGTGCGACGGGTGCAGTGGCACCCGTCGCGATTTTCAGTGTCTGCAAAGCAGACACTGAAAATCTTTGTGGGGCCCTGTTAGGGGGCCCCTGCACTGCCCATGCCAGTGGCATGGGCAGTGCAGGGGCCCCCAGGGGCCCCACGACACCTGTTCCCGCCAGCCTGGTTCTGGTTGTGTAAACCGCCAGAAACAGGCTGGCGGGAAGGGGGTCGGAATCCCCATGGCGGCGCTGCATGCAGCGCCGCCATGGAGGATTCCCTGGGCCAGGGGTAAACCGGCGGTTCCCGCCGGTTCCCCTTTTCTGACCGCGGCTTTACCGCCGCGGTCAGAATGGCCCAGGAAGCACCGCCAGCCTGTTGGCGGTGCTTCCGTGGTCGTTGGCACCAGGGTCAGAATGACCCCCTATGTACGTATCATTAGGTTTGGGACATTACTTTTGGATCCAGCTGCTACTATATTTTGTATTGTTGTATGTTATGTTATTTCTTGCTCTACATCTTGGGACTGTTGAAATACTCAACTTTAGTTAAACTTAGACCAGTTCTACTTTGTGTAATTATGTTTTTCTGTATAGACAGATCGCATAACTCCATGATCATCATTGATATTCTGATTGGTTTATTTCCTTTTCTGTATATTGCATTTAAACTTCTTTGTTTCAATATTGTGGCCTTTTATGGTCTAGACTGGATAACAATGGGACCATTTCAAAGATTTGGATTGGTTATGAGCTTTACTCTTGTACTGTTTATATCTGTATATTTCTGTTTGCTATTTATTGTGGACTCCTATGTACACCATTTCTCTGACTTATTTATTCTTCCACTTTTTATTTGTAATCACCCTTTTTGCTTTCTGTTAAACGTTTCAGTCTCTGCACTAACATGGAATCCAGTCAGTCCTGTTTTTTATAATTTTTCTTTTGGCTCCTGACATTACTGCATCGTTCCTTCCTTTTCTCCTTTTTTTTTCCTTTTCCTCTTACAGGCGCTTTTTCGTTTGTACTGGAGCTCCGTTCCACCTTTGTTCTCGCTTTTTCGAGGACAATAATAGCACCAAGATGGCCGCTAACATTGTCCGTCATTTATTTTTAGTTTATGTTCACAGTGCCCGGACTTCCGGGTTCTGAGCAACCTCTTTAAAATCACCCTCCACGGAAAGTTTCCGTTTGATATTTCTGGTCTCCGGGACCTGCATGACAATTCTGCAGGCCCTGTTTCCACTTTAACGGTCGATCAGACCGGGTTATTTTTGGATCACGGATGTGGTTCCCGGATTGTCTATTTAATTGGTAAAATAGCTTTTCCCCCCTATTTTCCTCGTTATCCTATATTTTTTACTTGAACCCGGACATGGCGTTCCTTTCGTTTTAAACGCCCTCATTACCTAATATTCTGTTTTCTGGTTGGTCCTTATGGCCCGTTTTGTTCATTATCATATGCTTTTGGTGTTTTCATCTTACCTTTGTATAAATGATACCACCTATGGGACACCAAATAAGTTTATGTCTAGTCGCTTTTCTGTTTTGTTCATTATCATATGCTTTTGGTGCTTTAATTTTCTCTTTGTATAAATGATACCACCTATGGGACACCAAATAAGTTTATGTCTAGCCGCTTTTTTGTTATTTTCCCCTTTTCTCTGGTCATGGTAACCGATAAGCCGTCTCTGGCCTTTATTATATTGTAATATAACTTTTCCTTTCCTTTTTGATGTATGGCTCGCCCTTATCACACTCTGTCCAGCCTCAAAAAGGACAAGTCAATTCTAATAGGTGAGGCTGACAAGGGAGGTAATATAGTCATTATGAATCATGTTGACTATATGGAAAAAATCAATAGGCAACTGTCTGACACTACTTGTTATCAACACCTTACACATAATCCCATTGGTGAGCTGATGGAATACATCAATATAGCACTTTGGGGATGGTATGAACTGGGTTTACTGTCCATCGATGAACTCAAATATCTCACTGTAAAAAATCCTAAGTACCCCTGCATATATATTCTTCCAAAGGTTCACAAAGGCGGTGATTTCCCCCCCCGGCAGACCTATCATATCAGGCATTGACTCACCCACAGAGAAAATGTCTGAATATGTGGATTTCTATTTACAGAAGTTTGTTTGTAATTTACCATCTTTCATACAAGATAGTAAGGATATCCTTAACAAATTTGAAAATTTCACTTGGTCAGAGGATCTCACATTTGTCACCATGGATGTGATGAGTCTATATACGTGCATCCGCAAACAATTTGGAATACAAGCAGTCACATCATTTCTAAATACCAGAACTGCTGACTGTTTTGCACACAATCAAATGCCCTTAGAAATGATTGACATCATTTTGTCTAAAAAAGATTTTTTACACAATAATGATTGGTTCCAGCAAACGCAGGGAACGGTTCCAAATTTGCCCCATCATTCGCTTGTTTATTCATGGGCTGGTATGAGAAAATACATGCTTGGGGCAAAGGTGCCTCCCCTTGGACTGATTACATCGTCTTTTGGGGAAGGTACATTGACGACATCATCATTATATGGAATGGGCCCATTGATCAACTTATTATGTATCATGCCTTCCTGAACAACAACCCTTTTAATGTGCAACTCAGCTTACATTATAGCAAAAGTACCATTGACTTTCTGGATATTCAATTTTTTATTGAACACAACAATATACAAAGTGTCTTGTATAGGAAATCCACAGCATGTAATAGCCTCCTTCATGCTACCAGTACCCACCCAGTTTCGGTAATTCACAATATTCCTTTTGGCGAAATGGTACGGGTTCGACGCAACTGTAGCACCTATGAACTATGTTTTAAAAATATTCACCTTACCAGACAAAGATTTATCAACAGGGGCTACAGTGATAAAATCCTGTCATGTGCAGGTCATCGTATTATGAATACTCCTAGGAAAGATTCTCTGTCTGTAAAATCACATAAAGACAATATGACTTCTAATGAATCCTTATCTTTCGTGACTCGCTATACTACACACAGTCAGGACATTTTTAAAATACTAAAACGGCACTGGCCCCTCTTGACTGAGTTCCCGGGTCTCAAAGGACATATATCTAACAAACCAAGGATCACTTACTGCAGAGGGCTGACTTTAAGAGACCATCTATGCCCTAGTTACATTTCTGTCCCTAGCCCCACCACTTGGCTTCCAACTAAACCAATAGGTTTTTACACTTGTCATGATTGTAATATTTGCATTTTTGGTCTTGACAAAACCAAAGATTTTGGTTACAATAGTACGAGGATATTCACCATCAAACACTTTATTAATTGCAACACTAAATATGTTGTTTATGTCCTGGGATGTATGTGCAATTTAATCTATGTGGGAAGTACGAAACGCTCCCTCAAACTTAGGATACAGAAACACCTACGTGCTATCAAAAACTTTTACTCTGACTTTCCACTATCAACACATGTATCATCTCTTCACCCAAACAATCCACGGATTTGGTTTCATGGAATTGATCATGTTCCTATTCATCCTAGGGGTGGCAATAGGGAATTGATACTATGCCAAATGGAGGCAGCCTGGATCTGCCGCCTACGAGCGGTTCAATTGGGCCACAACTCTGACCACGAATTTCATTACTTCATATAGTGCGACAACAGTTTTTTGGAACAATATGTAGCTCACACTAAGACTATGTACGTATCATTAGGTTTGGGACATTACTTTTGAAACCAGCTGCTACTATATTTTGTATTGTTGTATGTTATGTTATATCTTGCTCTACATCTTCGGACTGTTGAAATACTCAACTTTAGTATGTAAACTTAGACCAGTTCTACTTTGTGTAATTATGTTTTTCTGTATGGACAGATCGCATAACTCCATGATCATCATTGATATTCTGATTGGTTTATTTCCTTTTCCATATATTGCATTTAAACTTCTTTGTTTCAATATTGTGGCCTTATATGGTCTTGACTGGATAATAATGGGACCATTTCAAAGATTTGGATTGGTTATGAGCTTTAATCTTGTACTGTTTTTATCTGTGTATTTCTGTTTGCTATTTATTGTGGACTCCTATGCACACTATTTCTCTGACTTATTTATTCTTCCACTTTTTATTTGGAATCACCCTTTTTGCTTTCTGTTCGACGTTTCAGTGTCTGCACTAACATGGAATCTAGTCAGTCCTGTTTTTTATCATTTTTCTTTAGGCACTTGACATTACTGCATCGTTCTTTCCTTTTCTCCTTTTTTATTCCTTTTCCTCTTACAGGCACTTTTTCGTTTGTACTGGAGCTGCGTTCCACCTTTGTTCTCGCTTTTTCGAGGACAATAATAACACCAAGATGGCCGCTAACATTGTCCGTCTTTTATTTTTAGTTTATGTTCACACTGCCCAGACTTCCAGGTTCTGAGCAGCCTCTTTAAAATCACCCTCCACGGAAGGTTTCCGTTTGATATTTCTGGTCTCCGGGACCTGCATGACAATTCTGCAGGCCCCGTTTCCACTTTAACGGTCGATTGGACCGGGTTATTTTTGGATCACGGATGCGGTTCCCGGATTTAATTGGGAAGATAGTTTTTCCCCCCTATTTTCCTCGTTATCCTATATTTTTTACTTGAACCCAGACATGGCGTTCCTTTAGTTTTAAACGCCCTCATTACCTAATATTCTGTTTTCTGGTCGGTCTTTACGGCCCGTTTTGTTCATTATCATATGTTTTTGGTGTTTTCATCTTCTCTTTGTATAAATGATACCACCTATGGGACACCAAATAAGTTTATGTCTAGTCGCTTTTCTGTTTTGTTCATTATCATATGCTTTTGGTGCTTTAATTTTCTCTTTGTATAAATGATACCACCTATGGGACACCAAATAAGTTTATGTCTAGCCGCTTTTTTGTTATTTTCCCCTTTTCTCTGGTCATGGTAACCGATAAGCCGTCTCTGGCCTTTATTATTTTGTAATATAACTTTTCCTTTCCTTTTTGATGTATGGCTTGCCCTTATCAAACTTTTGGACTTAGCTCACATCATCTCCTTCATTTCTTTTCGCCAGGCTTCAAATTAGTTATTACTTTTTTGACTATTTGAACTGATTAGACTCCAGTTTGGTTTGCACTATGATACATATTTTTTTTGTCTTTACACGTTCTGCTTCTTAAGTTTTTCATCTTTAATCTATACAAACGTTGTATTCTTCCCTATATGGTTTCCTGCACCAGTGGTTCTGTTAGTTCTTTTGTGCCATTGATGTACTTTTTGCTATATTCTTTTTTGTTACAAGTTTATTCGTTTCTGCTTTGGTTTGGTTGTGGTTTTGCGCATCCACTTTCAGATTTTGCATGACACAGGCTATCTTGACATCATATTACTTCCAATGCGTGTGAATCTTTATGTCTTTTCAAGTTTGTTTTACACGGTGCTGGTTCTTTTCATCGTGTTGGTACGCATATTTAAATAACTGCAGTTCACTTCACTTTCCTTTTTTACTTCTAACGTAGCTTTTTTGGCTACCCTTCTGTTTGATCACAACTTCCACACGTTTGTTTTTCGTGTCTTGTTACTTTACAGCCCTGAAGAAGCCCTTAGATTGGGCGAAAGGCGTTGGCTGGTTTTTCTTTGCATCGTTGGCTGTTTACTCATTGTACCGTTGGCTGTATTTACAGAACTGTGAGATTACTGAGCATTGGACTTTCAATGAATTAAACAAGAAGGATTTCACCTCTTGACGACTGGAGTACTGGACTTTTTTCATTGTCTACAAATGTTTTTTGCATATGTGGTGGTGCACCGCCTATTTGGATTTTATGTATTGGGACTAGTTTAGCCCCTTTCTTGGCTCTCTATGCAGCAGGAGCCTTGGTGGGCTTGCACGCCTGAAGATATTAGAGCTTATTACTTTCTGTATACTTGTTTCTGTCAACCACTAGGCACTTATAGGGACCAGTCTGTTCCCTGCAAGCGTGCTGCATTTAGTTTTTTTCTTTGATTTATAGAGGACCGGTGTAACCTTAAAGCCTGATTTAGATCTTGGTGGTATTGGTACCCTGTTGCTTTACCGTCAGATTCCCTGTCTGTCTGTAGATTTTGGCGATCCCATATATGAAAGACCACTGACGAATTGTTGTCACTACCAGGAATCGCCACTTGCAACAATGGCACCATAGGCAAAAGCGGCTAGCGGTAGGTCTCCAGCCTCTTTTACTAGAGAGCCAACCACAATGTGCATTCCTACCAACCTAACTGTGGGGCCAAGCTGTCACTCCTGAGTTGGTGGATTGGGAGGAGTATAAGGAAAAAGCTTTTTTCCACTTTTCCCATTCCTACCGCTATGAATCTGATTGTACAAGTACTACCTTTGCTGCTGCTGCTGCAGGAGCAAGATGAAAAACAATCCTGTCATTACCGAAACAATTGACATGTTCATCATAAATGTACAACACTAATGTATGTATTATATAAATAGCTAAAAAAGAAAACTTGTGCTTGTTATATAATTAGTAACAGTCTAAAAATAAGGCCAGGACAAAGGTATTCTCAAAGTAAAAGTTTTTTTATATAAATTAGAAAACTCTCATAAACCATGTGAGGAAAGCAAAAAACAATGACCTAATGCCGGGTTGCATGCCATACTGTGCCTCCTATTTGCACTGCTAAAACAAATCTCGTTTTGAAGGGGCATCTATGGGGCAGAGAGCAGGCACCTCAGTGTTGTTACTTGGGGGGGTTGGGGTTTGGAAGGGTGGGTTGGGATGTGGGAGGGGGTGGCTTGGGGTGTAGAAGGGGAGCTAGGATGTTTAGGTGGTATGATCTTATGTTTGGGAGGGGTGATCTGGGATGAGGACGAGGCCAGGGCCTGGTCAAACATCAGGTACTCCTTAGCAAAAACGGTAGGGTGACTGGGAGGGAGATTGGGGTGGGAGGTAATGGGTGTGGCAGTGTCTGATTGCATGTGTCTGTAGATGGTATGAGTGCCTGTGGTCTTGTATACGGTGTATGTTTTTGTTTGTTTTTTTACTGGGTGTCTGTTATGTGGGCATTTGTGTATAGTATGTGTGTGTGGAGGCTCTGCTGTGGAGTTGCTGTGTGTGGTCGTGGTGCTTGTGGATGTGCTATTGCCTCTGTGTGACGTGGTAGGTGAGGTGTCAGTGGGTGTGGTGGTGGGTGTGGATGTTTATGTTGTGGTGGGTGTGGTGTCTGTGGGTGTGTTGGTGGTGAGTGTGGATGTTTGTGTTATGGTGGATGTGGTGTCTGGGTATGCTTGTGGTGGTGGGGTGTGTGTGTGTCTGTTTCTTGCCATTTTTATGTGTACGAGAGGATGTTCTGCTTGTGTGTGTTTGAGTGGGTGCATGTTAATGAGTGCTTGTGCTTTGGGCAGGGCTGGGAAGAGGAACATTGGATGGGGAAGGAGTGGTTGTGGGACACGAGATTGGGGTGGGTGGGAGGCTGCAGTCACTGAGGGAGGCCTGACCTTGGAATTACCTCTGTAGACCAGACATGGAACTGTGAATGCCATTCAGATAAGCAACATTCAGACCACTGAGCCTCTGGATGGTATGCAGTACAGCAGTCTGGCCTATAGCAATAGTGCACAATAGATCAATAGCCTCTAACTGACCCAAGGGTAGGTCGCTCCCCCTGCCGCTGCAGCTCCTCCAGGTTCCTGAGTTCCTGAGACCCACCTCACAGTAAGTACCCCCCACCTCCGAGCCCCTCACTCTGCCCCGCGCTACTCACCCTCTCTCCTGCTCCTGCTTCTTTTCTTCTTTTCTTCTTCTCTGTTCTTCCTCCTCGCTCCTCGTCTGTAATCTTCTTCTGTACTCTTCTTTTCCCCGTCTTCTCTCTTCTTCTCTCGTCTTCTGTGTGCTTCTCAGCCTCTCCTGTCGCCTCTCTTCTTCCTCATCTTCTTCTGTGGTCTTCTGCCCTCTGTTCTTCGTTTTCTGTATCTTCTTCTGTGTTCTTCTGTGTTCTTCTGTGTTCTTCCGGTCTTCCTTTCTTCTGTTCTTCCGGTCTTCTGTTCTTCTGTTCTTCTGTTCTTCTGTTCTTTCGGTCTTCTGTTCTTCTGTTCTTCTGTTCTTCTGTTCTTCTGGTCTTCTGTCTTCTATCTTCTGCCTTCGGCTCTTCTGCCTCCTCCGTCTTCTTCTCCCCGCGCCTGCCCTCCTGCTCCTGCCTCATCCCCCTCCCTCACTCGCATCCCCCTCTCTATCTCCCCTATCTAACCCGTTCACTATCTACCTCCCTCACTCCTCCTATCTACCTATCTCTCTATCTCTCTATCCCACTATCTAACTCCCTCACTCTCCACCTCCTCCTATCTTCCTATCTCTCTATCTATTTCTCTATCTATCGATTTCTCTATCTATTTTCTCTATCTATTTCTCTATCTCTCCCCCCTCCCGCCACCCCCTCTATTACCTATCTTCCTATCCTCTCACTCTACCTCTCACCCTCACCCACCTCTACAACCCCCTCCCCTATCTTCACAACCCTACTCCTATCTTTCTCCCTAATCTCCTAAACCTCCTAACACTCACCCCCCTCCACCCTTAAACCCCCCTCCCCAGCTCTTCTCACTCTACCTGTCCCCCCCTCCCTCGCGCTTTCCCACCGCGACCTCCTGCACGCCCCTGCCCCCCAGCTCCCATTCGCCCCCAGCTGACCCCTCCCCCCCACCTCATATGGCGCCCGCTGCGCGACAGTGGTAGCGACCCTTGACCCAAGGGTAGGTCGCTCCCCCTGCCGCTGCAGCTCCTCCAGGTTCCTGAGTTCCTGAGAACCACCTCACAGTAAGTACCCCCCACCTCCCAGCCCCTCGCTCTGCCCCGCGCTACTCACCCTCTCTCCTGCTTCTGCTTCTTTTCTTCTTTTCTTCTTCTCTGTTCTTCCTCCTCGCTCCTCGTCTGTAATCTTCTTCTGTACTCTTCTTTTCCCCGTCTTCTCTCTTCTTCTCTCTTCTTCTGTGTGCTTCTCAGCCTCTCCTGTCGCCTCTCTTCTTCCTCATCTTCTTCTGTGGTCTTCTGCCCTCTGTTCTTCGTTTTCTGTATCTTCTTCTGTGTTCTTCTGTGTTCTTCTGTGTTCTTCCGGTCTTCCTTTCTTCTGTTCTTCCGGTCTTCTGTTCTTCTGTTCTTCTGTTCTTCTGTTCTTCCATTCTTCTGGTCTTCTGTCTTTTATCTTCTGCATTCGGCTCTTCTGCCTCCTCCGTCTTCTTCTCCCCGCGCCTGCCCTCCTGCTCCTGCCTCATTCCCCTCCCTCACTCGCATCCCCCTCTCTATCTCCCCTATCTAACCCGTTCACTATCTACCTCCCTCACTCCTCCTATCTACCTGTCTCTCTATCTCTCTATCCCACTATCTAACTCCCTCACTCTCCACCTCCTCCTATCTTCCTATCTCTCTATCTATTTCTCTATCTATCGATTTCTCTATCTATCTATTTTCTCTATCTATTTCTCTATCTCTCCCCCCCTCCCGCCACCCCCTCTATTACCTATCTTCCTATCCTCTCACTCTACCTCTCACGCTCACCCACCTCTACAACCCCCCCTCCCCTATCTTCACAACCCTACTCCTATCTTTCTCCCTAATCTCCTAAACCTCCTAACACTCACCCCCCCACCCTTAAACCCCTCTCCCCCAGCTCTTCTCACTCTACCTGTCCCCCCCTCCCTCGCGCTTTCCCGCCACGACCTCCTGCACGCACGGCCCCCCAGCTCCCATTCGCCCCCAGCTGACCCCTCCCCCCCCTCCTACCTCATATGGCGGCCGCTGCGCGACAGTGGTAGCGACCCTTGACCCAAGGGTAGGTCGCTCCCCCTGCCGCTGCAGCTCCCCCAGCTCCTCCAGGTTCCTGAGTTCCTGAGACCCACCTCACAGTAAGTACCCCCCACATCCCAGCCCCTCGCTCTGCCCCGCGCTACTCACCCTCTCTCCTTCTCCTGCTTCTTTTCTTCTTCTCTGTTCTTCCTCCTCGCTCCTCGTCTGTAATCTTCTTCTGTACTCTTCTTTTCCCCGTCTTCTCTCTTCTTCTCTCTTCTTCTGTGTACTTCTCAGCCTCTCCTGTCGCCTCTCTTCTTCCTCATCTTCTTCTGTGGTCTTCTGCCCTCTGTTCTTCGTTTTCTGTATCTTCTTCTGTGTTCTTCTGTGTTCTTCTGTGTTCTTCTGTGTTCGTCCGGTCTTCCTTTCTTCTGTTCTTCCGGTCTTCTGTTCTTCTGTTCTTCTGTTCTTCCGGTTTTCTGTTCTTCTGTTCTTCTGTTCTTCCGTTCTTATGGTCTTCTGTCTTCTATCTTCTGCCTTCGGCTCTTCTGCCTCCTCCGTCTTCTTATCCCCGCGCCTTCCCTCCTGCTCCTGCCTCATCCCCCTCCCTCACTTGCATCCCCCTCTCTATCTCCCCTATCTAACCCGTTCACTATCTACCTCCCTCACTACTCCTATCTACCTATCTCTCTATCTCTCTATCCCACTATCTAACTCCCTCACTCTCCACTTCCTCCTATCTTCCTATCTCTCTATCTATTTCTCTATCTATCGATTTCTCTATCTATCTATTTTCTCTATCTATTTCTCTATCTCTCCCCCCTCCCGCCACCCCCTCTATTACCTATCTTCCTATCCTCTCACTCTACCTCTCACCCTCACCCACCTCTACAACCCCCCCTCCCCTATCTTCGGGCGCGCGAAGCGGGCGTGCCACTGGCACGCCAGAGGCGCGCCAGAGGCAAGCCCGTCTGCGCCCATCCGCGCCTGGCCCACGCCCAGCGCCACGACCCCTGGTCCCCAGCTCTTCCAAGCGCCGCTGATCCGCTACGAGCCCACCACCCTCCACGCCCTCAACCCAGGACGCTCCAACACCTGCTTCCAAGCTCACCCCAAACGCACCCATGGACCCTTCGCCTGCAACTCCTGCAAACGCATCTTCCACAACGCAACTACCACGACCACAAGCCCACGCACCATCAACCACCTAGAGTGCATCCTAGTCAACGCTCGCTCCGTCCACAAACACGCCGTTGAACTATGGGACCTCCTGGACTCCACAGCACCGGACGTCGCCTTCATCACGGAGACCTGGATGAACGCCTCCTCTGCTCCAGACATCGCCACCGCCATCCCCGAAGGCTACAAGATCTCCAGGAAAGACCGCACCAACCAAGCAGGAGGAGGTATCGCCATCGTCTTCAAAGACTCCATCAGCGTCACCACCTCCACCGAAGACACCCCTCTCGCCGCTGAACATCTGCATTTTCAGATTCGCACCGACCCGAGGACCACCCTCAGAGGATCCCTTGTCTACCGTCCTCCCGGACCACGCGCCCCTTTCAGCGACGCCATCGCCGACTTCATCTCCCCGCATTTCTTCGCCTCACCGGACTACATCCTCCTAGGCGACCTCAACTTCCATCTGGAACAAAACAACGACCCCAACACCACCACCCTGCTCGACAACCTCGCCAACCTCGGCCTCAAACAACTGGTGAACACCGCCACCCACATCGCCGGACACACGCTCGACCCTATCTTCTCCGCCAGCAAACAAGTCTTCTTCAGCCACACCTCCGCCCTACACTGGGCCGACCACAGCTGCGTCCACTTCACATTCCGACGCGAGACCCACCACCTCCGCACTCAACCCATCCCTCGTCGACAGTGGAACAAGATCCCTGAAGAGCAACTCCTCTCCGCACTCGCCGCCAACCAACCCACCCTCACCACCGACCCCAACGACGCAGCCCTCAACCTCACAAACTGGATGTCCAGCTGCGCAGACAACCTTGCTCCCCTCAAACTCACGCATCGACAGACCAACACCAAAAAACCTCTCTGGTTCTCTGACACCCTCAAAGAATCTAAGAAAACTTGTCGCGCACTTGAGAAAGCCTGGCGCAAGGACCACACCGCTGACAACATGACCGCCCTCAAGAACGCTACCTGCGAACACCACCTCCTGATCCGCGCTGCCAAAAGGAACTTTTTCACCAACAGACTGGACAAAAACAGCCACAACAGCAGAGAACTCTTCAGCATCGTCAAGGAGTTCTCCAACCCCAGCGCCAACGCCAACGCCGTCACGCCCTCACAGGATTTGTGCGAATCCCTCGCCACTTTCTTCCATCGCAAGATCAGCGACCTCCACGACAGCTTCGGACACCAGACCCAACCAAACACCACCGAACCCATCACCCTCAACAACTGGACCCACATCAACACGGAAGAAACCAAATCCATCATGAACTCTATCCACTCCGGCGCCCCTTCGGACCCCTGCCCGCACTTCATCTTTAACAAAGCCGACGACATCATCGCTCGTACCTCCAGACTGTCATCAACTCTTCCTTTTCTTCTGCTACCTTCCCCGAATGCTGGAAACACGCCGAAGTCAACGCCCTACTAAAGAAACCTACGGCTGACCCGAGCGACCTGAAAAACTTCCGCCCCATCTTCTGCCTTTCCCAGCCAAAGTAATAGAGAAGACCGTCAACAAACAGCTGACCACCTTCCTGGAAGACAACAACCTGCTCGACCCCTCACAAACCGGATTCCGAACCAACCACAGCAAGAAACCGCCCTCATCTCAGTCACAGACGACATCAGAACCCTGATGGACAACGGTGAAACAGTCGCCCTCATTCTTCTCGACCTCTCGGCTGCCTTTGACACCTTCTGTCACCGCACCCTAATCACCCGCCTCCGCTCCACCGGGATCCAAGGCCAGGCCCTGGACTGGATCGCCTCCTTCCTCGCAAACCGTTCCCAAAGAGTTTACCTCCCTCCGTTTCGCTCAGAACCCACCGAGATCATCTGCGGCGTACCTCAAGGCTCATCGCTCAGCCCGACACTCTTCAATGTCTACATGAGCCCCCTCGCCAACATCGTACGCAAGCACGACATCATCATCACCTCCTACGCCGACGACACCCAACTTATACTCTCCCTCACCAAGGACCCCACCAGCGCCAAGACCAACCTACAAGAGGGTATGAAGGACGTCGCAGATTGGATGAGGCTCAGCCGCCTAAAGCTGAACTCTGAAACAACGGAAGTCCTCATCCTCGGCAACACCTCGTCCGCCTGGGACGACTCCTGGTGGCCCACGGCCCTCGGCACCGCACCGACCCCCACAGACCACGGCCGCAACCTCGGCTTCATCTTGGACCCTCTTCTCACCATGACCAAGCAAGTCAACGCCGTGTCCTCTGCCTGCTTCCTCACCCTCCGCATGCTCCACAAGATCTTCCGCTGGATCCCCGCCGACACCAGAAAAACTGTGACCCACGCCCTCGTCACGAGCCGCCTGGACTACGGCAACACCCTCTACACCGGGACCACAGCCAAACTCCAAAATCGCCTGCAACGCATTCAAAACGCCTCAGCCCACCTCATCCTCGACGTACCTAGCAGCCACATCTCCGCACACCTGAGACACCTGCATTGGCTCCCAGTCAGCAAAAGGATCACCTTCCGACTTCTCACCCACGCACACAAAGCCCTCCACGACAAGGGACCGGAATACCTCAACAGACGCCTCAACTTCTACGTCCCCACCCGCCTCCTCCGCTCCTCTGGCCTCGCACTCGCTGCTGTCCCTCGCATCCGCCGCTCCACGGTGGGTGGGAGATCCTTCTCCTTCCTGACGGCCAAGACCTGGAACTCCCTCCCCACCAGCGTCAGGACCACCCAGGACCACTCCGCTTTCTGCAGACTCCTAAAAACCTGGCTGTTCGAGCAGCGATAACCCCCCTTTTCCCCTAGCGCCTTTAGATCAGCACGGGTGAGTAGCGCGCTTTATAAATGTTAATGATTTGATTTGACTCATTGAGCGCAGTCTCGGAGACTAGGGCAGGAGGAGGTACCTACAGCAAAGGTGATGCTACCATCTACAGCCAACTGGGGGAGCAAAAGGAATGGTTTAGATGGAAACGTGGGTGGTGGACAATGATGGAGGTGGAATTGTCACACTAGGATCCACTACAACTAGGGACTGGTCATCTGTGGAGGCATCTGAAGATGATGTGGAGTCACTTGTGGCACAGCGGTCCCCTATCCCTCTGTGGTACTGAGTCCCTTGGTGATGTCTGCACTGGGACCACAGTTCCTGGCTTCTTCCTCTGTGAGGTGGCTGCTGTGACCTTCACCTTACCCAGATGATCCTGTAAGGACAGATCGAACAATTTGAGCGTATCTGTGTAAATAGATATGCATGTGAACTTTGCTGATGAAAACTTTGCCAAGTCTATATATCACTCCAACTTCAAGGCACTCAAACTTGGCTTCTCATGCATGTAGGGAAGAATTCCACATACTATTTGCTCACATTCCAGAAATTCCCCATGCTAGCTTCCATATCATGCATGCCTTTGGTGTCTAATCCACTTTTATTTTGCTGCATGACAAATAGCTTTGACAGCATGAGTAGATAAATAGGCCTGGATACATTCTTAAACCATTTCAATACTAAGCAAAAACATTTTCGCATTTCTAAAGAAGGCATGTTTTGGGCCTGATATTAACTTACCATGGTGGGATACTCCGACATCTATGTAATGTAACCTTTCTTCTACAATTGTCCTTTTAAGTATCACTTTACTCACTCTCATTGCTTTCTCATCTGGCCATAACTAAGGACACTTAGATTCTCATTATGACATTGGCGGTAAATCCCTCTGACCGCCATGCTGATGGCTACCAACTTACTGCCGCGGTGGCGGATGTCCGTTCACCATAGTATCACACACACACACCAATCTGACAGAATTCAGCCACATACACAAATCCGCCAGACCAAAGGTCAGTGCAAAAGTGGTGGTCCCAAAACCCATTCCGTTATGCCAACATAACAACGCCCATCACATTATGACCAACATGTCACCACAGTGGACATTCAACAGCGGTAAACCATTGGTGGTACATACCACCACATTCAGAATGGATATCCACATACATAACAACACCACATTGGCAAATACCAAATACACATGCCTGACACACATACACACATCACTCTCACACACCCACAGCACTATAAAACACACACCCACATTAACCACAACCCTTTACAAACAACAATTGCCACCAGGAGACTGAGAAGAAGAGCACAGAGACAACTAGACACACACACCACTTACACCCATACACCCCTCATGCACTCCACATCACACACCCCACCACACCACCCAACACACCCTCACCAACACACATCACACAACACCCACGGCACCACAACGTCACCCTTTTTCAGTTAGGAGGAGTTAAGGGTCATGGTGGAGGTAATTGTCAGGGTAGAGCCACAGCTCTTTGATGCACAGGTACAGCAGATTTCCATTGCAAGGAAGATGGAGCTATGGCAGAGAATCGTGGACAGGGTCCAACGCCATGGGACAGCACCGAAGAACCAGGGACGACATCAGGAAGAGGTGGAACAACCTATGGGGGAAGGTATTTTCCATTGTGGCAAGACACCAACTCGCAATACAGAGGACTGGTGGTAGACACCTGCCTCCTCCCCCACAGCTCACAGCATGGGAGGAGCAAGTACTGGCAATACTGCATCCTGTGGGACTCGCTGGAGTAGCCGGAGGACTGGGCACTGGTAAGTCAACATTTACTAATCATCACCCCCAATACCTGCATGCCATCACACACCCTCACTCCCATCACTCCACACTATTCCACACACTGCACCTACACTTATGACTAACCACAATGCATGGACAACCCCTCCCAGACCAGCATGGACACCCATCACCAAAGCATGCACAGCATAGGGAAACTAACAATCCCACAATACATCACGGTACACAAGCAAAAGCTGGCAGGGTAACACCAACCATAGAGGGGAAGCTAGGGAAGTACAACTGTCATACACTTGATGCATATTACATCACTTACTTCCACACAGGTACCCCAGCCAATGTCAGTGGCGAGGAGGTGCCACCACTATCTAGTCCCCCACCAGAAGAGCCCCCAGTGATGACAGTAACTGTGGACTTCTGGATCTGGAGGACCTACCTGGCCCATCAGGGACCACTGGACAGTCGGTCACCCAAGTCCACTCACAGACCACCACAGTGCCTCCCCCATCAGGAACCAACACCACAGCACCCACCCAGCGTACCCACACCTTTGTCCCCCGGACATATCCATCAGCAGTGTGTCCACCTGTACAGGGACCCCAGGCCACACCTCGCCCACAAGACAATTTGGAACCTGGGGTCAGTGGCAGTAGGCACACAGTTCAGGAGACAGAGGCACAGGCCAACAGGTACACTGGGAGGACTGCTGTGTGCCAGTGGGAGGACAGGACCAGGGAACTGACTCTCCAGGAAGCACTCTCCGAGATCCTGGGAGCCTACCAACATTCCCATGACACAATGGGCCAGATCCTTGATAACGTGCAGGAGAACAGGCAGCTGCAGGAGGGACAGTACCAGGGGATCAGGGAGGACTTGTAGGCCATTAACCCCACCCTGATCTCCACAGCAGGGGTGCTGGCAGACAAGGGGTGCTGGCAGACATGGCTAACATCATGAGGGAGGCAACAGCACACCAGCGGGCCCCTACCACTAGCCAGTCAACTGAACAGCCCCCCCCCACTTCCGCTGCCACTAGTGGCCAGGAGGCCCCGCCACCGCACCCCGCAAACGTTCCCTGTGACCCAGAAAGAAGCCACAGACACTTGCCAAGACCACCGCCACAAAATGAGACTCTCCTGATTGCCCCCCTTGTGTCCCACCCCAGTCACCTTGGCCACCTTGAACTACCATTGCTCCCTTTCCTATGTCCCCCTTGGACACTGCACCTGTGCTACAAACAGACTGCACTTTCCCCTCCATATCTTAGTACTACAATAAACACCCATGGACAAACTTTGACTACTAGTGTTTCATGTATTGCAAATTTGTATTCATTATAGCAGCTACATCCATTGCAAATGAACTGTACATAGTGAGAGCATAGAATGAATGACCTGTTGCTGGATGTTGTGGTCACATTGTTATCATATCACCAACATCTGTAAAATGACAATAAATAGTTGACAGTAAGTAAAAGAAACAAGCGGGTAATGCCAGCATGCCAATGCCACAAAGAATACAACAATAGTCATAGAAATCTGAAGTTACACTGTCTCACCTGTGTGTCATTGGAGGTACTGACGGATCACTATTGTTCTGTTGTCCACATCCTCATCCTCTGGCTCCTCATCCTCACTGTTGTCAGGGTCCACTCCTGCCACAGGGTCATCTCCAGTCCCCTCCTCCTGCAGAAAGGGTACATGTCGTCTGAGGGCCAAGTTGTGCAACATGCAGCATGCCACTACTATCTTCAGACCTTCTCCGGTGGGTAGCACAGGGATCCATTTATCAGATGGAGGCACCTGAACCTGGCATTCAGGAGGCCGAAGGTTTTCTCAATTATCCTTCTGGTTCACCCATGTGCCTCATTATAACGTTCTTCAGCCCTTGTCCTGGCATTCCTTGCAGGGGTCAGCAGCCATGATACGTTTGGGTAACCAAAGTCACCTGCAAATATTGAGGGACAATATTTAGCCACTCACTATCCTATTTGGCCAATAGCATAGGCATACACCAACATACACTGGGTGGGGACCAAGGCTCACCTATAAGTCACTCCCTGTGCCTATGTACTTGTGCCATCAAATTTGGGATGCTGCTATGCCACAGGACAAAGGCCTCATGCACCAACCCAGGATACTTAGTATTGACATGGGAGATGTACAGGCACACCATCAGCACATTCATGGAGTGGAAACTCTTACGATTCCTGTACACCTATTCAGTCTGCCGGGGGGAGACAAACACAATATGTGTACTGTCAATCACACTAATTATACTGGGGATATGTCCTATTGCATAGAACCCGGCCTTCACAGTGGGCAAATCTTCCACCTGGGGGAAAGCAATGTAGCTGCACATGTGTATTACCAGGGCAGAGAAGACTCTTGCCAGCATGATTGAGAACATTGGCTGTGACATTCCTGCTGCCAAACACACTGTCACTTGGAAAGAACCAGTTGCCAGGAAAGGGAGCATTGATAGAACCTGCACAAGAGGGGGCATCCCAGTGGGATGACTAATAGCTGATATCAGGTCAAGCTCCAACTGGGCACACAGCTCTTTGATTGTGGCCCTGTCCAGTCTATAGGTGAGTATTATGTCATTTAAAAGTATGTGCCTATTTATCCTGTGACGCAGCAATTATCGATAGGACTGTTTCCCCCCCGAAATGGCGACCGCCTGCCCTGTTTCTGCCGACGTTGTGTGCTGTGGTGGTAGGTGTTCGTGAACCACCGTGCTATTCCTCTTTGGATAATATTGGGCCCTATTGGGTACAGTAGCCAATGGGGAGGTACATCAGCGGTGACGGTATACTCCGCCGCGGACGTGACTACCATTTTTTTTCTAAACCATCACTTGTTTCCTGACCTTCCACAGGAGAAGACCTACAGTGCATGTGCTGCTGTGACCTGTGTCTGGAAGCTACCATGGCCCATGTGACCAGGGAAAGGGCCCCAACTTTCACTTCTGAGGAGTTGGAGCGACTGGTGGATGGGATTTTCTCTTGGCATTGGACATGTTGTGAACTGGCCTATGAGTGTTGCAATGGTGATGGGATCGGGTATGGTGGGCCATGTGTTTGACAGGCTGGACTGTTTGTTTAATGGAGTTCTCTTGTATGTATTAGCTCTGCAGGTCAGCGCCCATCAAAAGAAGGGATTATGGCATGCCATCACCAAGGACGTGCGGCCCTGGTGGTCTATGTCAGGTGAAACACCCACTGTCTCAAATGGTGGGAGGACCTGAGACACTGGGCAGAGTACAGTGGGTATAATTACAACTTATGGCTGGTGGGGTGGTATCCGGGTGGTGGTTGTGTGTTAGTGGGTGCCCCTAAGGCCAGGCCAGACATAGCAGCATAGGTCCTCTGAAGGGTAGTGGTTGCATGTCAAATACAGGTAACCTAGCTTGTTAGAATTCACCTCTAGGCAGGGCTGTGTGGGTCCCAGGTGAGATGCAGTTGGAGGCGTGTGCTCCTCCTCATGCCTTGGTGACTAGCCATTTCACTGGTGGTGCAATGCATATTGCTTAGGCCTGTTCCCTGTGTATGAGGGTGCTGTGTATGTCAATGGTGGTGTTGGTGTAGTAATTGACCCAGTGTATCCATTGTCTCTCTCCCCCCTTTATTGTTTTATCATCCTGTCTTTATGTGTATTAGCATCATCTGGTGGAGGAGCAGAGGCACTGGTGATAGAGAGAGTTACATCCCACAGGACCCTGGAGGCAGAGTCCACCAATGCCGAGGGAACCAGTGGGATGGAGGGCGAGGGGACCACCCCAGCTGCAGGTGCAGCCACCTATCCCTGTACCAGCACCGCCCTCCTAGTAGCCCCTCAGCGAGTTGTCCGTGCCCGCTCACCAAGGAAGGTGGGCATTTCCTTCGCCCCAGGCACCTCAGGCCCTGCCCCAGTGAGCCCTGATGCCCTGAGTCAGGAGGCTATTGACCTCCTGAGATCCATCTCTGTAGGGCAGTCAACCATAGTGAATGCCATCCAGGGGCTGGCAGCACAGATGCAGCAATCTAATGCATTCACAGTGGATTGGAAGCCCAACAAAGATCGATTCAGGCTCTGGCCTCCTCTCTTATGGCAGCCATTGTCCCTGTTTCAATTGTCCCCCCTCCAACTACCACTTCCCAGTCCTGTTCTCCTCAAACCTAACCCATCACAAGCACACAAACAGATGAGCATGTACACAAGGCAAAACACAAGAGTGGCACAGGCAAACACAAGCACCACACCTCATCCAACATGCACTCACACAAACACCATATCATCCAGAAAGGACAACATCCACACCCTCCACTGTCTCCCGCTCCTCATCCTTCTCTACCTCCCTCCGAATTACTTCCATTCTCACACCTGCATGCACTACATCAACATCCACTACCAGCATCACCACACCAAGCAGAACACACTCCTCACTGGCAGACACCTCCACAACAGCCATGCACACGTCCCCTGTGTCCTCTCGCACTGTCTGTCCCCCCTTCCTAAAGGACACAAACGCAAGCACTCAGACACCCAAAAGCCATCCACCTCACATCAGCATACAGTCCATGCACCTGCACCCAAATCCAGCAGACATACACCTCCAACAACCACTCCCTCACCCTCCACTCTGATTACTCCTGCCTCCTCCTGCCCCAACTTCCCAAAAAATTGTTTCTATTCCCAAATTGACCTCTTTCCTTCCCCTCCCCCCGTCCTCACGTATGGGCAAGGGTACAAAAGACACAGCCCAGCACCTCAGACAAACAGTCCCCGGGGACAGTGGTAGCACCACCTAATCATGGTGGTAAGGATACAAGACCTACGACACTGAACGGGAAGGAGCCAGCACCACCAGGGATGAAATGGAAGAGTCCTACACCAGCTGTGAGGATGGGGAAGGAGCATACACCAGCTGTGAAGAAGAAGGAGCCTGCACCAGCTGTGAGGAAGAGAAAGGACCCTGCACCACCAGGCAGAGAGGGGAAGAGCCCCTCCACCCCTGCCAGGAAGGGTTAGGGATCCCTGATCCATTAACAGGAGGAGACAAGGCACTCTACATCATCGGAAGCTGTCAGGCTAACACCGCCACCACCACCAGGCATCACAGGGCCCCCAATGCCAGCTGTGGATGTGCAACCATCAGTGAGTGCAGGGTCTGCCCAGGAGCATCCTCCAACCACCCCCACCATGCAGCCATCATTGAGTGAAGGGGCTGCCCAGGAGCCTCTCCCAACAACTACCACCATGCAGCCATCAGTGAGTGCAGGAGTGCAGGTGTCTGAGTGCTTGCGTTTGTGTCCTTTAGGAAGGGGGGACAGACAGTGCGAGAGGACACAGGGGACGCGTGCATGGCTGTTGTGGAGGTGTCTGCCAGTGAGGAGTGTGTTCTGCTTGGTGTGGTGATGCTGGTAGTGGATGTTGATGTAGTGCATGCAGGTGTGAGAATGGAAGTAACTGGGAGGGAGGTAGAGAAGGATGAGGAGCGGGAGACAGTGGAGGGTGTGGATGTTGTCCTTTCTGGATGATATGGTGTTTGTGTGAGTGCATGTTGGATGAGGTGTGGTGCTTGTGTTTGCCTGTGCCACTCTTGTGTTTTGCCTTGTGTACATGCTCATCTGTTTGTGTGCTTGTGATGGGTTAGGTTTGAGGAGAACAGGACTGGGAAGTGGTAGTTGGAGGGGGGACAATTGAAACAGGGACAATGGCTGCCATCAGAGAGGAGGCCAGAGCCTGAATCGATCTTTGTTGGGCTTCCAATCCACTGTGAATGCATTAGATTGCTGCATCTGTGCTGCCAGCCCCTGGATGGCATTCACTATGGTTGACTGCCCTACAGAGATGGATCTCAGGAGGTCAATAGCCTCCTGACTCAGGGCATCAGGGCTCACTGGGGCAGGGCCTGAGGTGCCTGGGGCGAAGGAAATGCCCACCTTCCTTGGTGAGCGGGCACGGACAACTCGCTGAGGGGCTACTAGGAGGGTGGTGCTGGTACGGGGATAGGTGGCTGCACCTGCAGCTGGGGTGGTCCCCTCGCCCTCCATCCCACTGGTTCCCTCGGCATTGGTGGACTCTGCCTCCAGGGTCCTGTGGGATGTAACTCTCTCTATCACCAACTACCACCCCCATGTAGCCATCCCTGCTGGTGGATGCCATATAGTCCACCCTCCAGGGGCTACTGTGCAGGCTGCCCCCTCTAGAAGCAGTGGGCAAGTCACACATTTGAGAGACTGTGGTCTTGCACTCCCCAGGACAATGAAAATGGGCATAGTGCCCCCTCCATAACCAGTGGGCAAGTCACCCACTTGAGAGACTGTGGCCTTGCACTTCCAAGGACAAAGCAATGGGCATGTTGCCCCCTCCAGAACCAGTGGGCTTGTTCCTGCATCCGGCTGAGGTGCCCCCCCGGGGTGCCTGCCTATTTGCAAACTGATGACTCTGCAGTGTTCTATCCAGATATGCTCAGGATTCGAGTTGGGCCTTAGACTGTGCCCTCTGGCCATGTGGGCCCTTTGAACTTTGGACTGGGCAGTGTTACTTTGTTTGCATGTGTACTTATCTCTTTCATTGTCAAATCAAATTATTAATTTTGAATTTGATATGATTGCAATCACTTTAGTCACTTTGGGGGTCATTCTGACCCCGGCGGTCCGAGACCGCCGGGGCCAGGGTCGGCGGGAGCACCGCCGACAGACCGGCGGTGCCCCGCAAGGCATTCTGACCGCGGCGGTTCGGCCGCGGTCAGATGCGGGAAACCGGCGGTCTCCCGCCGGTTTCCCGCTGCCCTGCAGAATCCTCCATGGCGGCGGACAGGATGGCGGTAGGGGGTGCCGCGGGGCCCCTGGGGGCCCCTGCAGTGCCCATGCCAATGGCATGGGCACTGCAGGGGCCCCCGTAAGAGGGCCCCACAAAGTATTTCAGTGTCTGCTATGCAGACACTGAAATACGCGACGGGTGCCACTGCACCCGTCGCACCTTCCCACTACGCCGGCTCAATTCTGAGCCGGCGTCCTCGTGGGAAGGTTGATTTGCCCTGGGCTGGCGGGCGGCCTTTTGGCGGCCGCCCGCCAGCCCAGGGCAAATCCCAAAATACCCTCAGCGGTCTTTCGACCGCGGAGCGGTATTTTGGTGGGGGAACTTCGGCGGGCGGCCTCCGCCGCCCGCCGAAGTTAGAATCACCCCCTTTCTGTTGTCCTTGCATCATTCTGCTGATTTTTTGGGACAAATTGTTATTCTCGTACATTCTTGTGTGTGTCTGATGAGTGTGGTGCATGTGTGTATCCCTCTCTTTTTCCTCCCTCCCTCCCTTGTGTGCTAGGTGGCTGTATCGATGTCGTCTTTGTCAGCGTTGGTGTTCCAGGTGGAGCATCACATAGAAAATCATCAGGAAAACTTGCAGTTCGGGTTCAATGGCGGCGTGGTTCTTCCCTGTGTCTCCAATGGTGAGTCCTTTCACTTCTGAGCTCTGTTTCTGCCAGGCTTTTGTTTGCACTGATGCCGCTCAGAAAAGGTGGTGGTTTGCAGGGTCAAAATTTGGTGGCCGGTACTTTGTCTTTCTCCTGGCTGTTGCCGGCTACCAGCGTGGTTGCTGTTGTTTCCACCGTGGTGGTTGGTGTGGTACATTGACTGTGTATGGAAGTTATCACCGCCATGGTCATAATTTAGCAGTAATTACCACCAGCCTGTTGACGGTATTACCGTCACTTACTTTATCACCCACCGCCAGGGTCGTAATGAGGACCTTAATTGTCATTTGGGGGTATATGTAACTCTCACCGATGTGGATGCCTTACGGTCTGTTTCAATTAATACAGCTTGGCAGGTAAATTCATGTTGATTGATACAGTCTGGCTTACATGCACATTTAGGAGGGATTGAGACTTCATGACAATCTACTAGTTTCTGCATGAAATTAATTGAATTTTACTGTTGAAAGATATTTTCAAACTATTTCAGATATGGAATTATGCCACTTCACAAATGTTTCCAGTGTTTTTGGTGTAGATGCTCATGATCATATTTTCATTGTACCAACTTGCCAACAAAAAATTTGAAATATCAGCTGTATCATACGTGCTTGCTATACCTTGTCACCAGTAATAGGGCCTACATTACCTGATCACTTTTGCGATAGAGCATCATACCTGACCCAATCCTCAAATGGGGCATGTTCAGTGCAGATGTCCCTCAAATCATGTGGAAACTGCAGGGACCCCTTTATTTGCATGGAGCTGTGTGTCTGCTGAAAACAGTACTTTGCGTGTGAATAGGAATCTTTCGACAACCTTTAGCACAAAAGAATACACCAAGCACAGCATCAGACACCATATGAAAGACTTTCACCTCAAGACTTCCTCATCTGCGTTGTATGTGTGTCAACCATCATGTTAATGCCAATCAACATTACTGTAAACAAAGTTAAACAACAAGATCAGATGGGGGGTGTGGTCAAGCAGGATGGATGGCATGACACGCTCTTGGTGAACTCCCGCTATCCCAGCGTGACCCTGGACTGATCCTGGGGTGCCTGCGATTATAGGCCACCACCTTTGGTAGGGGACAGTGCCCCGACCTCATCAGCACCTCGCAAGCCCATTTTGGTGTTCTGGATCCCAGATTTGGAGCCGCGAGCACCACGTGGAGTGTGCCTGGGCTGCACGAGGAGGGGCAAAGGCGCAGCAGCCCCGTCAGGCTTGTTGCGGCAGAGCTGGCATGTGCAGGTGGGCAGACGGCTCCCTGTGGTGGAGTTGCAGGCCTGCCGGCCCATTGGTTTGTGTGGCCCTGTGGCTTGGGTGGCCCCAGCCCCTATGTTTAAGGTCAGAGCAGGAATCTGGCCCCTGCGATCGGGAGCCAGTGGATGGCCCTGGCAGGTGTGGAGGCCGGTCTGTGGAGACGTGAGGAGCAGGGGCCAGGCAGTGGACAGTGGACCAGCTGAGTGGGGGCAGTGGAGGAATGGCCTGAAGCGGGCCCTTATGTGGGGTGCTAGATGCTGACAGGGAGTCCATGGTCTGGTTGTGGGCCTAACGAGTTGAGTACTTTTGAACCAGCTGCATAGGACTCTCCGGGATTGCTCAGATTGAGTGCACCTGGTGCGGCCTGCACGAATCAATGACGCCACATGTCTGGGCTTGGAGTGAAGTTAAGCAACAATTCTTGCCTACTCGAGAGGTGTTGTGCCATCCAGATACTTTTGCTCTTCCTCTGGGTTATTTGTGGGCTGATACTGAGTGGCCTCTGGCCGGCTGAGAGATGGGGTGGCATCAGCAGACCGCAGCACCAGAGGGGAATACCATGGAACAGTACAATACACCAGTGCCTTTCCCACTGCGCCAGACTTGATTTGGGGGGGCCCGAGGATGTTCTGAGCATGCCGGTATCTGCTGAGGAGCTCTCGCGAGCTGAACTTCTTGCGGCTACACAGGGCTCAAGGGTGGCCCTCGAGGGGAAGATAGAAACTGCAGTGGAGGTTAATCTTGTACGAGTGTACCTCAGAAAGGTTTCTGAGAAGGTCACAGTAGCGGAGGGTTCCATTGTGGACCTGCAAACGGAGTTGGGCACTCTCCATAAACAGATTTTACAGGGCAATTCCACAGTCGGAAGGCTGAAGACAAGATTGGAGGATGCAGAGGGCTGGTCCCGCCGGAACAATATCCGCTTGCTGGGGTTCCCGTAGCATGCGGAATGGGTTACGGTGGAAGGATTTGTGGAGAACTGGATTAAGGACGCGATGCAGCCGGTTGGGTTGTCCAGGGTGTTCGTGGTGGAGCGAGCCCATAGGGCCATGGTAGCACCTCCTCGACCCGGGGCGCCTCTGAGGGCTATTATTGCCCGACTATTGAACTATAAAGGCAGAGACTGTGGGGGTTATTCTAACTTTGGAGGAGGTGTTAATCCGTCCCAAAAGTGACGGGAAAGTGACGGATTTACCACCAGCCGTATTACGAGTCCATTATATCCTATGGAACTCGTAATACGGCTGATGGTATATCCGTCACTTTACCGTCACTTTTGGGACGGATTAACACTCCTCCAAAGTTAGAATAACCCCCAGTATCCTGCGGGCAGCCCGTGAATCAGACAGGGCGGTCGTTGATAACGGTAAAATCTTCACTATTCTGACTTCACGAACAAGGTTCAGACCTCAAGGAAGGGGTTTATGGAGGTGAAAGCCAAGCTCTGTGCCATGAACATCAGGTACATGTTGCTATACCCGGCACGTCTAAAGGTGCTCTCCGGAGTGAAATCCCACTTTTTTGAATGACCGGACGAGGTCTAGCTATGGCTGGAGATGTGGGACAAAGTTGCTCCTGGCATGTCATAGAGGACCAGTTTGATGGTCCATCGTGCCTCAGGTGCGGCCAGTTCAGACTAGAGAACTTGCGGGGAGAGACAGATGGAGGGCACCGCGGAAAAGGTGATGGACATTGATACCACTAATAGAGTTGAGATTCAACAAGAAGGGACAATGGCGGTGGTAACCCCTGGACTGGCTGATAGATCGGTGGGACCTTTGGATCAGGGAGCGGAAAAGTTCGCTGCGGATACTTGACTTTGTTCTTAGTGCTGAAGCCATTACCTTGGTTGACTGATGGGGCGCCTGTGTTTCTGTGGGTGCCGCCTGGTCCGTATGTAGGGGATATGGTGATGTAAATCAGGTGTTTGAGGGGTTACTATTTGACTTTAATTTGCAAGTGGGTTGTACAGGGGGCAAAAAATGTGTACTGATTCCTGTTGGTAGGTATTCCACCATAAGAATATTGTATTCGGGATGGGGATGGTTACTCCACAGTTGTGGTAGGAATTCGTAGCTGGGGAGTTGGGGATTTGGCTGTTGTCCTGGCAGCTTTCACAAATATGGATCTACAGTACTGTTTGATATGTTTGTTATACTGTTCATCCAGGGTAGGTAATGGGGAGTTGGGTTATCTGGTTGGTCAGGTTTGCAAATGTTTGCAGTTTACAACAGCAGTGCATGTCAGCATGCGAGAGGTCAACGGGCACTCATCCTGCTTTCTCTCCCAGGGAGGGAGGTGAGGGTTGGAGGGCCAGTGAGGGCATAAGGCAATTAAGTCTTGTCGTGGGTCGAAGGATTAACATACTGACGTGGAACGTCAGGGGGCTGAAGAATTACACTGCACGGTACAAGGTGCATTCCTTTTTGAAGCGTCATAAGGTTCATACAGCCTGTCTCCAGGAACTGCATATGACTGAGGAGGAAACTCAAAAGCTAGCCAAGAAATGGCGGGGGCAAATGTTCTTCTCATCCTTCTCCTCTTATGCTAGAGGGGTGTTCGGTATGAGTTGCCCCTGGGGTTCAGTTCACCATGTATACAGTGAAGTTGATGTTGAGGGTAGATATGTACTTGTTCAGGGCACCTTGGATGGAGCGTCCCTCATTATTCTGAACATTTATGCGCCCAACGTAGATGATCACTCCTTTTATGATAGTATGCCAGATGTTATGAGGGATGGGTGGATGCGCCAATCATATGGGCCGGCCATTACAATCCTATCTTGAATGGGGAGAAAGGATCGTCCCCCGCTTAGATTGGGGACTAAGCCCCTGATGATGAGTTTTCTCGTGAGGTAATGAGCAATTTAGGTCTATGGGATGTATGAAGGGAACTACACCCAGAGGGCAGGGAGTGTACCTTTCATTCTAAGACGCATGACATGTACAGTCGCCTGGATACGTTCCTCTTAGGGGGACTGAACTCCTCACAGATTCTGGACATTAGACATCTGGGCAGGTTTCTCTCTGATCATGTACCGGTGTTGATGCAGTTGCATTCGGGAGCCAATAGCACTGGGTTAACGCGTAGTTGGCGTATGCCTTCGGGTCTTTTTGATGGATGGTGGGTGTCATGATAAGGATGGCGGTCGCAATTGAAGATTATATGGACCTGAATTAGTCCACTACGGATTCTAGTGGTACGGAATGGGAGGCACTGAAGGCTGTAGTGAGAGGGGTCTGCATAGGTACAGCATGTGGGGGTGCGTAAACAAATGGAAAAATAACTCACTGAGTGGGAGAACATGTTGGCAGTTCTGCAGTTCCAGACAAAAACAACACAGGAGGTTGAGAGGGAGCAACTTCGGCTGTACAAGATGGCTGAACAACTGTTGGGACACAGTAAGTAAGGTAACACATAGAGCATAAAGACAGTGCTTGCACAGGGAGGGGGATAAATCTGGTAGATTATTGGCGTGGATCCTAAAACGTGAAGTGGAGAATCTTCCTATCCTGCATATCTGGTATGTCAAAGGTGAGAGGATTACCAAGTACAAGGATATCCTTCAGGTACTGGTGGAGCATCTGCAGTGAGTGTCGAGGGCTGGGGCATTTGTCTCAGATGAGGAGTTGGGGGGATTTTTGCAGCTCATGTGGCTCCCAGGATTGAAGTCAAACTGTAGAGAGACTCTTGAGGCTGGGATAACTGTACAGGAAGTGAGTGAGGCGGTGGAAGCAGTGACAAAATCTAGGTTGCCGGGGGGGATGGGTTCCCGATTGAGCTATAGCAAGCGTTTCCCATTTTCCTGCGTGAGAAATTGTTGTTGGTGTTTGAGGAGGTACAGCAGTGGGGCATATTGCCGGAAAACATGTGTCAAGGCACTATCTATTTGATGCTTAAACCTGGCAGGTATCCAGGTGATTCCTCCACCTATTACCCGCTTACTCTGCTGAATAGTGTTGTGAAGATCCTTTGCAAGAAATTGGCCACTCAGCTTCGAGGAGTAATCCGGTGTTTGGTGCATGATGATCAATGTGGTTTTATTCCCGGTCGTAGCACGACTTATAACTTACGTTGCCTGGCTCATGTGCTGCATGAAACTGAGGGTGAGGAGGAGGAACTGGCACTAGTGTGATTGGATCTGGAGAAGGCCTTTGACACAGTGGAATGGGGCTACCTTTTGGCGGTGTTGCAAGGTATGGGTTTTGACTCACAATTTTGTGCGTGGGTGAAGTTGTTATACACTGCTCCCTCTGCACGTGTTCAGGTGGGGGGAGAGCTCTCAGAATCCTGGGAGATTGGCAACGGAACTAAGCAGAGTTGTCCGCTTTTGCCTCTCCTTTTTGCCTTGGCTTTGTAGTCACTGGCGATCTGGCTACAAGAGGAACTGGAGCTTTTGGGTATCTCGGTGGGGTGGACCACACACATTGTTTCCCTATATGCAGATGATGCATTGGTATATCTTCGTGAGCCCAGTGTTTTGGTGCCAGTGTTGTAACAGCTGTTGGAGGCTTTTGGGGCTGTGTCTGGTCTTCAGGTGAATAGGAAGAAGTCACTTCTGTTCCCGTTGGGTTCTCTTTGTGGTGCCCCCCAGGAGCAGTTACAGGGGGTGGGGCTCCGGTGGGAGCTTGAAAACATTCGATATTTAGTTATTTGGGTAACTCATACTGTGGCGGAGCATTAAAAGTATAAAGTAAAACAAGTGGTGACTGGCCTTGAGCGCCAAGTTTTATTTTGGAATAGACTGTCTCTTTCGATGATAGGGAGGGAGGATGTGGCCAAGATGGTGTTCCTGTCATGGTGTCTTTACCTGGTTCAGAACTCCATGTTTCCGCTAACTGCTCGGCTTTTTACTCGCCTAGACAGCTGGTCACTTGTGTTGGCTGGACAGTGTACGAGGGTGGCATTGTCGACGCTGCAGAGGGGTATGGAAGTGGGAGGATTGGCTATTCTTAACATTTTATATTATTATTATGCAGCACACTTACAACATGCGGAAAAGTGGATTACTGCATCAGACAATTGGGAGAAGACTGTAGGAATGCTGGGTCTGAAGGCCCTGGCACATCTACTGATTTTGGGCATCCGGTCTGAGTCAGAAGTTCCATATCTGGTCAAGACTACTGCCTGGATATAGGAGCAGGCTGTCAAGAAAGTTCTTCAACGTGCCCCGTTTGATAGGGAACTAAAGATCTTGGGAGTAGCCCCCTTTAGGGATATGGACAATTTAGGCCCTCATTACAACTTTGGTGGTAAATCCCGCTTACCGCCGTGCAGAAGACCGCCAACACACAGCTATTATGACCCACAGCTCAGAATCCGCCAAAATCTAGACACCCACACAAGTCTGCCACACCAAAGGTCAGTGATTAACTGGCGATAACAAAACCTCTACCGAATCCACGCGGCGGTCTTTCAGCTGCGGTATTCCATTGGCGGTACACACCGCCGCGCTCGAAATGCACACACATTTACAAAACACTACCACATTGGACGAATCGAAATACACACACCTGATACACATACACACACCACACCCAATACAATATAAAACACACACCCACATTACCCACAAACCCTTACAATGAACAATTTGGAAGAAGCAGAGAGACAGCAAAGCAAAAACCACACCAGCAGACAGAGGCACACAACACCATCACTCATGCACATCCAGGCACAAAACAACACACACCCCTAAACATCACCCCACACATCACAACATACACCACCTCGCACATCACTCATACCACCCCATGGCACCGCAAAGGCACCCCAGGTTTTCTGAGCAGGAGCTCAGGGTCATGGTGGAGGAAATCATCCGGGTAGAGCCACAGCTGTTCGGATCACAGGTACAGCACACCTCCATAGCTAGGAAGATGGTGCTATGGCGCAGAATCGTGGACAGGGTCAACGCAGTGGGACAGCACCCAAGAACACGGGATGACATCAGGAAGAGGTGGAACGACCTATGGGGGAAGGTGCGTTCCGTGGTCTCAAGACACCACATTGCGGTTCAGAGGACTGGCGGCAGACCCCCACCTCCTCCACACCTAACAACATGGGAGGAGCAGGTCTTGGCTATACTGCATCCTGAGGGCCTCGCAGGAGTAGCTGGAGGAATGGACTCTGGTAAGTCAAATCTTTCACTACTTCATCCCCCACCCTACCTGCATGCTATCACATACCCCCACCCTCACCCCATCATTCCAACTCCTCACATATGTCCCACTATCACAAACCACACATCCCAACACCAAGCCCTGCATGCAACCACAAAGCATGGACACCCATCACCAATGCATGTCCACTACAGATAACCACACAGACCCCTAAACAATTATCACACATGGTCCTACACAAGAATGTAAGCACTGGGGTACAGGGTCACCCACCAATTGCAAACCATGGCACACACACAGATGCAATAATCATGCCTTTACACCCCTGCAGGACCCGTACCCAACGTCACCAGACAGGAGGTTCCAGACATGTCCACTCCCCCCACAGAAGAGGCCCACAGTGATGACAGCAGCTCTGTCCAACTGGATCTAGATGACCAGCCCGTCTGGGACCTCAGGACAGTCGGTTCCCCTCACACAGTCACAGGCCACTGCAGAGCCTCCCCCCTCAGGAAACACCAGCACAGCACCCACCCAGCAGGCCCATACCTCTGTCCCCAGGACACGTCAAGCAGCAGTGTGTCCACCACTACAGGGAACCCAGGCTAACCCACCACCCCAAGAACAGCAGGGACCTGGGGGCACTGGCAGTGTGCGCACGGTTTAGGGGACAGAGGCCCAGGAAAATCGGGGAACTGGGAGGTCTGCTGTGTGACAGGGGGAGGACAGGCCCAGGGAACCCACTCTCCACGAGTCCCTCTCCAACATCGTGGGAGCATACCATCATTCCCAGGAGACAATGGCAACAGTACTGGCCAAGTTTGAGGAGACCCAGCGGCTGCAGGAGGAACAGTATTTGGGGTTCAGGGAGGAACTCAAGTCCATCAACACCATCCTGGGCACCATTGTAGGGGTGCTGAAGGACCTTGTGAACACCAGGAGGGACACTGTGGCACAACAAGGGGCCCCTGACACTAGCCTGGACGATGAACTGCCCACCACCTCCAGTGGATAGGACCACAACACCAGCGCCCCACCCTCTGCAGATGGAGAACCACCCTGCAAGCGGTCCCTGAGATCCAGGACAAAGACAGAGAACAATGCCAAGACCCCCGCCAAGAAATGAGACCACCCTGAATGTCATCCTCTGTCCCACTTTGTCACCCTGTCTATCCTTAAACTGCCCTAGCTCCACTCTCTATGCCCCTTTGGACAATGCACCTGTGAGACAAATAACTGGACTCTGCCATGGACATTCCTCCACCATCACCCCTGCCCATTTTACAACCCCCTCCACTATTTAGCACTTAAATAAACTCCCTTGAATCACAAAACAATCTGGAGTCAGTCTGTGCTTTCACAAATGTGTACTTGCAATAACTGAGGGAAATAGCAATGTCCATTGTATTGTCAACATCCCTATGTCACATAGCTCTAGCCCATGGGGTAACATAGCAGAGGTCACACAGAGGGACCCACATCTGTGAAATCGAAAGGCAAAGTGCCAAATTAGGGTCCATACACTGGGTGAATGTGACAGACAGATTATAGGTCGAACAACTGTATCAGATGTAGGAGGCAGTGATGTCTTCTTACCTGTGTCTCATTGGAAGTATTGCTGGATCACAGTGTTCCTGTTGTCTATGTCCTCTTCTTCTGCCTCCTCTTCTTCCCTGTCCACAGGCTCCACAGCTGCCACAACACTCCCCTTCTGGACCATCCTCCTGCAGAAAAGGCACCTGTTGTCGCAAAGCCAAGTTGTGCAGCATACAGTAGGCCACGATGATCTGGCACACCTTCTTTGGTGAGTAGTATAGGGAACCACCTGTCATATGGAGGCACCGGAACCTGGCCTTCAGGAGGCCAAAGGTCCTCTATATAACCCTCCTAGTTTGCCCATGTGCCTCACTGTAGCATTCCTCTGCCCTTGTCCTGGGATTCCTCACTGGGGTCAGTAGCCATGACAGGTTGGGGTAGCCAGAGTCACCTGCAAATGTCGATGGACAACTGTTAGACACACACTAACCATTAAGGACAACCCCAGACAACTATTCACACTGTATAGGGTCCTTGTCCTCACCTAATAGCCACACACAGTGCCTCTGGAGTTGCCCCATCACATAAGGGATGCTGCTATTCCTCAGAATGTAAGCGTCATGCACTGAGCCAGGACATTTGGCATTCACATGGGAGATGTACTGGTCGGCCAAACACACCATCTGCACATTCATAGAATGGTAGCTCCTCCGTTTTCTGTACACCTGTTCACTCCTGCGGGGGATACCAAGGCCACATCTGGCCCATCAATGGCACCTATGATGTTGGGGATATGTCCCAGGGCATAGAAGTCACCTATCACTGTAGGCAAATTCCCCACCTGAGGGAAAACGATGTAGCTGCGCATGTGTTTCAGCAGGGTAGACAACACTCTGGACAACACGTTTGAGAACATAGGCTGGGACATCCCTGATGCTATGGCCACTGTTGTTTGAAAAGACCCACTTGCCAGGAAATGGAGTACTGACAGAACCTGCACTAGAGGGGGGATTCCTGTGGGATGGCAGATAGCTGACATCAGGTCTGGCTCCAACTGGGCACACAGTTCCTGGACTGTGGCATGATCAAGTCTGTAGGTGACAATTACATGTTGCTCTTCCATTGTGGACAGGTCCACCAGCGGTCTGTACACCGGAGGATGCCGCCATCTCATCACCTGCCCCAGTGGACATGCTCTATGGATGAGAACAGCGAGCAGAGGGTCAGCAAACACTGAGGTACTAAAACAACAACTTTATTGCACACATTTGTCAATCCTCTATGTGCCTGTCTTAGTATGTATGCAAGGCCTAGATAGGTGTGACGCATTTATAAATAATACCATGTGGCCCCCTGAAATGGTGTTTGCCTGACCTGTAATGTGGGACGAGGGGATATGAGGTAACTCTGCTGGCTTTGTACACCATCGCGGTAGGCAGTCTAAGACCGCGGCGCAATCCTGCATTGGTTAACATTGGACCCTATGGGTCCCAGGAGCCAATGACGATGTACGCCAGCGGTGACAGTACGCACCGCCGCGGACGTGACCGCCATTTTCTCTCTGTTCACTCATTTGATACCTGTTCTTCAACAGGAGAGGACCTACACTGCAAGTTCTGCTGTGACCTCAGTCTGGAAGCGACGATGGCTCATGTGTCTGGGGAAAGGGCCCCTGCCTTCACATCGGAGGAGTTGGATAAAGCAGCAGTAATACCGAACGACAGGTCGCGGTAACAAAAATGGAATTATGACCATGGCAGAAGCCGCTCAGACAGACAGCCACTTTAACACACCGACCGCCACAGCGGTAGCAACAAGAACCACATCGGTAACCGCCAACAGCCAGGCGGAAGACAATGTACCTCCCACTGTATCATGACCAGCCTATCCACCAGCTTTTCAGGGGTGGTACCAAAAGTACGGTGGAAACAGAACACAGAAGTCAAAGGGCTCACCTCTGGAGACACCAGGAACAACCACAATGCCATGGAGCCCGAGTTGCACATATTTCCCATGCTCGTCTACCTTTTCCTCCATTATGAACACCAACGTCGGTGAAGACGACCATGGTGAGTACTGCTGCCTAGCACACAAGGGAGGGGCATAAAAAAGAGAGTGACACACACGCAACACCCACACACCCAACACCATACACACAAACAGATGCAATAACATTACATATCCACCCGTACGCCTCAGGAATAATGCAAGGACAAAATGAATTGATAAAAGTGAGTGTAATACAATTGAAGAACATGAATATGCGCATTAAATTACAAACGTATATACATATTTACAAAGGGAGGGACACAGCCTATTCCTCAATGTCCGTGGTCCACAGGGCCACAACACAGAAGCCAAGGCCCCACTTTACTCGTACAACATCACGGAGAGAACACTGCCGGGGCATCAGGTCAAAAATACAGAGGCACCTCAGGGGGACAGGGAATGGAGGGCACCTCAGCTGGAAGATGGTACAACACCACTGGTCCTGGAGGGGGCTCCATGCCCTTTGCGATGTCCTGGGGAGTGCAAAGCCACAGTATCTCAAGTGGGTGGTTTGCCCATTGCTTGGTCAATGGGAGTGCAAGGCCACAGTCTCTCAAGTGGGTGGTTTGCCCACTCCTTGGTCCTGGGGTGTGCAAAGCCACAGTCTCTCAAGTGGGTGGTTTGCCTACTGCTTTGTCCTGGGGAGTGCAAGGCCACAGTCTTTCAAGTGGGAGGTTTGCCCACTGCTTTGTCCTAGGGAGTGCAAGGCCACAGTCTCTCAAGTGGGTGGTTTGCCTACTGCTTGGTCCTGGGGAGTGCAAAGCCACAGTCTCTCAAGTTGGTGGTTTGCCCACTGCTTGGTCCTGGGGAATGCAAAGCCATAGTATCCCAAGTGGGTGGTTTGCCCACTACTTGGTCCTGGGGAGTGCAAGGCCACAGTCTCTCAAGTGGGTGGTTTGCCCAATGGTTGGTTGTGGGGAGTGCAAGGCCACAGTCTCTCAAGTGGGTGGTTTGCCCACTGCTTTGTCCTAGAGAGTGCAAGGCCACAGTCTCTCAAGTGGATGGTTTGCACACTGCTTGGTCCTGGGGAGTGCAAGACCAGTCTCTTCAGTGGATGGATTTTCCACTGGTTCTGGAGGGGACATTGTGCCCAGTGTGCTTCATCCTGGGAAGGATGCGGTGAATGGATGGCTTCTTCTACTGGTTCTGTAGGGGGCATTGTGCCCAGTGTGCTTCATCCTGGGAAGGATGGGGTGAGTGGATGGCTTCTCCACTGGTTCTGGAGGGGGCATTTTGCCCAGTGTGCTGCATCCTGGGTAGGATGGATGAGTGGGTGGCTTCTCCACTGGTTTTGGAGGGGGCATTGCGCCCAGTGTGCTTTATCCTGGGAAGGATGGGGTGAGTGGATGGCTTCTTCCATTGGTTCTGGAGGGGCAGAAGGATAGGGTGAGTGGATGCTTCTCCACTGGTTCGGAGGGGGCATTGTGCCCAGTGTCCTTCATCCTGGGAAGGATGTGGTAAGTGGGTGGCTTCTCCACTGATTCTGGAGGGGGCATTGTGCCCTGTGATGCAGATCATGGGGAGTGCAATGTCACAGTCTCTCACCTGGGTGTCAGGCCCACTGGATTTGCAGGGGCCAGGACACACAAACTCCCATGGAGTCAGGACTACAACCTGTCCACCGGCAGTGACGGCTGTTCATTGTTGGCAGTGGCAGGTGGGTATCGGTGCGGGCAGTGGTGGGGGGAGGCTCCAGCCCATCCCCAGCAGCATCGGGTGGCTGCCCACTGGAGCTGCTGTTGCTAGCAGTGGTGCTGGTGGCGGTGCTGGTGGCGGTGCCTGCAGTGGTGGGTGTAGGCTCCAGCCCATCCCCTGCTGTCTCAGACGGGTGCCCACTGGGGCTGCTGCTGCTGGCAGTGGTGCTGGTGGCGGTGCTGGCTGTGGTGGTGGAGAGTCCAGCCCATCCCTTGCAGTGTCGGATGGCTGAACCACCATGGTTGGAGTCCCAGCACCAGGCCTCCTGTCCTTCCTGCCTGCAGCTGGGGGTTGCCCCTTGCCCTTCCCACCTGCAGCTGGTGGTGCCTCCTTGCCCTTCCTAGTTGCAGCTGGTGGTGCCCCCTTGCGCTTCCTTGTTGCAGCTGGTGGTGCCTCCTTGCCCTTCCTTGATGCACCTGGTGCAGGCACCCTGTCAGTATTGCTGCCTGGTGCCCAGGATCCTCTTCCACTTGCAGTAGCTGTCAACACTACTATGCCCCTGCAATGGGTGGCTGAGGTGCTTGCCTGGGTATTCTTCACCCTGGCCTGACTTGAAGGAAGGGGGGAGGAGGGGTAGGGAAGAGGTCAATGGTGGAGAGGTAATGCTTCTTAGGGACATTGGGGTGGTAAGAGGGTGAAGGTTTGGGAGTGGAGGAAGAGGAAGAGGAGGTGGTTGGAGGAGGCATTGGTCTGCTGTGTTTGGGTGCATGTGCATGGGCTGCATGCAGTTGTGAGGTGGATGGCTGTTGGGTTAGGTGTCTGAGTGCTTGTGTTTGTGTACTTTGGGAGGAGGGGGCACAGACACAGTGGGAGAGGACAGAGGGGACGTGTGCATGGAAGTGGGGGTGGTGACTGCCAGTGAGGGCAGTGTATTGATAGGCGTGATGTTGGTAGTGGATGAGGATGTAGTGCATGCAGGTGTGAGTCTAGACGCTAATGGGAGGGAGGTGGATGATGAGCAGGAGGGTGACACAGTGGAGGCAGTGGATGTTGGTATGTCTGCATCTGGATGGTGTTTGTGTGAGTGCCTGTGTGATGATGTGTGGTGTTTGTGTTTGCCTGAACCACTCCTATGTGTTGTCCTGGGTGCATGCTGGTCTGCCTTTGTGCTTGGGATAGTTTGGGGTTGAGGGGAATGGGATTGGACAGAGGAGGTTGGAGGGGGAGACAAGAAACAGGGACAATGGCTATCATCAGGGAGGAGGCCAGAGCCTGGATTGATCTGTGATGGGCCACCATGCCAGAGTGAATGCCCTCCAGGAATGCATTTGTTTGTTACAAATGGGTTGCCCGCCTCTGGATGGCATTCACAGTGGTTGACAGCCCAAAAGGAATGAATCGCAGGAGGTCAACAGCCTCCTCACTCAGGGCATCAGGGCTAACTGGGGCAGGGCCTGAGGTGCCTGGGGTGAAGGAGATGCCCACCCTACTGGGTGAGCAGGCACGGGAAACACACTGAGAGGCTGCTGAGAGGTCGGTGCTGGTACGGGGGTGACGGCTGGACCTGTAGTTGGGGAGAAACAGAGGTGTCCGTCACCACCATGGAGCTTCTATCGGAGAAGGTATCTCTGTCAGAACTGTCCCTACCAGTCTCCGCTGTGGTGCTCCCCTCACCCTCCGTCCCACTGGTGCCCTCCCCATCTGTGGATTCGGCCTCCTGGGTCCTGTGGGATGCAGCTCTCCCCGTCGCCGGTGCCTCTGCTCCTCTGCCATATGATGCTAATGCACATAAGGGTAGGGTGACAAAACAAAAAGGGGGGAAAAGACAAAGAATACCTTGGTCAATGGCAGCAACAACACCATCGTTGGCGTACACAACACACTCACAGACAGGGAACAGCCCTACGTACTAAGCAATACACTACCAGTCACAATGCTGGTCAGCAGCCCATGGACAGCGATACCTGGTGCCAATTGCAGCATACCTGAGACCCACAGACCCCTGCCCATAAGTGGAGGCCTACTAGATTGTTTGGAGGAGGTTGACATCAGACCCTGTCCAACATGTGCCCTACCCTGCACTGGCCGGCCTGGCCTAGGGACACCCACAAGCCCACATCCCCCACTCGGATGCCACCCTACTGTGCGCAAGTAGTATATTGGGACACTGTACTCACCACCTTGTGGCTGCTGTGATGCCCCCAAGTGCCCATCCAGCTCCGGATAGGCCACCGCCAGTATGAGGGCTATCAGGGTTCGACGGGTACCCCTTCCTCGTTGGGTGGCCATTCCCAGCTGGGCTTCTGCTGTCCTCTGTGCCCAGCTTCTCAGGTCCCCTGACGTTTGTGACAGTGGGTGCTCTGCCTGCCGTAGACCTCCAGGGTCCACACGTCCTTGGCGATGGCATGCCATATACCCCTTTTTTAATGAGCGCTGACCTGCAGAGAAATACACATAGGAAAAGGTATCAGTCAGACCATCCTGCCTATTACACTCATGGCCCACCATAGCCCTCACATCCCCTTATGCACAGACATTGCCCACCATACATGCAGCACGCTGTCCAGGGCCCTTACCCCAACACCCCTCTACATGAGGCCCTCACACACAGCACTCCATGCATTCATGCCCCATTCATCGTGCTCACAGTGTACTCGCCTGTTGGTCTGGAGGCCCAAACAGCATTCGGTACTGGGGAGGACCCCATCCACCAGTTTCTCCAACTCCTCAGCGGTGAAGGCAGGAGGGGCCCTTTCCCCAGTGACACGAGCCATGGTTGGTTCCAGACACAAGTCACAGCAGCACTTGCAGTGTAGGTCCTCTCCTGTGGAAGGTCAGGTAGCAAGTGGGCCAACAGATAGAAAATGGCAGTCACGTCCGAGGCGGTGCGTACCGTCAATGCTGGCGTACATCACCAATAGCCACTGTAACCCAAGGGGCCCAATGAGATCCAATGTGGATTTGCATGGCAGTTTTCGACCACCTCCCGCAACGGCTCACAACATCAGCAGAATTACCTCATTTGCACCTGTCCCTCCATCCAGGACAGGCAGGCGCCATTTCGGGGTGGGGCAGGCTATGGCACCTACTGCGTAACAGTACACATAGGCACCATTTGGGCCTATACAACAATATTGTGTTACAGTTACATCATGCAATGCAGTGTAGTGTTTGGAAATATGGAATACTGACCAGCTACTCACCGTTTGCCCCCTAGATTGCAACTTCTGCGAATGAATAGGAGATGGAGACATCCCTCCGTGTACAAGCCCCTGGTGGACTTGGCAACAATGGAGAACAGGCACATAATCCTCACCTATAGACTGGACAGGGCCACACTCACAGAGCTGTGTGCCCAATTGGAACCTTACCTGATATCTGCTATCCATCAGCCCACCAGGATCCCCCCTCTTGTGCAAGTCCTATCTATGCTCCATTTCCTGGCAAGTGGCTCCTTCCAAGTGACAGTGGGCTTGGAAGGAGGAATGTCTCAGCCAATGTTCTCAATAGTGCTGAACAGAGTATTGTCTGCCCTAATTAAACACATGTGCAGCTACATTGTTTTCCCCCAGGTGGAGGATCTGCCCACAGTGAAAGCTGATTTCTATGCAATGAGACATATCCCCAACATTATTGGGGCTATTGATGGTACACATATAGCATTTGTCCCTCCCCCAGAGAAATGAACAGGTGTTAGAAATCAAAAGAGCTTTCACTCCATGAATGTGCAGATAGTGTCCCTGGCGGACCAGTACATCTTCCATGTCAACGCAAAGTATCCTGGGTCTGTGCATGATGCCTTTATCCTGAGGAATAGCAACATCCTATATGTGATGACTCAAATCCAGAGGCACTGGGTGTGTCTAATAGGTGAGCCCTGGTTCCCACCCATAGGTTGTTAGTGTATGGGTATGGTGTGGGCCCTAAGGGTTAGTATGTGTCTAGCAGTTGTCACTCTATATTTTCAGGTGACTCTGGTTACCCCCAACATCTCATGGCTACTGACCCCTGTGAGGAATCCCAGGACAAGGGCAGAGGAATGTTACAATGAGGCACATGGGTGAACAAAAAGAATAATAGAAAGGACATTCGGCCACCTGAAGGCCAGGTTTCGTTGCCTCCATCTTACAGGTGGAACCCTGTACTACTCACCCAAGAAGTTGTGACAGATCATCGTGGCATGCTGTATGTCGCATAGCCTTAGTAAGAAAAGAGGGGTACACTGTTCCAAATAATAACTAAACGGGACTACTTTCTACAGGAGCGAGAACCCTCAAGCATCACATTGGATGTAAGATTTCATCATTGGGAAAGCTCCTTGTTAGGCCGGTGCTGCAATGCCTAACGGGCTCCACTGAGGGGGCTCTTAACCGTATATGATCTACTGTTAGAGATAATAATCAGTCTGAAAGGGTATCAGAGATTACCCAAGCAATAAAGGAGAGAAGACAAGAGTAAAATTGGTTATCCATCTACATTCAATAATCATGGTTTTAATCAATACTACTGTGATGGAGACCAAAATTAAAAACCAAGAGGGGAGTAAAACTGAGTTATAATGCTCATCTACTCGCACACAACATACAAGTTAGAGGAAAAACCCAAAAGTGGCTCCTCAGGAAAGGGTCTACATGTTTCGCGTCTGGTGGTCCATATGGATCCCTCGACGCTTCATCAGGACCATAGAAAAACTTCTCAAAAAAATCAAAAATCCAAATAGGAGCAAAAATTAAGGAAAAAACACAGTCACTTACTGTGAAGTTATTTATGTCAGTCAGGGTCGCCCTAGAAAATAAATAAAGCAACAACATGTAGAAAATAGAGTGCCCATTAGTTGCACACGAACGCAATTAGATTAAGTACATCATGCGCAAGACAGAAAAACATGTAATAATCTAAAATATAAACATTTCTTAAGGCTTACCATCCCCGGTCTGTGGATAGAGCCCCATGGGAATCAAAATCAGGAACCGGAACAAACAACCTAAATGTCGTAGTAGTGTAAAAGAAAATATCGTAGTAGTGTAAAAGAAAATATCAGGAGTAATACCAAAAACAGTCAAGAAACAAGCGCAACAATTGTCTCAAATATAGGTATTGTTGTAAAGTCAAAAGCGGACAAAAATCTGAAATTTGTTTTTTTTTTTAATATAATACAATCCGATAGCACAGGAGCTTGGTAATAAGATAATAACAAGTGATATCGCCTGTGTTGTCCAAAATACTAAAACGATCAGTGTGAAAGGAAGAGGATTCAACCTTCCCCACTGTCGGGATCCTATGGACGCACCCCGGGGTTTTCGTTGGAGCAGCGGTAAAGGACAGGTATAGACAATACGATGTACTTACTTCTATTGCCGGTACGTAGGGCATTTAGCACCTACCCTCCTGATAAAGTCCCCGTGCCAACAACAAAGCGTATCTACATGGTCCTCAAATACGTATTGAGGACCCGGAAGTGCAATCGAATGTGCGCGCGTCTCGCGCTGTCTGTTAGGTAGTCATAGAAACAAAAAAACAAAAATCAAAGACGGACTTCCGCTCCGTCGCCATTTTTGAAAGGAAAACAACCGAATTCAAAGCTATTGAGTCCGGACAACGTGAAAACAATTAAAAAATTGTAAGAACCTTTATAGTGAAAGGTAGTAAAAGACTCCAAACATGTGAATTACTAATGCCAGAATCTTAAATACGCTGGTAATGAGACAAAATAATCAAACCCTCAGCAGGCAAATAGAATCGATAGAATCATATAAGGGAGTCACAAATACAGAGATTATGTCATAATAGAGAGACAATTAAAATGATCAAAATCATATAAAGGGGTCACAAGTATAGAGATTATGTCATAATAGAGATTACAAAAATAGTCAGTATGTTCAATTGTCAGAGAATGTCAATTGCTGGTAAGAAGACATAATTTATCTAGGGGTGAGTAAGGACCATGGAATATCATCATTTAATCCCCGAATTGAGGTACCCAGTCGAAAAATCCAATGTTGTTCGATTCTAAAAAGAGACTGGGTAACGTTCTGTGTTATTCTTGGTGCTTCCAGAATCACCCACCGTAACTCATCTGGGGTATGGGGGAAGTCAATGAAATGAGCGCTAAGTTTGGTAGTAATTCTACGGCATCTAATGTTGCTCCTGTGTTCATTGATACGTATCTTCACAGGGCGTGTGGTCATCCCTATGTAACGTAGTCCACAGGGGCACGTGATCATGTAAATGCAATTCTTTGAATTGCAATTTGTGTGTTTTTTTAGAAACCATCTCCCAAAAGGATCTAGGTCCAATGACATTGTTTGGTCAGTCAGTGCGCATACATTGCAATTACCGCACGGGTAGTGACCCTCAACTGGGGGTAGGTCCCATAATGTCCTTTGGGTGGAGGTGTTGTGTAATGCACGTGGACGTGTATGGACCACTATGTCCTTGATATTGGAAGTCCGTCTGAAAGCAAATAGAGGTTTAGGCATTGAGGTACCTCCACTTTCTAATATCGACCAACGTTTGTTGATCAATTTCTTAATGTCATTGGAAAGGGGGGTGAACGTCGAGACACAGGTAATAAATGTCTGTGGAGCCTTCTCTTTATATTCTAATAGACCCTCCCTATGGTTATTCCTAGCTCTTTTGCGAGCCAGGTTGACAACCTTAGATGGATAGTGGCATTCATAAAGTTTGATCTGTAGTGAACTAGCTTGTTGGTCAAACTGTGTAAGGGAACTACAGTCCCGTCTAAGTCGTAGGAATTGACCAACAGGTAGATTGTCTCTGAGTGCTTTCGGATGATAGCTCTCATATAAGAGGAGACTATTCCGATCTGTAGGTTTTTGATATGTGCTAGTTGACAGACGGCCGTTGTCAATGGTAATCATAAGGTCGAGAAAAGGTAAATGAGTCGATGATATGGAAGCAGTAAATTTCAGATAAGGGTCAAGGGAATTAATCCAGGTTGTGAACTCATCTGCTAAGGATAATGGTCCTTGCCATATGACCAATATATCGTCTATATAGCGTTTCCATAATTTGATATCTCTCTGGAAGGGATTGTCTGCTTTCAAAATAAATGTCTTCTCAAAGTTATACATATAAAGACAGGCAAGGCTGGGCGCAAATGTGCTACCCATCGATGTGCCTCTGATCTGATGGAAAAATTGATCTTCAAATTGGAAATAATTCTCAGTGAGGGCCATGGTAGCGCATTGCATAATGAAGGAGATAGAGGTGGAAAGTGAGGCTGAATCGTTCAAAAGTTCTGTTTCTACTACATGTAAAGTGGCCTCCTGGGGAATGTTGGTATAAAGTGCTTCAACATCTAAGGTGATTAAACCTTGGATATCTCCAGTCTGGCTCACGGTTTCAATTAGTCTAAGAACATCCTTGGTGTCCTGTAAATAGGTGGAAGAATTTCTCACTAGAGGTTGAAGAAAGTGATAAAAAAAAATTGACAAAGGTTCTAGGACAGAGCCTATACCTGACACAATTGGTCGACCCGGGGGTGGATTTACACGTTTGTGAATTTTAGGTAAACAGTAGAAGTAGGGTATTTTAGGGTCGGTAGTGTCAAGGAACTCTGCTTCCTTGGCAGAAATCCAGGTATTGCTTTTAGCTTCCTCTAAGAGGCTCCTGATCTGGATCTGTAGTCTCTTAGTGGGGTCGGTGGTGATCTTAGAGTAGTAGGTGGTATCATCCAGCAATCATAAACATACATGTCTGTAGTCCTCTGTGTCCATGATTACTATTGCCCCACCTTTGTCGGCCTGTTTAATAGTAATGTCGGGATCAGTTGCTAAAGATTGTAAAGCCTGTTTTTCCTTGGTGGGGATATTGATATAAGGGTGCTTAGGTTGTAAGCGAGATATGTCAGATAGTACAGCTTTTTCAAACGTCATAACCTCGCTGGGCATCACGGAGGCTAATGGTGAGCAAGTCGAAGGTTTTTTAAGTCCTGAGTCCAGGATTTGAGGTTCCCCAGGTTTGTCTTTGAAAAAAACATGAAGACGGATCTTGCGGAAAAATTGGGCCAATTCGATCTGTAGGCGAAAGAAGTCCTCATCAGGGGTAGGGACAAAACCAAGGCCTCTGTTAAGAACCCTAGTTTCATCTACTGATAGTTGTCTCTTGGACAGGTTGACAACTAAGTTCTCGGTGTGGGGCTCTTGGTTTGGCTCCTGGTCACCATTTGTGGCTCTTCCCTTGACCATCGGACATGCCTGCCTCTTCCTCTTCTTCTGCCTCTGCCTCTGCCCCGGCCGTGGCCTAAAAAAGGCGCAAATGGCTTCGGGGGGCGGGGTTGGTAAAAGGGATATGGTGAACTAGGGTTCTTAACAGAGGCCTTGGGTACCTCAATTCGGGGATTAAATGATGATATTCCATGGTCCTTACTCACCCCTAGATAAATTATGTCTTTTTACCAGCAATTGACATTCTCTGACAATTGAACATACTGACTATTTTTGTAATCTCTATTATGACATAGGGGGTGATTCTGACCTCGGCGGTAAAATGCCCTTACCGCCGGTCAGAAGACCGCCATAACACCGCCGCGGCCGCGGTCAACCGCCACGGTCATTCTGACCCACAACGGCCAAACCTCCAAAAATCCGTCCTCCACTGCAGCCCGCCACATCGGCGGGCAGCGATAAACTGGAGATGACCAAACCTCCACCGTCACGCCAACAGAAATACGCCCATGCCATTACGACCCACACGGCGGTCATTCAAACGCGGTATTCCATTGGCGGTACACACCGCCGCGGTCAGAATACACACACATCACCAAAACACAGCCACATTGGACAATTTGAAATACACACACCTGATACACATACACACACCACTCCCACACAATCAACCAACTATAAAACACACACCCACATCACCCACAAACCCCTGTGACCAGAATTACTGAGAGAAGGAGAGAGAGACACAGCAGACAATTCAAAGCAAGACACGCTGAGGCACACTACACCATCACACACACCACATAGTAGCACAAAGCACCACTCACCAACACACTCCTCATCACATACACCACCCCACACCTCACCCACACCACCCCATGGCACCCCAAAGGCACCCACGCTTTTCGGACCAAGAACTCCGGGTCATGGTGGAGGAAATCCTAAGAGTGGAACCCCAGCTCTTCGGCTCGCAGGTGCAGCACACCAGTATAGCCAGGAAGGCGGAGCTATGGCAGCGGATCGTGGACAGGGTCAACGCGGTGGGACAGCATCCCAGGAATAGGGAGGACATCCGCAAAAGATGGAACGACCTACGGGGGAAGGTCAGGTCGATGGTCTCCAGGCACAACATCGCTGTCCAGAAGACTGGCGGCGGACCCCCACCCACCCCTCCCGAATTTACATCGTGGGAGCAAGAGGTCTTGACCATCCTGCATCCTCAGGGCCTCGCAGGAGTAGCCGGAGGAATGGACTCTGGTAAGTCCCATCTCAACTACTATATCCCCCCCACCCCACCCCACCAGCATGCCAACCCACACCCCCACCCTCACCCCCAACCCCCCAGCACATATCCTCCCTGACAATGTCTCACCAGCACAACCCACCCATCCCAACACCAAGTCCTGCATGCCAACACAAATCATGGGCACCCATCACCTATGCATGACCACTGCACTAACCCCTCCCCCCCACTAAATACCCTCACAACACCTCCCTCAAGGGAATGCCTGCACTGGGGAACAAGGGCACACATAATACGCACGCTATTGCACACACAGAAACAATAACCAAACTCTCTTACCCCATGCAGGACCCGAACGACAACACACCAGCCAGGAGGGTCCAGAAGTGTCCATCCCACCACCGGAACAGGCCCACACTGAGGATAGCAGCTCTGTCGACAGTGAACCTGATGACCAGCCCGGACCATCGGGGACCTCTGGGCAGTCGGTTCCCCTCAGGCAGCCACAGGCCACACCAGACCCGACCCCCTCTGCCGACAACAGCACAGCTCCCACCCAGCGGGCCCATGCCTCTGTCTCTAGGACAGCTCAATCAGCGGTGTGTCCGCCACTACAGGGCACCCAGGCTAACCCAACACCCCAACAACAACAGGGACCTGGGGGCAGTGGGAGCGGGCACACCGGCCAGGGGACAGAGACCGGGGGAAACCGGGCAGCTCGGAGGGCTGCTGTGCGACAGGGGGGGAGGAGAGGCCCAGGGAACCCACTCTCCAAGAGGCCCTCACCACCATCATGGCAGCCTACCACCACTCCCAAGAAACGATGGCGACGGTACTGGCCAGGTTCACTGAGATCCAGCCACAGCAGGAAGAACGCTACATGGGGTTCAGGGAGGAGCTGAGAATCATCGGGACCGCAATGGGGACCATCGTCCTGGCCCTCCACAGGATAGAGGACGCGTTGTGGGACCATGGTGCACCACACAGGGCCCCTGTCACTAGGCCGGACCAGGAACAGCCTACCACCTCCGCCGGCGCTAGTGGACAGGAGGTCCCAACACCTCGACAGCCCCCCAGAACCCCACCTCCTGCTGAAGAACAACCACCCCGTAAGAGGAGCCTGAGACCAAAGAAAAAGACAGAGTAGGATGTCAAGACCCCCGCCAGCAGGACATACCCCCTGAACTCTTCCCACTGTCCCACATTGCCACCCTGTCCAATCATGAACTGCCTATGCTCCATCCTTCCACAGGCAAAAGAACAATGCACCTGTGAGACTGAGAACTGGACTCTGCTATGGATATTCCTCCACCCCCACCCATCACCCTTAGAATCACATGTACCGATAACTAGCACTGTAAATAAATCACATTTTGCACAATTATCTGTTTTGAGTCATGCTGTATTATTAACAAATGTATTACATATTACTGTTCAATTTCTGTTCTGTCAATTATTCATGACAACATACCAATGTCAATACGCTGTATTTCATGGGCGAACCAAGCAGAAGTCAGGTACTGAGTCAGACAGCACTGAGAAGGGAAGGGAAAGGCAAAAATTAATGAAAAACATCTGTGGGGAACTACAGAAAGTACAGATGCAGGAGGCTAGAAGCAATTGGGAAATGGCGTGGGTGATTCTTACCTGGGTGTCACTGGAAATACTGTTGTATCACTCTATCCCTATTGTCTGTGTCGTCCTCTGAGTCTTCCTCCTCTTCACTCTCCACAGGCTCCACGGCTTCTACAACACCACCATCTGGACCATCCTCCTGCAAGAAAGGCACCTGGCGTCGCAAAGCCAGGTTGTGAAGCATACAGCAGGCCACGATGATATGGCACACCTTCTTTGGTGAGTACATTAGGGATCCACCAGTCATATGCAGGCACCTAAACCTGGCCTTCAGGAGTCCAAAGGTTCGCTCAATCACCCTCCTAGTACGCCCATGGGCCTCATTGTAGCGTTCCTCTGCCCTTGTCCGGGGATTCCTTACTGGGGTCAGTAGCCACGGCAGGTTGGGGTAACCAGAGTCACCTATTAGCCACACACGTTGTCTTTGTAGCTGCTCCATCACATAGGGGATGCTGCTATTTCGCATCACATACACGTCATGCACTGACCCTGGGAACTTGGCATTTACATGGGAGATGTACTGGTCAGCCAAACAGACCACCTGGACATTCATCGAATGATAATTTTTTCTGTTTCTGTACACCTGCTCATCGTCTTTTGGGGGTACCAAAGCCACATGGGTCCCATCAATGGCACCAATGATGTTGGGGATATGTCCAAGGGCATAGAAATCACCCTTCACTGTAGGCAAGTCACCCTCCTCGGGGAAAATGATGTAGCTCCGCATGAGTTTCATCAGGGCAGAAAACACTCTGCTCAAAATCTTAGAAAACATAGGCTGAGACATTCCAGATGACATGGCCACTGTGGTCTGGAATGACCCACTGGCCAAAAAATGGAGGACTGACAAAACCTGCACCAGAGGGGGAATCCCTGTGGGTTGGCGGATGGGGGACATCAGGGCTGGCTCCAGCTGGGCACACAGTTCATGGATAGTGGCACAGTCAAGTCTGTATCGAAGTATTATATGGCGTTCTTCCATTGTCGACAGGTCCACCAGCGGTCGGTACACGCGAGGATTCCTCCTTCTCATCGCAAGTCCCAGCGGACGGTGCCTAGGAAGGACAACATGGAGCACAGAGTCAGCCAAACCACAGGTACGTACAGACAGCTTGCACAGTTAAAGAATGGCAATGGGTTGAAAGGCGTGTATGTGTGGCAATGCAAGGCCTAGGCCTGTGTGTCGCAGTCAAAATTAAGCCATGTGGGCCCTTGAAATGGCGGCTGCCTGACCTGTGAAGTGGGACAATGGGATGTGAGGTCAATGCGCTGGCGGGGCACACCGTGGCGGTAGGCGGTCGCAGACCGCGGCGCAAAGCCGCATTGGTTAACATTGAAGCCTATGGGTTTCAGGAGCCAATAACGAAGTGCGCCGGCGGTCGCGGTACGCACCGCCGCGGTACGCACCGCCGCGGACGTGACCGCCATTTTCTATCTGCTTAATCACTCGAGACCTGATCATCCACAGGAGAGGACCTATACTGCAAGTGCTGCTGTGACCTCGGTCTGGAAGATACAATGGCTGCTGCGACTGGGGAAAGGGCCCCTGCCTTCACGTCTGAAGAGTTGGACAAGCTCGTGGATGGGGTCCTCCCCCAGTATGCGCTACTCTACGGTCCTCCAGACCAACAAGTGAGTACCCCGGGTGCTAATGGAATGGGCTATGCCTGTGTGGATTGGGGTGGATGTAAGTTGGTGGGGTGGGGGGCGAATGAGGAGTGCAACGGCCGACAGATGAGAGCATGTGCCATATGGCAAAGTGGGTGGGGGGGGGCCAATTACATCTAACATGCAGGTCATTGATGAGTTCCTCCTTTCCACCCTGTACATGTCTAATAGGTCAGCGCCCATCAGAAGATCGACATTTGGCGTGCCATCGCCAAGGAAGTCTGGACCTTGGGGGTCCACAACAGACGGGGCACCCACTGCCGCAAGAGGTGGGAGGACATCCGCCGCGGAACAAGGAAGACCGCAGAAACACTGCTGGGGATGGCCTCCCAACCTAGGAGGGGTGCCAGTCGCACCATGACCCCCCTGATGTCCCGGATCCTGGCGGTGGCCTACCCTGAATTGGATGGGCGCTTTAAGACATCACAGCAGACACAAGGGGGTGAGTATCAGCACATTCTCCTATCTTTCTGCGCAGTGGAGGCGTCTGGGTGGGGGAGGAGGGCTGTGGGTGACATTAGGCCAGGGCGCTTTCTGTAGTGTAGTCCTCTCCCTTAGGCATGGCCCTGTGCCCCCGGCCCCCACCTCGGTAGGGTGACAAGTACAGCCATTGAAGGTCCAGCATCTCCCATGTGCGCGTTTGACGTCTCTTGGCCTGTTGTCTTAGTCAGTAGTACTGAGTAGTGTCCCACGAATGCGCGGCTTAGTGCATTAGGCACCTGTGTCTGTCCTCTCCGCCAACGGTGTTGACATTGCATGCACTCAACCTGGTCTTCTTTTTTCTCCCCCCACCCTTTCTCTTCATCTTCTTGTGCATGTGTGCCTTAGCATCATCAGGCGGAGGAGATATGGCATCGGAGCACGAGGGAGCTGCAGGACACAAGGCCCCGGTGGGCCCAGGAACAGACACCGAGGGCACCAGTGATCCGGAGGGCGAGGGGAGCACCACGACGGGGACCGCTGGTGAGAGCAGCGAAAGCGACACGTCCTCGGATGGGAGCTCCCTAGGGGTGGCGGCAACATCCGTGCCCCCCGCCTCTACAGGTACAGCCGCCACCCAGCGCACCAGCCCCGCCCTCCCAGCAGCCCCTCAGTCTTCGCTCCGTGCCGGTTCGCCCAGGAAGGCGCGCGTCTCCTTCGCCCCAGGCACCTCAGCCCCTGCCCCTGTTGCCCCTGCTGCCCTCAGTGCGGAGCTCATTGACCTGGTAAGGACGCTCATTGTTGGGCAGACGACCCTTTTGAATGCCATCCAGGGTGTGCAAAGGGAGGTGCAACAGAGCAATGCGTACCTGGAGGGCATTCATTCGGGTCAGGCTGCCCATCAACGAGCGTTCACTGCTCTGGCCTCAGCACTGACGGCAGCCATTGTCCCTGTTTCCAGCCTCCCTCTTCTGTCTGCCTCCAGCCTGTCTCTGTCTCCTGTTCCTCAGCCTATCCCATCCACACCATCAGACCAGCCTGCACACACCTCAACACCCAAGAGCAGCTCATCCAAACACAAGCACCACAGATCCCGCAAACACTCACCCGAGCAACACCCAGATGCAGGCATGCCAACAGCCACTGCCACCCCTGTGTCCCCCTCCTCCTCGTCTCCCTCCTCCCTCCCTGTGACGTCTACACTCACACCTGCATGCACCCCAACATCAGCCAGTGCTTCCATCACCACCTCACCCTCCAGTACAGTCCACACTCATGCAGTCACCACCCCCACTGCCATGTACACGTCCCCTGTGTCCTCTCCCACTGTGTCTGTCACCCCCTCTTCCAAGACACACAAACGCAGGCAGCCACCCACCCAACAGCCATCCACCTCACAACAGCCTACAGCACCAGCACCTTCACCCAATGACAGCACACCTGACTCTCCTACAACCACCTCCTCTACCTCCACTTCCATCTCCACTTCTCCTACCCTTTACCTTGGCCCTAAAAAACTTTTCCTGGCTAACCTTAACCTCTTTCCCCCCGATGACCTCCCCCATCCATTTTCAAAGAGACCCAAGAGCACCGCAGCCACCACCAGCCCAGCTTCGGGTGTCACTGTTGTGCCTGGGTTCTGGAGCCCACCCTTTGCCAGCAGTGACACATCGATCAGCAGCAAGGACATGTCCAGCCCCCCCCGGCAAGAGGACCCGCAAAACCAAGGACCGCCGTGCGAGCACCGACAGCGCTGCCCCCAAGGAGCAATGTGCGGCCACTTCACCACCCACACCATCTGGGGGAGGCAAGGGCCCGAGAGCCCCATCAAAGGAGCGGAAGGGCAGCAGGAGCGCGGAGAAGGTGGACCCCACATGCCACATCCCAGCTGGGAAGGAGGACACTAAGGAGGCCAGGAGTCCGTCCCCGAAGGGTCCAGAAACATCACGGTCCGAGGGCGACTGAGCAGGGAGTCCAGGCCAGGTCTGGCTCCCTTGACCTGCTGGATGAGCACCGCTGAACAGGGCCCGCCGTGGAGAAGAGCACCGCTGAACAGGGCCCCGCCGTGGCGAAGAGCACTGCTGAACAGGGCCCGCGGTGGAGAAGAGCACCGCTGAACAGGGCCCGCGGTGCAGAAGAGCACCGCTGAACAGGGCCCCGCCGTGGAGAAGAGCACCGCTGAACAGGGCCCCGCCGTGGAGAAGAGCACCGCTGAACAGGGCCCGCGGTGCAGAAGAGCACCGCTGAACAGGGCCCCGCCGTGGAGAAGAGCACCGCTGAACAGGGCCCCGCCGTGGAGAAGAGCACCGCTGAACAGGGCCCGCGGTGCAGAAGAGCACCGCTGAACAGGGCCCGCGGTGCAGAAGAGCACCGCTGAACAGGGCCCCGCCGTGGAGAAGAGCACCGCTGAACAGGGCCCCGCCGTGGCGAAGAGCACCGCTGAACAGGGCCCCGCCGTGGAGAAGAGCACCGCTGAACAGGGCCCGCGGTGCAGAAGAGCACCGCTGAACAGGGCCCCGCCGTGGAGAAGAGCACCGCTGAACAGGGCCCCGCCGTGGAGAAGAGCACCGCTGAACAGGGCCCCGCCGTGGCGAAGAGCACTGCTGAACAGGGCCCCGCCGTCTCAAGCACCGCTCCGCTGGGCCCTTCCTCTCAAGCACCGCTCCGCTGGGCACCGCCGTCTCAAGCACCGCTCCGCTGGGCCCTTCTTCTCAAGCACCGCTCCGCTGGGCACCGCCGTCTCAAGCACCGCTCCGCTGGGCCCTTCTTCTCAAGCACCGCTCCGCTGGGCCCTTCTTCTCAAGCACCGCTCCGCTGGGCCCTTCTTCTCAAGCACCGCTCCGCTGGGCCCTTCTTCTCAAGCACCGCTCCGCTGGGCCCTTCCTCTCAAGCACCGCTCCGCTGGGCACCGACGTCTCAAGCACCGCTCCGCTGGGCCCTTCCTCTCAAGCACCGCTCCGCTGGGCCCCGCCGTCTCAAGCACCGCTCCGCTGGGCCCTTCTTCTCAAGCACCGCTCCGCTGGGCCCTTCTTCTCAAGCACCGCTCCGCTGGGCCCTTCCTCTCAAGCACCGCTCCGCTGGGCACCGCCGTCTCAAGCACCGCTCCGCTGGGCCCTTCCTCTCAAGCACCGCTCCGCTGGGCACCGCCGTCTCAAGCACCGCTCCGCTGGGCCCTTCCTCTCAAGCACCGCTCCGCTGGGCACCGCCGTCTCAAGCACCGCTCCGCTGGGCCCTTCCTCTCAAGCACCGCTCCGCTGGGCACCGCCGTCTCAAGCACCGCTCCGCTGGGCCCTTCTTCTCAAGCACCGCTCCGCTGGGCCCTTCTTCTCAAGCACCGCTCCGCTGGGCCCTTCTTCTCAAGCACCGCTCCGCTGGGCCCTTCCTCTCAAGCACCGCTCCGCTGGGCACCGCCGTCGCAAGCACCGTTTATGGTTCACTGTGCCCACCATGCCTCCTCCTTGACCAGTGGAGACTGTCATCCACCTGATGGACTGTGGCTTTGCACTCCCCAGGATGGTCCAGTGGGCAGCCCACCCACTGTAGAGACATTGAGAGACTGTGGCTTTGCACTCCCCAGGATGGTCCAGTGGGCAGCCCACCCACTGTAGAGACATTGAGAGACTGTGGCTTTGCACTCCCCAGGATGGCCCAGTGGGCAGCCCACCCACTGTAGAGACATTGAGGGACTGTGGCTTTGCACTCCCCAGGATGGTCCAGTGGGCAGCCCACCCACTGTAAAGACATTGAGAGACTGTGGCTTTGCACTCCCCAGGATGGCCCAGTGGGCAGCCCACCCACTGTAGAGACATTGAGAGACTGTGGCTTTGCACTCCCCAGGATGGCCCAGTGGGCAGCCCACCCACTGTAGAGACATTGAGGGACTGTGGCTTTGCACTCCCCAGGATGGTCCAGTGGGCAGCCCACCCACTGTAAAGACATTGAGAGACTGTGGCTTTGCACTCCCCAGGATGGCCCAGTGGGCAGCCCACCCACTGTAGAGACATTGAGGGACTGTGGCTTTGCACTCCCCAGGATGGTCCAGTGGGCAGCCCACCCACTGTAGAGACATTGAGGGACTGTGGCTTTGCACTCCCCAGGATGGTCCAGTGGGCAGCCCACCCACTGTAGAGACATTGAGAGACTGTGGCTTTGCACTCCCCAGGATGGCCCAATGGGCAGGCCACCCACTGTAGAGACATTGAGAGACTGTGGCTTTGCACTCCCCAGGATGGTCCAGTGGGCATGGTGGCTCCTCGTGGATCTGGCGTCGTGGACTCATGTGGCTGTGGTGCCCCCCCCTTCCCTTCCCCCTGAGGTGCCTGTAGTTTTTACATCTGATGCCCCTGCAGTGTTCTCTCCAAAGGACTCAGGTCTCGTGTGTGGGCTTTGCCCTTGTTTCTCAAGACTTTGGCCCACGGACATGCTGAAATCGTAGGTTGTGCAGGACTTGGTACTTCAGTTATACACTGATGTGTGTGTCATTAGTTTTGTTGTGGATATCTTTCATGGTTGTACGCTAATTTTCTGGAGCTTTTTGGTACATAAATATTTATTCAAAATATGATTATGTCCTAGCATTTTTCAGGGGTGTTTGGGTGGTGTCACTGTGACTTGGTGCGCTGCATTGGTGAGTACATAGTTGGGGGGGTGGGGGTCGCATATGTGTGTGCCCGTAACCTTTCGTCCTCCCCCTCCCGTGTGTCGTAGGTGCAGTACTCACCGTTGTCGTCTGCGCCGGACTTCGTACTCGTGGTAGATGAGAAGGTAGACGAGAGCAGGTAGGATGTTTAATTCGGGTTCCATGTTGTCCTCCGTCCTCGTGGAGTGCATAGAGGTGAGCGTTTTCCCGTCCGTAGTCTGTTTCCGCCGTGTTTTTATCGGCGGTGCTCCCGCCCCGAAAAAGGTGGCGGATTGGTGAGTTGGAATAGTGTGGGCGGTACATTGTCTGCCGCCTGTCTGTTGGCGGTGACCGCCGCGCTGTTTGTTTGTACCGCCGTGGCGGTCGGAGTGTTAAGGTGGCTGTCTGAGTTGGCGGTTCCCGCCAGGGTCAGAATCCCATATTTTTTACCGCCAGCCTGTTGGCGGGTTGGCCGCCGCTTTAACACCGACCGCCAGGGTTAGAATCACCCCCATAATCTCTATACTCGTGACCCCTTTATATGATTTTGATAATTTTAATTGTCTCTCTATTATGACATAGGGGGTCATTCTGACCCTGGCGGTAAAATCCGCCAGGGCCAACGACCGCGGGAGCACCGCCAACAGGCTGGCGATGCTCCCATGGGCATTCTGACCGCGGCGGTACAGCCGCGGTCAGAAACGGAAAACCGGCGGTGTACCGCCGGTTTCCCGCTGCCCTGGGGAATCCTCCATGGGGATTCCGACCCCCATACCGCCATCCTGTTCCTGGTGGTATTGGCCGCCAGGAACAGAATGGTGGTATGGGGTGTCGTGGGGCCCCTGGGGCCCCTGCAGTGCCCATGCCAATGGCCAATGGCATGGGCACTGCAGGGGCCCCCGTAACAGGGCCCCACAAAGATTTTCAGTGTCTGCCATGCAGACACTGAAAATCGCGACGGGTGCAACTGCACCCGTCGCACCCCTTCCACTCCGCCGGCTCCATTCGGAGCCGGCATCCTCATGGAAGGGTGTTTCCCGCTGGGGTGGCGGGCGGCCTTTTGGCGGTCGCCCGCCAGCCCAGCGGGAAACCCAGAATACCCACGGCGGTCTTTTGACCGCGCAGCGGTATTCTGGCGGTTCCAGCCAGGCCGGCGGCTTCCGCCGCCAGCCGGGGTCAGAATGACCCCCATAATCTCTGTATTTATGACTCCCTTATATGATTCTATCGATTCTATTTGCCTGCTGATGGTTTGACTATTTTGTCTCATTACCAGCGTATTTAAGATTCTGGCATTAGTAATTCACATGTTTGGAGTCTTTTACTACCTTTTACTATAAAGGTTCTTACAATTTTCTAATTGTTTTCGGACTCAATAGCTTTGAATTCGGTTGTTTTCCTTTCAAAAATGGCGACAGAGCGGAAGTCCGTCTTTGATTTTTGTTTTTTTGTTTCTATGACTACCTAACAGACAGCGCGAGACGCGCGCATATTCGATTGCACTTCCGGGTCCTCAATACGTATTTGAGGACCACGGAGATACGCTTTGTTGTTGGCACGGGGACTTTATCAGGAGGGTAGGTGCTAAATGCCCTACGTACCGGCAATAGAAGTAAGTACATCGTATTGTCTATACCTGTCCTTTACCGCTGCTCCAACGAAAACCCCGGGGTGCGTCCATAGGATCCCAACGGTGGAGAAGGTTGAGTCCTCTACCTTTCACCGCGATCGTTTTAGTATTTTGGACAACACAGGCGATATCACTTGTTATTATCTTATTACCAAGCTCCTGTGCTATCGGATTTTATTATATTTAAAAAAAACAAATTTCCGATTTTTGTCCGCTTTTGACTTTACAACAATACCTATATTTGAGACAATTGTTGCGCTTGTTTCTTGACTGTTTTTGGTATTACTCCTGATATTTTCTTTTACACTACTACGATATTTTCTTTTACACTACTACGACATTTAGATTGTTTGTTCCGGTTCCTGATTTTGATTCCCATGGGGCTCTATCCACAGACCGGGGATGGTAAGCCTTAAGAAATGTTTATATTTTAAATTATTACATGTTTTTCTGTCTTGGGCATGATGGACTTAATCTAATTGCGTTTGTGTGCAACTAATGGGCACTCTATTTTCTACATGTTGTTGCTTTATTTATTTTCTAGGTCGACCCTGACTAACATAAATAACTTCACAGTAAGTGACTGTGTTTTTTCCTTAATTTTTGCTCCTATTTGGATTTTTGATTTTTTGGAGAAGTTTTTCTATGGTCCTGATGAAGCGTTGAGGGATCCGTATGGACCACCAGACGCGAAACATGTAGACCCTTTCCTGAGGAGCCACTTTTGGGTTTTTCCTCTAACTTATATGTTGTGTGCGAGTAGATGAGCATTATAACTCAGTTTTACTCCCCTCTTGGTTTTTAATTTTGGTCTCCATCACAGTAGTATTGATTAAAACCATGATTTTTATGTAGATGGATAACCAATTTTACTCTTGTCTTCTCTCCTATATTGCTTGGGTAATCTCTGATACCCTTTCAGACTGATTATTATCTCTAACTAACAGTAGAGCATATACGGTTAAGAGCCCCCTCAGTGGAGCCCGTTAGGCATTGCAGCACCGGCCTAACGAGGAGCTTTCCCAATGATGAAATCATACATCCAATGTGATGCTTGAGGGTTCTCGCTCCTGTAGAAAGTAGTCCCGGTTAGTTATTATTTGGAACAGTGTACCCCTCTTTTCTTACTATTGCATATGGGAGACTGTACACTGGACCACTAATCTCCCAGGTCCCTCTCCTTTTTTTTCTGTCGCATAGCCTTGCCTTACGTTGCCAAGTGCCTTTTCTCCAGGAGGATGAGGCTGGAGATGGGCGTGTGGCAGCAGTGGACCATGTGGACAATGAGGATGAAGAGGCAGAGGATGAGGATGAGGACAAGAGAATTGCAATAATACAACAGTACCTCCAATGACACACAGGTAAGACACTGTAATTACACTTTACATTGACAGTTTTGTATTTGACATTGTCACTGGCAGGCTGATTTTCCCACTTCTATGGACACTTACTGTCCCCTTTGGCATCTCTATTTTTCAGATATTTGTACCCCACTATCACTTCTGGTGCGTTGACTGCAGCCAACTACAGGTCCACTAGCGGCAGCGGAGGTGGAAGGCTGTACATCAGTTTGGCTAGTGTCAGGGGCCCGGTGGTGTGCCACTGCCTCCCTCGTGGTGTTGGCCATGTCTGCCAGTACCCCTGCAATGGAGACCAGGGTGTTGTTGATGTCCTTCAAGTCCTCCCTGATCCCCAGGTACTGTCCCTTCTGCAGCTGCTGGGTCTCCTGCAACTTTTCCAGTATCTGGCCCATGGTTTCCTGGGAATGGTGGTATGCTCCCAGGATATTGGTGAGTGCCTCCTGGAGAGTTGGTTCCTGGGCCTGTCCTCCCCATGTCACACAGCAGTCTTCCCAGCTTCCCTGTTGTCCTGTGCCTCTGTCCCCTGAACAGTGTGCTCACTGCTACTGACCCCAGGTCCCTGATCGTCCTGTGTTTGTGGGATGGCCTGGGGTCCCTCTAGTGGTAGGCACACTGCTGATTGACGTGTCCTGGGGACAGAGGTATGGGCCTGCTGGGTGGTCACTGTGCGGGTATTTCCTGAGGGGGGAGGCTCTGTGGTGGTATGGGACTGTGCCTGGGTTACCGACTGTCCGGAGATCCGTGATGGGCCCAGTTGGTCATCCAGATGCAGGCATCCAGAGCTGCTGTCATCACTGTGGGCCTCGTCTGGGGGTGGACTGGAAGTTGCTTGAACCTCCTCTCCGGTGACGTTGGGTGGGGGACCTGTGGGGATCTAAATGCAGTGTTATTGTTTCTGTGTGTGTCATCTTGTGCATGGTTGTGTTGCCCTGTATGGTTGTTATTGCCCTGACAGCTTTGCCTTATGTGAGTAGTGATTTTGTGGGCTAGGTGATTCTCTTGAATGTGCATGCTTTAGTGATGGATGTCCATGCAGGTCTGTGATGGGTGTCCATGCATTGGTGTTGCATGCAGGGCTTGGTATTGGAATGAGTGGGTTGTGATGGTAGGGTATGTGTGAGGTGGTGAAGTGATGGGAGTGAGGGTAAGTGTGGGGGTTTGTGATGGCATGCAGGTGGGGGGGTGATAGTAATAGAGATTTGACTTACCAGAGTCCAGTCCTCCTCCTACTCATGCCAGGCCCTCAGGATGCATGATTGCCAAGACTTGCTCCTCCCATGTTGTTAGTTGTGGGGGAGGAGGTAGGTGTCCACTGCCAGTCCTGTGTACAGCTATTTGTTGTCTTGCTGTTGTGGAACATACCTTCCCCCGTAGGTCGTTCCACCTCTTCCTGATGTCATCCGTTGTTCTGGGGTGCTGTCCCACTGCGTTGACCCTGTCTATGATTCTCCGCCATAGCTCCATTTTCCTAGTAATAGACGTCTGCTGCTTCTGTGTTCCCAATAGCTGTGGCTCTTCTCGGATGATTTCCTCCACCATGATCCTTAGCTCCTCCTCAGAGAACCTGGGGTGTTGTTGCGGTGCCATGAGTGTATTGTGAGTGGTGTGTGTGGGGTGCTGTGTTGGGGTGTTTGATGTAGGTTGCGTGGATAGTGTATAGGTGATGGTGGTGTGTGTCTGTGGTGTTGTCTGTGGTCATGCTATCTCTTTTGTGGCACTTGTTTGCATTGGTAAAGGGTTGTGGGTAATGTGGATATGTGTTTTATAGTGGTGTGGGTGTGGTGTGTGTATGTGTGTCAGGTGTGTGTAGTTTGAATTGTTCAATGTGGTCCAGTTTTGTTAGGCTGTGTGTATTTTGAGCATGGCAGTATGTACCGCAAATGGTTTAAGGTCATTGAATGTCCCCTGTGGTGATTTGTGGGTCATAATGCTATGGGCGTAGTTCTGTTGAAGTAACGGTGTGGATTTTGCTACCGCCAGTTTATCACTGACCTTTGGTCTGGTGGACTTGTGTGTGTGGCTGTATATGGGTGGCGATAATCCGATGCAGCGGTGGCAGTCACCATGGCAGTAAGTAGTACTTACTGCCAATGTCATAATGAGGGCCAGAGATTTAAAAAAAAAAAAAAACAAGATCAGCTGGATACATAGCTCATCCCATGGAAACTGCTGTGGCCTTTCCACTACCCATCGAGCTCTGGGTACACAACCACTTGGATGCAGGCCCTTGGTGGAGGGGGGAATCAGTGTGTGGAACACACGCTTGCCTTGTTGGGGGACCAGATGGAGCAGGACATCTGTTGACTTCCTTGTCCAGCGTCTCAGATCCTCCCACCTCTTCCTGCAATGCAGGTTGCATCGCTTCACGAGCCCCAAGGTCTGCACCTTCTTCACAGTGGCATTCCCCAAATGCCACTTCTGATGGGCTTTGATCTGAATGGACAAGAACAAATAACGATAAAAGATGCTTTGAGTGATTTTGTTTATCTGTAGTGTAGTTACACAATTTTTTGGCATCTCTTACATGCTTTCTCATATGGTCAGTACAGATTATTTACAAACATTTCACAGTTCCTAAGAAACAATAATATACATTGATCTCTAGAGTAGCCCCGGCACTTTATTTCACCTCATGTTACCAATCCAAGACACAAATATCATCTAAGCCAGGGCTAGGAAATATTTCCTGTAGTGAGACCCACAACATATTAGTATAACTCATTGTGAGCTCCTAAAGGCTAATCAAACGTTACATTATTTGTACATAACCCTATGCACAGCTACATTTTATTCATACTTAATCTTCTAAGAGTCACATTCTATGGTTTGCACCATGTACCGTGACTAATGACAGCATGGGAAGGTTGCCATGCATCAGTGAGATCATGGTTTTAGGTTATTTATGAACAAATGTGTGCAGTAATAGGACATATTTTTATGACTGAGAGTCTGGGTCATTTAGGCTGGCAGCACAGGAGCTACTGTTATTCATATGCAGCACCAGGACATGTTTAAAACTTACAGATATCCCTACTCCAAAACAGGGGCTGTTCATTCATCTGACATAACAGCATCAGAAACTCCTTAACTTAAAAGATTTTACTTGGACTTTACATTTCTCCCACTTCAATATGGGCTGTATGTTTCCAATTAAACTAGTGGTTCAGTGGCTACTAGCCGCTAGAACCAGGATATTTGCAGTTTGCTTAATTGAAATCTAGAATTGTGAGCAACACCCACTAAAACTCAGCTAATTCTTTCAACTGACATTTCATTTAAAAGCACACACATTTCTAACATCCTCAAATGACATCCTGTACCCAGCTAAATCATTCAGTTCACTACAATCCAATCGCAGTGCTTCACTTATGAACAAAAAGGGACAAATTAGCCTGTGGTCAAAGATATGACATGTTAAAAAGTGAGCTTTCAGTGTGTTTAACATCGTCAGCACAGCATGGTATGTAATACCTCAGTTGATGAGATTTAGAAAAATCACATTAAAAAATTGAAGTGCCAATACATTTCATATGTATTATGTGCACATAATAAAGAAATTAGACATATTAAAAAAGTGAATTTTAAATTAGGAAAAATTTGCTAACATTATAGGGCTCATTATGACCCTGGCGGTGAGTAGAAATGTGGCAGTAGTACCACCAACAGGCTGGCGGTACATGCTGCCACATTATGAGAATGGCGGGTTGGCTGCAACCAACCCGCCACTTTTCCACTCAGACCGTTATGATGGTATTAGCCGCTGGGCCGGAGATGTCAATCTCCAGCCCGGCGGCCGGCATAGTACCGCTGATGGCATTATGAGCCGGCCTACTACCATGGTTTTGTGGCATTAACAACGCCACGAAAACCATGGCGGTAGCCCCTACCGGTGACAGGGAATTCCTTCCCTGTTACCAGTAGGTGGCTTCTCCACCCCCCACAGCACATACCTGACATCCCCTCCATCCAAACTCCCCCCACCCCCTCTGTTCCTCACCCCCTGCCCCTTCCGATCCTCACACTCACCCTCCCACCCCCATACATGCACACATCCGCAGACACGTACCACGCATACCCACAACCACTCACACTGGCATACACGCATTCATACACTCATACTTCCAGACATGCTCCCACACATTCTCACAATCACACTGACATGCAGACATGCACTAACTTTACTATTCCTATACACATTCACTCACATGTATACAACCACACAAACAACACAACACACACACACATTCATACATGCATGCACACACTCAGACACACACACACAACTCTGGCCACCCTCCCACTGCCAGCAGTGCCCCGCCAGCAGAACACCCTCCAGGCCGTATCACAGGTCAATATATGGCTGGAGGCATTTTACTAGCGTGGCGGTGCTGGTGGTAGCTACTCCAGCTTACCACCGTCCACCAGTATTATCACTGCTGAATTTCCTCAGTTCTTGTGTGGAAGTCGGCCAGTTATCACAATATGGCGGACAGATGGTAGCTGCGATGGCAGTATGTTGGTGGTCGTCACCGCAGCGGTAGACGGTTTTTACCGTCATTGTTATAATCAGGGCCTATGTGTACTTATGAAACAACAAGATTCTTAATGTTACCAAGTCATAAGTGTTGATTCTCAAAGTATGGTGTGACCATTTAAAGTGATAATTTGTTTTCCATAAATGCAGACATTTTAACCCAAGTATGAGTAGAAGATAATGGCCTCAAGTCTTCAGACTGTTTCCAGAACTTGACACCATAGAGGAAAGGGATGCAATAAAAAAGTTTTGATTAAATAGGCAAACTATCCTGAATTTGGGTCACCAGCGGGGACCTGATCTCCTGCCTCCCACCATGAATGCAACAGCAATTAAACCAATAATGGAAATATGACAGTACTTCATTTTGTGGCCACAGGATCCTTCCAATACACTGTGGCAGTATCTCTAGGCATGTCCCTACTAACTTTCAGTGGTGTGCTACAATAAATCCTTTATTTAATGCTGAGACACATAAATAGCTCCATCCACTTCCCACAACAACAGGATTTGGCCACTGTGATGGGAGACTTTTATACTTTGGATGACCTACCACATGTGGGTGAAGCAGTAGATGACAGGCATATCGCCTTGGTGTCACCACATGCCAGGAAACAGGTCTATGGCAATTAGAAGAACTTCCATTCATTCAATATGCAAGTAGTCTGCTTACTGGTTTTGTACATGTCAAGTGTGTGTTCCCTCTTTCCAGGATCAACACATTATTTGTTTGTACTATGGAACAGCACCATACCCCTGCAAATGACACAACTTGGAGATGAGAGGGCCTGGCTTGTTGGTAAGTATAATATGACTTGAGGATCATTTGCATTAATCCTCATTTTGGAAGGTGCAATGGCTAGGCATGATATTAATCTATTGATATTTTGCTTCCATGTAGGAAACACAGCTTATTTTAACAGACCATGGCTGTTAGCACTGCTGAGGAATCCAACAAAGCTAGAGGAAGTCTGCTTCAATGAGGTTCATGGAAGAACACAGAGGCCAGTAGAGTGGGCTTTTGGGCTCCTGAAGGCCACATTTAAATGTCTGGACAAGACCGGTGGAGCCTTCCTCACCTCACCAAAGCTGTGCAGTCACATTTGCCTGTTTCACAACTTTGCCATGCGATGGAACATTCCAGTCATCGCTGAGGAGGGAGACCGTAAAAAGCCACTGTGTGAGGATGTTGAAATGGCCAATGAAGATGACAGTGGTGAAGAAGAAGGCACTGACCTACATCAAGATGTTATTGACCACTTCTTCGTCTGAGTGTAAGTATAATGCCTGTGGAAACATTAATTTTCCCTTTTTATTCTTTTGTGGGATCCTTCACCATGTAATCTTCATTTGGTCATTTCATTTTAACCCCTTTGCTGCCAGGCCTTTTCCCCTTCTGTGCCAATCCTTTTTTTTGGCTATTTGGGGCAGTTCGCACTTAGGGCCTTATAACTTTTTCTCCACATAAGCTACCCATGCCAAATTTGCGTCCTTTTTTTCCAACATCCTAGGTACGACCTAATAGGTAAAATGGCATTGTCATTAAAGGACACTACAAAGTAAATTGTGTGTAGATACCAATTCTATTCAGCACGCCACATAACATGGTAGCAAAACTTCTGTTCAAGAGAACACAAATAATATGAGTACTTACATCAATTCAGTGTAGCTATGAAAAGGTGTCAACATGCCTAATCAGCACAACAACTAATATTTTCATGCACGACAAGGTGACTGACTAATGCACTTTTTTAGATGTGTGCATATATGGAAGAAAATGGAGATAGAGGCGGTGATTCTAACCGCGGCGGGCGGCGGTCGCCGCCCGCCATGCGGTTACCGCCAAATGACCGTACCGCGGTCACAAGACCGCGGCGGCCATTCTGGCTTTCCCGCTGTGCTGGCGGGCGACCGCCAAAAGGCCGCCCGCCAGCACAGCGGGAAAGACCCAGCAACGATGAAGCCGGCTCCGAATGTAGCCGGCGGAGTTGCTGGAGTGCGACGGGTGCAGTAGCACCCGTCGCGAATTTCAGTGTCTGCTAGGCAGACACTGAAATTATTTTTGGGGGCCTCTTACGGGGGCACCGCGGCACCCCCTACCGCCATCCTGTTCCTGGCGGATGGTGGTAGGGGGTGTCAGAATCCCCATGGCGGCGGAGCACGCTCCGCCGCCATGGAGGATTCTCAAGGGCAGCGGAAAGTCGGCGGTACACCGCCGACTTTCCGTTTCTGGCCGCGGCTGAACCGCCGCGGTCAGAATGCCCAGCGGTGCACCGCCAGCCTGTTGGCGGTGCTACCGCGGTCATTCGCCCTGGCGGTTTTTACCGCCAGGGTTAGAATGACCCCCAGAGAAGCTTTACATTGCATTACTGTTTTGCAGATACATAAACAGGTCATCATGGTAGTTGCAGTCATGTGTAACACCATTGACAAAACTTGTTGAATATTCAGTTACACTTATCTATTTCAATGACTGTAGTGGAGATGAACACACATTTATTTACAACTAGGTGAAAATACCAGTTACAAGCACCCTACTTTTCTTTGCAAATAGATGGAGCTTTGAAACTGTTTGTTTTAGAACTTCAGCATACACTGAGAGAAGACAAGTGACTAGGCAAATGCTTAGGATGATCCATTGGGAACAACACACAATTTGAAAAAAAAACATATTGTTGATGAGGGAGATACAACTGTGATGCTAGTAATTGGGATGAAACAAGATATTTTGTGGCTTCAAGTTTAAATATATATTTTTTGATAAGGGTGTTGAAACAGATAACTTAAGAGCATGAACTCCATTTATGATTGTTGAGACATTTCTAAGTGCAACTTACCAGTCTCCATTCCACCAGGGATTCCAGTCAAGTATTTAGAATATAGGATCTGCACAACCTTTTGCCAGGTAAGGAGTTGTAAAGGGGGCCTGGAGAACCAGTCTTCTGGTGACACTCGGAAGCCAGTGAGCACTCTCTCCCCCGCAGGTTGTTCTACCTTTTCCTAATTCTTTCCTGTATGTACAGATTGTAAGCTACAGCATTCACTCTGTCCACTATTATGGAACAAAGTTGCATTTTCTGTGATATGGTTGCATTTTGTACTTGTGCTCTGAACCATTGTAGCTCAACTGATGTCATCCTCCATGACAGATAATTCTCCCTCTGTGAAACATGGATTCATCCTCCCGCCATAGGTATATGTGAAAAACAAATCTAGAGCCCAAAAAGATAAAGGAAAATCAAAAACTAATAGTAACAGAAAACACATTTTTGTGATTGACAGAAAAAAACACCTGGCTCCTGAATGTCAATTCCTTCATAAAAATGCTCTGCGCCAGTCTGATGCCAATGGATCATGGTCTGAAATGGGGTGAGTTTTTTTTGTAGTGTGTTTTGCAGGTGTTCACAATTGTCCGCTGTACGTCAGGTGTGGGCTGCTGGCATCCAATCAATATTCACAGCCACAGAACAATACTGAACATGTGCTGCAACGAACTCCCACTGTCATTGGACCACCGCTGGTACACCAGCAACATGACTGTGTAATCTAAACAGGGTCTGCGAAACCCCATTGTCAGGGCATCTATGGAGTGATCATCAGCAGCTTTGGAGTTCACTGTGTCGGATGAGGGATGCAGCAGCCGCGACTGAGTGCACTCTGTTGCCACAGATGGTGGCTGACCCACCATAGATCTAAATACAGTGAACGGCCCGTTGTCAGCTTGATGGAGTACTTGGGACTGCTGCCACGATGGATTGGCGGTAACACTTCCAATATCTCAATCAGGCCCTTAGTCTGGGTGGAGTCTTGCTTAGCTCTTGAGTGAAAACCCATTGCTCATTGTAACATACATTTTCTCAGGCCAGGCTAAATGTACTGGTTGTCTCTCATGTGGGACTCATTGTTAATATTTAAATACATTATGCCTAACTACATTTTCTTTAAGTCCTCTTGGGAAGAACCCTTGTGTTAATGTGTCCATGGCATTATAGACTGTCTGTCCAGTTTAACAAGTGACTGCATTGTAAAAGGCAATATGCCTTCCCTATTGAATATAATTACATTGACAAAGTCAATAGGTCTAACTGTGCTGAGTGTTATGAGTTAATGTAATTGAAATAATTCTAGTTTGGGATTTTGTAGCTTTCCAAGATAGGCCCTGCAAACATGTAATTTGTCACAAAGTAGCTTGCAGCTATCAGATGTGTTCCTTTGTTTTCTGCAAGCCCACTGTAGGAACGGTTTTAAATTGCTCATCCCACTGCCCTTGTGTTAACTGTGTGGTACACTGTTTTGATAACTATATTCAGTATATATTTGAAAGTTTTATGCTGGGGAACCTCTAATAGTTTTTAAATACAAGAGAGGGACAGGGAGATTACTGGTCCAGTGTACGTTCTCCCAAAATCACCTGTTATATAAAAAGTACACTGTTCCAAATGACGACAAACCTAGATACTATATAGGAGAAATAAGGGCAAAAAGAATCAGAGATATAATTAATAGCAGGAGAGCCCTCAAGCACCCAATAGGGTGACAGGTTTCATCATTGGGCTATCTCCTCGTCAGACCGGTGCTGCAATATCTGGGGGACCACCCCAAAATTGGGATGGTACTCAACCCGAATGCGATTAGCCAGGTGGGGGTCTGGAATGAAAACTGACTAAGAAGATAGAGAAGAATGTGCGAGTGAAGGAGAGTGTGATTAAGATCAAATTGGCTCTGAGCCTAAACCATCACTTTAATGAATCAGAAGAAAGGTTCAGGCCAAGATTAAAATCATTCAGAGTCTTAGCAGGAATAATGTCCTGCTGTCCTCTATAAAGAAGGAAGGGTAGTGTACCTAATCCTGTCTATTAATGGTCAACGTGTTTCGCGTCTTTCTTGGGCAATAAATGATCCCGTGACGCTTCGTCAGGACCCAGAAAACTACTTCTCCTATTCCAAAAATAAAATAAACATGAAGTGCTGGAGTGTCACTTACAAGCTGAAGACAATTTGTCAGAGTCAGTTGGTCAATCAGTCACCCTGCATGGAAGTGAAAGACAAGTACAAATTAGTGCCAACGTGCAAATAAGCACACAGAACGGTGCAGTCACAATAAATCCAACCCCAAAAGTGCCACATATAAAAATAAATGGAAGGGCTTACCATCCCATATTTGAGATTGAGCTTCCTAGGACCGCGCTAGCCTCAGCCAAGGAGGTATTGCTATGCATGGAAACAACATAGTGACAAACAACTGCACGTCAATATGTACAAATTAGCAGGTCATAGGAAAAGTGCCAAAAAACATATGTTGGAATGGTCACAACATTCATGAAATAAGATTGATAAAATCAAAAAATTATGTCAAAAAATACAATCATCAATCAAAAGGAACTCTCGGCCTAAATAAAAATTTGAATCCCTATATGAGTTCAATCTCAAACTTACATGCAGGTACTGAGTCCCTATGCATGAAGGAGAAATCTCTCAGGGAGGAAAGTGATGGAAGTAGCAAAACAGAAGGGGTTAAGTGAGAGGCTGAAAGAGGCCTGTATATGCATAGTCAGGTTTAAATACTCTGCAGATAAACGCGCTTTCATTCATATAAATATTGAGAAACAAGGTTAATGCAAAAACTGAAGAAGTGGGGTGGACTTCCGAGCCCCCATACGTCCAGAAGACTTACTTCAACCAAACCCTGGTCCAGCAGTTCACCTGCCCCGTGCCGCGCGCCTGTGGATGCTCGAGCGGCGTCCTCGGGCTCTTTAAATATGATTATGGAGACGCTTCTACTTGCGTCTGAATCCGGAAGCAACCTGCCGGTTGCTCCGGGTCGTGAAAATCGAAGAAGGTCCCATATTCTGGCCCGTCAGCCATCTTTAAAGAGGCAAAAATGACCGCAGAAATACCAATAATCGTGGCAAAACCACGTAAAAACCCGAAATTGTAGGGTCAGTATTGAATAGGAACGAGTGTGACAGCCTATGAATATTGTCAAGTACAGGCAATAGAATCATTTGATAATAAAATTCATAGATAATGTAAAGATTGCTAGCCGTGAATAGTAGTCAGTCAAGGGCGACTAGTGTACTAAAGTGGTGGCCATCTTACCAGAAGTGGTTTAAGTACAAAGCGAAAATCTGCAATGTCAGAATAGACTTGGAATACCAACTTAAGTAATCCAATCATAATCACCCAACCCAGCGAGTGGCGCATATCTACATTAAAAAATATGGATATTAAGTTCATTACCAGGGGAGGGGAGTCCGAATCTCCAAACTCCTCGGAAGACGATTATGCCCACCGAGTGAGGATGTCAGGTGTATTAGTCTTAAGTCATCAATCAGTACATAAGTCATCAGAGAACCTAGGATAGTAAGGCACCCACGAAGAGTGGTGAACAAAAGTAGTGTATACAGTCTAATTTTGAAACTATGGTCACGTTCTAGGGTGTTAGAGAATTCCAAGGAATTTCATCGTTTAGACCTTCACTATAGGTCTTGAGTCTGAACACCCATCGTTGTTCAATTTTAAATAAGAAGTTGGGATTGTTACTATTGAATCTCGGTACTTGTAACACAATCCACCATCAGGGCCATGTTTGGCTTCTAGAAAATGTGAGGTAAGTTTCGTAGTGATACAGGAGCATCTGATATTGCTCCGGTGTTCATTAATACGTTGTTTTACCGGGCGAGTTGTCATTCCAATATATTTCAAATCACAAGGACAGGAAATCAAGTAAATACATTGGCGTGTGTTACAATTGGTATGTTTTTTCAAATGCCAGGTACCAAAATGGTCCAGGTCCACTCTGTCAATGCGCTTAGTGAGAGGACAGACATTACAGGAGCCACACGGGTAATGCCCAACAACCTCTAATAGTACCAGCAAGCCCAGCAAGTCCTGAATCCTAAAAATGCAATACCACTTCTATGAGACTAAAACAACATAGTGGCTGTATTAAGTAAAAGTCATGGCTACTGGCTTTGTCAGGGTGTCTCAATGTTAATTTAATTAAAAGCAGAATTATAAAATCAAAACAAAGTTTAATACACAGTAAAAACAAATCAGTATGCTACAGCTGAATAGTGGCACTCAACATATGCAATAACTGAGTGGTAATAGTTTTATTGTCAAAAACATTTTGATGTTCAATATTATGCACAGTATGTTTTTTTTTTTTCTACCTTTACACTTGCTGCAAACAACAATAGAATCTAGAACATAGGTCTCTAAAGTCCCGAACCATTAGATTAAATGTCCAAGCCCTCAAAATGCTTATTATCTGGTAACAATTACTTTTGAGTCATAAATTCTGCTACTTGGGAGAAGTATGCTGGTGCTCACAATTTGCAAGAGGATTTCTATAGGGGTCCCTGGGCTCCTGACAGCCCGCATAGCTCATTTAAATGTTTGATGGAGCACCCTCCTGGAGCACCACAAAGGCTGAATATGCAGGGTTTTTTTCAGCCCCACAGTGTCTTATGGGGTGAATTATCCAGCATGTCCACAGCAGTGCCTTTTGATGTAGCTGTGGGCTACTAAATACTTTTCTTGTTTTCTCTTTTCATTAATGAACCCTAGGTGTGTTCTTTATCTTTTTATGGAGTTGGTTGCCCATTTCCAAGTGAGAACCAAAAACAGTTACAGAACTGTGAGGAAGCCCCATAACCTATTCTATGTAGGTTCCCTGCATGCACCCAGCATATATGTTTATGTGCTGGAGCAGGAGCCAGATTCCTCCTTCTGCCCCCACCCACTGTCTGTATGAGCAGGAACATTCTCTCTGAGCACCCCCCTTCAACATAGGCACAGGGGTGAGGGACATACCCAGTACAGTTCCCAGGGCTCTTTTCCTCTCTTGAAGCATTTCAGTGAAGAGGGCGGTGGCCCTTGGTGATTTTCTAAGACAGCTAGTCCTTTATGGGGGAAATGGATATTCTGCGTGGCAGGAAGTTTATGCTCCTGGTGCCCTGGTCTTTTCTGAGGATATAAACTGAGGGAGCTGGAAGGGGTTTGTGTATTCCTCTGGGGCACTGATCTTCCTGTGGCCTATTTAAAGGACCACAGAGAGCAGTAAAGGTTTTGCATGGCTAATGATGACATGGCTGTCAGTCTGTACATGAGCAGCCAGAAAAAAGCATACTTTCTCTGTCCTCAGTGCATGGATTGTCTTGGAATTTCTAGCATTTTGCTCTTGGTTGCAAGCTTAAGCCTACAAATGTGTTAGTGTTATGCCTTCTGGCCTCTAACATTATCCATATATTTCAGGATTTTTGTTTTCACTACTCTGCCCTCCTGACCCATAGCATCTCACAGACTGCTGGTAAGGCCACTTGGAAATGCCCAGGACCTGATCCTCTGTCTGGGCTTCTGGTACTTTGCCTTGGCCTCAGGTCTTCCTGAGTAGCATTCCACAGCCCCCAAGGCACATTAATCTCCCTGTGTGTGCTTCTGTGCCCCCAAAGTCCCCTCATCTCCTTGTAGGATACCTGTTTATGCAGCCAGAGTGAAGGTGCCCCCCTCCTTTACAGGTCACCCCTCACAGGACAAATCTGCAGAATTCCAGGGATTCACACTCCCCCAGGTTCCCCAGCATTTGTTTCCCTGTACTGTCCTCAAGTCTTCTTTGTTACACATTTACCTGGTTGCAACCATAGGGATTATATTTGACCTCCAGTCCCAGCTAGGGCTCAGTATCTCAGTATCTTCTATGCCTATGCAATACTACAAAACAACAAACACAATATTACCTACTATTCCTTAATTAGAGCCCTCAAACAATTATTTATATTTATATATATATATATATATATATATATATATATATATATATATATTCATGCTTATCATGTATATAGGTCAAGGTCACTTCATAGTTTACATATAAGCCATTTGATTCCATGCTTATTTGTTACAATATGTAATTATGTTCCTACCAGTTGTGTGTCTGTGTGTGTGTATATATATAAATATATATTTGGGAAACACAAGTCGCCACAATCCAATGACCTGGGTGGAAATGACGTGCTAAGTCAGGCATGGCTGCGGACTACGAAATGTCCACCAGTCCACAAAATGACAAGGCAGACACTCTGGAGGAGATGTCAATCCTTTATTAGCACCAACAAACAGCCTCTGTGTGTGTGTGTGTGTGTTTGTGTGTTTTACTTAGTAGGTCGTTATAATTAGGATATAGATAGAGGTTTTTGCTGTGCCTATAACTTTAGCTCCTTTTGACGGTTCTTCATGAACTTTTCAAAACTAGTTTGCCACTTAGTTCAGCCGCTGTGTGCACAGTCAACTGGGGGCCGAAGAAAAGGACTGGTCCCTAAAGTTATTTTCCCCATGCAATTTCCCATAGGGATTTTAGACACAAATACAGCCCAAACCGCTAAACGGAATTGCACCAAATTTGGCAGAAAGATATATCTTGGTCAAGAAAGCGTGCTTTTTGTGATTTGATGAAAATCCTTTCAATAGTTTTTAATCTATTGAAGGAAAAAGAAATGTAGATATTTAGGGATGCAGATCCTTCGGATCCACAGGTACAAGGAGGTTGTATTAATGTATGGTATTTTTGTATTGCTTTACATAAAAAAACAAAGGTTACGGGGACATTATAGTTAGGTTCACATTTTGTATCCACATGAAACCATATAAATTCAGAATTTGTAGTTAAACTTATAGTTAAGACTGAAGAAACTATGGCCCTCATTATTACATAGACAGTAAATCACACTTACCGCCATGCTGACTGCTGCCGCAGCGGATAACCGCCAAGCATATTATGACACACATACCAATCTGTCACTAAACAGCCACACACACAAGTCCACCAGCACAAAGGTCAGTGATAAACTGGTGGTATCCAAACCCACACTGTTACGCCAACAGAACTATGCCCACAACATTATGACCCACGAATCACCTCCTCCCCAACAACTAACAACATGGAAGGAGCAAGTCTTGGCAATCATGCATACTGAAGGCCTGGCAGGAGTGGGAGGACTGGACTCTGGTAAGTCAAATCTCTAATACTATTACCCCCCTCCCTCCATGTCACCACAAACCCCCACCCTCACCCTCACTCCCATCACTTCACCACCTCCCACATACCCCACCCTCACAACCCACTCATCCCAATACCAAGCCTTGCATGCAACAACAATGCATGGACACACCTCACAAACCTGCATGGACACCTGGCACCACTGCACACACACTGGAGAGAAGCACCAAGCCCCCAAATAGCAACTTACACAAAGGCAAATCTGCCAGGGCAACAACAACCATTGAGGGCAACACACCCAAGCACAATATGTCACACGCAGGAACAATAACACTGCATTCACATCCCAACAGGTACCCCAGCCAATGTCACAGGAGAAGAGGTGTCAGCAACATCCAGTCCCCCCACAGAAGAGGCCCACAGTGATTACAGCAGCTCTGCTTGCCTGGATCTGGATGACCAACCTGGCCCATCAGGGACCGGACAGTGCAGTGTTATTGTCCCTCCTGGGTCCATCCAGTGCAATTTGGATGAAAAATGCACTTTTGCCGTAGCCAAGGCTTGTTGGCATCTTTCAACATGAAATCTCATCTGCAACAATCTTCACGCCATGGGACATCTTTTGCATCATGCAGTAACCCACTGGCATCTTCCTAGGGTGTATTTCTGACTAACCGGGGACTCTTCTTTTGCACCCTCTTCTGGGTTGGCAGGGGCTCCTGTCCTTCCTGGAACTTCTTTCGGCTTCTGGACTTGGCCCTCTTCCTTTGCAGGTCTTCAGGTCCAATAATCCAGCAGTTGTTGTTTGCAGACTTGTTTGGCTGATGCAAAATCCCAAAAACGAGGTGTAGTGTGTCCTAAGGAAACTTGCAGTACTTTACTCCTGCTTTTCTGGGCTCTGGGGTGGGGTAATTTACTTACCACTACTGTATTCTGACTTTCCCAGCGATTCTGCACACACTACACTTGTCTAGGGGAGAATTTGTGATTCACATTCCACTTTTTTAGAATATGGTTTATGTTACCCCAGACCTATTTTCTCCCATTGCATTCTATAAGATTTCCTACTGTGTGCATTGTTCTATGACTATTTACTTGTCTAATTTTGGTGTCTAGTGTATATGTTGTGTATAATACTTACCTCTTGAAGGAGTATTGTCTCTAAGATATTTTTGGTACGTTGTCACCCAAATAAATACCTTTGTTTTTGGTAACACTGAGTATTGTCTTTACTTGTGTATAAGTGCTGTGTAACTATATGTGGTGTTGCATGAGCTTTGCATGTCTCCTAGTTCAGCATAAGCTGCTCTGCTATAGCTACCTCTATCAGCCTAAGCTGCTAGAACACTACTACTTCACTAATAAGGGATAACTGGACCTGGTATAAGGTGTAAGTACCCAAGGTACCCACTACAAACCAGGCCAGCCTCCTACACTGGGGATCAGGGAGGACTTGAAGGACATCAACACCACCCTGGTCTCCATTGCAGAGGTGCTGGCAGACATAGACAACACTATGAGGGAGGCAGTGGCACACCACCGGGCCCCAGCAAAACCGATGAACATCCCTCCACCTCCGCTGCCCCTAGTGGACAGGAGGCCCGCCACATGACCAACAGGCATCCAGCACCACTCCCCTTGCAGAAGGAGAACAACCCCACAAACATTCCCTGTGATCCAGGCAGAAGCCAGAGACTATTGCCAAGACCCCCGCCAGGAAATAGGACACTCCTAATTGTCACCCTTGTGTCCCACTATGTCACCCTGTCCACCTTGAACTGCCATTGCTCCCCTTCTTATGCCCCCTTGGACAATGCACCTGTGATAGAAATAGACTGGACTCTATCCTGGACTTTCCTCCATCACCCCAGCCCATTCCACTACCCCCTCTACTTCTTAGCACTTAAATAAACACCCTTTGAAAAAATACAAGTATAGAGTATGTCAAATGATTTCAGTATATATGCGTTTAACAAGGTTTAAACAATGCAATTCAACTGTACAGTAATGTATACTTAGGAAAGATCTGTAGTTGGCTGCAGTCAACACACCAGGAGCGATAGTGGGGCACAAATATCTGCAAATAGAGATGCCAAAGGGTACAGTGAGTGGCCATAGAAATGGGAAAAACAGCCTGCCAGTGACAATGTCAAACACAAAGCTGTCAATTAAATGTGAATGTACACTTTCTTACCTGTGTGTCATTGGAAGTATTGACAAATTATTGCACTTCTGTTGTCCTCATCCTCATCCTCTGCCTCCTCATCTTCACTGTCCACAGGGTCCACTGCTGCCACACGGCCATCTCCAGCCTCCTCCTCCTGCAAAAAAGGCACCTGGCGACACAAGGTTATGCAACATTGCAACATACAGCATGCCATGATGATCTGGCAGACCTTCTTGGGTGAGTAGCACAGGGATCCACCTGTTAAATGTAGGCAAGGAAACCTGGCCTTCAGGAGGTCAAAAGTCCTCTCTATAATTCTTCTTGTTCGCCCATGTGCCTCATTGTAACGTTACTCTGCCCTTTTCCTGGGATTCCTCACAGGGGTCAGGAACCATGAGAGGTTGGGGTAACCAGAGTCACCTGCAAATATCGAGGGACAACTGTTAGCCACACACTAACCCTTAGGGCCCACACTATATCCAATACACCAACATATACTTGGTGGAAACCAGGGCTCACCTATTAGCCACACCCAGTGCCTCTGGCGTTGAGCCTTCCCATTTGGGATGCTGCTATTCCTCAGGATAATGGCATCATGCATAGACCCAGGATATCTTGCATTGACGTGGGAGATGTACTGGTCCGCCAGGCACACCATCTGCACATTCATGGAGTGAAACCTCTTTCGATTTCTGAATGCTGTATGGGCCTCCAGACCAACAGGTGAGTTCACCGTGAGTACGATGCATGGTGCGTGAATGCATGGAATGCTGTGTGTGAAGGCCTCATGTAGGGAGTAGGTGGTGGATGGGCCCTGGGCAGCATGCAGCATTTATGGTGGCCCATGTCTGTCCTACTGTGGATGGGAAGCGGAATGGTGGGCCATGAGTGTAACAGGCAGGAAGGTCAGACTAATACCTTGTCCTGTATCCATTTCCCTGCAGGTCAGGGCCCATCAAAAGCAGGGTATATGGCATGCCATCGCCAAGGACGTGCGGACCCTAGGGGTCTATGGCAGGCGAAGCACCCACTGTCAGAAACCGTAGGAGGACCTGAGATGCTGGGCATGGAAGACCGTGGAGGTCCAGCTGAGGATGACCTCCCAATGAGGAAGGGGTGCCCATCGAACCCTGACCCCCGATGGCCTGCATACTGGCGGTGACCTATCCAGAGCTGGATGGGTACTTGGGGGCATCACAGCAGCCACAAGGGGGTGAGTACAATGCCCCAATATACAGGTGGGGGGTGTGGGCCCTGTGGGTGCCCCAAGGCCAGGCCTGGTATAGCAGGGTTGGTCCTATGTTGGGTAGGGTTCTGATGTGAAAGTACTCCAACCAAGCTACTAGGCATCCACTACTGGGCAGGGGTGTGTGGGTCTCAGGTGTGCTGCAATTGACATTAGGTGTCCCTATCTATGGTGTGGTGACTAGCATTGTGACTGGTAGTGCATTGCCTAGTACGTAGGGCTGTTCCCTGTGTGTGAGTGTGTTGTGTATGCCAACGGTGGTGTTGTCGGCGCCATTGACCAAGTGTATACTTTGTGTCTCCCCCCCTCTTTTTGTTTGGTCTCCCTGTCCTTATGTGCTTTAGCATCATCTGGCGGAGGAGCAGAGGCACCGGTGACGGAGGGAGCTGCATCCCACAGGACTCAGGACGATGAATCCACCGACGGTGAGGGCACCAGTGTGATAGAGTGCGAGGGGAGCACCACAGCAGAGACAGGATGGGACAGTTCGGACATGGATTCCTCCTCCGATGGAAGCTTCCTGGTGGTGGCGGACACCTCTGTGCCCACCCCATCTAAAGGTACAGCCGCCACCCTCGTACCAGCACTGCCCTCCCAGCAGCCCCCCAGCAAGTTTCCTGTGCCTGCTCACCCAGGGGGATCGGCCTCTCCTTCGCCCCAGGCACCGCAGGCCCTTCCCAAGTTAGCCCTGCTGCCCTGAGTGAGGAGGCTATTGACCTCCTGCGATCCATCTCTGTTGGACAGTCAACCATTGTGAATGCCATCAAGGGGCTGGAATCTCAAATGCAATAGACAAATGCATTCCTGGAGGGCATTCAATCTGGCATGGCAGCCCAACAGAGATCAATCCAGGCTCCGGCCTCCTCTCTGATGGCAGCTATTGTCCCTGTTTCTAGCCTCCCCCCTCCAATTTACTCTGCCCAATCCCAATCCCATTCCCCTCAACCCCAACCTATCCCAAGCACACAGTCAGATGAGCATGCACCCAGGAAAACGCACAAGAGTGGACATGGCAATCACAAGCAACACACTTCATCCCACAGGCACTCACACAAACACCATCCAGAAGCAGACATACCAACATCCACGGCCTCCACTGTGGACCCCTCCTCCTCATAGTCCACCTCCATCCCAGTTGCATCTCCACTCACACCTGCATGCACTACATCCTCATCCACTACCCCCATCACCAGCACACCTAACAGCACACGCCCCTCACTGGCAGTCACCACCCCCACTTTAATGCACATGTCTCCTGTGTCCTCTCCCACTGTCTTTGCCCCCTCCTCCCAAAGTGCACAAACGCAAGCACTCAGACATCCAACAGCCATCCACCTCACAACCGCATCCAGCCCATGCACCTGCACCCAAACACAGCAGACACCTCCTACCACCACTCCCTCTTCCTCCACTCCCAAACCATCTCCCTCCTCCCACCCCAAATTTTCCTCTCCACCGTTGACCTCTTCCCTCCACCTCCCCCTCCCCCACCCCATCCCTCACATCAGGCCAGTGCGGTCAAAACCCAGGCAAGCACCTCAGCCACCCACTCCACGTGCACAGGAGTGCCACAGCTACACTAGGTGGGCGAGGATCCCAGGCACTAGGCAGCCACACTGAAAGGGTGCCTGCAGCAAGTGCTGCAAGGAAGGACAAGGAGGCACCCCCAGTTGCTAAAAGGAAGGGCAAGGAGACATCCCCAGCTGCAGAAAGGAAGGGCAAGGAGGCACCCCCAGGTGCTAAACGGAACAGCAAGGAGCAATCCCCAGCTGCTGAAAGGAAGGGCAAGGGGCCTGCACCAGCAAGCAAAAAGGACAAGAGGCCTGGTGCTGGGACTCAGTCGGAGCCCCCACCACCAACCCTGGTGGTTCAGCTGTTCGAGGCTGCAGGGGAAGGGCTGGAACCTTCCCCACCACTGCTAGCACAGCCACCAGCACAGCCACCAGCACCGCCGCCTGCATCTGCCACCAGCACTACCACCAGCACTACTGCCAGCAGCAGCAGCCCCAGTGGGCAGCCACCCGAGGCTGCATGGGAAGGGCTTGAGCCTCTCCCCACCACTGCCAGCACAGCCACCAGCAGCAGCAGCGCCAGTGGGCAGCCGCTCAAGGCTGCAGGGGAGGGTCTTGAGCCTCCCCCCAACACTGCCAGCACTGCCACCAGCAGCAGCAGCCCCAGTGGGAAGCCGTCCGAGGCTGCAGGGGAAGGGCTGGAGCCTCCCACCACCACTGCCAGCACCGCCACTAGCACCACTGCCAGCATCAGCCGTCCCAGTGGGCAGCCGTCCGATGCTGCAGGGGATGGGCTAGAGCTTCCCCCCAGCACTACTAGCACCGCCACCAGCAGCAGCAGCCATCCGAGGCTGCAGGGGAAGGGCTGGAGCCTCCCACCACCACTGCCAGCACCGCCACCAGCACCACTGCCAGCATCAGCAGCCCCAGTGGGCAGCCGTTCTAGGCTGCAGGGATGGGCTGGAGTCCTCTCCTACCATTGCCAGCTCCACCAGCAGAACCACCACTACCACCACTGTGCAGCCATCACCACCGGCTGACAGTGTGTAGTCCTGCCTCCATGGGTTGTTGTGCGGCCTGGCCCCAGCAAATCCTGTGGGTCTGACACCCAGGTGTGAGACTGTGACCTTGCACTCCCCAAGATCTTCATCACAGGGCACAATGCCCCCTCCAGAACCAGTGGAAGAAGCCATCCACTCACCCCATCCTTCTTAGGAAGAAGCTCACTGGGCACAATGCCCCCTCCAGAACAAGTGGAAGAAGCCATCCACTCACCCCCGCCTCCACAGGACGAAGCTCACTGGACACAATGACCCCTTCAGAACCAATGGAGGAAGTCACCCACTTGAGAGACTGTGGCCTTGCACTCCCCAGGACCAGGCAGTGGGCAAATCGCCCACTTGAGAGACTGTGGCCTTGCACTGCCCAGGACCAGGCAGTGGGCAAATCACCCACTTGAGAGACTGTGGCCTTGCACTCCCCAGGACCAAGCAAAGGGCATGTTGGCCCCTCCAGGACCAGTGGTGTTGTACCATCTTCAGGCTGAGGTGCCCCCCCATTCCCCATGCCCCTGAGGTGCCTGTCTATTTTCGACCTGATGACCTGGCAGTGTATTCTCTGTGTTGTTGCAGGAGTAAGGTGGGGCCTTGGACTATGTGATGTGGCCCTGTGGCCCTGTGGCCCACGGACATTGAGGACTGGGCAGTGTCCCTACATTTATAAATATGTATATACTTGTTGATTTGGATGCACATATTTATAGTATTTTATCTTTTTATACTCACTTTAATCAATTCCTTTTGTCCTTGCATTATACCTGAGGAGTACGGGGTGTATATGTAATGATACTGCATCTGGTTATGTCTATGGTGTTGGTGGTGGGGGTGTTGCGTTTGTGTGTCACTCTCTTTTTCCTCCTCCTCCCCTGTGTGCTAGGCGGCAGTACTCACCGTGGTCGTCTTCACCGGCGTTGGTGGTTGTAATGGATCAGAAGATAGAAGATCATGGGGAACACATGCAACTTGGGCTATATGGCGGCGTGGTTCTTCCCTGAGTCTCCACAGGTGAGTCCTTTGACTTCTGAAATCTGTTTCTGCCAGGCTTTTGATGTCGTTGGTACCGCCCTGGAAAAGGTGGTGGATTGGTGTCTCACAATTCAGTGGGTGGAACATTGTCTTCCTCCTGGCTGTAGGGGGTTACCACCGTGGTTCCTGTTGATTTTGCCCTGGCGGTCAGTGTGTTAAAGTGGCTGTCTGTCTGAGCAGTTTCCACCATGGTCGTAATTTCATATTTATTACCGCCAGCCTGTTGGCGGTATTACCGGCGCTTTATCACCAACTGTCGGGGTCGTAATGAGGACCTATAACTCTTCATGTTAAGTAACATTAGACCATGAGTTATATTTTAATATAAGTATAGCAATAAATAAAACTATGATTGCTGAAATTCTGTGGTTTTGTGTGAGTAAAATGCGAACTATAACGTCCCTTTAACCTTAGTTTTTTTCCCAGCTAATTAATATATATATTGCCAGTTTGTTAGTAAATTCTTGAGAAATGGCATGAGTTACTTTTATGCATTTATGTTTATGAAATTAAGTGATAATTTTGCACATTTTGGGCCAGATGTATCAAGAAAGGGCTTTGCGAATCGCAAATAGCGATTTTTAAGAATTTGCTATTTCCGAGTGGCAATATGCCATGTAACACTATTGTGATTCAGAATTAGTGATTTCTTAAAATTCGCTATTTGTGGTTTGTGAGGCCCAAATACCGAATCGCAATTTGTGAGAACGCAAATTGCGATTCCGTAATTGAAAATCGCAAATTGCGAGAACGCACACCTGGAGGAGCCTGATGACATCACAAGCAGGAAGTGAGTCATCCCAGGCAGTTTGCAGGTGCCACACCCAAAGGAGCACTCAGAGAGAGACATCCCAGCCACAGTGAGCAAGTCTCTGAAGAAGGCAGGACTGAAGAACCACCATGGACACCTCTGCACAGGGAAAGGAGAAGGAAGAAAGGAAAAGGAAACTAAAGTTTAGTGAGCAAGAACTCGAGGTGCTCACAGAGGAGGTGGTGAGGAGCCATGACCGTTTGTTTGGCAAAAGCTCACTCCAGGTGCCTGAGAGTGAAAAACGCAGACTCTGGGCAGACATTCAGACAAGAATCTGCGCTGTGGGAGTTGCGCAGCGCTCTGTGGAGGAGATAAAGAAGAGGTGGTATGACCTGCGTTCCTGTTCCAAGGCGAGGGTGGCAAGACGACTGCAGGAGGCAAGGAGCACAGGAGGCGGCCCACCCACAGAGACACCCTCCACCCTGATGGAAGACCTAGTGGAGTCGACTCTCCTCCCAGAAGCAGTCAGTTGGGTCACTGACATCAACACATCCGGCACACCAAGCACCAGTAAAGGTAAGTGCTATATTGAAATGTAACCCCATATGTGTATGTACAAATGCCCCTTAGGAATTAGCAAGTAGGGCAAAGCACTGTGAGAAGTAGTCCATTCCACATCTTAGAAGCGGCACCACAATGCCTTATGGGAGTGGTAGTCCACAACCCAGAGCTGAAAGTAAAACATAGAATGTAATCAGGCAGAGCGACACCCGGAAGAACACAACACCCACAACATTGTGATGAGAAGTAACTGTACATTTATTACCACTGTGTGACCTTTGGTGATGCATACATAACTGACATGCTGCACATTGTTGTTGCAGGTGGCCCAGGCCCCGCAGCTTCTGCAAGTGCTGTTGCAGAGGATACTGAAACCCACCCTGCATCTGACTCAAACACCAGCGAGTCACAGAACATAGCGCCCATCAGACGCAGGGCTAGGGCTGTACCGCTACCCGAACTTAGCCAGGACTCTGATGACCTGCAGGATGACGCCCACACACCTTCCCTGGATGGCAGATGCACTGGTATGCAGGAGTCCCAGCCCCAGCGTAGCACAACACCCCGCAGGAGGCCTGTATATGCAGGCGCACAGCATTTTGAAGCAGGAGAGGGACCATCAGGGTTTGGTGGCCTGGAATCTGCTATGTTGAAGCAGCAGCGCCTGCAAAACAAGAAAATCTCTGCTTTACAAAGGCAGATGCAGGCACACAATTCAAACATGGGGGGGCTGCATCGGCAGTTGGAGTGCCTCAATTCGAACCTCACTAAACTGCATGAGGGACAGATCCAAGCATCAGAGAACACCAGGGAGCTGACAAGTGGATTGAGGGAACTGTGTACTGAGCTGCGCCACGACAGAGTTAGCCACCGCAGGCAGGAGAGACATTTTATGGGGATGTTTGGTGGTTTTTGTTGCTCTGTTAATCGTCTTGCAAATTCAACAGCCCTCATATCGCAGCGTGCTGTGGCCGCACAGGTGGAGACAGCACACAGCAGTAGGGATGTGGCACAAGGACTGGTGCAGATCACAAATGTGCTTGACAATATGCTGGGAAACCGCTCTGCCACACCCAGTGAACTGGGACTGGGGGACACTGAGCACACATCTAGCCTCAGCAGTGTAGCAGTGCCCACAACTGATTCTAGGTGTCGCAGTGCCAGGCACAGCACTACCACTGAGGCAGAAAACAGAGGTGCCAGTGAGGCCACTGCGCACTCGACTGGCTTGCATGGCCGTAGAAAGTGACAGTATTGCCCACAGGGGACTGTTTGTCTTTTTGTCATACAGTAAACTATAAATGAATTGTGAGATACTGTTATCTGCTTTTTTTTGTTTGTTACATAATCTTATTTTTGCTGCTAGTGAAACTGATGTTACCTGACATTAAGGTAATACATTTACTAACTACTACTACAAATGTCAGTGGAGTTGTGTTGTTCTTACTTACATCTGAAATGGTTGTGCGTGATGTCAGCATGCCTTTGCCTGCCCTCTGCTGCACTGGTCCTGTCTGCTGGCTGTAGGGATGGTATGGGATCATCATCAGATTCAGAATCAGATATTTCCACAGGTTTGCCCCTGGTGGTAGCTATACTGTGCAAGATTACACAAGTAGCCACTATTCTACATGTTGTCTCCGGGCTGTACTGTAGTGCACCTCCACTTTTCTGGAGGCAACGGAAGAGACTCTTCAGCAGCCCAAAGGTGCGCTCCACCACATTGCGGGTTGCCCTGTGTGCTGCATTGTATCTCCGTTCAGCAGGTTTTGTAGGATTGAGGTAGGGTGTCATCATGTAGGTGTGCACTGCGTAGTCACTGTCTCCTGGAAGGAACAGAGGGTATGATGAGTAAGTGAGCCATCTGACGTCACCACACCATCAATGTGCCAGTGTACAGAGGGTCAATACCTAGTAGATATCCTTCTCCAAACTCCCCAGCTAGCAGTCTTGTGTGAATCCCGCTGTGGCAAAAGATGTACAAATCATATGTGCTCCCTGGGTACCTGGCCACGATATCAGTTATGATATAAGAGGCATTCCATATCACCTGTATATTCATGGAATGTTGGTATTTATGGTTGCGGTACACATACTCTGTGGCTGATGGTGGACAGATTGCAACATGTGTCCCATCTATGGCACCTAGGACGTGGGGGAACTGTGCTATCTGGTAGAAATCAATTTTTGTCTGCTGTATTTCCAGTGGGGTGGGGGGGAATCTGATGTACTGGTGTATTCTGCTCAGCATGACGTTGATAAATGCATTGAAAAATCTAGAGAGGGCACTCTGTGATACCCCCCAGCTGCTGCTATGACCCCTTGATAGCTCCCTGAGGCAAGTAGGTGTAGGGAGCATAATACCTGCACATGGGTGGGTATGCTATTTGTCCTGTGTGTTGTGTGCTGCAGTATGAGTTGTAGCACAGCTATCAGGTCAAGTATCATGGCTGAGTTCAACCTGTACTTCTCAAATATTTTCTCCTCAGTCTGGTCAAAAAGTGAAATGCGCACTCTAAAAATGCGCTCCTGGCTCCTCCTCCCTCTCCTCAAACCTGCCAAGATGCTCATTCTCCTCACCATGACGTAGAGTGCAGCCATTGTGGAAAAGAGTCTGAGGCATTCTGGGACTCTTTATATAGGCTGCACCATGTTACCACCTGGTTTCACTTAGTGGTATTTTGCATGTGCAAAATGCCATTCTGTGAAAAAATCACACTTTGCGATTTTTTGCTGCATCGAATTGCGACTTGGTTTTGCGTGTCGCATTTTGCGTCTCACAATTTCTGACTTGAAATACCGAATCGCTAATTGCGATTCGGTATTTCATGTTGCAAATTGCAAGACACAAAATGCAACACTCAAAACCAGATCACAAGGCAAAAAATAGCTTTTTTGTGATTTCTTATTTTTGGTCAGCGAATGCCTTTCATGCATCGCAGACCACGTTTTTGCATTCGCAAACAGCCAAATTTAGCGATTCACACCGTTTGCGAATGCAAAAACATTTGATACATCTGGCCCTTTGTTTTTCTAATTCTGTTTGAACAGTACCTTTTTTAGTTTTTTGATTTTTGACTTTTATACTCTGTTAAGCTTGAGTAGGTGAAGTTTGTCTTGGGTGTTATTTGTATTGAGCTAGGTGCGTTTCTGCATTTCAATTCATTGTTTTATCCATTTCAGTTCTCATTCATTCGATGTACTTATTTTCTTTTGTCCTGTTTTTCTGTTTTTTTGTGGCATTAGGTTATCAAAACCTTTCTTGAGCAAATGATTGATTTTTTTACCTGAATTTTTGTGTGAAGATCTGTGTTAGATGTTAGTTGTTTCTAAGTACTCAAAATTGAGTTTATTCAACATTCAATATGTGGTAGAATGTAAGATGGCCTTTGATGTGCTGAATTGTGCTGTTTGGTGTTGTTAAGGTAACAGATGCAGGAGTTGAATAATCATATTTTCTTTTACTAGAGCTGCAGGTTGAGTAACTTGAATAATGTACTTGACCTTACTGTAATGTACTTGATGTGGAAATGGGTCACAAATTGTGTGATCCTAGGCAGATATTGTATTTTACAGTCACCTTTTTCTTTATTCTCACATATGGGTGCAACTTCAAATATGTGAGTTCAGCATTTCTGCTGTAAAAACAAAATCCTCTTTTAAATACACAAAACATTTGCTCCATGTATAATAAAACTACCCCACATATAGGGTACACATGATCCATCTGGGCATGAGTGTTACTTAGTTTATGTTTAAACACTCACTTCTAATAAATAGATTGCTAAAGCATGATGTGGTAGCGCATTGTCATTAACAGTAAATTTCCAAGAAATGTCCCAAAACCTTCCCACTAACTTGCAGCTTTACTGATAAAACTATATAGATGGTCATTACAACCCTGGCGGATGGTGATAAAGCGGCGGTAAGACCTGCAACAGGCCGGCGGAAAAAATTTGCTATTACCACCGTGGTGGAAAACGCCAACAAAGACAGCCACTTTAACATTCCGACCACCACGGCGGTACAAACAAACACCTTGGCGGCCACCGCCAACAGACAGGCGGAGGACAACGTACCGCCCACAGTATCACAACAGGCCAATCCACCACCTTTTCCAGGGTGGATTCACCGCAGATAAAAACACGGCAGAAACAGGAATAACGAAGGAAAAATGCTCACCTCTACACACCCCACGAGGAACGAGGACGCCATGGATCCGGAACTCCAAATTCTACCTGCAATAGTGTTCCTGCTCCTCTACCAGGAGCACGAACGCCAGCGGCGAAACCACGGTGAGTACTGCACCTACGACACAGGGGAAGGGGGAGGGAAAAACCAGGGATACACACACACGCAACACCCCCACTCCCACCCTCACTCACGAGAACACAGACACTAATGCATATCAATACATCACAGTTACACCCCCCAAACCCCCCGGAAGAATGCAAAGACAATAGAAAATGAGTGTAACCATTGTAATATATTAAAAGCAAGTAGGCAGAAATATATATATACACCATGTACAAAATATATACCAAGCATAGTAGTCCTGGTAGTGCTCTAATAAAGTCAGTGGAACACTGGGACCACACGGTATGGGCGAGGCCCACACAATATCCCCGACCATGACGGAGAGAACACTGCAGGGGCATCAGAGAGCAACTAAACAGGCACCTCAGGGGGACGGAAAGGGGGGCACCTCAGCCGGGAGAGTGCACAATGCAAAATCCACGAGGGGGCCACATGCGCACTGAGCCATCCTGGGGAGTGCAAAGTCACAGTCTCTCAAGTCTCTACAGTGGGTGGTTTGCCCACTGTTCAATCCTGGGGAGCGCAAAGCCACAGTCTCTCAAGTCTCTACAGTGGATGGGTTTCCCACTGTTCAATCCTGGGGAGTGTAAAGCCATAGTTTCTCATATCTCTACAGTGGGTGGGTTGCCCACTGTTCAATCCTGGGGAGTGCAAAGCCACAGTCTCTCAAGTGGATGACAGTCTCCACTGGTTCTGGAGGGGGCTCTGTGCCCAGAGTGTTTCATCCTGCCAAGGACAGAGGTAGTGGATGTGATACTCCACTGGTTCTGGAGGGGGCTTTGTGCCCAGAGTGCTTCATCCTGCTAAGGACAGAGGTAGTGGATGACAGTCTCCACTGGTTCTGGAGGGGGCTTTGTGCCCAGAGTGCTTCATCCTGCTAAGGACAGAGGTAGTGGATGACAGTCTCCACTGGTTCTGGAGGGGGCTTTTTACCCAGAGTGCTTCATCCTGCTAAGGACAGAGGCAGTGGATAAAAGTCTCCACTGGTTCTGGAGGGGGCTTTGTACCCAGAGTGCATCATTCACCCTGTGACAGACTCAGTTCTGTCAGTGCCTTTGCCGCTCATGGGCCAGCGGTGCTTGAGACAGCGGTGCCCTGTTCAGCGGTGCTTGAGACGGCGGTGCCCTGTTCAGCGGTGCTTGAGATGGCGGTGCCCTGTTCAGCGGTGCTTGAGACGGCGATGCCCTGTTCAGCGGTGCTTGAGACGGTGGTGCCCTGTGCAGCGGTGCTTGAGACGGCGGTGCCCTGTTCAGCGGTGCTTGAGACGGCGGTGCCCTGTGCAGCGGTGCTTGAGACGGCGGTGCCCTGTTCCGTGGTGCTTGTGGTGGCGGTGCCCTGTGCAGCGGTGCTTGAGGCGCTGGTCTCCATTGCAGGGACTCAGCTGATGGCTGTCCTTCATGGCCCAGTGGGGCTTGTGCTGACGGTCCTTCATGGCCCAGCGGGGCTTGTGCTGGTGGTCCTTCATGGCCCAGCGGGGCTTTTGCTGGCGGTCCTTCATGGCCCAGCGGGGCTTTTGCTGCCGGTCCTTCATGGCCCAGCGGGGCTTGTGCTGGCGGTCCTTCATGGCCCAGCGGGGCTTGTGCTGGCGGTCCTTCATGGCCCAGCGGGGCTTTTGCTGGCGGTCCTTCATGGCCCAGTGGGGCTAGTGCTGGTGGTCCTTCATGGCCCAGCCGGACTTTTGCTGGCGGTCCTTTATGGCCCAGCAAAGGCTTGTGCTGGCCTCCTGGGCAACTGGGCCTGTGCTGGCGGTGGCCTCCTGGGCAGCTGGGCCTGTGCTGGCAGTCCTGTCCTGGGCAGGTGGGCTGGTGCTGGTGGTCCTGTCCTGGGCAGGTGTGCTTGTGCTGGCGGTCCTGTCCGGGGCAGCTGGGCTGGTGCTGGCGGTCCTGTCCTGGGCAGATGGGCTGGTGTTGGCGGTCCTGTCCTGGGCAGGTGGGCTGGTGCTGGCGGGCCTGTCCTGGGCAGCTGGGCTGGTGCTGGCGGTCCTGTCCTGGGCAGGTGGGCTGGTGCTGGAGGTCCTGACCTGGGCAGCTGGGATGGTGCTGGAGGTGGCCTCTTGGGCAGCGGGGATGATGCCGGTCTTCTCCGCCGTGCTACTCTTCCCAGACTTGCCGGGTTTCTTGTGGCCCTTCCCCACTTTGGAAGGTGTCACAGCTGACTCCACACTCCCACCAGGACCCCTGGGAGTGGCTTTGGTGGCTGGAGTCTTCCCCCTCTCCCGCCGGGCACTGGCCAACTTCTGATGCTTCACAGGTGGGGGACTGTCTGTGCTGTGGCTCCGTGCCACACTGGCTGCCCTGGTGGCCGGTGCACTCCAGATTCCGGTGACTACAGGCACCACTGGTCCTGGAGATGTTGTGGCTGAGGTGCTAGTTTGGGACCTATGAGACGGGGAGGGGGCGGTGTGAGAAAGAGGTCAAGGTTGGACAGGAAAAGTTTTTTTGACACACTGGGATGGGTAGCTGGAGGGGGTTTGGGAGTGGAGGAAGAGGTTGTGGTTGTAGGAGGTGTTCGTTTGCTGACTTTGGGTAAAGGTGCATTCGCTGGAGGCTGTCGTGAGGTGGATGGCTGTTGGGTGGGTGTGTGCCTGCGTTTGTGTATCTTCAGAGGGGGTGTCACAGACACACTGGGAGAGGACACAGGGGACGTGTGAATGGTAGTGGGGGTGGTGACTGTACGTGAGCGGGGTGTGGTGATGGGTTTGCTGGAGAGGGACGTAGTGGCTGTAGAGGTAGTGCATGCAAGTGTGAGTATAGACGAGACAGGGAGGGAGGAGGGAGACGAGGAGGAGGGGGACACAGTGGAGGCAGTAGATGTTGGTGTGTCTGCATGTGTGTGATGCTTGCGTGAGTGCCTGTGGGATGTGGGGTGCTTATGTTTGCCTGAGCTTCCGTTTGTGTGTTGGCATGTGTGCATGCTGGTCTGTAGGACAGGGGATTGGGTCGGGGTGGAGGAAGTTGGAGGGAGGAGGCTAGACACAGGGACAATGGCTGCCATCAGTGCTGAGGCCAGAGTCTGAAAAGCTCGATGAAGGGTCACCTGACCAGAATGAATGCCCTCCAGGAATGCATTTGTTTGTTGCAACTGCCTTTCTACACCCTGGATGGCATTCAAAATGGTAGACTGCCCAACAGTGAAGGACCTGAGGGCAACAGGGGTGACTGAGGCAGGGCGTGAGGTGCCTGGGGCGAAGGTGATGCCCATCCTCCCGGGTGAGAGGGCATGGGGCGAAGGCTGAGGGGCTGCTGGGAAGACGGTGCTGGAAGGGGTGGTGGCGGCTGTACCTGTAGATGGGGATGGCACAGATGTTGCCGCCACCACAAGGGAGTTCCCATCAGAGGACGAGTCCGTGTCAGTGGTCTCAGCGCCTGTCCCCGCCGTGGAGCTCCCCTCGCATTCCATCCCACTGGTGAAGTCCGAGTCTGTAGTGTGGCGCTCCATGGCCATGTGGGATGCAGCCCCCTGGTGCTCCTGTGCCATTGCTCCTCGCCTGTTGATGCTAATGCACACAAGAACAGGGAGACCACAAAAAGGGGGGGACGACAGAAAAAAGACATGTTGAGTGCATGCATTACCGCTACTGTTGGTGGACACGACAGACACAGAAGCCCCCTGCACTATGCCGCGCTCTTGGGCTCCACTGTTCAATTCCTGGGAAATGGCCTACAAGGCTATGGACAACATCTGCACACATAGATGACACAGGGACATGACTAGGTGTACTTGGCACTCTACAGAGGTGGGGTGGGGTGCCACATGGCCTGCCTTACGGAGGGACCTTGCCTACCGAACTCGTCCTGGCCTAGGGAAACCCACAGCCCACCTCCCCCACCCAGACCCCTCCACTGCTCGCAAAGTCAGCAGAATGAGAGTGTACTCACCCCCTTGTTGCTGCTGTGATGTCCTCAAGCGCCCATCCAACTCCGGGTAGGCCAACGCCAGGATCCTGACCATCCGGGGGGTCATGGTGCGACGGGCACCCCTCCCACGTTGGGAGGCCATCCCCAGCTGAGCCTCCGCCGTCTTCTTGCTCCAGCGGCGAATGTCCTCCCATCTTTTCCGGCAGTGGGTGCTCCGTCTGTGGTAGACCCCCAGGGTCCGGACGTCCTTGGCGATGGCATGCCAAATATTTTTTTTCTGGTGGGCGCTGACCTACATGAAATGTACAGGGGGAACAGTAAGTTATTACCAACTGCACCGTCAAAGTGATTGGCCCCCATCCCTACCCTTGCCATGTGACACATGCATTCACCGTCGTTTCATGCACACCGCACTCTCCCCCCTTCCTTCTTACATCCAGCCCTCTCCACACAGGCATAGCCCATACATCATGCTCCTTGTGTACTTATCTGTTTGTCTGGAGGACCGTAGAGTAGCGAGTACTGGGGGAGGACCCCATCCACGAGTTTCTCCAACTCCTCCGATGTGAAGGCAGGGTCCTTTCCCCAGACACTCAAGACATTGGGGGTCATTCCAACCTCGGCGGTAAAAGGCGCTTACCGCCGTTCAGAAGACCGCCATAACACCGCCGCGGCCGCGGTAAACCACCACAGTCATTCTGACCCACAACAGGCAAACCGCCAAAATACAGACATCCACAAAAGTCCGCCACACCAAAGGGCAGCGAGAAACTGGCGATGACCAAACCTCCACCGTCACGCCAACAGAAATACGCCCACACTTTCACGACACATGAATCCACGCTGCGGTCTTTCAACCGCAGTATTCCATTGGCGTACACACCGCCGCGCTCAAAATACACACACACTTACAAAATACAACCACATTGGACAATTAAAAATACACACACCTGAGACACATACACACACCACTCCCACACACCCAATTAAATATAAAACACACACCCACATCACCCACAAACCTCCACTCCTAGAGATTCGTGAACACGCACCGAGAAAAGACATCTGAGCACTCAGACGCCCAATTCACTGTCACCCAGCAATATTTGCACGCACTTCACACAACACAACAATACACATCACCACACTTAGCACCACACAATCCACCCTACACATCACCCACACCACCCCATGGCACCGCAAAGACACCCCAGGTTCTATGATGATTAACTCAGGGTCATGGTGGAGGAAATTGTACGAGTAGAGCCACAGCTGTTCGGGGCACAGGTGCAGCACACCACCATTGCCAGGAAGATGGAGCTATGGAGAAGAATAGTCGACAGGGTCAACGCTGTGGGACAGCACCCAAGAAATCGGGACGACATCAGGAAGAGGTGGAACGACCTACGGGGGAAGGTGCGTTCCATGGTATCCAGGCACAACATCGCGGTGCAGAAGCCAGCGGCGGACCCCCACCTCCTCCCCCAGAATTTACAACATGGGAGGAGCAAGTCTTGAACATCCTGCATCCTGAGGGCCTCGCAGGAGTAGGCAGAGGAATGGACTCTGGTAAGGCAAATCTTAACTACTTCTCCCCCCCACCCCACCTGCATGCCAACTCATACCCCCACCCTCACCCTCATTGCCATCACATCCTACTCCTTGCAACTGTCTCACCATCACAACCCACCCATCCCAACACCTAGCCCTGCATGCGTCCACACAGCATGGACACCCATCACCTAAGCATGCCCACTGCACATACACATGCAAACCCCCCCCCAACCACCGTCACAACAACCCCCACAAAGGAATGCCAACACTGGGGTACACGTGCACCCACCCATTGCACGCTATGACACACACAGAAGCAATTACCATGCTTTTATACCCCTGCAGGACCCGAACGCCACGTCACCGCGCAGGAGGGTCCACAAATGTCCCCTCCACCCCCAGAAGAGGCCCACAGTGAGGACAGCAGCTCTGTCTCCCTGGATCTAGATGACCAGCCCAGTCCATCGGGGACCTCGGGACAGTCGGTTCCCCTCACACAGCCACAGGCCACAGTAGACCTTCCCACCTCTGGGAACACCAGCACAGCACCCACCCAGCGGGCCCATACCTCTGTCGCCAGGACACGTCAATCAGCGGTGTGTCCACCACTACAGGGACCCCAGGCTAACCCACCACCCCAACAACAAGAGGGACCTGGGCTCAGTGGTAGTGGGCACACGGTCCAGGGTACAGAGGCCCAGGGAAACAGGGGAACTGGGAGGGCTGCTGTGCGACAGGGTGGGGACAGGCCCAGGGAACCCACTCTCCACGAGGCCCTCTCCTCCATCATGGGAGCATACCACCGCTCCCAGGAGACGATGGCGACGGCCCTGGCCAGGTTTCAGGAGATCCAGCTTCTGCAGGAGGAACAGTATATGGGGTTCAGGGAGGAACTAAGAAACATCAGTTCCGCCATGGGTACCATCGTAGTGACCCTGAATGAGGTAGTCACGACATTGCAGGACACTGTGGCACCTCAGAGGGCCCCTGACACTAGCATGCACCAAGAACTGCCTACCACCTCCGCCGGTGCTAGTGGACAGGAGGCCCCGACACAGTACCAACAGGCCACCAGAACCCCACCCCCTGCAGAAGGAGAACCACCCCGCAAGCTGGCCCTGAGATCCAGGAAGAAGACAGAGTAAGATGTCAAGACCCCGCCATCAAAGGATACCGCCCTGATTGTCAACCCACTGTCCCACATTGTCACCCTGTCCAACCTTAAACTGCCCCTGCTCCACTTCCCACAGGCATTTGGACAATGCACCTGTTAAACTGATAGTCTGGACTCTGCCATGGACAATCCTCCACCATCACCCCTCACCGATTTGCAACCACCCATCCAATTTAGAGCACTTGAATAAAAACACTTATTGCACAAAACAATCTGGAGTCTGGCTGTGATTCAGAACAAATGTATTAGACATGACCGTGCCAAAATGTTCATTCACATTGTGATGGTAACAAACCGCTGTCACACAGCTGTAGTCCATGGGGAAACAAAGCAGATGTCACGCAGTGGGGCCCACAGCTCTGAAAACGGAAGGGAAAGTCACAACACAGTTAGCATACACTGGGGGAAAAAGTCAGACAGTAGAGAGGTAGGAGTCTTTAAGTAAATGTAATATGCCGGTGTCTACTCTTACCTGTGTGTCACTGAAAATACTGCTGTATTACTGTGTTCCTGTTCTCTATGTCGTCCTCTTCGGCTTCCTCCTCTTCACTCTCCACAGGCTCCACAGCTGCTACAACACCACCATCTGGACCATCCTCCTGCAGAAAAGGCACCTGGCGGCGCAAAGCCAGGTTGTGAAGCATACAGCAGGCCACGATGATCTGGCACACCTTCTTTGGTGAGTACATTAGGGATCCACCTGTCATATGGAGGAACCTGAACCTGGCCTTCAGGAGCCAAAGGTTCGCTCGATCACCCTCCTAGTCCGCCCATGGGCCTCATTGTACCGTTCCTCTGCCCTTGTCCTGGGATTCCTCACTGGGGTCAGTAGCCAGGACAGGTTGGGGTAACCAGAGTCCCCTAATAGCCACACCCGGTGCCTCTGGAGTAGACCCATCACATACGGGATGCTGCTATTCCGCAGGATGTAGGCGTCATGCACTGACCCAGGGAACTTGGCATTAACATGGGAGATGTACTGGTCAGCCAAACACACCATCTGTACATTCATCGAATGATAACTCTTCCGGTTCCTGTACACCTGTTCACTCCTGCTGGGGGGGACCAAAGCAACATGTGTCCCATCAATGGCACCTATGATGTTGGGGATATGTCCAAGGGCATAGAAATCACCCTTCACTGTAGGCAAATCCCCCACCTCAGGGAAAACGATGTAGCTCCGCATGTGTTTCAGCAGGGCAGACAACACTCTGGACAACACCTTGGAAAACATAGGCTGGGACATCCCTGATGATATGGCCACTGTTGTTTGAAATGACCCACTTGCTAAGAAATGGAGTACTGACAGCACCTGCACTAGAGGGGGGATCCCTGTGGGTTGGCGGATGGGTGACATCAGGTCTGGCTCCAGCTGGGCTCACAGTTCCTGTATAGTGGCTCGGTCAAGCCTGTATGTCAGTATGACATGTCGTTCCTCCATTGTCGACAGGTCCACCAGCGGTCTGTACACGGGAAGATTCCTCCATCTCATCGCATGTCCCAGCGGACGGTGCCTATGAAGGACAACAGCGAGCACAGAGTCAAGCAACCCACAGGTACGTAACCACAGCTTGCACATAGCACGATTCCCAATGCATTGAATGGCTTGTATGAGTGTTGGTGCATGGCCTAGGTATGTGTGACGCAGTTGGTAATTAGGCCATGTGGGCCCTTGAAATGGCGGCTGCCTGACCTGTGAAGTGCGACAGTGGGATGTGAGGTCAATGCGCTGGCATGGCACACCGCGGCGGTAGGCGGTCGAAGACTGCGGCGCTAAGCTGCATTGGTTAACATAGAACCCTATGGGTTTCAGGAGCCAATGACGATGTGCGCCGGCGGTCGCGGTACGCACCGCCGCGGTACGCACCGCCGCGGGCGTGACCGCCATTTTCTATCTGCTTAATCACTCGATACCTGATCTTCGACAGGAGAGGACCTACACTGCAAGTGCTGCTGTGACCTCGGTCTGGAAGAGACTATGGCTCTTGCGACTGGGGAAAGGGCCCCTGCCTTCACTGCGGAGGAGTTGGAGAAACTTGTGGATGGGGTCCTCCCCCAGTATGCGCTACTCTACGGTCCTCCAGACCAACAGGTAAGTACACTGGGACCATGCTTAATGGGCAATGCCTGGGTTGAGTCGGGTGGATGAAAGATGGTGGGGAGGGGAGCGATTGAGGCATGCATCAAACGACAGATGAGAGCATGTGCCACATGGCAAGGGTGGGGATGGGGGGCCACTCACATCGAGCATGCAGAAGGTGATGACAATTTTTCTCTCCCTGTACATGTCACATAGGTCAGCGCCCACCAGAAAGTCGCGATTTGGCGTCCCTTCGCCAAGGACGTCCGGACCCTGGGGGTCCACAACAGACAGGGCACCCACTGCCGGAAGAGGTGGGAGGACATCCGACGCGGGAGCAGGAAGACGGCGGAAGCTCTGCTGGGGTTGGCCTCCCAACGTAGGAGGGGTGCCAGTCGTCAATTGACCCCCCTGATGTCCCGGATCCTGGCGGTGGCCTACCCCGATTTGGATGGGCGCGTGAGGACATCACAGCAGACACAAGGGGGTGAGTACAAATACATTCTGCTGACTTTGCGCGCAGTGGAGGTGTCTGGGTGGGGGAGGAGGGCTGTGGGTATCCCTAGGCCAGGGCGATTTCTGTAGGCTAGGCCCCTCCATAAGGCATGGCCCTGTGCCCCCGCCCCCCACCTCTGTAGGGTGCCAAGTACAGGTATCCATGGCCCTGTGTCATCTATGTGTGCAGTTGTCGTCCATAGGCTTGTAGGCCATGTCCCATGGATTGCGTAGTGGACCCCAAGTGCGCGGCGTAGTGCAGGGGGCTTCTGTGTCTGTCTTGTCCGCCAACGGTAGCGGTAATCCATGCACTCATCATGTCTTTATTTCTCCTCCCCCCCTTTTTTGTGGTCTTCCTTTTCATGTGTGCATTAGCATCATCAGGCGGAGGAGAAGTGGCATCAGAGCACGAGGGAGCTGCATCTCACATGGCCATGGCAGGCCATGCAACTGACTCGGATTTCACCAGTGAGACGGAGGGCGAAGGGAGCTCCACAGCGGGGACTCGTGCTGATGTCAGTGACAGCGACTCGTCCTCTGAAGGGAGCTCCCTTGTGGTGGCGGCAACATCCGTGCCCCCCGCAACAACAGGTACAGCCGCCACCCAGCGCACCAGCACCGCCCTCCCAGCAGCCCCTCAGCGTTTGCCCCGTGCCCGCTCACCCAGGAATGTGGGCATCTCCTTCGCCCCAGGCACCTCAGGCCCTGCCCCTGTCACCCCTGCTGCCCTCAGTGAGGAGGTCATTGACCTCCTAAGGACCATCATTGTTGGGCAGTCTACCCTTTTGAATGCCATCCAGGGTGTACAAAGAGAGGTGCATCAGAGTAATGCATACCTGGAGGGCATTAATAAGGGTCAGGCTGCCCATCAGCGATCGTTCAATGCTCTGGCCTCAGCACTGATGGCAGCAAGTGTCCCTGTCTCTAGCCTCCCCCCTCCAACTTCCTCCACCCAGACCCAATCCCCTGTACCTCTGCCTATCCCAGACACACCTACAGACCAGCCTGCACACACCTCAACACCCAAGGGAAGCTCATCCAGACATAAGCACCACACATCACACAAGCATTCACACAAGCAACATCCACATGCAGACATACCAACACCCACTGCCTCCACTGTGTCCCCCTCCTCCTCGTCTCCCTCCTCCCTCCCTGTGACGTCTCCACTCACACTTGCATGCACAACATCTTCAGCCACTACGTCCATCACCAGCACACCCACCAGAACACTCCGCACACGTGCAGTCACCACCCCCACTACCATTTACACGTTCCCTGTGTCCTCTCCAAGTGTGTCTGTCACCCCTCCTCCAAACTACACAAACGCAGGCAGCCACCCACCCAACAGCAATCCACCTCACGACAGCCCCCAGCCCAAGCACCTGCACCCAAAGACACCAGACTTCACACTCCTACAACCACATCCTCTTCCTCCCGTACCATACCTACTACACCTACCCGTCCCTCTCTTTCCAAATTGCTTTTCCTTGCCAACCTTAACCTCTTTCCAACAACTCCCCCACCCCCTCCATCTCATAAGACTCCAATCAGCACCTCAGCCACCACAAAACCGGGACCTGTGAAGACTGTTGTCCATGGACTGTGGAGTCCCCCACCCTCAAGGGCACCCAGTTCCGCTAGGAGCCAAGGCACGGCCAGCCCACCACCGGAAAAGCATCCTAAGATTGCCAGTGCCCGGCGCGAGCAACCAAAGACCCCAGGGACCATTGGCTTCTCAGGAAGTGGGGCGCCACCTGACACCACCAAAGGTTGGAAAGGGCCACAAGCGTGCAGGGAAGGGTGGGAAGGGCAGCACGCCCGACAAGTCCGCCGGCAGGCCAGCTGGCCAGGAGGGCCCCACCAGCCCCATCCCAGGTGTGCAGGAGGACACACACAGGCCCGGTACTGCAGCCCAGGAGGGCCCCGCAAGCCACGTCCCAGGTGGGTAGGAGGACACCCACAGGCCGAGAACTGCAGCCCAGGAGGGCCCCGCAAGCCACCAGACAGATGGGCAGGAAGGCCTTGCCAGCCACATGTCAGGTGGCAAGTGACATCCATGCCTGGGCCGGATCCGCTGAACTGGGCCCTTCATCTCAAGCACCGCTCCGCTGGGCACCGCCGTCTCAAGCACCGCTGAACTGGGCCCTTCATCTCAAGCACTGCTGAACTGGGCCCTTCATCTCACGCACCACTCCGCTGGGCACCGTCGTCTCAAGCATCGCTCTGCTGGGCACCGCCATCTCAAGAACCGCTGAACTGGGCCCTTCATCTCAAGCATCGCTGAACTGGGCCATTCATCTCAAGCACCGCTCCGCTGGCACCGCCGTCTCAAGAACCGCTGAACTGGGCCCTTCATCTCAAGCACCGCTGAACTGGGCCCTTCATCTCAAGCACCGCTCCGCTGGGCACCGCCGTCTCAAGAACCGCTGAACTGGGCCCTTCATCTCAAGCACCGCTGAACTGGGCCCTTCATCTCAAGCACCGCTCCGCTGGGCACCGCCGTCTCAAGCACCGCTGAACTGGGCCCTTTATCTCAAGCACCGCTCCGCTGGCAACCGCCGTCTCAAGAACCGCTGAACTGGGCCCTTCATCTCAAGCACCGCTCCGCTGGGCACCGCCGTCTCAAGCACCGCTGAATTGGGCCCTTCATCTCAAGCACTGCTGAACTGGGCCCTTCAACTCAAGCACCGCTGCGCTGGGCACCGCCGTCTCAAGAACCGCTGAACTGGGCCCTTCATCTCAAGCACCGCTGAACTGGGCCCTTCATCTCAAGCACTGCTCCGCTGGGCAACGCCGTCTCAAGCACCGCTGAACTGGGCCCTTCATCTCAAGCACCGCTCCGCTGGGCACTGCCGTCTCAAGAACCGCTGAACTGGGCCCTTCATCTCAAGCACCGCTCCGCTGGGCACCGCCGTCTCAAGCACCACTGAACTGGGCCCTTCATCTCAAGCACCGCTGAACTGGGCCCTTCATCTCAAGCACCGCTCTGCTGGGCACCGCCGTCTCAAGCACCGCTCCGCTGGGCACCGCCGTCTCAAGAACCACTGAACTGGGCCCTTCATCTCAAGCACCGCTGAACTGGGCCCTTCATCTCAAGCACCGCTCCTCTGGGCAGTGCCGTCTCAAGAACCGCTGAACTGGGCCCTTCATCTCAAGCACCGCTGAACTGGGCCCTTCATCTCAAGCACCGCTCCGCTGGGCACTGCCGTCTCAAGCACCGCTGAACTGGGCCCTTCATCTCAAGCACCGCTGAACTGGGCCCTTCATCTCAAGCAGCGCTCCGCTGGGCACCGCCGTCTCAAGCACCGCTGAACTGGGCCCTTTATCTCAAGCACCGCTCCGCTGGGCACCGCCGTCTCAAGAACCGCTGAACTGGGCCCTTCATCTCAAGCACCGCTGAACTGGGCCCTTCATCTCAAGCACCGCTCCGCTGGGCACCGGCGTCTCAAGAACCGCTGAACTGGGCCCTTCATCTCAAGCACCGCTCCGCTGGGCACCGCCGTCTCAAGCACCGCTGAACTGGGCCCTTCATCTCAAGCACTGCTCCGCTGGGCACCGCCGTCTCAAGAACCGCTGAACTGGGCCCTTCATCTCAAGCACCGCTCCGCTGGGCACCGCCGTCTCAAGCACCGCTGAACTGGGCCCTTCATCTCAAGCACCACTGAACTGGGCCCTTCATCTCAAGCACCGCTCCGCTGGGCACTGCCGTCTCAAGCACCGCTCCGCTGGGCACCGCCGTCTCAAGAACCGCTGAACTGGGCCCTTCATCTCAAGCACCGCTGAACTGGGCCCTTCATCTCAAGCACCGCTCCGCTGGGCACCGCCGTCTCAAGAACCGCTGAACTGGGCCCTTCATCTCAAGCACCGCTGAACTGGGCCCTTCATCTCAAGCACCGCTCCGCTGGGCACCGCCGTCTCAAGCACCGCTGAACTGGGCCCTTCATCTCAAGCACTGCTCCGCTGGGCACCACCGTCTCAAGAACCGCTGAACTGGGCCCTTCATCTCAAGCACCGCTCCACTGGGCACCGCAGTCTCAAGCACTGCTGAACTGGGCCCTTCATCTCAAGCACCGCTCCGCTGGGCACCGCCGTCTCAAGAACCGCTGAACTGGGCCCTTCATCTCAAGCACCGCTCCGCTGGGCACCGCCGTCTCAAGCACTGCTGAACTGGGCCCTTCATCTCAAGCACCACTGAACTGGGCCCTTCATCTCAAGCAGCGCTCCGCTGGGCACCGCCGTCTCAAGAACCGCTGAACTGGGCCCTTCATCTCAAGCACCGCTGAACTGGGCCCTTCATCTCAAGCACAGCTCCGCTGGGCACCGGCGTCTCAAGAACCGCTGAACTGGGCCCTTCATCTCAAGCACCGCTGAACTGGGCCCTTCATCTCAAGCACCGCTCCGCTGGGCACCGGCGTCTCAAGAACCGCTGAACTGGGCCCTTCATCTCAAGCACCGCTCCGCTGAGCACCGCCGTCTCAAGCACCGCTGAACTGGGCCCTTCATCTCAAGCACCGTTCCGCTGGGCAACGCCGTCTCAAGAACCGCTGAACTGGGCCCTTCATCTCAAGCACCGCTCCGCTGGGCACTGCCGTCTCTAGCACCGCTGAACTGGGCCCTTCATCTCAAGCACCACTGAACTGGGCCCTTCATCTCAAGCACCGCTCCGCTGGGCACCGCCGTCTCAAGCACCGCTCCGCTGGGCACCGCCGTCTCAAGAACCGCTGAACTGGGCCCTTCATCTCAAGCACCGCTCCGCTGGGCACCGCCGTCTCAAGAACCGCTGAACTGGGCCCTTCATCTCAAGCACCGCTGAACTGGGCCCTTCATCTCAAGCACCGCTCCGCTGGGCACCGCCGTCTCAAGCACTGCTGAACTGGGCCCTTCATCTCAAGCACCGCTGAACTGGGCCCTTCATCTCAAGCACAGCTCCGCTGGGCACCGGCGTCTCAAGAACCGCTGAACTGGGCCCTTCATCTCAAGCACCGCTGAACTGGGCCCTTCATCTCAAGCACCGCTCCGCTGGGCACCGGCGTCTCAAGAACCGCTGAACTGGGCCCTTCATCTCAAGCACCGCTCCGCTGGGCACCGCCGTCTCAAGCACTGCTGAACTGGGCCCTTCATCTCAAGCACTACTGAACTGGGCCCTTCATCTCAAGCAGCGCTCCGCTGGGCACCGCCGTCTCAAGAACCGCTGAACTGGGCCCTTCATCTCAAGCACCGCTGAACTGGGCCCTTCATCTCAAGCACAGCTCCGCTGGGCACCGGCGTCTCAAGAACCGCTGAACTGGGCCCTTCATCTCAAGCACCGCTGAACTGGGCCCTTCATCTCAAGCACCGCTCCGCTGGGCACCGGCGTCTCAAGAACCGCTGAACTGGGCCCTTCATCTCAAGCACCGCTCCGCTGAGCACCGCCGTCTCAAGCACCGCTGAACTGGGCCCTTCATCTCAAGCACCGTTCCGCTGGGCAACGCCGTCTCAAGAACCGCTGAACTGGGCCCTTCATCTCAAGCACCGCTCCGCTGGGCACTGCCGTCTCTAGCACCGCTGAACTGGGCCCTTCATCTCAAGCACCACTGAACTGGGCCCTTCATCTCAAGCACCGCTCCGCTGGGCACCGCCGTCTCAAGCACCGCTCCGCTGGGCACCGCCGTCTCAAGAACCGCTGAACTGGGCCCTTCATCTCAAGCACCGCTCCGCTGGGCACCGCCGTCTCAAGAACCGCTGAACTGGGCCCTTCATCTCAAGCACCGCTGAACTGGGCCCTTCATCTCAAGCACCGCTCCGCTGGGCACCGCCGTCTCAAGCACCGCTGAACTGGGCTCTTCATCTCAAGCACTGCTCCGCTGGGCACCACCGTCTCAAGAACCCCTGAACTGGGTCCTTCATCTCAAGCACCGCTCTGCTGGGCACCGCCGTCTCAAGCACCGCTCCGCTGGGCACCGCCGTCTCAAGAACCACTGAACTGGGCCCTTCATCTCAAGCACCGCTGAACTGGGCCCTTCATCTCAAGCACCGCTCCTCTGGGCAGTGCCGTCTCAAGAACCGCTGAACTGGGCCCTTCATCTCAAGCACCGCTGAACTGGGCCCTTCATCTCAAGCACCGCTCCGCTGGGCACTGCCGTCTCAAGCACCGCTGAACTGGGCCCTTCATCTCAAGCACCGCTGAACTGGGCCCTTCATCTCAAGCAGCGCTCCGCTGGGCACCGCCGTCTCAAGCACCGCTGAACTGGGCCCTTTATCTCAAGCACCGCTCCGCTGGGCACCGCCGTCTCAAGAACCGCTGAACTGGGCCCTTCATCTCAAGCACCGCTGAACTGGGCCCTTCATCTCAAGCACCGCTCCGCTGGGCACCGGCATCTCAAGAACCGCTGAACTGGGCCCTTCATCTCAAGCACCGCTGAACTGGGCCCTTCATCTCAAGCACCGCTCCGCTGGGCACCGGCGTCTCAAGAACCGCTGAACTGGGCCCTTCATCTCAAGCACCGCTCCGCTGGGCACCGCCGTCTCAAGCACCGCTGAACTGGGCCCTTCATCTCAAGCACTGCTCCGCTGGGCACCGCCGTCTCAAGAACCGCTGAACTGGGCCCTTCATCTCAAGCACCGCTCCGCTGGGCACCGCCGTCTCAAGCACCGCTGAACTGGGCCCTTCATCTCAAGCACCACTGAACTGGGCCCTTCATCTCAAGCACCGCTCCGCTGGGCACTGCCGTCTCAAGCACCGCTCCGCTGGGCACCGCCGTCTCAAGAACCGCTGAACTGGGCCCTTCATCTCAAGCACCGCTGAACTGGGCCCTTCATCTCAAGCACCGCTCCGCTGGGCACCGCCGTCTCAAGAACCGCTGAACTGGGCCCTTCATCTCAAGCACCGCTGAACTGGGCCCTTCATCTCAAGCACCGCTCCGCTGGGCACCGCCGTCTCAAGCACCGCTGAACTGGGCCCTTCATCTCAAGCACTGCTCCGCTGGGCACCACCGTCTCAAGAACCGCTGAACTGGGCCCTTCATCTCAAGCACCGCTCCACTGGGCACCGCAGTCTCAAGCACTGCTGAACTGGGCCCTTCATCTCAAGCACCGCTCCGCTGGGCACCGCCGTCTCAAGAACCGCTGAACTGGGCCCTTCATCTCAAGCACCGCTCCGCTGGGCACCGCCGTCTCAAGCACTGCTGAACTGGGCCCTTCATCTCAAGCACCACTGAACTGGGCCCTTCATCTCAAGCAGCGCTCCGCTGGGCACCGCCGTCTCAAGAACCGCTGAACTGGGCCCTTCATCTCAAGCACCGCTGAACTGGGCCCTTCATCTCAAGCACAGCTCCGCTGGGCACCGGCGTCTCAAGAACCGCTGAACTGGGCCCTTCATCTCAAGCACCGCTGAACTGGGCCCTTCATCTCAAGCACCGCTCCGCTGGGCACCGGCGTCTCAAGAACCGCTGAACTGGGCCCTTCATCTCAAGCACCGCTCCGCTGAGCACCGCCGTCTCAAGCACCGCTGAACTGGGCCCTTCATCTCAAGCACCGTTCCGCTGGGCAACGCCGTCTCAAGAACCGCTGAACTGGGCCCTTCATCTCAAGCACCGCTCCGCTGGGCACTGCCGTCTCTAGCACCGCTGAACTGGGCCCTTCATCTCAAGCACCACTGAACTGGGCCCTTCATCTCAAGCACCGCTCCGCTGGGCACCGCCGTCTCAAGCACCGCTCCGCTGGGCACCGCCGTCTCAAGAACCGCTGAACTGGGCCCTTCATCTCAAGCACCGCTCCGCTGGGCACCGCGTCTCAAGAACCGCTGAACTGGGCCCTTCATCTCAAGCACCGCTGAACTGGGCCCTTCATCTCAAGCACCGCTCCGCTGGGCACCGCCGTCTCAAGCACCGCTGAACTGGGCTCTTCATCTCAAGCACTGCTCCGCTGGGCACCACCGTCTCAAGAACCCCTGAACTGGGTCCTTCATCTCAAGCACCGCTCCACTGGACACCGCCGTCTCAAGCACCGCTGAACTGGGCCCTTCATCTCAAGCACCGCTGAACTGGGCCCTTCATCTCAAGCACCACTCCGCTGGGCACCGTCGTCTCAAGCACCGCTCCGCTGGGCACCGCCGTCTCAAGAACCGCTGAACTGGGCCCTTCATCTCAAGCACCGCTGAACTGGGCCCTTCATCTCAAGCACCGCTGGCCCATTGGCGGAAGGGGCAGGCCCGCATCTGTGTTGGGCAGGGCTGCATGAAGCACTCTGGGCACTAGTCCCCCTCCAGTACCAGTGGAGACTGTTATCCACTTGAGAGACTGTGGCTTTGCACTCCCCAGGATTGAACAGTGGGCAAACCACCCACTGTAGAGACTTGAGAGACTGTGGCTTTGCACTCCCCAGGATGGCTAAGTGGGCAAGCCACCCACTGTAGAGACTTGAGAGACTGTGGCTTTGCACTCCCCAGGATGGCACAGTGGGCAACCCACCCACTGTAGAGACTTGAGAGACTGTGGCTTTGCACTCCCCAGGATATGGCAGTGGGCAAGCCACCCACTGTAGAGACTTGAGAGACTGTGGCTTTGCACTCCCCAGGATGGCACAGTGGGCAACCCACCCACTGTAGAGACTTGTGAGACTGTGGCTTTGCACTCCCCAGGATGGCACAGTGGCCATGGAGGCCCCTCGTGGATCTGGCGTCGTGGACTCATCTGGCTGAGGTGCCCCCCCTTCCCTTCCCCCTTAGGTGCCTGTAGTTTTCCTATCTGATGCCCCTGCAGTGTTCTCTCCATTGGAGGCAGGTATCCTGTGTGGGCTTTGCCCATGTGTTTTGGCCCAGTGGCCCACGAACAATGGCTGATAGACATATCGGACTGGACAATTTATGTATATAAAGTTATAGATGTGTGATATATTTTATACTCAGTCTTACAATATAATTCTATATTTATAATCATTTCCTTTTGCCTTTGCATTCTTCCGGGGGGCTTGGGGGTGTAACTGTGATGTGTTGCTATGCATTGATGTGTGTGTTGTAGTGGTTGAGGGTGAGGGTGGGTGTGTCGCATATGTGTGTCCCCATAATTTTTTGCCTCCCCCTCCCCTGTGTCGTAGGTGCAGTACTCACCGTTGTCTTCTGCGCTGGCGTTCGTGCTCCTGGTAGAGGAGCAGGAAGACAATGGCTGGTAGGATGTGTAGTTTGGGTTCCATGCTGTCCAGATTCCTCGTGAGGTGTATGGAGGTGAGCGTTTTCCGTTTGAAATGTCTGTTTCCGCCGTGTTTTTATCGGCGGGGCTACCGCCCCGGAAAAGGTGGCGGATTGGTGGGTTGTGATAGGGTGGGCGGTACATTGTCTCCCGCCTGTCTGTTGGCGGTGACCGCCGCGCTGTTTGTTTGTCCCGCCGTGGCGGGCGGTGTGTTAAAGTGGCGGTTTGACCGCCGCTTTAACACCGACCGCCAGGGTTGGAATGACCCCCATTGTCTCTTCCAGACCGAGGTCACAGCAGCACTTGCAGTGTAGGTCCTCTCCTGTCGAAGATCAGGTATCGAGTGATTGAACAGATAGAAAATGGCGGTCACGTCTGCGGCGGTGCGTACCGTCACCGCCGGCGTACATCGTCATTGGCTCCTGGGACCCATAGGGTCCAATGGTAACCAATGCAGCATTGCACCGCGGTCTTCGACCGCCTACCGCGACGGTGTACAACGCCAGCGCAGTTACCTCACATCCCATTGTCCCACTTTAGAGGTCAGGCAGCCGCCATTTCAGGGGCCCACATGGCTTCATTTTCAACTGCGTCACACATACCTAGGCCTAGACTCAACACACATACAGGCCACTTTTTGTGTATGAATGGTGTTCTGTGTAAACTGTGGGTACGTACCTCTGAGTAGTTTGACTCTGTGCTCGCTGTTGTCCTTCATAGGCACCATCTGCTGGGACATGTGAGGAGATGGCGGCATCCTCTGGTGTACCGACCGTTGGTGGACCTGTCGACAATGGAGGAAAGATATGTGATCATCACAAACAGGCTTGACCGTGCCACAATCCAGGAACTGTGTACCCAGTTGGAGCCACATCTGATGTCAGCAATCCGCCATCCCACTGGAATCCCCCCTCAAGTGCAGGTGCTGTCAGTGCTCCATTTCCTTGCAAGTGGGTCATTTCAAACAACAGTGGCCATAGCATCAGGGATGTCCCAGCCTATGTTTTCCAATGTGTTGTCCAAAGTGTTGTCTGCCCTGCTGAAACACATGCGGAGCTACATCGGTGTCCCTCAGGTGGAGGATTTGCCTGCAGTGAAAGGTGATTTCTATGCCCTGGGATATATCCCCAACATCATAGGTGCCATTGAGGGACCCATGTGGCTTTGGTACCCCACCACAGGAGTGAACAGGTGTACAGAAACCCGAAGAGTTATCATTCAATGAATGTACAGATGGTATGTTTGGCAGACCAGTACATCTCCCATATGAATGCCATGTTCCCTGGCTCAGTGCATGACGCCTACATCCTGTGGAATAGCAGCATCCCTTATGTGATGGGGCAACTCCAGAGGCACTGTGTGTGGCTATTAGGTGAGCACCAGGAAGCAAAACAGTGGGAATGGTTGTCTGGGTCTGGGGATTTCCCTACAGGTTAGTGCGTGTCTAACAGTTGTCCCTCGCCATTTGCAGGTGACTCTGGTTACCCCAACATGTCATGGCTACTGACCCCAGTGAGGAATCCCAGGACAAGGGCAGAGGAACCCTACAATGAGGCCCATGGGCGAACTAGGAGGGTGATCGAGCGGACCTTCGGCCTCCTGAAGGCCAGGTTCCGGTGCCTCCATATGACAGGTGGATCCCTACTCTACTCACCAAAGAAGGTGTGCCAGATCATCGTGGCCTGCTGTATGCTTCACAACTTGGCTTTGCGACGACAGGTGCCTTTTCTGCAGGAGGATGGTCCAGATGGCGGTGTTGTGGCAGCTGTGGTGCCTGTGGACAGTGAAGACGAGGAAGCAGAGGAAGAAAACATGAACAAAAGGGACTCAGTGATCCAGCGATATTTCCTGTGAGACACAGGTAAGAGTACAGACCTGCCTACTACATGTACTTTAACACTACTACCTCTCTACTGTCTGTCGTTTTTAACACAGTGTATGGTCACTGAGTTGTCACTTTCCCTTACGATTTCACAGATGTGGGTCCCACTGTGTGACATCTGCTTAGATTCCCCATGGACTAGAGCTGTGTGACATAGGTATGTTGACATTACAGTTGAAAGAGCATTTTGTAACTGTAATTGCTAATACACTATTTCGAAATCACAGACAGACTCCAGATTGTTTTGTGCTTTAAGTGTGTTTATTTAAGTGCTCAATATTGGAGGGGGTAGTAAAATGGTGAGGGGTGATGGCGGAGGAATGTCCATGGCAGAGTCCAGTCTATTAGTCTCACAGGTGCATTGCCCATATGGGCATAGGAAGTGGAGCTGGGGCAGTTTAAGTATGGACAGGGTGACAAAGTGGGACAGTAGGATGACAATCAGGGTGGTCTCATTTCTTGGCGGGGGTCTTGGCATTGTGCTCTGTCTTGTTCCTGGATCTCAGGGACCGTTTGGGGGGTGGTTCTCCCTCTGCAGGGGGTGGGGTGCTGGTGTGGTGGTCATGTGGCGGGCGTCCTGTCCACTAGCCCGGCAGAGGTGGTGGGGAGTTCATCATCCATGCTAGTGTCCCTCCTGGTGTTGAGTACTTCCTTTAGCACCCCTACGATGGTGCCCACGGTGGAGCTGATGGTTGTGAGTTCCTCCTTGAAGCCCATATACTGTTCCTCCTGCAGGCGCAGGGTCTCCTGAAACTTGGCCCGTACCGTTGCCATTGTCTACTGGGAGTGGTGGTAGGCTCCCATGATGGAGGAGAGGGCCTCGTGGAGAGTGGGTTCCCTTGGCCTGTCCGCCCCCTGTTGCACAGCAGCCCTCCCAGTTCCCCTGTGTTCCTGGGCCTCCGTTCCCTAGACCGTGTGCCCACTGCCACTGCCCCCAGGTCCCTGTTGTTGTTGGGGTGGTGGGTTAGCCTGGGTTCCCTGTAGTGGTGGACACACAGCTGATTGACGTGTCCTGGGGACGGAGGTGTGGGCCCGCTGGGTGGGTGCTGTGCTGGTGTTTCCAGAGGGGGGAAGCTCTGTAGTGGCCTGTGACTGTGTGATGGAAACCGACTGTCCCGAGGTCCTCGATGGGCCGGGCTGGTCATCTAGATCCAGTTGGACAGAGCTGCTGTCATCACTGTGGGCCTCTTCTGTTGGTGGTGTGGACATGTGTGGACCCTCCTGTCTGGTGACGTTGGTAGGGGTCCTGCAGGGGTATAAAAGGATGTTTATTACATCTGTGTGTGGCATGGTGTGCAATGGGTGGGTGACCGTGTACCCCAGTGCTAACATTCCTGTGTGGGACCTTGTGTGATGATGGTTTAGGGGGGTGTATGGGTATGTGCAGTGGGCATGCTTTAGTGATGGGTGTCCATGCTTTGTTGTTGCATGCAGGGACTGGTGTTGGGATGAGTGGTTTGTGATGTTGGGACACATGTGAGGAGTTGGAGTGCTGGGGGTGAGGGTGAGGGTGGGGGTATGTGCTGGTATGCAGGTTGGGTGGGGGATGTAATAGTTAAGATTTGTCTTACCAGAGTCCATTCCTCCACCTACTCCTGAGAAGCCCTCAGGATGCAGAATCGCCAAGACCTGCTCCTCCCATTTTGTTAGTTGTGAGGGAGGAGGTGGGGGTCCGCTGCCAGTCCTCTGAACCGCCAGGTGGTGTCTTGAGACCACGGAACGCACCTTCCCCCATAGGTCGTTCCACCTCTTTCTGATGTCCTCCAGATTTCTTGGGTGCTGTCTCAGTACGTTGACCCTGTCCACTATTCTTCACCATAGCTCCATCTTCCTTGCAATTGAGGTGTGCTGCTCCTGTGATCCGAATAGCTGTGTCTCTACCCAGATGATTTCCTCCACCATGACCCTGAGCTCCTCCTCCCGTGAACATGGGGTGTCTTTGCTGTGCCATGGGGTGGTGTAGGTGATGTGTGGGGTGGAGTGTGGGGTGATAAGTGTGCTGATATGTAGTGGGGTGTTGTGTGAGGTGTGTGGAAGTTATGTGGGTGATAGTGTTGTGTGCCTGTGGATGCTGTTGTTCTTGCTGCTTCTGTCTCTCTCTGGCTTTCGTTCGTGATTTGTTGTCGTAGGGTTTGTGGGTGATGTGGCTGTGAGTTTTATATTGTATTGGGTGTGTGGGAGTGGTGTGTGTATGTGTATCAGGTGTGTGTATTTCGATTTGTCCAATGTGGCTGTGTTTTGTAAATGTGTGTGTATTTTGAGCGCGGCAGTGTGTATCACCAATGGAATATCGCGGTTGAAAGACCACCGCGTGGATTCGTGGGTCGTGATAGTGTGGGCGTATTTCTGTTGGCGTGACAGTGGAGGTTTTGTTTTCGCCAGTTTATCACTGACCTTTGGTGTGGCGGACTTGTGTGGGTGTCTAGATTTTGGCAGATTCAGAACTGTGGGTCATAATAGCTGTAGCAGAATTCCGCGGCCGCAGCGCTGTGTTGGCAGTCTTCTGCATGGCAGTAAGCGGCTTTTACCGCCAATGTTGTAATCAGGGCCATAGTGTATTAACAATAATCTGTGAAAATTGGGTTTCAAAAAACATTTATCATTTGCACATCACCAAGTAAATTGTTCTTACTTTTTTTCATTCTATTAAAATATTGTTTTCATCACACAGATATAGAAAAATGCTACTGAAATATATTTTAAAATGTTTGCAAGGTTAACTTACTTATATAAATGTTATTTGTTAGAAAAAAACAGATCTCAACAGCCTTTCATCTCACATAGGTCAGACAGTTCACCTTACAAAATCTTGGAACTCTGCAGTCACAAGGAAAAATATTTACATTGCAAGAAGAGAGACTGACTTTTGACCTCTGTCTCTGAACACAGAGAAAATGTGACATGAATAAGATTTAAAGGCATTTTATTTGCTAATTCATTTTTTGACTGAACAGAACACCTGTTCTTTGTCCACTGCCAGAAGGGTCAAGTGGAATCTAAAAATAGCTCGACTTCATAAAATAAAACTTGCCATAGCTAGTGGATTCCGAGCCCTGAGATGGTGGTCTGACCATGTGACTGGAGTAATCCTTTGAAAGGTAAGAACGGTGCAGTGCTGTTTGAGGATGATCTGATGTAGGTTAAGCGTGTCTAGGCTACATTTGTCTAGGCCAGTTTTAATGGTTCTGGAATGGGGCATATTGTGCTGTCAACCCATATTTTAGGTCACCCAGGATACATAGGCTGGAGTGTAGTGTCAAAAGGTTTGAATGTATGTCTGAAAATGTATCTGGGAATGTTGCATTGCTTGGTGGTGTTCTATAAAGAAGGAGGAAGTTACAGGAGGAAGCTGGTGATGAGGACTTCACAACCTTGTATGGAGCCATTATCAGCTTTGGCGATATTCAATGTTTCCTTAACTATAACAGCTAGTCCTCCCTCTCCAGGCCTTGAAAAATCATAAAAATGTTACCAGACCTGCAGGACTAGTATCTTGAATAATCTACTTGACCATAACTGTAATGCCCTTGACTCGCAAACAGGTCTCAAATTGTGTGATCCTAGGCAAATTAAGATTACAGAGTCACCTTTTTCTACATTTTCTCATATAAGTGTACTTTCAAATATGTGACGCAGCATTTGTGCTGTACAAACAAACTTCTATGTTTCATGAAATAGTCTAAACGTTTTCACCATGCATAAAAATCATCTAGCCCATATTTAAGGGACACATAGGTGGTCATTCTGACCCTGGCGGTCTTTGACCGCCAGGGCGGAGGACCGCGGGAGCACCGCCGACAGGCCGGCGGTGCTCCAATGGGGATTCCGACCGCGGCGGTAAAGCCGCGGTCGGACCGGCACCACTGGCGGGGTCCCGCCTGTGTACCGCGGCCCCATTGAATCCTCCGCGGCGGCGCAGCTTGCTGCACCGCCGCGGGGATTCCGACCCCCCCTACCGCCATCCAGATCCCGGCGGTCGGACCGCCGAGATCCGGATGGCGGTAGGGGGGGTCGCGGGGCCCCTGGGGGCCCCTGCAGTGCCCATGCCACTGGCATGGGCATTGCAGGGGCCCCCGTAAGAGGGCCCCTACATGTATTTCACTGTCTGCTGCGCAGACAGTGAAATACGCGACGGGTGCAACTGCACCCGTCGCACAGCTTCCACTCCGCCGGCTCGATTCCGAGCCGGCTTCATCGTGGAAGCCTCTTTCCCGCTGGGCTGGCTGGCGGTCTGAAGGCGACCGCCCGCCAGCCCAGCGGGAAAGTCAGAATTACCGCCGCGGTCTTTCGACCGCGGAACGGTAACCTGATGGCGGGACTTTGGCGGGCGGCCTCCGCCGCCCGCCAAGGTCAGAATGAGGGCCATAATCCATTACTTGCCTGTTAGTTTACTAATAGCTTTGCCTACAGGTCAGGAGGGTTTATTTTTAAACACTCACTTTTAATAAATATGTTACTAAAGCATGTCATTTACAGACAGAACATTTAAAAGAAATGGCCAAAATCCTTCCAACTAACTTGCAGCTTTACTTCTAAAACTATATAATGTGTTACCAAATCTGTGAACATTTGGTTTAAAAAAACATGTTTATTCTTTGCAGATCACCAAGTTAAGTGTTCTAATCTGTTTTCACCATATTAAAAAAATATTTTATTACACAGTAGTACAGACAATGAGCTTTTACAACTACTGAATATATTTTGAAATGTTTGTACACATGAATTGTCTATTTAAATGTTGTGTGTATGTAGAAAAAAAACAGGCAAAATCCTCAAACTCTGCAGTCAGAGGAAAACTTAGTTTTAAGAAAGTGACTTTTGACCCTTGTTTCTGAGCTCAGAGCAAATGTGACAATAACAATATTTAAAGACCTCCTTTATGTTCTGACTGAACAGAACACCTATGTCAACTTGCCAGGCGGGGCTAGTATGTCCTAAAAATAGCTCCACCTGGTAACATGAGACTCACCATAGGAAGTGGGCAAGAATAATTTTTAAGGCATGGTCTCATTTGCTTGTGCAATTTTGTGTAACAGTTTGATAGTCTGGAGAAATAGCGTCATGCATTATTAGAGCCATGTCATGTCCCAACCATGATTCTGTTTCGAAGAGTAAATCAGGTTGTTTGTCAATGAGTCAGCCATTAAGGTGGTGCTTGTTTTTAGAAGCCTTTCTAAGTAGGCAGTCCAGAGATTGGTGGTGGCATGACTTTGTTTTCTAGAAGAGTGAGTGGTATTCCTTGAACTTGAAGCAGGTGTACTATTAGTGCTGGTGTTAACTGCATCAGGATAGGAATAGTGTTGTTGGTCTACATCGTAACCCCCATTCAGCAGGTTTAAAGGGACTTTTGTTGGGTCCGTGTGTGCAGGCAGGAGAGAAGTTGGTTGAGACTAAATGTTTGGACTGTGTTGTTTTTGTATAGTAGTCTTATTGTGCAATAGTTTTATAGGATTCCTACTAGTTAAGTAGGACTATGTATGAGGTCAACAAAACTTCTTAAAATAGTGACTAAAGGCCTTATTATGACTTCAGAGGTCTCACCCCTGTACCACCATGGTGGCGGTCCCAAAAAGACTGCTGAGCCAGCAGTCTCCTGACTACATTATTAAGATGTATGCAGCCTGAACTATCAACCACATCGACAGAGTGGTTCCTGCCAGAAGTGGGCTGAAGGGTTGGCAATACATACGCCATTGTCGCCAGGGCCACAGCGTCCTCCCAAGCCCATAACGGAGGCACAGTTGGACTGGTGATCCCTTTGCGGTAGATCCCCAAAGGCAGTAGGCCATCCTGGTACTCTCTCAGCAAAGCACCATGAGAGTCTCCATTGAATGGATTCAAAAACAACACAGCTGATATCCATTGGCCAAGTGGACACACCTGCAAATCATATTATAACACATACCCAACCCAGACCATGGTCCTTTGCCTCTCCATAGAAGCACTGCAAGACAGAAACCAGAATTTACCATTTTGTGGGATAAGGCAGCCTTTTTTCCCTATTAAACACCTTTACTTATACTTTCTTTTTCCTAATATTACCTGTTTTGTTATCTTATGTTTAGTCAGTGTCACCCATTATAAGTTAGAGTTATGTTGCATCAAAAACATCCATGTTTTTCAGGGGCTCAGTTGACAGTCATGGTGGATGAAAAAATAGGAGTAGATCCACAATTGTTTGGAGCCCAGGTTCAACATAGTTTTCTCAGTAGGAAAATGGAAATGTGTCAAAGGATAGTCGACAGAGTGAATGCTATAGGCACCACCTTGCACACAAAGGATGTGTTAGACCTGACAGTCTGCCTCCCTCTACTTTACTGACACTGTTTTTGCTGGTTTTAGGACTCTGCACACTTTACCAATGCTAACCAGTGCTAAAGTGCATTTACTCTCTCCCTTAAACATGGTAACTTTGGTTCATACGCAATTGGAATATTTAATTTATTGTAAGTCCCTAGCATTTGCCCAGGACCTATAAATTAAATGCTACTAGTGGACCTGCAGCAGTGATTGTGCCACCCACATAAGTAGCCCCTTAACCATGTCTCAGGCCTTCTATTGCAAGGCCTGTGTGTGCAGTTCACTGCCATTTTGACTTGGCAACTCAGATGTACTTGCCAAGCCTTAAACTCCCCTTTTAAGTTACCCCTAAGGTAGGCCCTGGGAAACCGATGGAGTAGGGTGCTGTGTAGGTAAAAGGCAGGACATGTACTTATGTGTTTTATATGTCCTCCTGGTAGTGAAAAGACCCTAAAATTTGTTTTCCACTATTGTGAGGCCTGCTCCTTTCACAGACTAGCATTGGGAGTGCCCTCATATACTTTTTGAGTGGTAGATTCTGATCAGAAAGGGTTAACCAGGTCATATTTAGTGTGGCCAGAATGGTAATAAAAAATCAAGCTTATTGGTGAGGTTGGATTTTATATTACTGATTTAGAAATTCCACTTTTAGAAAGTGAGCCTTTCTCTGCAATTAAAATCCATCTGTACCTTACAGCCTATCTCCTATCAGCATCTGGGCTGGACTGGTTGACAGCCTCCTTGTGCATTTTACCCAAACAACCACAAACACAGGACACTCAGTCACACCTGCACTCATCTGTATACTGAATGGGTCTTCCTGGGCTGGAAGGGTGGAGGGCCTTACACTTACATTTCAAGGGCTAGTGGCCTGCCCTCACACAATGGACTGTCAAACCACCTACAGGCCTACAGGCCTGTACTGAAAGGGGGACTTGTGCACTTAAAAACCACTCTTTGAAGTCTCCCCCACTTCAAAGGCATTTTGGGGTATATAAACTGGGTCTCTGACTACAACAACTTAGACACTTCTGTACTGCACCTGCAACTTGTCAAGAGGAACTGCCTGGCTGCCCAAAGGATTCATCTGGACTTCTTTGCTGAGAAGAACTGCTGCCCTGCTGTTGCTCAGCTGCCCTGCTGGCCTCTGACTGTGCTGAGAAGGACTCTGCCTTCCCCAAAAGTGCTCTCCAAGGGCATGGATTGAGCTTGCATCCTGTTTTCTGAAGTCTCAGGTCAAAAAGACTTAGGGGGTCATTACGACCCTGGCGGACGGCGGTAAGGTGGCAGTAACACCGCCAACAGGCTGGCGGTGTTCCGCCAGCAATTATGACCGTGGCGCAAAAGCCACGGCCATACCGCCGGCCCCTCCAATTTACCGCCAGGTTTCCACCTGGCAGTCATAATCCCCAGGGCAGCGGTGCAAGCACCGCTGCTCTGGGGATTATGAGTCTCCGACCGCCAGCCTGTCCGTGGCTGTAAACACAGCCATGGAAAGGATGGCAGTAAGGGGACTTGGGGGCCCCTGGGGGCCCCTGCACTGCCCATGCACTTGGCATGGGCAGTGCAGGGGCCCCCAGGCATAGCCCCATCGCGCATTTCACTGCCCGAATTTCGGGCAGTGAAATGCGCAACGGGTGCTACTGCACCCGCTGCACATCAGCATTGCCGCCGGCTCTATTACGAGCCGGCAGCAATGTTGATGTGACATTTCCGCTGGGCCAGCGGACGGTAACACTGTTACCGTCCGCTGGCCCATCGGAAATGTCATAATAGGGAGCCAGGAATACCGCCGGCAGTGGCGGTATTCTGTCTCCCGCAGCCTCGGCGGTCTTCTTGCAAGACCGCCGAGGTTGTAATGACCCCCCTAATCTCTTCAGGAAACATTTTGTGCACTGACAATTGATGCACGGCCTGCCGGAAATGACGCACAGCCTGCTTGCAACCAAGAAATCACCGCACAGCTAAACCGGAACTATGCAGCCTGACTTCCCAAGTGGAAAATCGATGCAGAGCCTGCCTTGGGATGGAACATTTTACGCACTGCCTACCGGATCGATGCAAAGCCTGTGCTTTCTTCCAGCGCATCAAGGATTACTCTGCATCATCATAGGGCATCAACAAGATCCCCCGTATTGCAGTGAGGACCCAAGACTGCGTGCCGGAAAACAACGCAAGCCTCTTGCAGCGTGGAAAGAAACAATGCAACATCTGTGCCACATCGGAAAATCTGACACATAACTTATTTTTCCATGCATCTCCTCCTCCGCGGTCTCCGTGCGTGTTATTTTTGACGCAAACCAGTTATTTTGTTTCACCAAAAGACAACTGTTGATTTCTAAGATTTAAGTCTCTTTTAAAAATTGCAAAAGTGATATTTCAACTTGTGCTTACTGAATCTTTGTCGTTTTTAACTTATTTTATTCAGATAAATATTATCTATTTTTCTCAACCTGTGTGCTGTATTTTTGTGGTGTTTTCACTGTGTTACTGTATGATTTATTGCACACATACTTTGCATATTGCCTTCTAAGTTAAGCCTGACTTCTCAGTGCTAAACTACCAGAGGGTGGGCACAGAACAATTTGGATTGTGTGTGACTCACCAGGACTAGGATTGTGGTCCCTACTTGGATAAGGGTGTACACCTCTGCCAACTAGAAACCCCATTTACCAACAGGGGGTTATTAAGAGGAGGTGGAATGACCTGTGGGGGAAGTTGGGTTCACTGGCTTCCAAGTAACACCTGGAAGCTGGTGGTGGTTCTCCCAGTGCCCAATTACAGCTATTTTCCTAGGTGGTGAAGGTCTTTGCCATCCTGCCTCCTGAAGGCTTGACCGTAATAGCTGGAGGAGCAGAGTCTGGTAAGTTACACCTCCCTAACTGTCACAACACTTCAAAGTCTTGAATGTTTTCATCTCAACTTTTGGCATTGTGTTGTCTATTTCTTTCCTAACATGCAATACTCAAAGTTTCAGTGGTATTTGATTGTCAGTGTTAATGTGTATTGTTGCATATAAGATCATGCATATCAATCTCCATTACTTGCCACATATTGGAATGGAATCTGTAAGTTGGTTACTAGTAAATTATTATCCAATGACCCATGATATGTATCAATATATAAACGTATGATCTAGCCCAACTTCATTGTGACTACAAATACCATGAGGGCCTGTTTCTGTAACAGAAAACAAGATGTAGTTCTTAGTTTACCCATTTTCACTTGTCTAACATCTTACAACCGATGTTCACTTCTCATGGAGTTTACCATTTGTCTATGGTTGGGAGGTAGAAAGTGACATGACTGCAACTGCCATGAGGCCCTGCATCTATAACACAATAAAAGATACAAATGTAATGTTGTTCATTTTCTCTTGTGTGACATCTTACAACTGATGTTTACTCCTTATGGACTGAGCAATCTACATATAGGCCCTCATTACATCATTGGCGGTAAAAGCCGCTTACCGCCGTGCAGAAGACCGTCAACACACTGCTGCGGCCGCGGAATTCCGCCACAGCTATTATGACCCACATCCCGAAATCCGACAAAAATCTGACACCCACACAATTCCGCCACACCAAAGGTCATTGATAAACTGGCAAAAACAAAACCTCCACCGTCACGCCAACAGAAATATGCCCACGCTATCAAGACCCACGAATCCACGCGGCGGTCTTTCAACCGCGGTATTCCATTGGCGGTACACACCGCCGCGCTAAAAATACACACATATTTACAAAACACAACCACATTGGACAATTCCAAATACACACACCTGAGACACATACACACACCACTCCCACACACTCAATACAATATAAAACGCACACCCACATCACCCACAAACCCCTACTACCAAAAATTCTGAAAGAATGCCAGAGACAGCAAGAACAACAGCATCCACAGGCACTCAACACCATCACCCACACAACATCCACGCACAAAACACCACACACCACTACATATCACCACACCTATCACCACACACACCACCCCACACATCACCCACACCACCCTATGGCACGGCAAAGACACCCCAGGTTCTCGGAGGAGGAGCTCAGGGTCATGGTGGAGGAAATCGTCCAGGTAGAGCCACAGGTATTTGGAGCACAGGTGCAGCACACCTCAATAGCAAGGAAGATGGAGCTATGGCGAAGAATAGTCGACAGGGTCAACACAGTGGGACAGCACCCAAGAAATCGGGATGACATCAGGAAGAGGTGGAACGACCTACGGGGGAAGGTGCGTTCCGTGGTCTCCAGACACCACCTGGCGGTCCAGCGGACTGGCGGCAGACCCCCACCTCCTCCCCCACAACTAACAACATGGGAGGAGCAGGTCTTGGCGATTCTGCATCCTGAGGGCCTCGCAGGAGTCGGTGGAGGAATGGACTCTGGTAAGTCAAATCTTAACTATCATATCCCCAACCCTACCTGCATGCTATCACAGACCCTCACCCTCACCCCCTCCCCTATCACTCCAACACCTCACTAATGTACTAATAACACAAACCACACATCCCAACACCAAGCCCTGCATGCAACAAAAAAGCATGGACACCCATCACTAATGCATGCCTACTGCACATACCCATAACAACCCCCTCAACCATCATCACACAAGCCCCCACACAGGAATGCTAGCACTGGGGTACACGGTCACCCACCCATTGCACACCATGACACACACAGATGCAATAATCATGCTTTTACACCCCTGCAGGACAACTACCCAACATCACCAGACAGGAGGGTCCAGACATCTCCACCCCACCCACAGAAGAGGCCCACAATGATGACAGCACCTCTGTCCAACTGGATCCAGATGACCAGCCTGGACCATCGTGGGCCTCGGGACAGTTGGTTCTCCTCACACAGGCACAGCCCACCACAGACCTTCCACCCTCTGGTAACACCAGCACAGCACCCACCCAGCGGGCCCATACCTCCGTCCCCAGGACACGTCAATCAGCTGTGTGTCCACCACTACAGGGAACCCAGGATAACCCACCACCCCAACAACAACAGGGACCTGGGGGCAGTGGCAGTGGGCACACGGTCCAAGGGACGGAGGCCCAGGAACACAGGGGAACTGGGAGGGCTGCCGTGCGACAGGGGGTGGACAGGCCAAGGGAACCCACTCTCCACAAGGCCCTCTCCTCCATCATGGGAGCCTACCACCACTCCCAGGAGACGATGGCAACGGTCCTGGCCAAGTTTCAGGAGACCCAGCGCATGCAGGAGGAAAAGTATTTGGGGTTCAGGGAGGAACTCAGAACCATCAGCTCTGCCTGGGCACCATCGTAGGGGTGCTGAAGGAAATACTTAACACCAGGAGGGACACTGTGGCACTCCAATGGGCCCCTGACACTAGCATGGACGATGAACTGCCCACCACCTTCGCCGGCGCTAGTGGACAGGAGGCACCGCCACAGGACCACCACACCAGCACCCCACCCCCTGCAGACGGAGAACCACCCCGCAAGCGGACCCTGAGATCCAGGAACAAGACAGAGCACGATGCCAAGACCTCGCCAAGAAATGAGACCACCCTGATTGTCGAACCACTGTCCCACTTTGTAACCCTGTCTATGTTGGAACTGCCCCAGCTCCACTTCCTATGCCCATATGGGCAATGCACCTGTGAGACTAATAGACTGGACTCTGCCATGGACATTCCTACACCATCCCCCCTCACCATTTTACAACCCCCTCCAATAATGAGCACTTCAATAAACACCCTTGAAGCACAAAACAATCTGGAGTCAGTCTGTGATTTCAAATTTGTATATTACCAATTACAGTGACAAAATGCTTTCTCAAATGTAATGTCAACATACCTATGTCACACAGCTCAAGTCCATGAGTAAACACGTTGGAAACCACACCTGTGAAACCGTAAGGGAAAATGACAAATCAGTGACCATACACTGGGTGAAATCGACAGACAGGATAGAGGTAGAAGTGTTAAAGTACTTGTAGTAGGCAGGAATGTTTTCTCACCTGTGTGTCACTGGAAATATTGCTGGATGACTGAGTCCCTGTTGTCAATGTCTTCTTCCTCTGCTTCCTCCTCATCACTGTCCACAGGCTCCACAGCTGCCAGAACACCGCCATCTGGACCATCCTCCTGCAGAAAAGGCACCTGTCGTCTCAAAGCCAAGTTGTGAAGCATACAGCAGGCCACGATGATCTGGCACACCTTCTTTGGTGAGTAGAATAGGGATCCACCTGTCATATGGAGGCACCTGAACCTGGCCTTCAGGAGGCCGAAGGTGCATTCGATCACCCTCCTAGTCCGCCCATGGGCCTCATTGTAGCGTTCCTCTGCCCTGGTCCTGGGATTCCTCACTGGGGTCAGTAGCCATAACAGGTTGGGGTAACCAGAGTCCCCTAATAGCCACACCCGGTGCCTCTGGAGTTGACCCATCACTTAAGGGATGCTGCTATTAAGCAGGATGTAGGCGTCATGCACAGAGCCAGGGAACATAGCATTTACCTGGGAGATGTACTGGTCTGCCAAACATACCATCTGTACATTCATGGAATGATAACTCTTCCGGTTCCTGTACACCTGTTCACTCCTGTGGGGGGGGACCAAAGCTACATGGGTCCCATCAATGGCACCTATGATGTTGGGGATATGTCCCATGGCATAGAATTCACCTTTCACTGGAGGCAAGTCCTCCACCTGAGGGAAAACAATGTAGCTCCGCATGTGTTTCAGCAGGGCAGACAACACTCTGGACAACACGTTGGAAAACATAGGCTGGGACATCCCTGATGCCATGGCCACTGTTGTTTGAAATGACCCACTTGCAAGGAAATGGAACACTGATAGCACCTGCACTTGAGGGGGGATTCCTGTGGGATGGCGGATTGCTGACATCAGGTCAGGCTCCAACTGTGCACACAGTTCCTGGATTGTGGCACGGTCAAACCTGTAGGTGATGATCAAACTTCTTTCCTCCATTGTCGACAGGACCACCAACGGTCGGTACACCGGAGGATGCCGCCATCTCCTCACTTGTCCCAGAGGATGGTGTCTATGAAGGACAACAGCGACCACAGAGTCAAACAACTGAGAGGTATTTACCCACAGTCTACACAGAACACCATTCATACACAAAATGTGGCCTGTATTTGTGTTGTGAGACAAGGCCTAGATATGTGTGACGCAGTTGGTAATTAGGCCATGTGGGCTCCTGAAATGGCGGCTGCCTGACCTGTAAAGTGGGACAATGGGATGTGAGGTAACTGCGCTGGCGTTGTACACCGTCGTGGTAGGCGGTCGAAGACCGCGGCGCAATGCTGCATTGGTTAACATTGGACCCTATGGGTCCCAGGAGCCAATGACGATGTACGCCGGCGGAGACGGTACGTGACCGCCGCGGACGTGACCGCCATTTTCTATCTGTTCAATCACTCGATACCTGATCTTCGACAGGAGAGGACCTAAACTGCAAGTGCTTCTGTGACCTCGGTCTGGAAAAGACAATGGCTCGTGCGTCTGTGGAAAGGGCCCCTGCCTTCACTGCAGAGGAGTTGGAGAAGCTCGTTGACGGGGTCCTCCCCCAGTACACGCTACTGTATGGTCCAACAGGTAAGTACACAGGGAGCATGCTGTATGGGCTATGCCTGTGTGGAGAGGGCTGGTTGTAAGAAGGAAGGGGGCACAGTTCTGCATGCATGAAGGACTGTGAATGCATGTGCCACATGGCAAGGGTAGGGATGTGGGCCACACACTTTGACGGTGCAGTTGGTAATGACTTCTCTTCTTCCCCTGTACATGTCTTGTAGGTCAGCGCCCACCAGAAGAAGGATATTTGGCGTGCCATCGCCAAGGACGTCTGGACCCTGGGGGTCCATTACAGACGGAGCACCCACTGCCGTAAAAGATGGGAGGACATTCGCCGCTGGAGCAAGAAGACAGCGGAGGCTCAGCTGGGGATGGCCTCCCAACGTGGGAGGGTCGCTGTAGGAGGCTGGACTGGCTTGTAGTGAGTACCAAGGGGTACTTACACCTTGCACCAGGCCCAGGTATCCCTTATTAGTGTATAGGGGTGTCTAGCAGCTTAGGCTGATAGAAAAGGTAGCTTAGCAGAGCAGCTTAGGCTGAACTAGGAGACGAGTGAAGCTCCTACAGTACCACTAGTGTCATATGCACAATATCATAAGAAAACACAATACACAGATATACTAAAAATAAAGGTACTTTTTTTAATGACAATATGCCAAAGTATCTCAGTGATTACCCTCAGTATGAGGATAGCAAATATACACAAGATATATGTACACAATACCAAAAATATGCAGTATAGTAATAGAAAACAGTGCAAACAATGTACAGTTACAATAGGATGCAATGGGGACACATAGGGATAGGGGCAACACAAACCATATACTCCAAAAGTGGAATGCGAACCACGAATGGACCCCAAACCTATGTGACCTTGTAGAGGATCGCTGGGACTGTAAGAAAACAGTGAGGGTTAGAAAAATAGCCCACCCCAAGACCCTGAAAAGTGAGTGCAAAGTGCACTAAAGTTCCTCAAAGAGCACAGAAGTCGTGATAGGGGAATTCTGCAGGAAAGACCAAAACCAGCAATGCAACGATGATGGATTTCCAGACGAGGGTACCTGTGGAACAAGGGGACCAAGTCCAAAAGTCACGATCAAGTCGAAAGTGGGCAGATGCCCAGGAAATGCCAGCTGTGGGTGCAAAGAAGCTGCTACTGGACAGTAGAAACTGAGGATTCTGCAAGAACGACAAGAGCTAGAAACTTCCCCTTTGGAGGTTAGATGTCCCACGTCGTGAGGAGTCGTGCAGAAGTGTTTTCCTGCAGAAAGACTGCAAACAAGCCTTGCTAACTGCAAAGCACGCGGTTAAGGTTTTTGGATGCTGCTGTGGCCGTAGGAGGGACCAGGATGTCGCCAATTGAGTCAGGGGACAGAGGGGATGCCCAGCAAGACAAGGAGCCCTCTCAAAAGCAGGCAGCACCCGCAGAAGTGCCGGGACAGGCACTACGAAGTGGAGTGAAACAGTGCTCACCCAAAGTTGCACAAGAGAGTCCCACGCCGCCGGAGGACAACTCAGGAGGTCATGCAATGCAGGTTAGAGTGCCGTGGACCCAGGCTTGGCTGTGCACAAAGGAAATCTTCGTGGAGTGCACAGGAGCCGGAGTAGCTGCAAAACACGCGGTTCCCAGCAATGCAGTCTGGCGTGGGGAGGCAAGGACTTACCTCCACCAAACTTGGACTGAAGAGTCACTGGACTGTGGGAGTCACGTGGACAGAGTTGCTGAGTTCAAGGGACCTCGCTCGTTGTGCTGAGAGGAGACCCAGAGGACCGGTGATGCAGTTCTTTGGTGCCTGCGGTTGCAGGGGGAAGATTCCGTCGACCCACGGGAGATTTCTTCGGAGCTTCTAGTGCAGAGAGGAGGCAGACTACCCCCACAGCATGGACCACCAGGAAAACAGTTGAGAAGGCGGCTGGGTCAGCGTTACAGTGTCGCAGTAGTCGTCGTTGCTACTTTGTTGCAGTTTTGAAGGCTTCCAGCGCGGTCAGCAGTCGATTCCTTGGCAGAAGGTGAAGAGAGAGATGCAGAGGAACTCTGATGAGCTCTTGCATTCGTTATCTAAGGAATTCCCCACAGCAGAGACCCTAAATAGCCAGAAAAGAGGGTTTGGCTACTTAGGAGAGAGGATAGGCTAGCAACACCTGAAGGAGCCTATAAGAAGGAGTCTCTGATGTCACCTGCTGGCCCTGGCCACTCATAGCAGTCCAGTGTGCCAGCAGCACCTCTGTTTCCAAGATGGCAGATGTCTGGAGCACACTGGAGGAGCTCTGGGCACCTCCCAGGGGAGGTGCAGGTCAGGGGAGTGGTCACTCCCCTTTCCTTTGTCCAGTTTCGTGCCAGAGCAGGGCTGAGGGATCCCTGAACTGGTGTAGACTGGCTTATGCAGAGATGGGCACCATCCGTGCCCATCAAAGCATTTCCAGAGGCTACTCCTCCCCAGCCCTGACACCTTTTTCCAAAGGGAGAGGGTGTAACAACCTCTCTCTGAGGAAGTCCTTTGTTCTGCCTTCCTGGGCCAAGCCTGGCTGGACCCCAGGAGGGCAGAAACCTGTCTGAGGGGTTGGCAGCAGCAGCAGCTGCAGTGAAACCTCGGGAAAGGCAGTTTGGCAGTACCCGGGTCTGTGCTAGAGACCCGTGGGATCATGGGATTGTGCCAACAATGCCAGGATGGCATAGAGGGGGCAATTCCATGATCATAGACATGTTACATGGCCATATTCGGAGTTACCATTGTGAAGCTACACATAGGTAGTGACCTATGTGTAGTGCACGCGTGTAATGGTGTCCCCGCACTCACAACGTCCTGGGAATTGGCCCTGAACAATGTGGGGGCACCTTGGCTAGTGCCAGGGTGCCCACACACTAAGTAACTTAGCATCCAACCTTTACCAGGTAAAGGTTAGACATATAGGTGACTTATAAGTTACTTAAGTGCAGTGTGAAATGGCTGTGAAATAACGTGGACGTTATTTCACTCAGGCTGCACTGGCAGGCCTGTGTAAGAATTGTCAGAGCTCCCTATGGGTGGCAAAAGAAATGCTGCAGCCCATAGGGATCTCCTGGAACCCCAATACCCTGGGTACCTCAGTTCCATATACTAGGGAATTATAAGGGTATCCCAGTATGCCAATGTAAATTGGTGAAATTGGTCACTAGCCTGTTAGTGACAATTTGGAAAGAAATGAGAGACCATAACCACTGAGGTTCTGATTAGCAGAGCCTCAGTGAGACAGTTAGTCATAACACAGGTAACACATACAGGGCATACTTATGAGCATTGGGGCCCTGGCAGGCAGGGTCCCAGTGACACATACAACTAAAACAACATATATACAGTGAAATATGGGGGTAACATGCCAGGCAAGATGGTACTTTCTTACAGTCGCCCGTGGAACCATGACCCCCCTGATGTTCAGGATCCTGGCGGTGGCCTACCCTGAGTTGGATGGGTGCTTTGAGGGCATCACAGCAGACACAAGGGGGTGAGTACACTCTCATTCTGCTGACTTTGTGCGCAGTGAAGGTGTCTGGGTGGGGGAGGAGGGCTGTGGGTTTCCCTAGGCCAGGGCGAGTTCCGTAGGCAAGGCCCCTCCATAAGGCAGGCCATGTGGCCACCCACCCCACCTCTGTAGAGTGCCAAGTACAGCTATTCATGCCCCTGTGTCACCTATGTGTGCAGATGTCGTCCATAGCCTTGTAGGCCATTTCCCAGGAATTGCATCTGTAGAGCCCAACAGCGCTACATAGTGCAGGGGGCTGCTGTGTCTGTATTGTCTACCAACGGTAGCAGTAAGCCATGCACTCAACCTCTCTTTCTTCTGTCGTCCCCCCCCTTTTTGTGGTCTCCCTGTTCTTGTGTGCATTAGCATCATCAGGCGGAGGTACAGTGGCACCGGAGCACGAGGGAGCTGCATCCCACATGGCCATGGAGGGCCACGCTACGGACTCAGAATACACCAGTGGGACGGAGGGCGAGGGGAGCACCACAGCAGTCATAGGATCTACAACCAGTGACACGGACTCATCCTCCGATGGGAGCTCCCTTGTGGTGGCGGCAACATCTGTGCCCTCCACTTCTACAGGTACAGTTGCCACCCCCCTACCAGCACCACCCTCCCAGCAGCTCCTCAGCCTTCGCCCCGTGCCCGCTCACCCAGGAGGGTGGGCATCACCTTCGCCCCAGGCACCTCAGCCCCTGCCACCTCTGCTGCCCTCAGTGAGGAGGCCATTGACCTCCTGAGGTCCCTTACTGCTGGGCAGTCTACCATTTTGAATCCCATCCAGGGTGTAGAAATGGAGCTGCAACACACAAATGGATTCCTGGAGGGCATGCCTTCTGGTCAGGCTGCCCTTCAGACTCTGGCCTCAGCACTGATGGCAGCCATTGACCCTGTGTCTAGCCTCCCCCCTCCAACTTCCTCCTCCCAAACCCAATCCCCTGTACCTCTGCCTATCCCAAGCACACCATCAGACCAGCCTGCACACACCTCACCACACAAGGGAAGCTCAGGCAAACATAAGCACCACACATCCCACAGGCACTCACGCAAGCATCACACACATACAGACACACCAACATACAGTGCCTCCACTGTGTCCCCCTCCTCCTCGTCTCCCTCCTCCCTCCCAGTCTCGTCTACACTCACACCTGCATGCACTACCACTACAGCCACTACGTCCCGCACCAGCACACCCACCAACACACCCCGCTGTCGTGCAATCACCACCCCCACTACCATTTACACCTCCCCTGTGTCCTCTCCCAGTGTGTCTGTGACGCCCCCCCAAGATACACAAACGCAGGCACACACCCACCCAACAGCCATCCACCTCACGACAGCCTCCAGCCCATGCGCCTGCACCTAAAACCACAAAAGTTACACCTCCTACAACCACCACCTCTTCCTCCACTCCCAAACCCCCTCCAGCTACCCATCCCAGTGTCTCCCAGTGTCTTTTCCTGTCCACCCTTAACCTATTTCCTACCACCCCCCATCCAACTCATAGGTCCCGTACTAGCACCTCAGCCAAAAAATCTACTGGACCAGTTTTGCCTGTTGTTACAGGTATGTGGAGTGCACCGGCCACCAGGCCAGCCAGTGTGGCATGGAGCCACAGCACAGCCAGTCCCCCCCCTGTGAAGCACCAGAAGTTGGACAGTACCCGGCGGGAGAGGGGGAAGACTCCAGCCAGCCAAGCAGCTCACAGGGGTCCCGGGGGGAGTGTTGACTCAGCTGTGACTCCTCCCAAGGTGGGGAAGGGGCAGAAGAAATCTCCAAAGTCTGGGAGGAGCAGCACGGCGGAGAAGACCGCCATCATCCCCGCTGCCCAGGAGGCCTCCGCCAGCCCCATCGTCACTGCCCAAGAGGCCTCCGCCAGCCCCATCGTCATTGCCCAGGAGGCCACCGCCAGCCCCATCGTCACTGGCCAGGAGGCCACCGCCAGAGTCACTGCCCAGGAGGCCACCGCCAGCACCATCGTCACTGCCCAGGAGGCCTCCGCCAGCCCATCATCACTGCCCAGGAGGCCACCGCCAGCACCATCGTCACTGCCCAGGAGGCCTCCGCCAGCCCCATCGTCACTGCCCAGGAGGCCACCGCCAGCCCCATCGTCACTGGCCAGGAGGCCACCGCCAGAGTCACTGCCCAGGAGGCCACCGCCAGCACCATCATCACTGCCCAGGAGGCCTCCGCCAGCCCCATTGTCACTGCCCAAGAGGCCACTGCCAGCCCCATCATCACTGGCCAGGAGGCCACCGCCAGAGTCACTGGCCAGGAGGCCACCGCCAGCCCCATCGTCACTGCCCAGGAGGCCACCGCCAGCCCCATCGTCACTGGCCAGGAGGCCACCTCCAGAGTCACTGCCCAGGAGGCCACCGCCAGCACCATCGTCACTGCCCAGGAGGCCTCCGCCAGCCCCATCGTCACTGCCCAAAAGGCCACCGCCAGCACCATCGTCACTGCCCAGGAGGCCTCCCCCAGCCCCATCGTCACTGCCCAGGAGGCCACCGCCAGCCCCATCGTCAATGGCCAGGAGGCCACCGCCAGAGTCCCTGCCCAGGAGGCCACCGCCAGAGTCACTGCCCAGGAGGCCACCGCCAGCCCCATCGTCACTGCCCAGGAGGCCACCGCCAGCACCATCGTCACTGGCCAGGAGGCCACCGCCAGCACTATTGTCACTGCCCAGGAGGCCGATGCTAGCCACAGCCCAGCTGGCCAGGAGGGCCCCGCAAGCCACAGCCCAGCTGACCCATGAAGGACCGCCAGCCACAGCCCTGCTGGGCAATGACGGACCGCCTTGGCAAGGACCGCTGAACAGGGCAAAGACCGCCATGGAAAGCACAGCTGAACAGGTCAGACACTGGCAACTCAAGCACCGCTGAACAGGGCAAAGACCGCAATGGAAAGCACCACTGAACAGGTCAGACACTGGCAACTCAAGCACCGCTGAACAGGGCAAAGACCGCCATGGAAAGCACCGCTGAACAGGTCAGACACTGGCAACTCAAGCACCGCTGAACAGGGCAAAGACCGCCATGGAAAGCACTGCTAGCCCATTTGCGGCACGGGCAGTGACGCAACAGGGACAGCCACGGGGTGAGTGCTGCACTCTGGGCACCAGTCCCCCTCCAGAACCAGTGGAGACTTGCATCCACTCCGTCTGTCCTTGGCAGGATGAAGCACTCTGGGCACCAGTCCCCCTCCAGAACCAGTGGAGACATGCATCCACTTGTGTGACTGTGGCTTTGCACTCCCCAGGATGGAACAGTGGGCAAACCACCCACTTGTGAGACTTGAGAGACTGTGGCTTTGCACTCCCCAGGATGGTACAGAGGGCAAACCACCCACTGTAGAGACTTGAGAGACTGTGGCTTTGCACTCCCCAGGATGTAACAGTGGGAAAACCACCCACTGTATAGACTTGAGAGACTGTGGCTTTGCACTCCCCAGGATGGTACAGTGGGCAAACCACCCACTGTAGAGACTTGAGAGACTGTGGCTTGGCACTCCCCAGGATACATCAATGTGCATGGAGCCCCCTTGTGTATCTGGCATGGTGCACTCATCCGGCTGAGGTGCCCCCCTTCCTTTCCCCCTGAGGTGCCTGTTGTATTTCTATCTGATGCCCCTGCAGTGTTCTCTCCGTTTGTATCGGGTATCTTGTGTGGGCCTCGCCCATGCATTTTGGGCCCTGTGGTCCACGGACTATGAATGGTGCAATACCTGCACTACTAATTGTGGTGTATAATTTGTTTATTGTGTATATATATATATATATATATATATATATATATATGTATATATTTGCTTACTGTATTTTGATATATTACAATGGTTCCACTCATTTCCTTTTGTCTTTGAATTCTTCCGGGGGTGTTGGGGGTGTTACTGTTATGTATAGATAAGCATTGGTGTGTGTGTGTTGTACTGGGTGAGGGTCGGGTGGGGGTTGGGGTGCTGAGTGTGTGTGTCCCTGTGTTTTTGCCTCCCCCCTCCCCTATGTCGTAGGTGCAGTACTCACTGTGGTCTTCGCCCCCGGCGTTGATGCTCCTCGTAGAAGAGCAGGAAGACTAGTGCAGGAAGAATATGGAGTTCCGGTTCCATGGTGCCCTCCTTCCTCGTGTAGTATGTATAGGTGAGCGTTTTCCCTTCGAAATGGCTGATTATTAGGTTGTGATACTGTGGGCGGTACATTGTCTCCCGCCTGTCTGTTGGCGGTGACCGCCAAGCTGTTTGTACCGGCGTGGTGGTCGGAGTGTTAAAGTGGCTGTCTTTGGCTGTCTTTGTTGGCGGTTTCGGCCACGGTCATAATTGCAAAAATTTTACCGCCGGCCTGTTGGCGGTTTTACCGCCACTTTAACACCGTCCGCCAGGGTTGTAATGACCACCATAATCCTCTACATAGAGACATGTCTACCTACTTTGCTTGATGTTCTGGTCTCAACTGAAACTCTTGATGGCATGAGTGACACCATACCAATTGTGTACATCAAATATTTGTAAGCTATAAACCTAGGTCATCTGATTGGAAATGGCAGGTGATCCATTGACTCTACACTTCTCACATGATGACTAATGCTACATATGCAACCATGTTGTGTGTTCGCCTGTATCTTACACAACTAGGCCTTGGAATGGTCAAACACATGTTACTTCTACACTGTGTTGGCTTCAATGTTTGTAAGATGTCATTTTCATTCAATAATCTAATATGCAAAATAGCACATCTAATGAGCTGCTCAATTCAAATACGTTTTCAACGCCTACAAATGTCTTGTTAACAAGTTCAATACCATGGAAATGTAACACAAAAGTAATCCCTACCTATTTTGTTATTCCTAGGTCTCTACTTACTATGACAAAGCATTTGGATGTAGATTCCACACTTCCACCAATAACAATGTTCTCTACTTCACAACAGGTTGATCTGGCACAGAATGTGGGCAGAGATTGGCCACCGAACAAGCTGCCACTCTACCCTCAGATGAAGCCCTCAGTGATGACAACACTCCTAGAAATGTGGACATGGATGATGTACCTTGAGCATCTGGGCAGACGGCAAAGTGAGTTTTACTGTGCCCACACAAACACCTCCAACTCCAGCTGCAACAACATCTCAGACAATCCCAGTCCCTCCAACCTGTGTACCTAGCACAGTTAGCCCCATCTTGTCCCCCCAGTCTTAAATTCTGAGGTAAGAATCACCAGCTCTGACAGAGAAGAACCAGGACCCAGTGGAAGAGGGCATCCTGGCCAAGGCACAGGCTCATGGGGGAAAGGTTTGTGGGAGGGATACGGTGGGCCAGCAGAGTGAGGCCACTTGGGACACTCGTACCCAGGACACCATCAGGGAAGTCTTGGGTGTCTATCAGGACACCCATGGCATGATGGGCCAGGTGCTTTCTCAACTCTGGGAGATGAAGAAGCTGCAGAGGAACACCAAAAGATGGTGGATCATAACTCATGCATGTGCTCCCTAATAGGGGTGCTGATGGACATACATACAACCCTGAACAGGGCTATTCCACCACCATCTAACTCTTCCTGCGGTGCAACTACATCAAGCCCAATTACATCTGCAGCAGCCACAGGAAGGTAGGCTCTGCCAGAGAAAGAAACACCTACAAACACTGCTGCAGCGGCTGAACTCCTCCGCCCCCGCAAGCCAGGACATTCATGAAAAAATCCAGGAGGTGCTGATGGCAAGAAACCTAAACCATAATTTCTTCCACCGTGTGTCACTTTTCCATTCCTGATGGGAGGAGTAATCTGGACTTTGGATTTCAGAAAATTTGCCATTTACATCTTTAGCTTCATTCACCATGATTACTTAGTTTTTTTGTGTTTGTTTTTACAGTAAGTATGTCTTCATGTTAAATTCTTTAATAATTACACACAACACAATCTTGTTGTCTGTTGTAGTAAATTTCATATCCAGCAATGTAGATATGTAATACCACATGAGCTATACAATGAGAAAATGAGCTACTTGTGTAACCATGGATATGTTGCATGTACACGATGTTTAGCTCATGATCACAACTGTGTCATACAAACACAAACATACAAGTATCTTGTCTTTTCACATCTTTATTACATTGTTCCAATCATAGGATGGAATGATGTTAGAAACATCAGAAATCAAACATGACTCAGTTATACTGCGTAAGGGATCACATTTACAGATGCAAAGCTTAACATCATGGAAGGGGTGGATACATCTTGCATTTTCCTATAGAATAGGCGATGATAAATTGGTCTGTCAACAGCTGGTGCCATATCGCCTACCTCATAAAAGTAATCCTACCTCATTTAAAACAAGACTCAGACAGATGACAGTGCAACGGGATCTGATTATAGGGACATTACAATCCAGTGTTTCTGCATCTAGTGGAATGTCACAAATGTCATTGATGTGCCATAAGCACTTTGGCCTACAAGCATGAGACACATCAACAGCTACATATGGTACTTACAAAATGAGTATTTAGCCAATGTGAAGGGAAACTAACACAATTTGGGAATAAAACAGCAAATTATTTGAGCACATGATGGCACACACAATGCATTATGGCTACCTCACAACTAGTCCCAAACATTCTTCTTAACTTTCATCCTATGACTGTGCAAGCTGTCTTGGTATAGGTTTTATACACCCAAAGTCTGACATACATTTTAACAGGAATAATCCATGTCCACTTTGTATGTCCCAACAGCATCATATACCTACTAATGCCACAATTCTTAAATGAAGATGCCACAGTGAAGGTACCTAAAACACACCAAAACAACAGATTAGCTGTGAAACTATCTATCTATCTATCTATCTATCTATCTATCTATCTATCTATCTATCTATCTATCTATCTATCTGTCTATCTATATGTATATATACATACATACACACACATAGGTAGGTGAGTACAGGAGGGCAACCCGAGTGTTATCCAGACAGCAAAATCTGGCCTTCAGGGGTCCAAAAGCCAGGTCCACTGGCCGCTGTGTTCTTCCGCGGACTTCCTCTGGTTTAGTTGGATGCCTAAGAGGTATCAACAACCATGGATGATTGGGGTATGCCAAGTCTCCTGTTTTGAATAAAGACATAAGTGCTACAATAAGTCACACACTTTGTAAATTTAGTACCTGATAGTACACACACAAAGTTATAACAGATCATACTTTCAAACAGGCCAGGCCCTCTCCGGTAGTAGGAGTGACATCAGCTGGGGTACAGTGCTATTCTGCAGTATGAAGGAATCATGGGCTGAACCTGGGAACCGGGCACAGAAGTTTGAAACCTACAGATCTTGCAAGTAGACAACTTGCATGTTGATAGAACAGAAGTTCTTTCTGTTTCGATAAACTTGTTTGCTGGCTTGCTGTGGTAATGCAATATCATTGCTATCAATGGCTTCAACCACGTGTGGGAGGTAACCATATCCATAGAAGTCAACTTTCACATTGGCTAAATCCTCACGTCTGGGGAACTTGATATAGATGTCAGTGTGTTTCATCATTGCTGAAAGCACGTCTCATAATACACCACTAAAAATTGTTTGTGACATACCACCAGATATAACCACTCTATATTGAAAGGATCCTGTAGCCATAAAATGCAATACTGCCATAAGTCTCGCAATTGGTGGGATACATGTAGGATTAGTGTTTGAGGCAGGAGAACAGGCTCCAACTTATGTCATAAATCCTGTATGTTGTCCCTACTCAAAGGAAACTTCTTGATTACATCCCTTTCTTTCATGGACTGAAAGTCTGGAAATGAGTGTTACATTAGGAGGTTGTCGTCTTCTCCCTCTCCCATGGTACCTATGTGTGGAATACACAAGTTTGGAACATTGGTCAAAGTGTCCAGAGTAACATATATTAAGAGTAAGCCAAAAGTCTCATAACTATTCAAAAAGCATTATACATAATTCACGTAAACAAATACACCTATAATCCCCACTGTGGTCTTCACATATGTCTTAACAGAAATGCACACAGTATGCACCTAAAAATGTACCATGCACACCTTTCATTATTGGAAAGTTTGACTTGTTTTCACAAAATATTCTTACCGGCTCTGTACAGTGCACTGCAGTCATATGGCATTTATGCCCAGTTACGCACTGCACTGATGTTTGTGTAAAATAAATTACAGAGCAATAGAGTAATACATATGTACACATGTACATATGTAGACATGTTATAACACATGTTGTAGTGTTGATGACACACTTAACAGTCACCAATACTGTAGTTTCAACCTCTAAAATGATGGACGTCTGGCTTCAAATATTGCAGGTTTGGAAGTTGCTGTCGGAGGTCGAACATGCAGTGGGCGGTTTCATCCATGGCGGGCACAGCCATAGGCTCATGTTGTTGACTGTGATGGCCGCGGGCCAATGGCTGTATTAGTTTATGCTGATGACCTCGTAAGTGGCATACGTGTATGACAATGGAGGTCGACCGTGCAGTGGGCGGTTTCATCCATGGTGGGCACAGCCATAGGGTAATGTTGTTGACTGTGATGGACACGGGCCAATGGCTGTATCCGTTTATGCTGATGACCTCATTTGTGGCAAACATGTATACCATTGCTTGAAAAATAACTCGCCTCCTGACACTGCTGCTATCAACACCTCCAACATTTTAGCTGCTGTTTGCAACCTCTGGGAGCAGTCATGCCAGACCAGGCAAGTGAGAGGGCCCCTGCCTTCTCTCCAAAGGAGCTGGAGAAACTGGTTGAAGAGGTCTTTCCGCTGCATGGCCAGATCTATCACTCACCAGAAGTAGCTATCTCATATACATATTTTACCCTGTTCAACTGCATCCTTTCCATTCCCATAGACTACAATGTGCCTCCAAGTCTCAGAATGAATTCAGATTACTTTAGTAACATTTTGTGGTTCCCTACATAGGGTAAAAATGTAATGGGTTGTGGAGCCCTGTGTTTTGGGTATTTAACATCACCATTGCGATGTGTAATAAGCCTTAAATCATCCTTGTGTTGTATTCACATACTATACAAGTATACCTTTCAGGGTACCTAAGATATATTTGCTAAGCAGATCATGAAAAATGAGTGAAGAAATGTGCATGCATTACAGCATGATCTGTGTTTGTATACTGTTAGAAGCAGTTGAGGATGATGTTAGCTATGTGTACAGTCCCACATGTATCACTCAGCCCAGATCAGGCCTCGCCAAACTGTTGTCTGAGAGCTATCTTTACCTCAATGACCACTTCAGAGTGCCACACAACCTTGAACTCATGTATTGTATGGCCACAAGATGTACTTTTATGTATTTAAGAGATGGAAATGTGATGTTTATGTGCAATCAGTATGATCAACCTGCTGAGAGCAATGCCTAAAAGGGAGTTGTGCTCATTATGGGCCACGTCCCAGGCTCGGGCAGAGTTACTGTGGCAATACAACTGATGCACAGGGTAATCTCCCTATAGACCTGCAGATCCTTGGATGTTCCCAAAATGAGTTTTCTGAAACAATAGTAGCACTGATTGCTTTTACATGGACTACATTTGGAATGGTGACTGAGATAACTCACTGACCTGATACTTCTATTCATTTACAAACATTGTCAATGTGTGACATTTTCTAATGACTGGCCTTATAAGCAGGTCTGTTGTCACTTTTCCATAGGTCATGTTTGCAATGTACAGTCCTGTTGTACATGTGAGAAATTAACTTTGCAGAGAGCTGGTAACTTTTTAAGCGATCATTATATGTGAATCACTAGCTTAATTACATTCATCCAATCAAATAAAACATACAAGGGTATGTTGAATGCCATATCTGTAACAGTGCCACATATGGCAAAAGGTGTGTCCTGTGATGCCAGTACATATCACACAAGCACAATCAGATGTCGTTTGATATTCCGTTAACTAGTCCAAACCCCCCCAGAGAGGCAGCTCTCACTGTCACACGTCAACCCTTTCAATGTGACCTAGGTTTTAGGGTGTTGTCTATACTGTGGTACTGGCCTGTACGGACCATGTGCAACAAGTGAATGGGCTGTAAAGGTGTCTATACAGTCATGCACCAGTAGTTTACCCTTCAGAAAGTCATAATGGTGTGTTGTTTCATAGTAGCTCACATCACAGGACATGTCAGTTGGCCCTGGTCTATATGATGTTAGTGGGCTGCCTTATTCAGTGCAGGCCATGACTAGGGTTGAGGATAGTCAGCAGATGACTACCAAAGTGTGTATTCATGTCTCTGTAGTTTTCAGCAAGTGAGATTTACACATGGAGTGTATTAACAATGTAATAATACTTGTGCTAGGTGTATGACCAATGTGTGTTAACCAAACAGATATCCTAAAATTTACAATTATTATCTTTTCATTCGCCTATTGTATCAATGCAGGTCGATACCCATCAGTAGCAAGCTGTTTAGAGCGCCATTGTCTGGAAGATGTGGACCCTGGGGATCTATAGCCGGTGCAGTGTCCATTGCCTTAAAAGGTGGGTGGACCGGAGACGCTGGACCAGGAGATCAGAGATCCAGGTAGGGCTGTCACCCAAAAGTGGATGGGGTGCATCCCGGACCCCTGCCCCCCTCCCAGCCTATGAACCACATACTGGCATTGGCCTACCCAGAGCTTGATGGGTGGTTGAGAGATTTTCAGCAACTACAAGGGAGTGAGGTCTGGCCAGAGTCATTCATGTTACATTGCCAACCTTGGGGGTGATTCTGACCCTGGCGGTCGGTGAAAAAGCGGCGGCCAACCCGCCAACAGGCTGGCGGTCCGAAAAATGGAATTCTGACCCTGGCGGGAACCGCCAACAGAGACCGCCAACTTAACACTCCGACCGCCACGGCGGGACAAACAAACAGCGCGGCGGTCACCGCCAACAGGCAGGCGGCAGACAATGTACCGCCCACCCTATCACAACTCACCAATCCGCCACCTTTTCCGGGGCGGGAGCACCGCCGATAAAAACAGGGCGGAAACAGACTACGAACGGGAAAACGCTCACCTCTACGCACTCCACGAGGACAGCATGGAACCCGAATTGAACATCATACCTGCTCTCGTCTACCTGCTCATCTACCACGAGTACGAACTCCTCCGCAGACGTCAACGGTGAGTACTGCACCTACGACACACGGGAGGGGGGGGAGGAGGAGAGGTTACGGGCACACACATATGCGACCCCCACCCCTCCCCCAAGATGTACACACCAATGCAGAGCAACAAGTCACAGTGACACCACCCAAACACCTGTAAAAAATACAATCACATAACCAAATTGAGAATAAATATTTATGAACAAAATAGTCTCAGAAAAGTATTATCAACCATCAAAACGTTCTTCTGATAAACAAATTATTTACACAGCAGTGGATAACTGAAGCAAGTAGTCCTGCACATCTTACGAATCCATCATGTCCGTGGGCCAAAGTGTAGCGAAACAAGGGCAAAGCCCACACAGGAGACCTGAGTCCTTTGGAGAGAACACTGCAGGGGCATCTGGTGACAAAACTACAGGCACCTCAGGGGGAAGGGAAGGGGGGGGCACCACAGCCACATGAGTCCATGACGCCAGATCCACGATGGGCCCACCATGCACACTGTGCCATCCTGGGGAGTGCAAAGCCACAGTCTCTCAAGTCTCTACAGTGGGTGGCTTGCCCACTGTGCCATCCTGGGGAGTGCAAAGCCACAGTCTCTCAAGTCTCTACAGTGGGTGGCTTGCCCACTGTGCCATCCTGGGGAGTGCAAAGCCACAGTCCATCAGGTGGATAAATGTCCCCACTGGACAAGGAGGATGCATGGTGGGCACAGTGAACCCTGAACAGTGCCTGACAGGAAGGGCCCAGCGGAGCGGTGCTTGAGACAGCGGGGCCCAGCGGAGTGGTGCTTGAGACGGCGGGCCCAGCAGAGCGGTGCTTGACAGGAAGGGCCCAGCGGAGCGGTGCTTGAGACGGCGGGGCCCAGCGGAGCGGTGCTTGACAGGAAGGGCCCAGCGGAGCGGTGCTTGAGACGGCGGGGCCCAGCGGAGCGGTGCTTGAGACGGCGGGGCCCAGCGGAGCAGTGCTTGAGACGGCGGGGCCCAGCGGAGCTTGACAGGAAGGGCCCAGCGGAGCGGTGCTTGAGACGGCGGGGCCCAGCGGAGCGGTGCTTGACAGGAAGGGCCCAGCGGAGCGGTGCTTGAGACGGCGGGGCCCAGCGGAGCGGTGCTTGACAGGAAGGGCCCAGCGGAGCGGTGCTTGAGACGGCGGGGCCCAGCGGAGCGGTGCTTGACAGGAAGGGCCCAGCGGAGCGTTGCTTGAGACGGCGGGGCCCAGCGGAGCGGTGCTTGACAGGAAGGGCCCAGCGGAGCGGTGCTTGAGACGGCGGGGCCCAGCGGAGCGGTGCTTGAGACGGCGGGGCCCAGCGGAGCGGTGCTTGACAGGAAGGGCCCAGCAGAGCGGTGCTTGAGACGGCGGGGCCCAGCGGAGCGGTGCTTGAGACGGCGGGCCCTGTTCAGCGGTGCTCTTCTGCACGGCGGGGCCCTCTTCAGCGGTGCTCTTCTGCACGGCGGGGCCCTCTTCAGCGGTGCTTGTCTTCACGGCGGGGCCCTGTTCAGCGGTGCTCTTCTGCACGGCGGGGCCCTCTTCAGCGGTGCTCTTCTGCACGGCGGGGCCCTGTTCAGCGGTGCTTGTCTTCACGGTGGGGCCCTGTTCAGCGGTGCTTGTCTTCACGGCGGGGCCCTCTTCCGCGGTGCTCTTCTGCACGGCGGGCCCTCTTCAGCGGTGCTTGTCTTCACGGCGGGGCCCTCTTCAGCGGTGCTTGTCTTCACGGCGGGGCCCTGTTCAGCGGTGCTCTTCTGCACGGCGGGGCCCTCTTCAGCGGTGCTTGTCTTCACGGCGGGGCCCTCTTCAGCGGTGCTTGTCTTCACGGCGGGGCCCTCTTCAGCGGTGCTCTTCTGCACGGCGGGGCCCTGTTCAGCGGTGCTCTTCCAGTCAGTGTAGGGAGTCAGACCTGGCCTGGACAACCTGCTCACTCGCCCTCCAAACGTGCAGTGTCAGGCCCCTTCGGAGACGGAGTCCTGGGCCCTTTGGTGTCGTCCCTTGCAGCCGGGATGGGGCGTGTGGGGCCCTCCTGCTCCGCGCTCCTGCTGGCTGGCCTCTCCGCCCTGCTGCCCTTCCGCTCCTTAGATGGGGCTCTCGGGCCCTTGCCTCCCCTGGCTGTTGTGGCAGGTGAAGTGGCCTGAGTCACCTCCTTGGGGGCAGCCGTCTCAGTCCGCTCACGGCGGCCCTTCACTTTCCGGGTCATCTTGCCTGGGGGGGGGGCTGCCAGTCCCCTTGCTGCTCAGTGAAGTGTCACTGCCGCCAAAGGGTGGACTCCATATTCCATGCACCACTTGTACCTTGGAAGCTGGGCTGGTGGTGGCTGAGGTGCCTTTGGGACTTTTCCCAGATGGAGGGGGTGGGTCAGGGGAGGGAAAGAGGTCAACATTTGTGAGGTAATATTTCTTTGGACCAGGGTAAAGGGTAGGAATAGTGGAGATAGAAGTGGAGGAAGAGGATGTGGTTGTAGGAGAGTCAGGTGTGCTGTCCTTGGGTGCAGGTGACTGAGACGTAGGCTGTCGTGAGGTGGTTGGCTGTTGTTTGGGTGTCTGCCTGCGTTTATGTGTCTTGGAAGAGGGGGTGACAGACACAGTGGGAGAGCACACAGGGGACGTGTACATGGCAGTGGTGGTGGTGACTGCACGTGTGAGGACTGTAGTGGAGGGTGTGCTGGTGATGGAAGAACTGGCTGATGTTGGTGTGCATGCAGGTGTGAGTGTAGACGTGACAGGGAGGGAGGAGGGAGACGAGGAGGAGGGGGACACAGAGGTGGTAGTGACTGTTGGTATGTCTGCAACTGGGTGTTGCTTGGGTGAATGCTTGTGTGTTCTGTGGTGCTTATGTTTGGATGAGCTGGCCTTGGGTGTTGAGGTGTGTGCAGGGCTGGTCAGATGGTGTGGATGGGATAGGCTGAGGAACAGGAGACAGAGAAAGGCTGGAGGCAGTTAGAAGAGGGAGACTGGAGACAGGGACAATGGCTGCCGTCAGTGCTGAGGCCAGAGAAGTGAAAGCTCGTTGATGGGCAGCCTGACCCGAATGAATGCCCTCCAGGTAGGCATTGCTCTGTTGCACCTCCCTTTGCACCCCCTGGATGGCATTCAAAAGGGTAGTCTGCCCAACAATGAGCGTCCTCACGAGGTCAATGAGCTCCGCACTGAGGGCAGCAGGGGTAACAGAGGCAGGGGCTGAGGTGCCTGGGGCGAAGGAGACGCACGCCTTCCTGGGCGAACGGGCACGGAGCGAAGACTGAGGGGCTGCTGAGAGGGCGGTGCTGGTGCGCTGGGTGGCGGCTGTACCTGTTGTTGCTGGGGGCACAGATGTTGCCGCCCCGCTAGGGAGCTCCCAAACGAGGACGTGTCCGTGTCGCTGGTGTCTCCACCGGCCCCCGTTGTGGTGCTCCCTCGCCCTCCGAATCACTGGTGCCCTCGGTGTCTGTGTCAGTGCCCACCGGGGCCTGGTGACCTGCAGCTCCCTCATGCTCCGACGCAAATTCTCCTCCGCCTGATGATGCTAATGCACAAGAAACAAAGAATAGGGGTGGGGGGAGAAAGAAAACAAAGTTGAGTGCATGCCTTGTCAATAGCCTTGGCGGAGAGGACAGACACAGGTGCCTCATGCACTAAGCCGCGAACTTGGGGTACACTACTCAGTACTTCTGACTAGGCCAACAGGTCTAGGGACAACAGACGCGCTCATGGGTGATGTTGGACCATGGATAGCTGCACTTGGCACCCTACAGAGGTGGTGGGAGGGGGCACAGGGCCATGTCTAAGGGAGGGGACAACACTACAGAAAGCGCCCTGGCCTACTGTCACCCACAGCCCTCCTCCCCCACCCAGACGCCTCCACTGCGCGTATAGATAGGAGAATGTGCTGATACTCACCCCCTTGTGTCTGCTGTGATGTCCTCAAGCGCCCATCCAAATCAGGGTAGGCCACCGCCAGGATCCGGGACATCAGGGGGGTCAGGGTACGACTGGCACCCCTCCTAGGTCGGGAGGCCATCCCCAGCAGTGACTCGGCGGTCTTTCGGGTTCCGCGGCGGATGTCCTCCCACCTCTTCCGACAGTGGGTGCCCCGTCTGGTGTAGACCCCCAGGGCCCAGACTTCCTTGGCGATGGCACGCCAAATATCGATTTTCTGATGGGCGCTCACCTGTTTGACATGTACAGGGTGGGAAAGAGAAAACGTCACATTTCTGCATGTTTGGAGTACATGCCCCCCTCCCCACCCTTGCCATGTGGCCCATACTCTCATCAGTCGTGCGTTGCATTCCTCATTTTCTCCCCACCCCACCAACTGACAGCCACCCCACTCCACACAGGCATTACCCATTCAATGTTCACTCAGTGTACTCACCTGTTGGTCTGTAGGACCGTAGAGTAGCGCATACTGGGGGAGGACCCCGTCCACGAGTTTCTCCAACTCTTCTGTAGTGAAGGCAGGGGCCCTTTCCCCAGTCGCAGCAGCCATTGTCACTTCCAGACCGAGTTCACAGCAGCACTTGCAGTATAGGTCCTCTCCTGTGGATGATCAGGTCTCGAGTGATTAATCAGATAGAAAATGGCGGTCACGCCCGCGGCGGTGCGTACCGCGGCGGTGCGTACCGCGACCGCCGGCGCACATCGTCATTGGCTCCTGAATCCCATAGGGTTCAATGTTAACCAATGCGACTTCGTACAGCGGTCTTCGACCGCCTACCGCCACGGTGTGCCACGCCAGCGCATTGACCTCACATCCCATTGTCCCAGTTTAGAGGTCAGGCAGCCGCCATTTCAAGGGCCCACATGGCTTAAATTCTACTGCGTGACACAGGCCTAGGCCTTGCATTTGCACACATACAAACATAGCAGTCAAAACATTTTCGTGTACTGTGCAAGCTGTGTTGTACGTACCTGTGAGTTGATTGACTCAGTGCTCCATGTTGTCCTTCCTAGGCACCGTCAGCAGGGACTTGCGAGGAGAAGGAGGAATCCTCCCGTGTACCGGCCGCTGGTTGACCTGTCGACAATGGAAGAACGCCATATAATACTCCGTTACCGACTTGACCGAGCCACTATACATGAACTGTGTGCCCAGCTGGAGCCAGACCTGATGTCACCCATCCGCCAACCCACAGGAATTCCCCCTCTAGTGCAGGTTCTATCAGTCCTCCATTTCTTTGCAAGTGGCTCATTCCAGACAACAGTGGCCATGTCATCTGGAATGTCTCAGCCTATGTTTTCAAAGATTCTGTCCAGAGTGTTGTCTGCCCTGATGAAACTCATGAGGAGCTACATCATATTCCCAGAAGAGGCTGATTTGGCCACAGTGAAGGGTGATTTCTATGCCCTTGGACATATCCCCAACATCATTGGTGCCATTGATGGGACCCATGTGGCATTAGTACCCCCAAATGACGATGAACAGGTGTACAGAAATCGGAAAAATTACCATTCTATGAATGTGCAGGTTGTCTGTTTGGCAGACCAGTACATCTCCCATGTAAATGCCAACTTCCCTGGGTCAGTGCATGACGCGTATGTTATGCGTAATAGCAGCGTCCCCTATGTGATGGAACAGCTACAGAGACAACGTGTGTGGCTAATCGGTGACTCTGGTTACCCCAACCTGCCGTGGCTATTGACCCCAGTGAGGAATCCCAGGACCAGGGCAGAGGAACGGTACAATGAGGCCCATGGGCGTACTAGGAGGGTCATTGAAAGGACCTTCGGCCTCCTGAAGGCCAGGTTTAGGTGCCTGCATATGACAGGTGGATCCCTAATGTACTCACCAAAGAAGGTGTGCCACATCATCGGGGCCTGCTGTATGCTTCACAACCTGACTTTGCGACGCCAGGTGCCTTTCCTGCAGGAGGATGGTCCAGATGGTGGTGTCGTAGAAGCTGTGGAGCCTGTGGAGAGTGAAGAGGAGGAAGACGACGGTGAGGAAACAGACAACAGGGAAGCTGTCATACAACAGTATTTTCAGTAGCACACAGGTAAGATTCAGCCACGCCATTTCCCAGTTACTTAGAGCCTCATGCATCTCAACTTTATGTATTTCCCCCCAGCTCTTTTAAATAACATATTCTTTTTCCCTTCCCTTCTCAGTGCTTAATGACTCATAGCCCGACTTTTGCTTGGTTTGGCCATGTACTACAGCGTATTGACATTGGTATGTTGTCATCACTAACTGACATCACATATTGTGAACTGTTATGTGTTGTACGATTTTTTGAGAATACAGCATGACTCCAAACGGTTTTCTGTGCAATAATTGTTTTATTTTGTGTGCTCAGATAATGGTACATTATATGATGACGGTGATGGTTGGGGGTGGAGTGATGACCATGGCAGAGTCCAGTTCTCAGTCTGACAGGTCTATTGTCCATATTCCTGTGGAAGGACGGAGCAGAGGCTGTTTGAGTTTGGACAGGGTGGCAATGTGGGACAGTGGGATGACTTCTGGGGGTATCTCATGCTGGCGGTGGTCTTGGCATGCTACTCTGGTTTTTTTTGGGGTCTTAGGCTCCTCTTGCGGGGTGGTTGTTCTTCAGCAGGAGGTGGGGTTCTTGTGGCCTGTCGTTGTGTGTGGGCCTCCTGTCCACTAGCACCGGCGGAGGTGGTAGGCTGTTCCTGGCTAGTGACAGTGGCCCTGTGTGGTGCCACATGGTCCCGCAACGTGTCTTCTATCCTGTTGAGGGCCTGGACCATGCTCCCCATGGCGGTAGCGATGGTGGTGAGTTGGTTGCTGAGCCCCATGTAGCGTTCTTCCTGCTGTGCCTGTATCTCGGTGAACCTGGCCAGTGCCGTCGCCATCGTCTCTTGGGAGTGGTGGTATGCTCCCATGATGGTAGTGAGGGCCTCTTGGAGAGTGGGTTCCCTGGGCCTCTCCTCCCCCCCCTGTCGCACGGCAGCCCTCCGAGTTGCCCTGTTTGCCTGGGCCTCTGTCCCCTGGACGGTGTGCCCAATACCACTGCCCCCAGGTCCCTGTTGTTGTTGGGGTGTTGGGTTAGCCTGGGTGCCCTGTAGTGGCAGACACACCGCTGCTTGACCTGTCCTAGAGACAGAGGCATGGGCCCGCTGGGTGGGAGCTGTGCTGTTGTTCCCAGGGGGGTTTGGGTCTGCTGTGGCCTGTGTCTGTGTTTGGGGAACCCACTGCCCAGAGGTCCCCGATGGTCCGGGCTGGTCATCAGGTTCCAGGTCGCCAGAGCTGCTGTCCTCACTGGGGGCCTGTTCCGGGGGTGGGATGGACATTTGAGGACCCTCCTGACCGGTGTGTTGGCGTTCGGGTCCTGCATGGGGTGAGAGAGTATGGTTATTGTTTCTGTGTGTGGAAAAGCGTGCGAATTATGGGTGCCCTTGTCCCCCAGTGCAGGCATTCCCTTGTGGGTGGTGTTGTGAGGGTGGTTTGTGGGGGGGATGGGTATGTGCAGTGGTCATGCTTAGGTAATGGGTGTCCAATGTTTGTGGTGGCATGCAAGGGTTGGTGAGGGGTTGGGTGGGTTGTGCTAGGGATACATTCTCAGGGATGATGTGTGATGGTGGGTTGGGGGTGAGGGTGGGGGTGAGGGTTGGCATGCTGGTGGGGTGGGGGGGATGAAGTCTATGAGATAGGACTTACCAGAGTCCATTCCTCCGGGTACTCCAGCGAGGCCCTCAGGATGCAGGATGTTTAATACTTCTTGCTCCCATGCTGTGAATTCTGGTGGGGTGGGTGGGGGTCCTCCGCCAGTCTTCTGCACCGCGATGTTGTGTCACGACACCATCGAGCGCGCCTTCCCCCGTAGGTCGTTCCATCGTTTGAGGATGTCGTCCCTATTTCTGGGATGCTGTCCCAACGCGTTGACCCTGTCCACGATCCGCTGCCATAGCTCCGCCTTCCTTGCTATGGTGGTGTGCTGCACCTGCGAGCCAAAGATCTGGGGTTCCACTCTTAGGATTTCCTCCACCATCACCCTGAGTTCTTGGTCCGTGAAGCGTGGGTGTCTTTGTGGTGCCATGGGGTGGTGTGGATGAGGTGTGGGGTGGTGTATGTGGTGATGAGTGTGTTGGTGTGTGGTGCTTTGTGCTACTATGTGGTGTGTGTGATGTTGTAGTGTGCCTCTGTGTGTCTGGCTCTCTATTCTCTGATGTGTCTCTCTCTCCTTCGTCTCTGATTTTTGGTAGTAGGGGTTTGTGGGTGATGTGGGTGTGTGTTTTATATTGGATTGGATGTGTGGGAGTGTTGTTTGTATGTGTATCAGGTGTGTGTATTTCAAATTGTCCAATGTGGTAGTGTTTTGTGAAGGTGTGGGTATTTTGACCGCGGCGGTGTGTACCGCCAATAGACTACCGCGTTTGAAAGACCGCCGCATGGATTTGTGGATCATAATGGCATGGGCGTATTTCTGTTGGCGTGGCGGTTGAGGTTTGGTCATCTCCAGTTTATCGCGGGCCGCTGATGTGGCGGACTGCAATGGCGGTCGGATTTTTGTAGGTTTGGCAGTTGTGGGTCAGAATGACCGTGGCGGCTGACCGCGGCCGCGGCGGTATTGTGGCGGTCTTCTGACCGGCGGTAAGCGGCTTTTACCGCCGAGGTCAGAATGGCCCCCTTTGTGTGCTACATGTAGTCATTTCCCCTTCAATATTGGGGGTGGACCATGTGTGATGCACAAGACGAGTTATTGTTTGTGTAGGGCTGGTAGTGGGTGCATGCTGATATGCTTTGCCTATTGTCATTATGAACAGGAACATAGCACATTCCAGTCCACTGCCAATTTACTGTCTTTAACGGTCTTATGACTAAGTAAAGTGATTAATCAGCTCATGTTTGTTGTTGTTGTTGTGGGTGACACTTGTACCAAACAGGCCACTTGTCTTCAGAGTGTTCAGAATGATGCTACCTCACTACTGTGTCTCATGGGAGGTTGGCCCTCTTCCATGTGACATAGCATACAGTGCACTTTAGGTGCAGTCACTGAGCAGTAATATCTTTTGATAAATGGGGAATGTACAGTGACATGAGACAGCAAACATTGCTGGTGCTATTAGTATTAGCGCCTACACATTGGCATGTGTACCTTTCCCTTTTGTTGTATCATCTACACTACTATTTCAAACATGGTTGACATGTCTTTATAGTTTGAAGTCTGATTCCATCACATATCTGCGAGTAGGCAAAACTGTGCTAGAAATTTAGTTATATGTGATGGGTATATAGTTGATGTGTTACCACAGATAGGAGTGTGTAAAAATTGGTGTCTGGGTCACACATACCGTAAGCCAATACTCAATGTCATTAGTCAGGTCAAATTGATAAAGCAATGAAGGACATGCGAGGTAGACTTACACTAATTCTCACAATGTGAATTTTGATACCATTGATGTTGAAGTGGTCAGCTATGTGATTTGCATATGTTTATTTCTAAAGGGTTATTTCCAGACTGGTGACATGCATCAGGAAGTGACATGCAGAAATGTATGAATCATATGTGCGTGTCTGCACTCAGTAACACAATGGCATTTGTGTTTGCGTGACAAAAAAGTATAGTGACGTGCCTTCCATTAGCAAAATGGGTTAAACCAAGCCTTCAGGTAATGGAGATTCCCTGAGCCACAACAACCTCCAATAGACTATTAGCTTTTAGGTATACGATGTAAGAATGGTGTTCTCACCAGTACCAATCTGGACTGCGGATGTCCCTAAGCCTAGCTGATCCAATATGCTGTGGATATTTGTAGACCAACCTCCCACACATTTGGCCCAGATCTGTCTCCAGTCTACTTTTCTGTGCTACATGTGATACACATCAAAGCTGTTCTGACAATGGGCATATTAGGAAGTTACCATCTGAAAGTTTCAACAGTGTGACATGAGTTTTTCCTTGTCACCTTATTCCTGCTACTGTGCATATTGCTTCAACATAGTTGTATTAGTTGACCATCATTTCGTGATGGTGTGGTATGAGGTATTTTAATATTTGCTAATTGCAGAGCCTTGTCTGGCATCTGTTGGCATGAATTTGGCATTGACATACTATTTGATAACATATGGTTCCTAAGATGTACTACAAGAGGCAAAGGTCATGAGGTATCTTACTTGATACATGGGTATCGTGATCTGACAACTTCACTCATGTAATTGGAGCTGTCTTATGATTTTACTGTGAGCAACTGTTTACAGGTCATGTAGCATGCATGCATGTAGTCTTGCTAATGTTGAAGGCACTTTAGTGGAACTTGTAGCTGCAGTCTTCTGTACAATTTAGTAATGTTCTGTGATCAAAGCTGTTGGTCAAGTGCAATAAGCCAATTTGTATTTGTCCTTTCAGCATCATCCCAGGCAAGTGGAGGAGACAGGACCGACATCTGTGGGGATGCAGCTGGCCACAGTACCTCCATTCGTGACACAACAGACCCTGAGGGAGCCAGTGTTTCAGACGGTGGGGGGAGTGCCATGGAGGACACAACCTCAATGTCTTCATCAGAGTAGAGCTTTTGTGGACACTCCCTACTGGTGGCAGAACACACAGGACCAGTACCTACACCGTTCTTGTCCACCCCCCCCACCATCTCCACATTCCCTGTTGCTTGGCACCCAGTTGGCTGGGCATGCTCACCTAAGAGGGGATATGTCTCATTCACTCAAATGTGCCCCTGTACATGGGAACAGATTTAATATATGCCTTCATAGTATGCTATGTACTTGATACAGAGGTAATTATGGTGGTCATTACAACCCTGGCGGACCGTGTTAAAACGGCGGTAAGACCGCCAACAGGCCGGCGGTAAAAAATTTGCAATTACGACCGTGGTGGAAACCGCCAACAAAGACAGACACTTTAACACTCCGACCGCCATGGCGGTACAAACAAACAGCGCGGCGGTCACCGCCAACAGACAGGCGGGAGACAATGTACCGCCCACACTATTACAACCCACCAATCCGCCACCTTTTCCGGGGCTGATACACCGCAGATAAAAACACGGTAGAAACAGGAATTCCAAAGGGAAAACGCTCACCTCTACACACCCCATGAGGAACGAGGACACCATGGACCCAGAACTCCAAATTCTACTTGCGATAGTCTTTCAGCTCCTCTACCAGGAGCACGAACGCCGGGGTGAAGTCCACGGTGAGTTCTGCACCTACGACACAGGGGAGGGGGGAGGGAAAAAACAGGGACACACACAGGCAACACCCCCACGCCCACCCTCACCCACTACAACACACCCACTAATGCATATTGATACATCACAGTTACACCCCCCCCGACTCCCAGGAAGAATGCAAAGACAATAGAAAATGAGTGTAACCATTGTAATATATTAAAATCAAGTAGGCAGACATATATATATATATATATATACCATTTACAAAATATATACCAAGCATAGTAGTCCAGGTAGTGTTCCAATTAAGTCCGTGGAACACTGGGCCCACACGGTATGGGTGAGGGCCACACAAGATCCCCGACCCTGACGGAGAGAACACTGCAGGGGCATCAGAGAGCAACAAAATAGGCACCTCAGGGGAAGGGAAAGGGGGGCACCTCAGCCGGTTGAGTGCACGACGCCAAATCCACGAAGGGGCCACATGCCCACTGTTCCATCCTGGGGAGTGCAAAGCCACAGGCTCTCAAGTCTCACAAGTGGGTGGTTTGCCCACTGTTCCATCCTGGGGAGTACAAAGCCACAGTCTCTCAAGTGGATAACAGTCTCCACTGGTTCTGGAGGGGGCATGGTGCCCAGAGTGCTTCATTCTGCCCGTGAGAGACTCAGTAGCATCAGTGCCCTTGGCGCTCATGGGCCAGCGGTGCATGAGACGGCGGTGCCCCGTTCAGCGGTGCTTGAGACGGCGGTCCTCCCATCTTTTCCGGCAGTGGGTGCTCCGTCTGTGGTAGACCCCCAGGGTCCGGAAGTCCTTGGTGATGGCACGCCAAATATGTTTTTTCTGGTGGGCGCTGACCTACATGATTTGTACAGGGGGAAGAGAAAGTTATTACCAACTGCACTGTGAAAGTGATTGGCCCCCATCCCTACTCTTGCTATGTGGCACATGCACTCACTGTCGTTTCATGCACACCGCACTCTCCCCCCTTCCTTCTTACATCCACCCCTCTCCACACAGGCATAGCCCATACATCATGCTCCCTGTGTACTTACCTGTTGGTCTGGAGGACCGTAGAGTAGCGTGTACTGGGGGAGGACCCCGTCCACAAGTTTCTCCAACTCCTCTGATGTGAAGGTAGGGGCGCTTTCCCCAGACACTCGAGCCATTGTCTCTTCCAGACTGAGGTGACAGCAGCACTTGCAGTGTAGGTCCTCTCCTGTCGAAGATCAGGTATCGAGTGATTGTACAGATAGAAAATGGCAGTCACGTCTGCTGCGGTGTGTACCGTCACCGCCGGCGTACATCGTCATTGGCTCCTGGTACCCATAGGGTCCAATGTTAACCAATGCAGCCTTGCGCCGCAGTCTTCGACCGCCTACCGCGACGGAGTACAACGCCAGCACAGTTACCTCACATCCCATTGTCCCACTTTACAGGTCAGGCAGCCGCCCTTCCAGGGGCCTACATGGCTTCATTTTCAACTGCGTCACACAAACCTAGGCCTAGACTCAACACACATACAGGCCACTTTTTGATTATGAATGGTGTTCTGTGTAAGCTGTGGCTACGTACCTCTGAATTGTTTGACTCTGTGCTCGCTGTTGTCCTTCATAGGCACCGTCTGCTGGGACATGTGAGGAGATGGCGGCATCCTCCGGTGTACCGACCATTGGTGGACCTGTCGACAATGGAAGAAAGACGTGATCATTACATACAGGCTTGACCGTGCCACAATCCAGGAACTGTGTACCCAGTTGGAGCCAGACCTGATGTCAGCTATCCGCCATCCCACAGGAATTCCCCCTCAAGTGCAGGCGCTGTCAGTGCTCAATTTCCTTGCAAGTGGGTCATTTCAAACTACAGTGGCCATAGCATCAGGGATGTCCAAGCCTATGTTTTCCAACGTGTTGTCAAGAGTGTTGCCTGCCCTGCTGAAACACATGCGGAGCTACATCGGTTTCCCTCAGGTGGAGGATTTGCCTACAGTGAAAGGTGATTTCTATGCCCTGGGAAATATCCCCAACATCATAGGTGCCATTGATGGGACACATGTGGCTTTGGTACCACCCCACAGAAGTGAACAGGTATACAGAAACCGGAAGAGTTATCATTCGATGAATGAACAGATGGTATGTTTGGCAGACCCGTACATCTCCCATGTGAATGCCATGTTCCCTGGGTCAGTGCATCCTGCGGAATAGCAGCATCCCTTATGTGATGGGTCAACTCCAGAGGCACCGTGTGTGGCTATAAGGTGAGCACCTGGAAGCTAGTCAGTGGGAATGGTTGTCTGGGTCTGGGGATATCCCTCCAGGTTAGTGTGTCTCTAACAGTTGTCCCTCGACATTTGCAGGTGACTCCGTTTACCCCAAGCTGTCATGGCTACTGACCCCAGTGAGGAATCCCAGGACAAGAGCAGATGAACGCTACAATGAGGCCCATGGGTGAACTAGGAGGGTGATCGAGCGGACCTTCGGCCTCCTGAAGGCCAGGTTCAGGTGCCTCCATATGACAGGTGGTTCCCTATTCTACTCACCAAAGAAGGTGTGCCAGATCATCGTGGCCTGCTGTATGCTTCACAACTTGGCTTTGCGACGACAGGTGCCCTTTCTGCAGGAGGATGGTCCAGATGACGGTGTTGTTGCAGCTGTGGAGCCTGTGGACAGTGAAGACGAGGAAGCAGAGGAAGAAGACATGGACAACAGGGACTCAGTGATCCAGCAATATTTCCAGTGAGAAACAGGTAAGAATACAAACCTGCCTACTACATGTACTTAAACACTACTACCTCTCTACTGTCTGTCTTTTTCACCCAGTGTATGGTCACTGAGTTGTCACTTTCCCTTACGATTTCACAGATTTGGGTCCCACTGTGTGACATCTGCTTTGATTCCTCATGGACTAGAGCTGTGTGACATAGGTATGTTGCTATTACCAATGAAAAAGCTTTTTGCCAGTTATTGCCAATACAGTATTCCGAAATCACACACAGACTCCAGATTGTTTTGTGCTCTAAGGGTGTTTATTTAAGTGCTCAATATGGGAGGGGATTGTAAAATGGTGAGGGGTGATGGCGGAGGAATGTCAATGGCAGAGTCCAGTCTATTAGTCTCACAGGCGCATTGCCCAAATTGGCATAGGAAGTGGAACTGGGCAGTTCAAAGATGGACAGGTTGACAAAGTGGAACAGTAGGATGACAATCAGGGTGGTCTCATTTCTTGACGGAGGTCTTGACATCGTTCTCTGTCTTTGTCCTGGATCTCAGGGACCGTTTGCGAGGTGGTTCTCCCTCTGCAGGGGGTGGGGTGCTGGTGTGGTGGTCCTGTGGCGGGGCGTCCTGTCCACTAGCGCCGGCGGAGGTGGTGGGCAGTTCCTTGTCCAGGCTAGTGTCAGGGGCCCCGTGTAGTGCCACAGTGTCCCTCCTGGTGTTGAGTACTTCCTTCAGCATCCCTACGATGGTGCCCAGGGTGGAATTGATGGTTCTGAGTTCCTCCCTGAAGCCCATATACTGTTCCTCTTGCAGGCGCTGGGTCTCCTGAAACTTGGCCAGTACCATTGCCATCGTCTCCTGGGAGTGGTGGTAGGCTCCCATGATGGAGGAGAGGGCCTCGTGGAGAGTGGATTCCCTGGTCCTGTTTGCCCCCGTCGCACAGCAGCCCTTCCAGTTCCCTTGTGTTCCTGGGCCTCCGTCCCCTGGAACGTGTGCCCACTACCACTGCCCCCAGGTCCCTGTTGTTGTTGGGGTGGTGGGTTAGCCTGGGTTCCCTGTAGTGGTCGACACACTGCTGATTGACGTGTCCTGGGGGCGGAGGTATGGGCCCGCTGGGTGGGTGCTGTGCTGGTGTTTCCAGAGGGGGGAAGCTCTGTAGTGGCCTGTGATTGGGTGTGGGGAACCGACTGTACAGAGGTCCCCGATGGTCCGGGCTGGTCATCTAGATCCAGTTGGACAGAGCTGCTGTCATCACTGTGGGCCTCTTCTGTTGGTGGTGTGGACATGTGGGGATCCTCCTGTCCGGTGACGTTGGGTAGGGGTCCTGCAGGGGTATAAAAGCATGAATATTGCATCTGTGTGTGTCAAGGTGTGCAATGGGTGGGTGACCGTGTACCCCAGTGCTAGCATTCCTGTGTGGGACCTTGTGTGATGGTGGTTTAGGGGGGTGTATGGGTTTGCACAGTAGGCAAACTTTAGTGATGGGTGTCCATGCTTTGTTGTTGCATGCAGGGCTTGGTGTTAGGATGTGTGGTTTGTGATGTTGGGACATTTGTGAGGAGTTAGAGTGATGGGGTGAGGGTGGGGTTATGTGGTGGCATGCAGGTAGGGTGGAGGATGTAATAGTTAAGATTTGACTTACCAGAGTCCATTCCTCCACCTACTCCTGCGAGGCCCTCAGGATGCAGAATCTCCAAGACCTGCTCCTCCCATGTTGTTAGTTGTGGGGGAGGAGGTGGGGGTCCGCCGCCAGTCCTCTGAACCGCCAGATGGTGTCTGGAGACCACGGAACACACCTTCCCTCGTAGGTCGTTCCACCTCTTCCTGATGTCCTCCAGATTTCTTGGGTGCTGTCCCACTGTGTTTACCCTGTCCACTATTCTTTGCCATAGCTCCATCTTCCTGGCAATTGAGGTGTGCTGCCCCTGTGATCCGAATAGCTGTGGCTCTACCTGGACGATTTCCTCCACCATGACCCTGAGCTCCTCCTACGAGAACCTGGGGTGTCTTTGCCGTGCCATGGGGTGGTATAGGTGATGTGTGGGGTGGTGTGTGGGGTGATAAGTGTGCTGATATGTAGTGGTGTGTTGTGTGAGGTGCGTGGAAGTTATGTGGGTGATGGTGTAGTGCGCCTGTGGATGCTAGTGTTGTTGATGGTGTTGTCTCTCTCTGGCTTTCTTTCGTGATTTGTGGTCGTAAGGGTTTGTGGGTGATGTGGGTGTGTGTTTTATATTGTATTGAGTGTGTGGGAGTGGTGTGTGTATGTGTACCAGGTGTGTGTATTTAGAATTGTCCAATGTGGCTGTGTTTTGGAGATGTGTGTGTATTTTGAGCGCGGCGGTGTGTACCGCCAATGGAATACCGCGGTTGAAAGACCGCCGCGTGGATTTGTGGGTCATGATAGTGGGTCATGATAGTGTGGGCGTATTTCTGTTGGTGTGATGGTGGAGTTTTTTTTTTACCAGTTTATCACTGACCTTTGGTGTGGCGGATTTGTGTGGGTGTCTGAATTTTGGCGGATTCCGAGCTGTGGGTCATAATAGCTGTGGCGGAATTCCGCTGCTGCGGCGGTTTGTTGGCGGTCTTCTGCATGGCGGTAAGCGGCTTTTACCGCCAATGTTGTAATGAGGGCCTATGTCTTTAATTTATATATAGATTTAAAAAGATGACGCAGTGCGCAATATGGGATTTAGTGCCCTAATGAAGGTGGCTGGGAATATTATGAATGTATTTGAAAGTGCAAGTCTATTGAAACGCGAGTCGGTAGATCTGATGATCCACTAAGACAGTAAGGACTATCTACCAATTGGCAGCAAGGAGGATTTACCAATTGATGAGGAAAGATTTTGTTGATGAGAGCTTTCATCCAAAAACGAACTGGATTTAGCTAGAATTTATGTTCATATTATGAGCAACGATCCCTGTGATATTAAGCATTATATCTATGAAATGGGCTTGTTTAAAGCTCACTATTGGAGAGAATTAAAAAATTCTGTATATATGGGTGTGATGTCTTAATTCGTTATTTATCTGATATTTATATTTGAGATTTTTTTATATACATCTGTTGTTTGTAAATATCATTGTTTATGAATTTGTTTGTCTTTCTGGTGTCTTGGTATTGTTTATATGATTGTTTTATGTGCAGTTGGTTGTTCATGGTCCTAGTGTGTTGATTTATATGTTTATTTGTGAAGGTCTTGCGTTTGAGGGTTTGAGGGCCTTTGAGTTGACAGGGGTTGATGGTTTATTTTAGAAACTGTATAGTTTAAAAACAATGATGTATATATATATATATATATATATATATATATATATATATATATATACACACATATATTTGTGTTTGGACTAATACATTTTTGAATATCAGTTAGGCCTTTTTGAAAACAGTTTGTTTTATGGAATTGACAGGAGAGTGATGTACGTCTTACTTATTGTATGTTTCCCTGAATCTCTCTCCTTATTCGCATAGGGACCCTGTACCTTTCCTTGGTTCATTCACTCCAGGCGCCTCACCCCCTAACCCTGCTAACCCCACTGCCCTAAGTGAGAAGGCTATTTACTCTCTGAGAAATATCTCTGTGGATCACAAATTACTATTCAAGGCCGTGCAGGGCAGCCATCTGTTACAGATGGTGGCCTACCTGGAAGGCATCCACAGTGGTATATCTGCCATATAGAGATATTTTCAGGCTATGGCCTCCTGGCAGCCTTTCACCCATTCCAAACTCCCACTCTACCGCCTGCTTCTTCCCATCCAATTTCCCTATTCCCATGCCTGTCCCAAGTACACTCACACATAAGCACGCACACCCTTCCAGCCCCAAGCAGCAGACACAAATAAAAACCATTTAACACACCCACAGAACCATTCACCATCCCCAACATACCCCCAGACACTACACCCACAAACCCACCAATCACTCCCAACATACCCCGGACACCACACCCACAGAGCCATTTACCACCCCAACATACCCCCAGACACCACACTCTCACCACAAGACCCATCCACAACACCCAGCATTACCCTGACACCATACCCACAGACCCATTCACCATCCCCAGCATTACCCCAGATACCACACTCACACCACCAGACCCATCCACAACCCCCAGCATATCTAGCATGTTCACATCAATTACCACAAAAAACTATCTCCCATATGTACCCCACACAACAGACACCTACAAAGCATAAACAAAATACTACAGACACCAGCATCAAAAACACACCCAACCTCATCTAACACTTCTTCTCCCTCTAGCTCCCAACCCTTAATCCTTCAAGAACACTCTACCCATTTTCCCAGGGAAAGCTTGTTATTTGACCTTAACCGTAACCCTGTCAAAATGACCCCCCTTCTCCCAAAGCTACTCTTCCACACCCAACCCTTCCCGTTCACATCAAAATCCTCCCCTGAGAAACCTCACCCCCCACCACCAAACCCAGCCATACCCTACAGAAAACCAGAACTAGGGACACCCCTTCCAAAGACAGTAACAGCCCTCCCAAAGCTAAGTACACCCCTCCCAAAGTCAGGCCCACCCCTCCAAAAACCGAACCCACCCATCCCAAAACAGACCCCATCCCTCCCAAATGAAATAATTGAGGTGCCTGGACTACCCACTAAATGTCCCTTCCTGAGGGAGTTCCCAGGGCAATGTCAAGAAAGCAGGTTTTTATGGCACAGCAGTGTGCTGGACCACAGACTGTAACTTTGGAAGGGCCATTGGCCTTTACTTTACTACATGTGTTAATTGTTTAAAATATAAAAAATGATAGTTTTAATACACATTAGTCATACCATTACTTTTTTACCATTTTGATGTTCAAGGATACTTTGGACTGTGTGACTGCAGATGTGCTCGTTTCACCCTGATTAATGACACATTTGATGTGGTGAGCTTTATCTGATCTTAGAACCAGTGCTGTAGTCACCTAGGACAAGTGGAAAAGTTCAATGGATGGATATGTGGGATGGATTCCAATTGGTGCTGACATTACATTGGGTAGTATTTCAGATGGTAAGTATTTCATCTTGGCTTGGCCAATGTCAACATCATTTGGGTTGCATTTCTGCCTATGATGTAGGTTGGATATGTGTGATGTGTGCAAGCAGGAGATTTCTTTTTCCATACATGGAGGGTGTTTAATTGTCATACCTTTGTGGACATATAATGGGCATGTGCCTATTGTTGTGTGTGTACCTTAAACCTACTTTATATAAATGAGAGACAAATGCTGTGCTTGCCTTCATGATTTGCAGTTAAACATTTCCAACATATACTTGTACTTGGCCATGCTATTGGTTGTTCCTGATATAGTTCAAGCCACGGGTCCTGTGCATACAGAGGTTTAGAGGCATATGCAAAATGATTTGTGGCCCAGGCTTTCAGGGGTCTCCTTTGTAGGTAGAGGCCTACCTATTCTTTAGAAAGCCTATACACTTGGAACTTTGAATGATTCTCACACTGATTATTTTGAATACCATGTGCCGAACATTACATTTAAATGTGGTTGATATGTGAGAGTCCATTGAAGAGAGTTAGCAGAGGAGGTGTGTTTCCAGTTTCCTTTCACATCCATACAGATGTATCTTTGATGTCACAACAGGACCTAACATGTGAGCAAAGTCAGGGTGTCACAAAGATTAATAAGTGTGTAATTGATAAGGAGGTGCTGTTGTGTGACAGAATTGAATGCATACATCACTATCTCTGATTTTGAGATGTGCACACATGTTTACTTTTGTAGAGTGTGCTTGTAAAGTGACCATGCCAAAGAGGTCATTATAGAGCTGTATGGATGATACAGTCCTTGGGATACAGGTTTGGGGGTGAATGGTTGCCTGTGATGTAGATGCAATAGGGCTGGGAGGCTGACAGTTGTTGAATGACCAGATGTCCCTGATGGGCCAGCTTCATCTTCAGTGTCCACACATCCAGGGGTGTTGGCCTCACTGAGGCTTCATCCAGAGGGGTTGTGGCAGTCTGTGGTATCCTGCCCATGGTGACTTTTGCAAGGTCACCTGTGGGAGAAGGAGAACACAGAGTGGCTGTTACATTTAGGCTATTATTGATGTTATGTGAAATGCAGACAGTGCTTTGACATAATCATCAGAAATGACAATGACAGCTGCTTCATAATCTTGCTTTGTGCAACATGAGACTCTGTAATTTCAATACCGTACACCATGCTTGTAGCTGTTAAATGATGTTGGTAGTGATTGGACTGTTGCTACCATCTTATATTGTCTGATTATTGACATGGGTATTCATCTTTGTTGCCTACTGAAGTGTCTGACATGTTACATTGCACAAGACAGAGGTGTAAAATGCACAACAGTGTCAGAGTAGTGACACGGTATGGGAGTAAGCAATAAACATTTAACTGTAACTGGATATACTTCATGTGCATTCACTTTGGCATCTAGATCTCACCCCCCAGGGGAGCATATTTCAATCTTAGGAATCTTTATTCTAAGGACATTGTGATCTGGCACTCAGCTATAGCTGTGTTGTGCTTGTGATTAATTTGGGAGTGGGCCATGGCATTGCTGTCATTGTCATTCTTTGTTTCACACTTGCACAATCAAGATGGCTTATATTGGTAGTTAGTGACATAAGCATGACATCTCACATTTGGCGCACTGTTCGGATTTTCAAAATGGTGGGATATTGCATTCTGGAAATTGTAATACTATCAGTTACCAGTATTTCACATGCCATTTCCAAGGGCCGTGAAGCTAGGTGAGTATAGTTGACATGTGGCATGCTAGAGAGTGGGATTGGAACATTTGGACAGAGGTGTAGTGGGTGGTACCTGAATTGAGGTGGGATAAGGTGGTTGGGAGCATGCATGACATGACAATTGGTTGACCTGGATTTTGTGGGGACTTACCAGACTCCAGTCCCCCAGGTATTTCTGTCAGGCCCTTAGGAAGCAGTATGTTCAAAACCTTCTCCTCCTATGATATGAAAGTAGGGGGAGGAGGTCGGGCCCACTAACAGTCTTGAGTACCACCATCTGGCACCTGGATGTCATGGAACATGCCTTACCCCTGAGGTCGCTCCACCTCTTCCTCATGTCCTCCCTTGTGTGTGGATAGCTGCCTTCAGAATTGACCCTATCGACTATTCTTTGCCACAACTCAATTTTCCTGGCAATTGTTGTTTGCTTGACCTGTGCTCTACCATGACCCTCAACTCCTCACCTGTGAAATGTTTTTTTTTTTGTGGGGACATGTTAGTGAAGATGTGTAGTAGTGTTTAATGAAAAATGACTGCATTAAAAGGTAAATGGTAAGGTGTAGGTGATGTGCATGGGTAATGGTTGTTGTGGATTGTGTGTGGTAGTAAAATGCATGTTGTGCGGGGGTGTGATATGTGCATAGTGAAATGTATGTGGATTCCTAATGTTGGTTTTTCTATTTCTGTGAACGATTTAGCTTCTCTGTGGCTGTGTGTGGCGTTCATTTTGCAACAGATTGTGGGTTGTGTAGGGGTGTGTTAAATTATGCAGTCTGTAAGTGTGATGGGTGTGTGTCAAGTGTGGAGTATTCAAACTATCCACTGTGGTGCTGTGTTCATTGTGATATGAGTTGAGACCGCCGCTGTTCACATCGCAAATGGTTTTCAGACATGGAAGAACCACTGTTGTGATTTGTAGATTGTAACCTGAAAGCTGGATTTATGTTGGGCTGGCGGTGCTGGTGGTGAGACCACCTCTGTTCCGTCCTCCAGTGTCCTGGCGGTTTCAGAAATTTTGCTGTTTTTTGTCAGACTTCTCAGTGTAACTCTTAATACGGCAGTCAGGTTACCACCAACTTGGCGGTCTTTTGGTGGCCACCACCACGGCGTTCTTACTGTCAGGCCGCCAAACCAACAATGAGGCCCACAATCTTTCCTTTTACCTCTCTAAACTGTGCTTCATGTGGGGTTTACTGGGAAAGATCTGTGTCATTCAAGCCTTAGCCTTCTCCAGATTAATTTACTGATCATTTGTCTTCTTCAGTTCTTCATTGAAGTCCATAATTCATCAAATTAAAGGAAACACTCTCTGTGCCATTTGGAAAGCCATGTACCTTAGCTCTCCCAAATACCTTACTAATCTGTTTACTCCAAGTAAGGCAAAAATAAATCTGTCGTCTAGCAAAGATTTCAAGATCAACAGTGCAAAATGGAGAAGGAAATGCATTGAAGGGAAACAATTTCCCTCATGAGGTACTGAGTTATGGAACTGTTCTTCCTCCTGCCAGTGAACATCCCATGTTCCTCTAGACCTCCAAATCTAAGCCCAAAATATTCTCAATTAACATCATCTATCTGGATAAATATTAACCCCACATCTGTCCTTTCCTATCTGCATATGCTTGTTAAGTTCAAGAGCTACCTTGCCTCCAAATGATCTGCAGTCCTTCTATTTTCCCTCTTTTTTTCCCTTCAAATGTTTCTCATTCTCAATTACTGCCCTCTCCCTTCCTCACACCTAGAAACTATCTGGTATGAGTTGTACATGGTAAATAAATAACAAAATAAATGAACAAAAATACGATACATATACAATGTTCCCCTGCATGTTACTGTTGTGCCACTCCTACGATGAGTTCCAAGGAATTGTCTTTCAGTACCAGTTGTTGGGCATGTGAGTTGCTTTACTTACTTGGCTTGGCTGGAGTACAGTTAGGCTTGTTTTGTCACAAGTACTACCTATTGTTATTGTATTTTGTGAATTACAATTGTGCTACTGTTTTGTGGGTGTGTTTTGCATTAACAACTCACTCCCAAAACCTGTTTTTGAATTTATCCATTCCTATGTTGAAGTAATTACTCCCCATTTTCCCAACCACCTGCCAACCCTTGTCCCTCCTGTATTTACTACTTAGTCCAATATTTACATATGCAGAGACCTCCACCACCAGGGGAGGCATTTTCCCTTGAGAAAAGATAGAAGAGGCATGAGTGAAGATCTCTGAGCAGAGGTGATTGCAAAATACTGCGAAATAGCTTTCATTAACATCCCACAAAGACTTTTCCAAACTATTACTTTTTAACCTATAACCCTCACTTTCGGAAACGTAAGCCTCTTCCAGGAAAACAATGTTAGACTTATGCTGGATGAATGTGCATATTGTTTTGCGTGTATACATTTTCACACCAAGTGAACAGAAGAGCCAAGAAAAAAGGTATATCAAAAATGTACAAGGAGTATACAAGTATCATACAAGGGGTAAACTCTTGCGTACAAACTACAGCACCGGAGAATGGGGGATAGAAGGAGAAGAAAGAAAATTAATAGGAGAAAAGCGGTACAGGCCAAGCCCTCAAGGACCAACAGACATAACTCTATAGGTGATGAAAAAAAGGAGTGAAGAACCAGTAATGATGATTGCACATCTTCACTTCATGCAGATCTAAGACATTGGCCCTCATTACAACATTGGCGGTAAAAGCCGCTTACCGCCCTGCAGAAGACCGCCAACACCCCGCCGCGGCCGCGAAATTCCACCACAGCTATTTTGACCCACAGTTCAGAATCTGCCAAAATTCAGACACCCACACAAGTCCGCCACACCAAAGGTCAGTGATAAACTAGCTATAGCAAACCCTCCACCGTCACGCCAACAGAAATACGCCCACACTATCACGACCCACGAATCCACGCAGCTGTCTTTCAACCGCGGTATTCCATTGGTGGTACACACCGCCGCGCTCAAAATACACACACATCTCCAAAACACAGCCACATTGGAATATTCGAAATACGCACACCTGATACACATATACACACCACTCCCACACACCCAATACAATATAAAACACACACCCACATCACCCACAAACCCCTACTACCAAAAATTCCAAAAGAAGGCCAGAGAGAGACAGCACCAGCAAAAACAACAGCATCCATAGGCACACAACACCATTACCCACAGAACTTCCACGCACCTCACACAACACACCACTACATATCAGCACACTTATCACCACACACTCCACCCCACACATCACCTACACCACCCCATGGCACGCCAAAGACATCCCAGGTTCTCGGAAGAGGAGCTCAGGGTCATGGTGGAGGAAATCGTCCTGGTAGAGCCACAACTATTCAGATCACAGGTGCAGCACACCTCAATTGAAAGGAATATGGAGCTATGGTGAAGAATCGTGGACAGGGTCAACGCAGTGGGACAGCACCCAAGAATCGAGAGGACATCAGGAAGAGGTGGAACGACCTACGGGGGAAGGTGCGTTCCATGGTCTCAAGACACCACCTGGCCGTTCAGCGGACTGGCGGCGGACCCCCACCTCCTCCCGCACAACTAACAACATGGGAGGAGCAGGTCTTGGTGATTCTGCATCCTGAGGGCCTCGCAGGAGTAGGTGGAGGAATGGACTCTGGTAAGTCAAATCTTAACTATTACATCCCCCACCCTACCTGCATGCCAGCACATACCCACACCCACACCCTCACCCCCATCACTCTAACTCCTCACAAATGTCCCTACATCACAAACCACACATCCTAACACCAAGCCCTGCAGGCAACAACAAAGCATGAACACCCATCACCAATCCATGCCCACTGCACATACCCATACAACCCCCTAAACCATCATCACACAAGGTCCCACACAGGAATGTAAGCACTGGGGTACACGGTCACCCACCCATTGCACACCATGCCACACACAGATGTAATAAACATCCTTTTATACCCCTGCAGGACCCCTACCCACGTCACTGGACAGGAGGGTCCACACATGTCCACACCACCAACAGAAGAGGCCCACAGTGATGACAGCAGGTCTGTCCAACTGGATCTAGATGACCAGCCTGGCCCATCGGGGACCTCTGGACAGTCGGTCTCCCTGACACAGTCACAGGCCACTACAGACCTTCCCCCCTCTGGAAACACCAGCACAGCACCCAACCAGCGGGCCCATACCTCCGTCCCCAGGACCCGTCTATCAGCAGTGTGTCCACCACTACAGGGAACCCAGGCTAACCCACCACCCCAACAATAACAGAGACCTGGGGGCAGTGGCAGTGGGCACACGGTCCAGGGGACGGAGGCCCAGGAACACAGGGGAACTGGGAGGGCTGCTGTGCGACAGGGGGCGGACAGGCCAAGTGAACCCACTCTCCATGAGGCCCTCTACTCCATCATGGGAGCCTACCACCACTCCCAGGAGACGATGGCAACGGTACTGGCCAAGTTTCAGGAGATCCAGCGCCTGCAGGAGGAACAGTATATGGGCTTCAGGGAGGAACTCAGAACCATCAGCTCCACCCTGGGCACTATCATAAGGGTGCTGAAGGAACTTGTGAACACTAGGAGGGACACTGTGGCACTACAAGGGGCCCCTGACACTAGCATGGACGATGAACTGCCCACCACCTCCTCCTGCGCTAGTGGACAGGACGCCCCGCCACAGGACCACCACACCAACACCCCACCCCCTGCAGAGGGAGAACCACCCCACAAATGGTCCCTGAGATCCAGGACAAAGACAGAGCACAATGCCAAGACCCCCGCCAAGAAATGAGACCACCCTGATTGTCATCCTACTGTCCCACTTTGTCACCCTGTCCATACTTAAACTGCCCCAGCTCAACTTCCTATGCCAATATGGGCAATGCACCTGTGAGACAAAAAGACTGGACTCTGCCATGAACATTCCTCCGCCATCACCCCTCACCATTTTACTACCCCCTCCAATATTGAGCACTTAAATAAACACACTTAAAGCACAAAACAATCTGGAGTCTGTCTGTGATTTCGAAATAGTGTATTAGCAATTACAGTGACAAAATGCTCTTATAATTGTAATGTCAACATACCTATGTCACGCAGCTCTAGTGGATGAGGAATCTAAGCAGATGTCACACAGTGGGACCCACATCTGTGAAATCGTAAGGGAAAGTGACAACTCAGTGACAACACACTGGGTGAAAAGGACAGACAGTAGAGAGGTAGTAGTGTTAAAGTACATGTAGTAGGCAGGTCTGTACTCTTACCTGTGTCCCACTGGAAATATTGCTGGATCACTGAGTCCCTGTTGTTCATGTCTTCTTCCTCTGCTTCCTCGTCTTCACTGTCCACCGGCTCCACAGCTGCCACAGCACCGCCATCTCGACCATCCTCTGCAGAAAAGGCACCTGTCGTCACAAAGCCAAGTAGTGAAGCATACAGCGGGCCACGATGATCTGGCACACCTTCTTTGGTGAGTAGAATAGGGAACCACCTGTCATATGGAGGCACCGGAACCTGGCCTTCAGGAGGCCGAAGGTCCGCTCGATCACCCTCCTAGTTCACCCATGGGCCTCATTGTAGCGTTCCTCTGCCCTTGTCCTGGGATTCCTCACTGGGGTCAGTAGCCATGACAGGTTGGGGTAACCAGAGTCACCTGCAAATGGCGAGGGACAACTGTTAGACATGCACTAACCTGTAGGGATATCTCCAGACCCAGACAACCATTCCCAATGTCTTGCTCCCAGGTGCTCACCTAATAGCCACACACGGTGCATCTGGAGTTGCCCCATCACATAAGGGATGCTGCTATTCCACATGATATAGGCGTCATGCACTGAACCAGGGAACATGGCATTCACATGGGAGATGTACTGGTCGGCCAAACATACCATCTGTACATTCACTGAATGATAACTCTTACTGTTTCTGTACACCTATTCACTCCTGTGGAGGGGACCAAAGCCACATGGGTCCCATCAATGGAACCTATGATGTTGGTGATATGTCCCAGGGCATAGAAATCACCTTTCACTGTAGGCAAATCCTCCACCTGAGGGAAAACGATGTAGCTCCGCATGTGTTTCAGAAGGGCAGACAACACTCTGGAGAACACGTTGGAAAACATAGGCTGGGACATCCCTGATGCTATGGCCACTGTTGTTTGAAATGACCCACTTGCAAGGAAATGGAGCACTGACAGCACCTGTACTTGAGGGGGGATTCCTGTGGGATGGCGGATTGCTGACATCAAGTCTGGCTCCAACTGGGTACACAGTTCCTGGATTGTGGCACGGTCAAGCCTGTATGTGATAATCACGTCGCTCCTCCATTGTCGACAGGTCCAGCAACGGTCGGTACACCGGAGGATGTCGCCATCTCCTCACATGTCCCAGCGGACAGTGCCTATGAAGGACAACAGCGAGCACAGAGTCAAACAACTCAGAGGTACGTACCCACAGTTTACACAGAACACCATTCATACACAGAAGGTGGCCTTTATGTGTGTTGAGTCTAGGCCTAGGTATGTGTGACGCAGTTGGAATATAATCCATGTGGGCCACTGAAATGGCGGATGCCCGACCTCTAAAGTGGGACAATGGGATGTGAGGTAACTGCGTTGGCATTGTACACCGTCGCGGTAGGCGGTCGAAGACTACGGCGCAATGCTGCATTGGTTAGCATTGGACCCTATGGGTCCCAAGAGCCAATGACGATGTACGCCAGCGGTGACAGTACGTACCGCTGCGGACGTGACCGCCATTTTCTATCTGTTCAATCACTCGATACCTGATCTTCGACAGGAGAGGACCTACACAGCAAGTGCTGCTGTGACCTCGGTCTGGAAGAGACAATGGCTCGAGTGTCTGGGGAAAGGGCCCCTGCCTTCACATCGGAGGAGTTGGAGAAACTCATGGATGGGGTCCTCCCCCAGTACACGCTACTCTACGGTCCTCCAGACAAACAGGTAAGCACACTGAGAGCATGCTGTATGGGCTATGCCTGTGTGGAGAGGGCTGGATGTAAGAAGGAAGGGGAGAGAGTGTGGCGTGCATGAAACGACAGTGAATGCATGTGCCACATGGCAAGGGTAGGGATGGGGGTCAATCACTTTGACGGTGCAGTTGGTAATAACTTACTCTTCCCCCTGTACATTTCATGTAGGTCAGCGCCCACCAGAAAAAACATATTTGGCATGCCATCACCAAGGACGTCCGGACCCTGGGGGTCTACCACGGACGGAGCACCCACTGCTGGAAAAGATGGGAGGACATTCGCCGCTGGAGCAAGAAGACGGCGGAGGCTCAGCTGGGGATGGCCTCCCAACGTGGGAGGGGTGGCCGTCTCACCATTACCCCCCTGATGTTCAGGATCCTGGCGGTGGCCTACCCGGAGTAACAAGGGTGTGAGTACACTCTCATTCTGCTGGCTTTGTGCGCAGTGAAGGGGTCTGGGTGGGGGAGGTGGGCTGTGGGTTTCCCTAGGGCAGGGCGAGTTCCGTAGGCAAGGTCCCTCCGTAAGGCAGGCCATGTGGCACCCCACACCACCTCTGTAGAGTGCCAAGTACATCTAGTCATGCCCCTGTGTCATCTATGTGTGCAGCTGTCGTCCATAGCCTTGTAGGCCATTTCCCAGGAATTGAACAGTGGAGCCCAAGAGCGCGGCGTAGTGCAGGGGGCTTCTGTGTCTGTCGTGTCCGCCAACGGTAGCGGTAATGCATGCACTCAACATTACTTTCTTCTGTCGTCCCCCCCTTTTTGTGGTCTCCCTGTTCTTGTGTGTATTAGCATCATCAGGCGGAGGAGCAGTGGCACCGGAGCACCAGGGGGCTGCATCCCACATGGCCATGGAGGGCCACACTACGGACTCGGAGTTCACCAGTGGGACTGAGGGCGAGGGGAGCTCCACGGCGGGGACAGGAGCTGACACCAGTGACACAGACTCGTCCTCTGATGGGAGCTCCCTTGTGGTGGTGGCAAAATCAGTGCCCCCCCATCTACAGGTACAGCCGACACCCCCCCTTCCAGCACCACCCTCCTAGCAGCCCCTCAGCCTTCGCCCGTGCCCGCTCACCCGGGAGGGTGGGCATCACCTTCGCCCTGCCCCAGTCACCCCTGCTGCCCTCAGTGAGGAGGCCATTGACCTCCTCAGGTCCCTCACTATTGGGCAGTCTACCATTTTGAATGCCATCCAGGGTGTAGAAAGGCAGTTGCAACAAACAAATGCATTCCTGGAGGGCATTCATTCTGGTCAGGCGGCCCTTCAGCGAGCTTTTCAGACTCTGGCCTCAGCACTGATGGCAGCCATTGTCCCTGTCTCTAGCCTCTCCCCTCCAACTTCCTCCACCCCGACCCAATCCCCTATACCTCAGTCTATCCCAAGCACACCTACAGACCAGCATGAACACACCTAAACACACAAGGGAAGCTCAGGCAAACATAAGCACCACACATCCGACAGGCACTCACGCAAGCATCACACACATGCAGACACACCAACATCCACTGCCTCCACTGTGTCCTCCTCCTCCTCGTCTCCCTCCTACCTCCCAGTCTCATCTACACTCACACTTGCATGCACTACCTCTACAGCCACTACGTCCCTCTCCAGCACACCCACCACCACCACACCCCGCTCACGTGCAGTCACCACCCCCACTACCATTCACACGTCCCCTGTGTCCTCTCCCAGTGTGTCTGTGACGACCCCTCCCAAGACACACAAATGCAGGCACACACCCACCCAACAGCCATCCACCTCACCACAGCCTCCAGCGCATGCACCTTCACCCAAAGTCAGCAAACAAACACCTCCTACAACCACCACCTCTTCCTCCACTCCCATACCCCCTCCAGCTACCCGTCCCAGTGCCTCCAAAAACCTTTTCCTGTCCAACCTTGACCTCTTTCCCACACCTCCTCCACCCCGTCCGTCTCCTAGGGCCCAAACTAGCACCTCAGCCACAAGATCTCCGGGACCATTGGTGCCTGTAGTCACCGGAATCTGGAGTGCACCGGCCACCAGGGCAGCCAGTGTGGCACGGAGCCACAGCACGGACAGTCCCCCACCTGTGAAGCATCAGAAGTTGGCCAGTGCCCGGCAGGAGAGGGGGAAGACTCCAACCACCAAAGCCGCTCCCAGGGGTCCTGATGGGAGTGTGGACTCAGCTGTGACACCCTCTAAGGTGGGGAAGGGCCACAAGAAACCAGGAAAGTCTGGTAAGAGCAGCACGGTGGAGAAGACCGCCATCATCCCCGCTGCCCTGGAGGCCACCTCCAGCACCAGCCCAGCTGCCCAGGACAGGACCGCAGCACAAGCCCACCTGCCCAGGACAGGACTGCCAGCACAAGCCCACCTGCCCAGGACAGGACCGCCAGCACAATCCCACCTGCCCAGGACAGGTCCGCCAGCACAATCCTAGCTGCCCAGGACAGGACCGCCAGCACAAGCCCAGCTGCCCAGGACAGGACCGCCAGCACATGCCCAGCTGCCCAGGACAGGACCGCCAGCACAAGCCCAGCTGCCCAGGACAGGACCGCCAGCATAAGCCCAGCTGCCCAGGAGGCCACCGCCAGCAAAAGCCCAGCTGGGCCATGAAGGACCACCGACAGCTGAGTCCCTGCAATGGAGACCGCCGCCTCAAGCACCGCTGCACAGGGCACCGCCATCTCAAGCACCGCTGAACAGGGCACCGCCGTCTCAAGCACCGCTGAACAGGGCTCCACCATCTCAAGCACCGCTGAACAGGGCACCGCCGTCTCAAGCACCGCTGGCCCATGAGCGGCAAGGGCACTGACACAACTGAGTCCATCACAGTTTGAATGATGCACTCTGGGCACCATGCCCCCTCCAGAACCAGTGGAGACTGTCATCCACTACCTCTGTCCTTAGCAGGATGAAGCACTCTGGGCACCATGCCACCTCCTGGGCACCATGCCCCCTCCAGAACCAGAGGAGACTGTCATCCACTACCTCTGTCCTTAGCAGGATGAAGCAATCTGGGCACCATGCCCCCTTCAGAACCAGTGGAGACTGTCATCCACTTGAGAGACTGTGGCTTTGCACTCCCCAGGATTGAACAGTGGGCAAACCACCCACTGTAGAGACTTGTGGGACTGTGGCTTTGCACTCCCCAGGATTTAACAGTGGGCAACCCACCCACTGTAGAGACTTGTGAGACTATGGCTTTGCACTCCCAGGATTGAACAGTAGGCAAACCACGCACTGTGGAGACTTGTGAGACTGTGGCTTTGCACTCCCCAGGATTGAACAGTGGGCAAACCACCCACTGTAGAGACTTGTGAGACTGTGGCTTTGCACTCCCCAGGATTGAACAGTGGGCAAACAACCCACTGTAGAGACTTGTGAGACTGTGGCTTTGCACTCCCCAGGATTGAACAGTGAGCATGTGGCCCCCTCGTGGATTTGGCGTTGTGCACTCAAGCAGCTGAGGTGCCCCCCCTTTCCCTCCCCCTGAGGTGCCTGTTAAGTTACTCTCTGATGCCCCTGCAGTGTTCTCTCCGTCATGGTCGGGGATCTTGTGTGGGCCTTGCCCATACCGTGTGGTCCCAGTGTTCCTCGGACTTTCTTAGAGCACTACCTGGACTACTATGCTTGGTATATATTCTGTACATGGTGTATATATATGTTTCTGCCTACTTGCTTTTAATATATTACAATGGTTACACTCATTTTCTATTGTCTTTGCATTCTTCTGGGGGGTTTTGGGGGTGTAACTGTGATGTATGAATATTGTAATTGTATTGTATTGTAATCGCATTTATATAGCGCTTACTACCCCTGACGAGGCGTCGAAGCGCTTTTTTCTATGAGTAGCACACTGCTCCGGAACACAACAAGAATTAGTGATGGATTAGTATCATTTAATAATGAGTACAGTTTTAGTTTTATTATGAGTTCATTTGAGCCGCGGATATGAGAGTTTGTTAGTTAGATTGACTGGAGTAATGGAGGGGTGGAGGAGGAAAGAAATCCAGAAGTGTTAATATCCTTCATTTACTCAATCCAAAGGCTTGGGATGAATAAAGGGGGGTGGGGGTGGGGGGGGAGAGTATGTGGAAGGGTTAGGGAGAGCATAGTAGCAGGGTGAGATGAATGCAGGAGAATTTAGTAGGGTTGTGTGGGAGGTCACAGAGGTAGAGTGAGGTTTGGTGAGTTAGATGTGGAGGTGGAGGGAAGAGCTTAGGCAGAGATATTTAGGAGATGAAAGTGGTCGAAGGGATTTGGGATGAGTCAGAGTGAGAATGGAGGATAGTTTGATAGAGACATTACATAAGAGTGATGAAAAATGAGAGCAGAAATTCATAGATATCTAGTATAACAACCCAAAAACCAGGAGCCATGCAATGATCCACAAACATGCCAAGCACAGAAACAACATATACGTATACATACACATATATATATATATATATATATATATATATATATATATATATATATATATATTTATTTATATTTATACACACACACATGAATACACACACATATGCACATACAATACATAATTAGAATCATGGGTAAAAAATACTTAGTCTGACAGGTTTAAAAGAGTGTGTTTGTATTTTATTGTTATGACAGTAGCAATACATATTTTCCAAAGAAACTATAAATAAATAGAAATATACATATAATCTGAAAAAATATTTATCCACATAGGCATATGCAGTTCATAGTTGTTTGAAAAAGGTGGTTACGAAGGAAAGAGCCAACTCTTGAGTAGTTTTCTGAAAACAAGAAAGTTATCTGTGCCTCTTATAGTTGGGGGTAATGAATTCCATAGTTTGGCTGCTTGGACGGAGAAGGATGTACCACCTACAGTCTTTTTCTTGTATGGTGGTGTTCTAAGGCGGGGTGCCAGTCTTGAGCGGAGGGTTCTTTGTTGGATGTATTTGGTAATTTTCTTTCTGATAAAAAGAGGTCCTGTTCCATGTATAGCTTTGTGGGTGATACAAAGCAGTTTGAAAGTGCATCTTCTGGCAACGGGTAACCAGTGTAGTGCTCTCAAGGCAGGGGAGATGTGGGCTTGCGGCTTTATATGTAGTAGTAGCCTGGCTGCGGAATTCTGGATACGTTGTAGTTTTTTCATAACAGATAGAGATGATCCATGGTAGAGGCTATTGGCATAATCCAGTTTGGATAATACAAGTGAGATAGTAGCTTGCACCTTGTGTGGAAATCCGAGGTGGGGGAAGATGCGTCGCAAAGTCTTTAAGGTGATGAAGCTTGTGCGTGCTAATTTGTCTACTTGGGCATTCATAGTTAGCTTGGAATCCATGGTGATTCCTAGGTTTTTCACTTCCTTGGATAATTGAGGAGGTGGTCCGAGATCTTCAGGCCAGACGCACAGAGGGTCATAATGTTTCCAGTCACCACATATGAGTATTTCTGTTTTGGAGGTATTTAGTTTGAGATGGCTCCAGGTCATCCACTGATCAACGGCTCTGAGGCAACTGAAGATTTGTGAGTTTTCAATGTTTTTGGGGTCTTCTAATTGAAGTAGTATTTGTGTGTCATCTGCATAGTTGTAGCATGTGAGATGGAAATCATTGATCAGTTCTGGTAAAGATATCATGTAGATGTTAAAAAGCAAAGGTGAGATGATTGACCCTTGGGGGACCCCTGTTTTTGTGAGGTAGGGTTTGGACGAGAAGGGGGGCGAGTGGATGATATTCGCTCTTTTTTGGAGATAGGAAAATCCAGTTGAGAGCAATCCCTTGTATGCCGGCTTTGTGTGTGTGTTGTAGTGGGTGAGGGTGGGGGTGTTGCGTGTTGTGTGTCACTGTTTTTTCCCTCCCCCCTCCCCTGTGTCGTAGGTGCAGTACTCACCGTGGTCTTCGCCGCAGGCGTTCATGCTCCTGGTAGAGGAGCAGGAAGACTATTGCAGGTAGAATTTGGAGTTCCGGATTCATGGTGTCCTCGTTCCTCGTGGGGTGTGTAGAGGTGAGCGTTTTTCCTTCGGGATTCCTGTTTCCGCCGTGTTTTTATCCGCGGTGAATTGTCTCCCGCATATCTGTTGGCGGTGACCGCCGTGCTGTTTGTTTGTACCGCCGTAGTGGTCGGAGTGTTAAAGTTACTGTCTTTGTTAGCAGTTTCCACCACAGTTGTAATTGCAAATTGTTTGCCGCCGGCCTGTTGGCGGTCTTACCGCCGCTTTAACACCGACTGCCAGGGTTGTAATGACCACCATTATTTTAACAAAAAATGAAATCAAACAATGATCACCACAAAACTGAAATCTGCTTTTGCTGGAAGTGACTTAATATGTCAAACAAAGCACAGAATACAACCAATGTTCGCACAGCACAGTTTAGAAGGCAGCCATGGTTTTAATCCATAATGCTAGACTTTGATGGTGGAAATGGCACAAGTCAAAACGTAGCAGTGCTGAAATTGCACTGTCAATCAGGCAATGGTTACTTCATTGAAAGTAAAGTGGGCCAAAGTAAAATAATGCATACATACTTATACACGTTGTCCACATAATATCATAAGGTTATGTGCATTATTCAAAACATTTACCCATTTTGCAAATTGGGATTAAAACGTTTTTCATTTATTGTCACATTTTTTTTCTGCTACATAATATTAGTTTACTATAATCTGTTCACTTGGGCACCTTCAATTCATAATGTGGTAAGGGGAGCGTATTTTATTGAAGTATTAAGGCCTCCATTATGAGGTTTCATTAAATTATGATCTCTATGCAAATAACTGTGTGTGACTAGAATGCACTTACAAGTTGTTTGATGATTATCACATCCAGTAATGAACAGGTTGCATTAAGACTGCATCATCTGAACCCCCCCACCCTGATAAACCTAAGCAGGTCAAACCACTTGGAATTAAACAGTATGTGAGGGGTGGGAAACGCCAGATAAAAATCAGGACTTGATGGGGAAGCAACCAAAATATGGATGTCAAGCACCAATTTTGTTTGCATAACTCCTAGGACGTGTTATTTAATACACCTTTCATTTTACTGGGTGCAATAAATTGCCCATACACCTCGTAATTGAGGTCTGAGATGTCAGCTTTGTACAAAGACTTGATTCAAGAAACAATTGTTATGAAAAGGAGAAAGAGGAACAATGTCATCTGCATCACTATTTCTGCATTTGTACTGTAATTGAGCAGAATAGTTTACTGAATTCCACGTGTGAACGCTTCCTTATTGGTGTATCTCTGACACAATATTGAGATAAACAATATCTTTGGACACAAATATTGCGTAAAAAATATTGTTTACCAAAATATTGTGTCTCTACACTCATAATGGTTAGTACAAAGACATCAGAAATAAAACATAGTTTACCATTATCCTCTATAAACATACAAAAATATTGTTCACTTTGGTGTGTGTGTGTGTGTATTTACATGTATATATATATATGTGTGTGTGTGTAAAGTTTAAAGTAGTAAATCTTACATTTCAGAATACAACATTAATATAATGTAAATTACATAATGACCACTGATTCTTAAAACTATTTATAAATATATTATGAATATAGATTTAAATAAACACACAGATATATAAATACACACACATATATGAATATTTATATTATATATATATACACACATATATATATATATATATATATATATATATATATATATATATATATATATATATATGGAGTATGACATAGTTATTAAAAAATATATATTTTAGATTATATTCGTTTTTTTAATTTACTACTATGAAAATAATACATTTATATATCATCCAAAAACATACTAAATACTGTTTTTGAGTACACCTCTACATATAAGCATATATATATATATATATACATACATATATATATATATATATATATGTATTTATATATATAATAACACAATTATTTTAAAAAATATATATTTTACATCATAATAGTTTTTAAATTTGTAAAAGTGTACCACTATGAAAATAATATACATACATATATATAATTTAAAACTTACAAATATTAATTCAAAATAGTAGATACATAAACAGGAAAAAAAAAATTTAACATTGTAAAAACCAAAAACACACAATTACAAAACATCTTATACAATGTAAAAAATAAAAACATAAACAATCACAACAACACACAAATAATAATAAAAAAATATATGTAACCAATGTAAGGAAAATAATTGGGGTCTGGGTACATTAGATATTCTATTTTGGGGTGGGCAAAATATTCTTCTCCGGGGGTGCAGTTCGCAGAGTTTTGCCCACTCTGTGTCCTACTGGGAACATGACGTTCTAGTAACACTCCGCTAACTGATGTGGTGGAGTTTTTTCTCATGCGCAGCTTGCCAAAATTAAGCCCCTCATTATGACCCTGGCAGTCTTAAGACCGACAGGGCTGCAGTGGCCTCCAATGTGGTGGTCCAACAGCTACATTATGACCGTGACAGTTGTCCCATGGTCAGACCGCCAGCACCACCACTTTTCCTTCAAAGGAGAGGTTGGCGGTGCTGGTGGTCCTAATCCACCAGGGCAGCACTGCCCTGGGGGATTACAAGTCCCTTCTCCACTGGCAATCACATGGAGGTAAAGGCTGGCAGAGACAGGGTGCAGTGGGCTCCATGGGGGCCCATGCACTTGGCATGGGCAGTGCAGGGGCCCCCATGGTCATTGCCAGTCTGCTTTGTGGACAGTGAAAAGTGCTACAGGTGCTGGTGCATCCTACGCAGCGCAACATTTCCGCCGGTTCTATTATGAGCCGGCATCAGTGTTGTGGCATGTTTCCCGCTGGGCCACCGGGTGGAAACGCAGTTTCTGTCCGTTAACCCATTGGGAAACTCTTAAAAATGGCAGCGGTAGGGGGACCGCACTGGCGCTAACCCAACTGCAGAACTTCGGCAGAAGGCCTTTTCCATCTGCCGAAGTCTTAAAGAGGTGCTAAGTTGGTAAGTGAGAATTTGCATCCTCTTGCGTGATTATTGGGTGTTAGAGCTCCTCCCATGTGATTTCTCAGTGGTGGTGGTAGAGGCAGGTCGCGACCATTCATGTTGAGAAAACTGATGCTCGAGTAGGAAATCTATTAGCAAAAAGTAACATTGACTTCCAGTGCACTGTGTGGTGCCTTTTGCACTGATTTTACAGCTGGAAGACTCCTGGAATACACTCCCAAGGATAACATTCAGCACAAGCAGCACAACATGGACAAATTCAGATCGCTAGCAGAACTCCGTGGAACCACACACAGTTTTTATGTAACTGTGGAAGTCCACGAACTCCATGATTTCCACCATGGCCTCATTCTATTCCCACTCCAGTTTATGCAACAGTAGAGAAAGTGTTGGACTTTGGAGGAGTTAAGTTTTCCATTCCCACTCCAAACAGTGAAAGAGTAGGATAAGTGTTGGATTTCAAAGAGGTTAAATGTACCATTGCCAGTCCAAGCAGTGCAATAGTAGGGACATGGTTGACTTCACAGGGGCTACATTTACTATTTCCACTCCAGTTGAAACAACAATAGGAAAAGTACGTCACTTCAAACACATTACATATTTGAATGACCATATCATTTTAGAAAAAATATCAGTTCAATTCTTAATTATCAATAAATAAATTAACTTCCCACTCAATACCCCTACAAACCTAGCATCCCATACCTGAAATACAACTGAAATAAATAAGTATAGACCAATAATTGAAAATAAATTGATAATTGATTATAACTTGTTGATAATAAATTAAATAATTCACAATTAAATTCAACTGACAATAAAATATGAAATTATTAACTAAAAATGAATTAATTCAGTATAACTTAACTGCCAACCCTATGACCTACAAAAATACAAGCCTAGAAACCCGCACCGAGAATATAACCAAATATATAAGTATTACATCATTTACATAATTAGTAATCAATTATGTAATACTAAGAAATATTTAACTGTTTGAATGTTAATTGTTTATTACTTGATTACCTTCCCACATTATGCCCCTAAAAACCTAGAAACTTCCACATCAAAAATGTAACTAAAATAAATTTGTATTTACATTAATTACATAACTGTTATCAATTGCATAATTATTTGAAAAGTATTAATTAGTTAATTAACTTTCCACCTCATTCCCCTACAACCCTAACAACTTGATACAACACTATAAATGACTATTAACAATTAGATACAAATTTCTGACTCACTCATAATTACAAACTATACCTAAAAAGTAACACATAATTGTAATATATGAACTAAGACGCATTAAATAGCTGCAAAATGATCTTTATAACAACTATATTGCTGAAAATAATATTAAAAACAATCATCTACTCAAAGACCACATTGCCTACATAAAATAATTACATTCTTGACAATAATATTCTTGCATCACAATATTTTTGTACCACAATATTTTATTTCCGATATTTCTTACTTGTGATATTTACAGCTGAATATTTTGTTTAAACAGCCTGATTGACAATAGGCAAAATGGATTTACTCTGTGTCCTTTGCTTTAATATGCCACTTTCTTTAGCACGGTCTGTGTTGGAAAGTGGTTTATTATTAGGTGCAGTTAGGGGCCTATAGCTAGTAATAACAGCAAAATAACAAATATGGTCCAATCAAGTTCTCCATGAGAAAATCTCTCATGGAGGTCCAGGTCTGGCTAAGCCCCTACACTCCCATTCCAGACTCTCTTTTTTCAGTTACAGAGGCTCCATCTGGCTTAGTGTGCAGGAAGTGGGGGTGGGCCTGATTTATGTCTTAACTATCTTCGTCCCCTTGAATATCAATTTGCCCCCCTTCCTGTCTTGGCATCTGCTGCTACAGAATTCCTCCCATCAGATATCTCCTGTTCTAAACCCAGGTCACTTTACACATCATCAGAGCAGCTAGGCTCAGCCTGTCAATGGATGACCAATCAGAGGAGCCAGCTACTGGGCTGGTTTTAGCTAACTTTAGGAAAGCAGTTCTAAAACTATTTCTTCTCTAACAGTTATAATAAATATAACCACGGCAAGTTGTGTTTATTGTAACTAATAATATGACACTTTTATTGACTTTCCTTGCTCACACCTGTCAAATATTTGACTTTAATAAAGTTTAATAAAATCTTCCCATGCTAACATATGGAGCTAGCTGTGCTACAATGTGGGGGGGGGAGTGGGAACAAAATTATCAGTTTTCCCTCACCAGGGCATATAACACATCTTTTCTAATGTCCCTGCTTATTAGAACATTGCACCCTACCCTTTTGGCACCTAAGGTATACCTTAAGGGGGACTAATATGTAAAATAAGGCAGTTTAAAACTTTGAGACTACGTTTAATTCCAAAGTCAAATTTGTTTTTATTATTATTTTTACTTTTTTTAATGTTTATTGAGAAGTACATGTCAGTCTATAAACACTATGTTAAAAAAAATTAAATAATAAATCAAATTATGGTCACGTAGTAAAATAAATATCAATGAATGCAGTATATGAGATATTATTCATAAGGCATACAGCTGTGAATTAAATCTTAGAAGTAGACCTATCAAAGAAAATCTGGAAACAAAGAATTATGCAATATGTATTAAACTATATATTAAAGGTACTGAAAAGAGAGTTGTGATAGTAATATATCACAAATCCACAAGTGTAACAGTTCAAATGGAGACATTTCTGTCAATTCAACAATGTGAAATAGGTCAGCAGTAAGCCCTAATTAAAATAACAGTGTTAATGCGTGAAGCGTCAACTGTCTTAATAACAGCAGCATGACAAAAAAAAAATCAAAATGTCATAATAAGGATAGAAGGAGATCATAAAAGAGGAAGGGTCTGCTTTGTTGTATTTTCTAATTAGGAAGAATTATTTAAGTATGAATATTAATAGACTAATCATTAGCTAGAAAGGGTTTCCAAATTTGGCTGAAAATTCCAACATTATCTTGCAATCTGTAAATCAGCTTTTCATATGATGCCATTTTATAAGTTTCAATAAGCCATTCATAAATTATAATGCATTGTGATGTTCTCGAATGAAGTAATATACAAATGTTTGCTACAGTGAGTGTGGGAGACATCAATAGTTTTGTCTGTTTTTTTAGATTTGGGAGATCAGTAACATCATGTAACATGACTAATTTTCCCATTAAAGGAATTCGCACATGTGTAAAGAGGAAGTTATGGAACACCAGTAATCTGTCAAAACCTGACATCGGGATACAATGTGTAGCATATCACAGTCCTCATGGGGATATCTCCAACAGGTAGAATGGTGTAGAAAACCTGCATTCTTGAGTTTTTGTGGTGACCAGTACCAGTGATGAAGAATTTTGAAAATAGTAAATTTCATTCTTGCCTTTCTGATTCCTTTATCCATGTTCATAAGAACATCCACCCATTTTTCATTGGAATAAGCTACATTAAGTAACCCTTGCCATTTGACGCTGAGTTGTGCTAGTAATGGTGACGAGAGTAGTTGTTACACTATGAGATTGTAAAATTTGGAAACCGCTCCTTCAAACTTCCCACCCAATTTTTAAGTATCCACGGAAATGGTCATAGTCTACTAAATAGAGCTTTTTTTCACTTGTGAGTATTCCCCCTCTTGAGAGCTAGGGAGTTGGAATTTTATCTGAAGCATTTTAAAGATGTTAAACTCACCTTCTAAAGTAGATAAGTGATCCAACATTAGAATAGATGCTCTCTCCCATATATCCCAGGAAATGGTCTGTTTCCCTATTGTAAGATCAGCGTTATGCCATATGGCAGACTTATTATGTAGTCTTGGGTTACTCTTAAGGAGTTTGTGGGTGTGTATCCAAAGCTTAAGCATAGATTGAATACTAGGGTTGGAAGTTTGTAAAGCAGGCGATTTATAAGTATAAAACATTTGTAAACCTGAAGATGCCTGTACAGATTGTCTTTCAATATGAACCTATACACCGGAGGAGGGCATCCTGGCTTGGCAAAGATAAACCAACTGAGATAAATGAAGGGCTGTATAGTAATGCTCAATGCATGGTCCAAAGTCGAATTTGGACATAGTTTTATTTTAAAAGCAGCTGCAAAATCAGGCTAGATTTTAAAATGACAGCTGGCACCACAGCAGTGCACGCTTAAGTATGTTAAAAGTACTGGGCTGCCAAACCTACATGCCCTATCATATAATTGGGACTTACATGGAGGTTGTTAGACCCATTTGTAATTATGCCTAATTACCATATACCTTTTAAACAGAGCATTGGTCCTGGGCCTGATTAGCAGGTCCCAGGGCACAATCAGAGTCAGTAACCACCAGTATCCGTCATAAAATGTGGGTGATCAGGGCAAAAAGGATGACTTTCTCACAGCCCTATTTTCTAGGTTATTTTTGTAACATTCCTACACACACAATTGTTCTGTATTTTATAACTGTTACATTTACTACAAAGGCAAAAGTAATTGGATAAAACTTAATAAAGTACTGATTGGTGACTTTTTCAAGTATTATAAAACTTCATAAGCAATATGTCCTTTATAGCTTTATTATTTAAATTACTTTGCAGAACTGGAATTTGCAGTTTGGTGCCTGTGTTTTGGTGTCCCTATGATGTCCCAGCAGTTGTGATATGGTCAGTACACCTAAGGGGACCACACAAGACACATACTAGCATTGGCAAAGAACATTCCTAATTGTCTTCCTTAAACATTATTGACAGAAGTGCCCCCTTTGCATTGTTTGCTGTATCGATAAAGAAGGGAAGGCGTGGGAGACCTTTTAACGAGCAAAAATCACATGAAAACATGTTTAAAATCAGCTGTGGTCCTCTGCCCTCGTCATAGGTCAGTTTTAAGATAGTACAAATTCTGTATTATATGAAGGGTCCCTGCATGCATTCTATTCTGATCTTGATGTTAGTCTAACACTGATTCTGCTGAGCTGAATTAAAATGAATCATGATTTCGTGGCTAACAAAACCGGATTTTTTACTGGGGAGGGGTGGGTGGCTCTCAAGCTGGTAGAGTATGTGTCTGCTAGTTGAAACGAATTGAAAAGTAAAACGTGTGTGTTTGTCTCTTCAAAGCCTGTGAAAGCTTCTTTGTACAAATTCTAAAGCTTTTCAAACAGACTTTTCCTCTTTTATAAATATGTTTTTGATGCTTAGAATGGTATCTTTACATTCCGTTGCGATGCACTCTGTTCACTCAGAGATGGATGCAGTGTTTTATTTCATTAAACGTGTTTTGAGAACTTTATATAGCATTCCCCTCAGGTATAACGTTTACATTGATATGGGACAAGTGTACACGTTTTGCCTCCTATTCTTCTTAATGTCACCTACTGTGTTCACTGTGTTATGCAATGGCAAATACCTCTTATTAACTTGAAGCTAGGAAAAGACCAGATAAGAATATTAGCTCCATTTGCAGTCTTAGAAAATTGAGCAAGTAAAAGTGGGAGAGTACAGAAATACATTTTGCGTAGTCTTTTTTCAAGCTAAAAGTGGACCTAAATAATGTGGAGGAGTCAGGAGTTTTACTGCTCATAAACCAGAAAATGACCCCTCTCTCAATGTATATCTGCCATATTAGGATGTATTTTCGCTGTAACATTTGCTTAGGGTGGTCGAATTTTTAGAAACAATCAATATGATGGAGTTTCTTCATGTGTTTGATTTATGTCAGAAGCCTGGCTGAGTGGTCAAACAAGTAAGTAATACATCCAAACCAAGCATGTAAAAGTTGTGTGCAACTGCTCAGCCATGCCTCAATTCAAATTTCAAACTCACCACTGCTAAAGTTGGCTGGAGGATAATCCATCTGTATGAGTATCTCATTGAAAAGAGACTAGAGATGAAAAGTGGCACATAAATATTAAAATCATGTGAAATTTGTTGCAACTCTTGAAACATGTTTTGAATGGTCTAAAGAATTATGGGCCTGACCGTTAAAAGTTAAGTTTGCAATGTATGAAAGCATTTTTTGACTCTAGTCGCAATTACAGAGATACAAACTGAATCTTACTGACTCACTATTTTTGCACCTGAAATTTGTGATTACATATTACCAATTAGCAATTTGTGTTTATTATTTTGGAATGTACTGTTGGTTGACTAGTTATGAACGGTCGCAAAACAGCATCAAATGTTTTGCAAGTGGTAATCAGTTGGAAACTACAAAAGGGGTGGATGCATTTTTCCATAATGGATATTCTAATGCGATGACGAGCAGTATGAGGTTATATTCTTCACACTACCACAAGAGAAGGCAAAAACAGGAGTGCAATTAAGAGTCAAGGTAACTGTGTGTCTGAAGAGAAGATGGACAACAAGTATAGGCTCAGCAGCACAATTATTTTAGAGTTAATAACTGAGTTGGGCCCTATGGTGTGTAGTGACACACACAGGAGTGCTTCTATACAAACCGACATACTATCCCACATCCATATACCTTGCTTTTATACCTTTCTGCTTCAGTAAGCTATCAAGGAGTTTGCTGCCATAACAGGAGGGGTTTCCTGAAGTGCTTTGCTAAGCTAGATGCTATGCTGCCAGACATACTTAGATATATTTTTCCCTGCTCACAACAGGTTTTGCAGCACATTTTCCCACATGGCATAGTCTGTGATGATTTGCTGTCCCAGTGCTATATAGAGTTTGTATGCAATCAGCAGAACATTTAAATAGTTTGTAATGCAGGCTCCTTAATTATTGAACTTCTGGCATAATGCCCAGGCCCCACCCATTTCACCCATGATTCCTATATATTTTGGCACTGTGCAAGAAAATATATCTGGATTGCAAGAGGAGACTTTGGTGATGATTATCTATTAGGTATACCTACATTCACATTTGTTTGTTGTATATGAGCATTTTAATATATTTTCAGTTGTGTTATGTGATAGTTCTTATTTATTGTGCACATGGATTTTCATTCCTTACTTCAATGCAAGTATAAGGATGGAATATGTAATAATGTTGGGAACAATCACTTATAGAGTGCAATTATGACCTCCTTAAGATGAAGGGCCCTGTGGTCAACAGGGTGGGAGCCCTTCAGTATTCACCTCTAGTGGCATCAGAGATTGCGGTAGAGTGTACTATGTTACACAATGTAGCAAAGTGTAATGGACTTTGAATGCAGCCTGAGCCGGGCAGCTCTGATGAAGAGGAAGATCACCCTTCCAAACAGACCCCAGAGAAGCAGTTGGAAAGAAGAAACACAGTTACATTACCAACAAACGTTTCTCGGTTAAGTGTTGCTAGAATAAACCATGAAATGTGTAACGAGGTAGTCAAAGTCAAAATGTAAAAAAGATATTCTTTGTAATCGTGGAGTTGTTCCATTCTAGCCAATTATGTTCCAGCCAATATGAGTTTTGTCAACCAACTTCGTCAGGGTTTTCAACGTACAAATAATGCACTCTCTCAAAACTCAGAACTGATCAGTTTCTCAAATATCCAAATCAACTCTCCAAAAAAGAAATATCAAACATGAATGTTGCTTAATAAACTTGAAAGGCCTGGGTTTCAAACATACAAGCACCACTTTTAAATGCGGAATCTAAAGCTTATTAGAAAAGCATGTCAGTATATTTGGGTAACGGCACTTGTGCAGTTGACCTGAGGAAAATCTGTGTGTATTCTCATGCGTTCCAGTGTGTGCACCATGAGAGAAAGGCTTATCGATGGAGTCTCCATCAACAGGTGGCTCATTCTTCCCATTGAGGTGCTAATTCTTCCAAAGGTCTACACATGTGCCTGGCCTAAAAAGTGATACATGCTATTGGGAAAGCATTCAGACCTAAAAGACCCAGAGTATGGAAAACATACTGGTCCTTAAAATATGGCACAGAAATATTTCACTGTGGAGTGGACCAGGCAGCAAGAGCCCAGTGCAAAAAATGCTGCTTTTAAAATTTAAAAGGGACAATCAAGCCACTAGTTTCTCTTTTTGAAATCAAACAATTTCCAGAGGGAAGAAACAAGAAGCTGTAGCCAAAGACTGCTCCAGGCACTTGGATACCCCTTTTTGAAGCACTGCTGAATAGGGTTTGCTGCTACAAAGAAGAACATAGTTGAGAAACCAGCATTGCACCACGGGTGGACAGGCACGATTGCAGGTCCTGGTCTCCTCTCAGTCCTCAGAGCAGTTTCTGTCAGGAGCTTTCCAAGTTTGTCACATTAGGGCTTTGGCCATCTGAACAACTTCAGCACCACAACCAAGGATCCAGGACTGGTGAGGCACCACTTGAGACTTAACTCAGGCTGGGTCCAGGTTTGGGTTTAAGATGGTAGGAGCCTTTTGTTTCCCTGTGGCTCTGAACTGGAGACCAGCAAACTATCACTTGTAGTCACTCAGGTAATCTTGGGTTCAGGTGAAGATGCAGGGCTCAACATCAGGGGTAGCCTTTGAGGGTTCAAGGTAGGGTCCAGGTAGCAAAAGCAGGCTTTTGAAATACAGCAAAGCAGTCTTGCAGAGTAGAAGCTGGTCACAGTAGCAGGCAGTGCTCTAAGAGTCTTTCTGCAGGTCCATGAGTGGACTGAAGAGTGTTTCTGATCGTCCTATTTTTATGTCTGGTGTGCCCTTCCTCTGGAACGTTGGGGAAGCTACTCGAAAGTCTCTTTGAAGTTCTTGGAATTTCCTACCTTCTCTGCCCTGGGTACAGGCTGGTTTCAGTGACAATGTGGAGGTGATAAGTCCTTTGTGAAAGTTGACCACAGCCCATTCATGTACAATTGGAGATGTGCTCAGCTCTGCACCCCCTCCTCGTGCCAGCAGCCCATCAGGCACACCTAATCCCTCTGTTGTGTGACTGGGAAAAATTCACAAAGTCTGTCAGTCACTAGAGGAGATGGATGTCTAGTGATCTCATGGTGTCAACAATGTGTGTCCTCTGTTACTATTGTACCTCAAACATAGAGACAAAAAAGTAGGATAAGGAGGAATTAGATGGTCTTGTGTACACCCTCCTTGGGGCTTTAACAAATAACTACTCAAAGTTCACAGTTTGGAGAAGAAAGATCCCACTCAACCAATTAGGTTGAGTCATGTCTTTCTTCTCGAAATTGAGTACACACTTCTGGGTTGGGTAAAGGATAAACTAACAAAATTGGAAACAATATAGAGCCCTTTTATACATCTCACAGACCCTCAGGAATATACCTGCCTCCCTGTCCCCTACATGTCTGAGGTTCCACAATCATATCTGACCTAGAGAAACCCAAGAGAAAATAGGAGATGAGGCAGGGAATATGAATGTACAGACTTGCCTGGGTGGACTACTCAAGAGTGGGAGGGCTATTGGGAGAATGAGACAACGCTGATAGACAATAGTATTACAGTTACAGCTGCTTTTGCAATCCACCCCATTGCACAGAGTGGATTAATGTTATTGACAGATGAGGCACTGGTGTTGATACTATACTAGTGGGAATCATTCATGACTTACGAGAGGATATTGACTAGGATGTATTTTCTCCCTTTTTTCTTCTCCTTTCACTTCCTTTGTTCAGTCTCTACAACATTATCTCTTGAAGTATAGAGGAACAACTGTAGATGAGAGAGGAATGCTAGCCTCATTAGCATGGACAAAAACAATCATTGCACAATTTGTTAACTATCAGCTTTATAGAGCTATGTATGCATGTTCCACTATTAGCGATAAATGGCAATAAAGTACAAAAAAGTTCCAAGTCAAATTAGAAAAATAGAGATCTTTATTAAACAAAATCACACCTCCATCAAAAACGAAAAAATCAAGAAGGGAGAACAGGGGCTATGAATATTCAAAGCTTTAAGTAAGAGTACAGCCAAAAACAAAAAGCATTAAGTGCCAATTATATTTTATTGAAGCAGTAGACCAATACCCAGGTGATAATATAACCAACAGCGATTGAGCGTGGGTTGAATACTCCATGGAGATGCACCCAGTCATAGATTTTAGATTCTGCCTTAGTAGTTTTATGGAGATTAATATTAGACACTTTTGAGGCTAGTTCTTGCTAATAGTCTGGAGATTTTGGAAGTCCAAAAATGTTTTAAGTTTCAACTTTTCAGGGTTTTTAGAACAGCTCCTCTGAGCCACTTATATGATCCCCAGGACCTCAGGGACTTCCTTCAGCAGAGGCTACCAGCAGGTTCCAGTCCAGGTTTAGTTAGTACTAGGGAAATGGTCCCTACAGGAAAATGGCCTGTTGCAACTTGTTGGGTCCCTGTAACCACACAGGTCAACTTGCTGACAATTGGAGTTCACTTTCTTGTCCTGGGTACAAGAGGGAGTAGGTCCTGTCCTCCCAGGTTACAGCAAGCAGGGTATAGTCCTCTCTATTCTTCCAAACATCCAGTAAGTGTTCTGATTAGGGTACCTTAGAGTGCCACATTTATGGCTGCCACCCCAATGCCCAACAACTACATGAGTTCTAGTATTTTGAGCATTTGAGATTGTTTTCTGGAACCTTTCTAGGGGGCTTTAATATATGCATATCACTGTGTTTTGTTTCTGCTGTTTGTACATTTGTTTGAAGAGAAAAGCTCTTCCTAATGTGATGAACCATCCTAACAAGTGCAGAGACACGAGAAACCACATATAAAGGCTGATTCAGGTCTAGGACAATGGTGCTATAAAGGCATGTCAATGGCAAACCCATATGCACATGTCCATGTCTGGATTGTGACAAGCACCAGCCCCTCTGGTCTTTTTCCAGAGAACACAGGTTTGTTATTTAATTAAAAGAACTCCATGCTTTTAACTTAAATAAAAGTTATTGTCATGTTTTTCTTCCTTCCATTGAAGCCCAGTTAGAAGGAGAATCCTGCAGTCACTGCAAAATTTTCACTTAGCTTGTACTCAGAGCTATGGCCATCAACCACACTTATATCAACACTACCCCATCTCCTAAAGTGAAGAAAACAAATGGTCCATGCTACGTCAACTGTTAAATACCCTGCAGCCATTCTTAAGGTGATCTTAGACTATAAACTAGTCATTCTGTTTCTAAACAAATCATGGTTAACCGAGTCCTTGGCACTAGGCATATCATTAATAATCTTTGAGGGCTACTCCCTAAAAATAATTGAATGTGTAGAAATACACAGTAGAGAAATGGCATTTATTCATAAGAATTCCCGATGTGCACCCTTATAAGAGTTGCTTGCATTTTAAATTGTGAATGCGTAGTGTTTGTCTGTTAAAGTAAGTAACACCATCACCCTTACAGGTCACTGATTTAATAGTCACCCAAAGCAAAGACTAGATTGGTAGCTAATCTGGATAAATATTTGTTTCTTCTGAACCTTAAATCATCTAAGTTTATGCTACTGGATATCTGAATTATCATTTATACAAAAAGGGTGACAGAAATACTCTGGAGCTCATTAAAGCTCTTAAGGTCTTAGGTCTGAAGCAGCTTCTCTCTCAGTCGACACAACTTGCTGTCGCATTCTTGATTCAATCTTTACATAATTTTAATACTTCTTTGTCAAACCTCTTGTACAGGTTTCCTGGTCTGACCATTTTGTGATGCCATTTGATATTAAACTTACTCATATGATGGCTATATCTGTGCAGAAAACTACAGACAAGATGGCCAGCCTTGGCATAAGCTTAAGAGAAGCTAATTTCTGTTTTAAATTCTACTACTTGTAACCCCTTGCCATTTCTTAGAGATGATGTATCTGCACTCATAAGCTGGCTATCCAATTCTTTGGACAAAATTGCCCCAGATCAGATCATCAAATTACACAGAGCTAAGCAATCAGCCCTTTGGTACTCACAGCAGCTGAAATACACTGTAAGGACCTTGAGCATCAGTAGAGAAAGGATTGCAATATAGTGGCTAAGTAATCTTACTACAAAGCTGTTACCTTATATCAGCATTGTTTCTATTCAGCAGGCCCTGCCTTTTTGTTGGAAAGTTTCAGAGTACTAAGAATCTTATGGAAGAAATGTTTACTCTAAAACATTATGTTATAACTTGGAAGGTTTCTTTAATGGCAAAATTCTTGAAATATTGGCTAATTTTGAACCATTGACCCATGCCTATTACAATCTCTCATGTGATCAAGTCAGCACCCATGAGTTTAGCGATAGTTTGACACAATTTCATTTGCATACTTATTTTGTGTACTGGGTATAATTACACTTGCATGTCTTTTGCACACACAGCAATGTGATTGCTATTATACATTCAACTGAATTTCTTTAAAAGCAATGTAACAAAGATGATTATAGAAAAATAGAGAAAGGTGAAAGGAGAGAGAAGATCGTGGTCGGGGGGGAGCAATCCGGGGTGCGCCTATGGTCTCTGTTGCTGGCGTTCCTCCTCGGGAGGGGGAGGGGAGCGTGTTATATGTGTCTCAATGTAATTCGTGCGCGAGGGGCACGCAGGTGGTCAGCTGGTCATAGGGGGATAAAAGGGGGGGGAAGAGAGGAGGAGGAAAGGGACGGAAGGACTGACCCTCAGCGATCCGACGCGCCATGCCTCCAATTTGAGTTTGGTTGAAATTGAATTATCAGCACCTTGCCTCCTGCCATGTCCCTCAGATCTCATATCACTGTCACAGGTGACATATACACTCACAACTGCCTTTCTTGATGTGCGTAGCGGTGGTTAATTTTTTGCGTGTGTGTGCCCTATCATCATTACCCTATTATTTTGTCGAGCTTGTTGCTCAAGGGGGTCGTGTGTCATCTTTGCTTTCCAAATTGTTGACGAAAGAGTCCCATGTTTCTATGCCCTTAACTTGCACCCCTCTGTCTTGAAGTGATTGCAGTGTGTGTACTTCTGCTTTCACCCATCGTAGCAGGTCTCTCTGCCACTGATGGGTACTCGGCGCACTAGGTGCCTTCCATTTCATTGCTATTAGGCGTCTGTATAGCACAAGCGCTAAATCAATGCATCCGTGCATCTGTTTCTGTCCTTTGTGTCTGTCTCTGATTCCTAATAGGCACAACTCCGGTGTGGGGGACAGGAGAGTATCAAGCCACGCAGCGATCAGTGATGTTATGTCTCTCCATGCATTCGTAACTGGGGGGCATTCCCATGTCATGTGGAAAAAAGGAGGCTTCAGCGACTCCACATCGAGGGCACGCCTGCGGCGTTGAAGGGAACATGCGTGTAAGACGATATGGTGAAAGATATGTTTGGTGTAGGTAGTTGAACTAAGCCGGGGATTGCGTGACACTGTGTATGTCATAGTCATAGCTTGGCACCATGCCTGTTGTGAGAGTGGTGTAGCAAGATCCTCGTCCCATCTATTCTTGGCTTGTTCCTGCTTGTGTTCGGTGTGTGAGGTCAGAATTTTGTATAATCTCGATATATTAATTGGGGTATCTGAGTTATCTATTAGATCATGTAGAATAGGTGTTGCCTTAGGTTCGTCATTTCCGCAGTTCCATGCTGACTGTACTAATTGTCGCAATGTGCCGTACGCTATGAAGCATCCATGTCCCCGATTATAGGCACTGCCTAGTGCTGCATAAGTTAAGAGGTGTCTGTCACCATATATGTACCCAACTGTTTGTAAGCCTTTCTCGGGCCACACTATCAGACCGAGTTTTGCTGCTACTTTTTCGACTTTCGGGATGGCCATCAGTGGTATCCATCGGGAGTACTGCAGTTTCTTATTCCCAACCAATACGAACCTATGCCAAACCCAGCGGGCAGTGTTTAATAGAATGTTGTGTGTGTGGCGTGGTCCATCCCGATCCAGCAACCAACTAAATATGCTAGCGTGACCAAGGTCATTGTGCACCATCTGTTATTCTGTACACGTGGGATTCCTGATCCATTTGATCACCCAGTGTAATTGTGCGGAAGCATAGTACAGCTCGAATCGTGGTGCCCCCAGCCCTCCCAACGTGAGTGGTTGGTGTATTTTCACTAGAGCAACTCGTCGACGACCGTTGCCCCACACCAGGTCAATCAGAATGCTGGTCAAAATCTTGAAAAAAGAGTTAGGGAGTGCCAGTGGGAGTGCCATGAAGAAATATAGTAACCGCGGCAATACAATCATCTTCGCTATGGCCACTCTACCCATGGGTAAGAGTGGAAGCGAGCACCAGAAGGGCAGGGAGCCCCTTATGGATCTGATGGCCTGTCCTAAGTTGCCCTCCTTGAGGTCTAGGGGGTCATGGTATACATTTATCCCTAAGTATTTAAAAGTGGTGTAACACCATTTCAGGCCACTGGTAGTGGAATCGAGGCAGTGTATTTCTGGCACTGCACGCATCGGGTACAAGCAGGATTTTGACCAGTTCACTTTTAATCCGGAGAGTACTCCGAATTGATACATCAGCTCAAGTAGGCCCGAGAGGGATTCAGTGTGGTTACGCAGGAATATAAGTGCGTCGTTCGCGTATAGTGATACAATGTGGTGTGTGCGCCCGTCCGGAATGCCTCGTTCCGGGTCTAATGTGCGTAGCCGGGCAGCTAGTGGTTCGATAGCAAGGGCAAATAATAATAGGGATAGTGGGCAACCTTGTCTAGTTCCTCTACAATACTGAACTTCTCAGAGATAGTGTCGCCTGTCTTGACTCTTGCTAACGGGGCAGAGTATAAGACCCTGATCCATCCTGTGTACTTCTTTTCAAAACCCATTCGATGTAGTGTCTCCATCAGAAAGGGCCATCCTAAGGTATCGAATGCTTTCTCAATATCTAATGATACTGCCACATGCTTGGATTCCCCATCTGGGGTATTTGCCATCAAGCGTAGGAGGTTTCGTATATTAATAAAAGTATTACGGCCAGGTATAAATCCAGACTGGTCTAGATGTACCAGATCCAGTAGCAAAGGAAGCAGGCGATTCGCTGATACTTTACCAAGCAGTTTGCAATCTGAGTTCAGTAATGATAGTGGTCGATATGAATGAACGTCAAGTGGGTTGCGGCCCGGTTTAGGTAACACCCCTATTAACGCCTCACATTGAGATTCTGGCAATTGACCGTTCTCGAGGGCCTCTCCCAGCATGTCAAGGTATGACGCTAGTATTTGTGCAGAGAAAGTACTGTAATACTCTATAGGAAGGCCATCACTACCAGGTGCCTTACAATGTGCCAATTGTTGCAAGGCCTGCTGTATCTCTTCAAAGCCGATCAGGATCTCCAGGGCTCCTGCCTGTATGACAGTGAGGCGATTTAATTGTATCTCCTTGAAGAATTCACTTAATTGTTCTGGTGGGGGGGGCTGGGCCTTGTATAGTGTGCTATTGTAATCTCTAAAGGCTTCATTTATTTCCACCTGAGTGTTTATTATTGTCCCTGTGCCTAGGCGGATGGCGCCTATGGGAGTATTCTGCCGTTCGTTCCTTAATAGCCAAGCCAGCAGTCTCCCTGGTCCATCTCCCTCTGCATGTAAGCGGGCCAAATAGTGACGGTAATCATATTGCCTGAGGCGATGGTCCGCCTCATTCCATTGCGTTTGCAGTCGCCCGAGCTCCGCTTCTGTTATTGTTCCTTCTGCAAGTTTACATTCCGCCTTGCGTACGTCTCGTTCATGTTTTTGGAAGTCCTGTGTCAGTGTTTGACATACCCCTCCTGCCACTGATATGTATGTGCCCCTTATTACCACCTTGTGTGCATCCCATTCGGTTGCCCGAGAGCACGCTGTCCCACTGTTTAGTGTGAAATAAGATGCAATATGAGTGGCTAGTTGCTTTCTGAACGGAGGGTCTAGTAGTAAACTTGGTTGGAGATGCCAGACAGGAATGCATGTTCGTGGTCTGCCCGATCGAATGTGCGCTATAAGTGGCCAATGATCTGAGATTATCCTTGCCATGTATTCAGCGCCTGTGAACCTGTGTATCATATCTTGTGAACTGAGTATTAAATCTATTCAAGTATGTGAGCGGTGTACAGGAGAGTAATAAGAATACACCCTGGCTAGTGAGTATGAGTGCCTCTATACGTTTATCAGTCGCCGTTCTGTCATCCATGATTGTAGAATTTGAGAATGTTTCCTAACTGGGGCAGCTACTAACGGGGGGTGTGACCTGTCTATATCAGCTTGCGGTGCGCAGTTCAGATCTCCTCCCGATATGCGTTTCTTGTAGTATAGCTATGTGTATATGGTGGGGCTTTAAATACGTGTATATCCTGCCTCGCTTGATCGCACCCGCCATGCCCTTCACATTCAAAGTTAGTATATTATATGTGGATTCTTTGTGAGGGATGGCTTGATGTGTTGCTTCTCATGCGCCAGTTTTTCGTGGGTGCCAGGTGGTCTCAACCCCCACCCCCTCCCAGATCCCCATCCGCACACTCCCCAAAGCAACCCGTCATCTCCCATAGTATGATTGTGTGAGAAAAAAGGAGCAAAAGAAGAGCGAGGAGTGCTCTTCCAGTAAAGGTGAAAAAAGAAAAAAGAGAAAAAGAAACATCTATGAAAAAAGAAAGAACATGCTGGGAAAGGCCAAACTTTGAACAATTCGGCACAACTGGTGCCTAAGTAAGTGTCCATACGTGTCTGTTCCATTCTGGGACCGTACAGATAGTGGGGGGCGTAGATTAATAGAGGTCATGAGTATTTATGTGACTCACCTCCGCTGTGTTATGGCCCTGCGCAGCCACAAAGAAAACAAAAAAGGAAAAAAAACAAGTAGAAATTTGTGTCTACCCTGTCTGGAATGGCTGCAGTGACTGATGTTGCTGCCGGGCCGGGTCATGCTTGGCGGCGGTCATATTCGACTGATTGTGCGGCCGTGGGGGCTGTTCTCAGTAGTCCTGGAACGGATAGTCTTGTCTTATATCTGCAACTTGTTCTCATTCAGTCTTTCGACGCCGTGTCAAATGTCTCGGGTCATGGAAGCCGACGGGGGAGCCTCATATGTCATCCGCCATACGTGGGGTGAGGTCCGGGCCACCAATCATTGGAGAGAGAGGGGAGCTAGATCCGCTGCGCAATGGGCTGTTGCCGATGGTTTCTGCTTCGCTTCTTGTGTCCGAATGCGAGCGTGCAAATGTGCTGGCTTCCTTTAAAGCTTGCACCTGGTCGACCGCCATCTGCGATTTTGTTGGACGTGCCAATGAACTTTTCTTTTTCTTTTTTCGGGAACTGGGTGTGATCCAATCTTCCTGCGTAATGTCATCTTTGGTTGGATCAGCTAGTCCCTTGGCATGTATCCATGTCCATGCGTCTTCCGGGGTAGGGAATATAAGGACATTATCCCCGTTGATTACTAGGAGGCGAGCTGAGAACATGAGTGAATATGTGACTTTATGTTCGCGTAGCAACTGCTTTATTTAAACAAACAATGCTCTTTTGCGTTGCACTTCCATAGTATATTCTGGGTAGGCCATGATGTTGCAGTTTTCCAGACTGACTGGGCCTGAGGATTTGAAAGATTGCAGAACTTGGTCCCTGTCCCTGTCGTTTAAGAATCGTGCTATTAATAGTCGAGGTGGGGCTCCAGGTCTTGGAGGTCTGCCAGGGATTCTGTGTGCTCTTTTTATCACCGGTGCTTTAGTGATGTCCTGTCTCTGCTTTTTGTCTTTTAGCCAGTTTTCTAAGAACTCTTCAGCTTTAGATGATTAAATTCTTTCTGGGATACCGAGAAATCTGACATTGTTGCGCTTGGATCTGCCCTCCGCTTCTTCAGCTCTGCGCTGCAATTGTGTCATTTTGGTTTTTCATCTGCTGGATTTTAGATTTCATGTTCGCGACCTCTGAGTGAACAGTTTCCAGTGCTAGCTCCGTATTGACAACCCTGTCCGTTAGTTTACGGTGATCCGCATGGAGCAGTGTGACCTCCAGAACGACAACGTCTATCTTCCCCTCAAGCGATGTTTTAGTATCCATTACTGCTTGCAAACCTTGTCAAATTGCAGGGAATGAGTGCGTAGCGTTTCACTCACTTGGAGAAGTGTCGTGCTCTGGGTGTCTGGAGTGTTCGCAGTGGACGGAACCCCTCCGTCCATGGGGGGCACTGTCTTGGTCTGTTTCGGTTTAACCATTATGGGCTTTTGTGGTGGTTGCTGTTAATCTACCTGCTGGCTCTATATTTCTTCCAATGCTTGTTATGAGCCAGCGCCCCTCGCTGGTGGGTGTGTGTTTCACGCCTCCGATTGAACCTCCGAATGTGAGCGACTTGAGGGCCCCTCGTGCGCTTCTTTACTTTTACCTGTGCCATGGGCCCTAGATCTTCAATTTATTGCTGTCCAACATGTGTCCGGAGTTTGGTTCAACTATTGGTTTGATTTGTCCACTGTGGCATAGGTGTGAGTATTTTATTACTTTGGTGGGATCCTAAGTCGCTGGTGAGGGAGTGGGGGCCACTGCTCCTAGTGCCCGGAGTGTTTCAGGGGTCCAGTACTTCCGATATTTCAAGTTGTGAATTACGATCAGTTTAGTGTGATGTGTTACGGTGCTACTGCCTATGATCCCAGTGTGGGTTCTCTGTCTGGGACCGCCGCGTTGTATTTTCCTGTGTCATTGCTTGGCACGCTCTTCGAGCCGACTCTCAGACACATGGGGGGCACCCCTTGGTCTATTTTTGTTACTTCATGGCGCCTTTGACGTGCTTCACAGAGTTTCTGCCTCTGTGCAAATAAGTCACGTGGCGTACATAGGGGGCGTGCAAGGAGATCTAGCTTGTTTCTTTTGGTCTCGATTTCCTTTTACTTTAACCTTTTTCACCTCATTATTTATCCTTTTTGTTTCCTTTCTCCCTTTTTTCTTTTTGCCTTTCCCTTTCTTTTTCTTTTCTTTGTTTGCCTTTCCCTTTCTCTCTCTGCCCTTCTCCTCTCCTCTTCTCAGTTTCTCCCCTCTCTTTTCTCTCCTCTCCTCAGCCCCTCCTCACCTTCCTTTCATTACCTCCAAATGTGGCCTTTTCTGCTTCCCACTCCGGTAGCAGCTGCCCGCTGGGGACTACGAGTCCTATTTTCCCTTTGTTGCTCAGGACCACCGTTGTTTCCTTGTTTTAGCCGATTGTGCACCACGCCGGCCCCAATCAAGCAGCTCGGCTCCGATACCACCACGGCTTATGGATTGACTCACTGCGGGGACCCAGATCGATCGGAGGCCCGGCCGCAGCTCTGCAGACTGCTGCGCAGGAGGCCCGACGGTCCCCGGCGCGCGGGCGCCGCTCGGTTAGGATCTCCAGGCCCAGCGAGGCTGGTAGGGTGTTTTAGCATCGCACCATCTTGGGTTTTCTCCGTCGCTGGATTTATTTTCCTTCACTCCATTTACGGGAATCCGGTACCCCGTGGGTTCCCGTGGGGACACCACACTCCTCGGCCGTGTATATAGGGCCACGCAGGGTCAGGATATTTGTTGATTATGGTGGGCAGTGAGCGGAGCTCTTTGCTCAAGCGTCCGCTCCGGCCGCCATATTGGCCGTGCCCCCATCTGTAACTTATTTAAACATACACACACACACACACACACACACACATACATATACACATAGTAAATTAAAAACCATAACAAATAAACTGGAAAATATTAAAAACATGCCAATTTAATTATACATGAAAAGGAAACAATTAAAAAAATACATTTTACTAAAATATATTCTATATTACAAACATTACTAATTAACAACAAAAAATACTCAAACATAATATAAAGGTAAACAATATAAAGACAACTATGAATGTTTAGGAATAATACATATAATATTCACACTCCACTCCGTGCAACAGTAGGGAGTGTTGTACTCCTGAGGGATACGTTTTACTACTCTCACTATAGTTGGTACACAGTAGAGAAAGCATTCCACTCAGGAAGGGGAAAATGTAATATTCTCACTTCAGTGTGCGTGGTAGTAGGGAAAGCACTGGGCTCAAAATAATTACTATTACTGCTCCAGTCAGTACAACAGTAGGGAAAGTGTTGGACTCAAGAGTGGTAAAATCTAATATTCCCACTCCAGTCTGTGCAACATTAGAAAAAGTGTTGTACTCAGGAGAAGTATAATGTACTATTTCCACTGCAGTCTGTGCAACATTAGGGAAAGCATTAGGCTCAAGATGGGTAATATTTACTCTTCCCATTCAAGTCAGTGCAACAGTAAAGAAAATGTAGGACTCTGGATTGAGAATAGTAGATTTTACCCTTCCAGTCAGTGCAACAGTAGGGAAAGCGTTGGACTCAGGAGGGGTAGAATTTACTATTCCCACTCCACTCCGTCCAACAGTAGGGAAAGTGTTGGACTAAAGAGGCATAAAAGTTAATATTTCCAGTCCAGGGAAACTGTTGTACTCAGGAGGGGTGAAATATACTTTTCCCACTCCAGTCGGTGCAACAGTAGTGAAAGTGTCTTTGACTCAGGAGGGGTAAAAGTTATTATTTCCACTCCAGTCGGGGCAACAGTAAGGAATGCTTGACTGAGAAGGGGTAAAGTTTACTATTCCCAATCCATTCAGTGCAACAGTATGGAAAGCGTTGGACTCGGAAGGGGTAACATTTACTGTTCCCACTCCAGTCTGTGCAACAGTAGAGAAAGTACTTGACTTCAAACACATACCTTATTTTAATACAAGTATCAATTTTATAAAACTATTAACATAAAATGAAATCTATTCATTAGAAAAAAAATTAAACAAAATAATTAGCCTTTTTTTAATACCTAATATAAGAAAAAAAGTTTTATAACTATTTCAGCAAACTCCCACACTATAATAGCACATTAAACATTTATCTAAATTTAAAAATGATGATAATTACTCAATTCACTAATTTTAGATAAATAATTTAATGATTTCTTATTTCTTAACCCACACCTAAAATGTAAATTAAAAAAGTAATAATTACACAATTAAATTTTTTTAATTATAAATAATGAATACTGTTTTTTTTTATCATTCAAATAACTTTCCATCCTATAACCCTACAAACCCAACAACCCACACCTAAAATATAGCTTAAGTGATTATTAGCACAATTTACGCACTTAATAATCAAATAAATGATTAATAATAATTAACAAATCTAAAATAATTATACTTAATAAACATCCCACCCTGTACCCCTGCAAACCTCACAAACTGCTGCAACACTATTAATTACTATTTTACAAATTATAATAAAAATATTAACAGCAATTATACAAACAATGTAAAACATAGAATTAAAATATTATCTAAACACATAAAAGAAATTAAATACCATATTTGTTACCTCAAACAATCAATATTTTTGCCAACAATATTTTTGCTTGATATTTCTGTGTCACAATTGGTCAGAACACCTTTTAATTCCACTTCTGTAAAAGCCAACTGTAAGCACAATCATTCTTTCTAATTGCTGCCCTATTTCTTTATTACAGGGTAAAATTAAGATAATTGAACTCTACATGAATTTCAAGCTTATATCTTAACTGGAAGAGAACCAGACATTAGATAAACTCCTGTCAGGTTTTAGGTCATCATATAGTACCATGGCAGCTCTTCTTGCTGTAGTTTAGGACATCAGATCCAGCTTGCACCAGGGTGGATCAGCTGCCATTTCTTCCTGAACCTCTTAGTTGCTTTTGGTACAGTTGCTCAGTTCGTACTTATTGTGGGCTTATAAGCCTTGGTATCTCTCATCCTGCCCTGGACAGGATCAAGTATTTTCTATCGAATTAACCTAATTGTGTCTGTCTCCATTTAAATCTGATGACTTCAATTGCCCCTTTGGTGTCCCTCAAGGGTCATCCCTTAGTACTACAGTGTTTAATATTTATACGCCCTCGTTCGCAGATTTGATCAGGTCATTCAGCTTTTCCAGCATGGTGAGAAAGTAGCCTCTTTCTAGCCTTGTTACCCCCACTTTTGGCATGTTTGTGAGTGTATGTCAGGGTGTTTTCACTGTCTCACTGGGATCCTGCTAGCCAGGGCCCAGTGCTCATAGTGAAAACCCTATGTTTTCAGTATGGTTGTTATGTGTCACTGGGACCCTGCTAGCCAGGACCCCAGTGATCATAAGTTTGTGACCTATATGTAAGTTTTCCCTGTGTGATGCCTAACTGTCTCACTGAGGCTCTGCTAACCAGAACCTCAGTGGTTATGCTCTCTCTGTACAAATTGTCACTAACAGGCTAGTGACCAATTTCACCAATTCACATTGGCATACTGGAACACCCTTATAATTCCCTAGTATATGGTACTGAGGTACCCAGGGTATTGGGGTTCCAGGAGATCCCTATGGACTGCAGCATTTCTTTTGCCACCCATAGGGAGCTCTGACAATTCTTACACAGGCCTGCCACTGCAGCCTGAGTGAAATAACGTCCACGTTATTTCACAGCCATTTACCACTGCACTTAAGTAACTTATAAGTCACCTATATGTCTAACCTTTACCTGGTAAAGGTTGGGTGCTAAGTTACTTAGTGTGTGGGCACCCTGGCACTAGCCAAGGTGCCCCCACATTGTTCAGGGCAAATTCTCTGGACTTTGTGAGTGCGGTGAAACCATTACACGCGTGCACTATACCTATGTCACGACATATGTAGAGCGTCACAATCGTAACTCCGAACATGGCCATGTAACATGTCTAAGATCATGGAATTGTCACCCCAATGCCATTCTGGCATTGGGGAGACAATTCCATGATCCCCTGAGTCTCTAGCACAGACCCGGGTACTGCCAAACTACCTTTCCCGGGGTTTCACTGCAGCTGCTGCTGCTGCCAACCCCTCAGACAGGTTTCTGCCCTCCTGGGGTCCAGCCAGGCTTGGCCCAGGAAGGCAGAACAAAGGACTTCCTCAGAGAGAGGGTGTTACACCCTCTCCCTTTGGAAAAAGGTGTCAGGGCTGGGGAGGAGTAGCCTCCCCCAGCCTCTGGAAATGCTTTGATGGGCACAGATGGTGCCCATCTCTGCATAAGCCAGTCTACACCAGTTCAGGGATCCCTCAGCCCTGCTCTGGCACGAAACTGGACAAAGGAAAGGGGAGTGACCACTCCCCTGACCTGCACCTCCCCTGGGAGGTGCCCAGAGCTCCTCCAGTGTGCTCCAGACCTCTGCCATCTTGGATACAGAGGTGCTGCTGGCACACTGGACTGCTATGAGTGGCCAGGGCCAGCAGGTGACATCAGAGACTCCTTCTGATAGGCTCCTTCAGGTTTTGCTAGCCTATCCTCTCTCCTAAGTAGCCAAACCCTCTTTTCTGGCTATTTAGGGTCTCTGCTGTGGGGAATTCCTTAGATAACGAATGCAAGAGCTCATCAGAGTTCCTCTGCATCTCTCTCTTCACCTTCTGCCAAGGAATCGACTGCTGACCGCGCTGGAAGCCTTCAAAACTGCAACAAAGTAGCAACGACGACTACTGCGACACTGTAACGCTGACCCAGCCGCCTTCTCAACTGTTTTCCTGGTGGTGCATGCTGTGGGGGTAGTCTGCCTCCTCTCTGCACTAGAAGCTCCGAAGAAATCTCCCGTGGGTCGACGGAATCTTCCCCCTGCAACCGCAGGCACCAAAAGACTGCATCACCGGTCCTCTGGGTCCCCTCTCAGCACAACGAGCGTGGTCCCTGGAACTCAGCAACTCTGTCCAAGTGACTCCCACAGTCCAGTGACTCTTCAGTCCAAGTTTGGTGGGGGTAAGTCCTTGCCTCCCCACGCCAGACTTCATTGCTGGGTACCACGTGATTTGCAGCTGCTCCGGCTCCTGTGCACTCTTCCAGGATTTCCTTTGTGCACAGCCAAGCCTGGGTCCCCGACACTCTAACCTGCAGTGCACGACCTCCTGAGTTGTCCTTCGGCATCGTGGGACCTTCTTTTGTGACTTTGGGTGAGCTCCAGTTCACTCTTCTTCGTAGTGCCTGTTCCGGCACTTCTGCGGGTGCTGCTTGCTTCTGAGTGGGCTCCTTGTCTTGCTGGGTGCCCCTCTGTCTCCTCACACAATCGGCGACATCCTGGTCCCTCCTGGGCCACAGCAGCATCCAAAAACCCTAACCGCGACCCTTGCAGCTAGCAAGGCTTCTTTGTGGTCTTTCTGCACAGAAACACCTCTGCAAGCTTCTTCACGACGTGGGACATCCATCCTCCAAAGGGGAAGTCCCTAGTCCTCTTCGTTCTTGCAGAATCCACAGCTTCTACCATCCGGTGGCAGCTTCTTTGCACCCTCAGCTGGCATTTCTTGGGCATCTGCCCACTCACGACTTGAGTGTGACTCTTGGACTTGGTCCCCTTGTTCCACAGGTTCTCTCGTCTGGAAATCCATCGTTGTTGCATTGCTGTGTTGGTCTTCCTTGCAGAATTCCCCTATCACGACTTCTGTGCTCTCTGGGGAACTTAGGTGCACTTTGCACCCACTTTTCAGGGTCTTGGGGTGGGCTATTTTTCTAACCCTCACTGTTTTCTTACAGTCCCAGCGACCCTCTACAAGCTCATATAGGTTTGGGGTCCATACGTTATTCGCATTCCACTTTTGGAGTATATGGTTTGTGTTGCCCCTCTACCTATGTGCTCTCATTGCAATCTATTGTGACTGTACATTGCTTGCATTGCTTTCTATTGCTATTACTGCATATTTATGGTATTGTGTACATATATCTTGTGTATATTTGCTATCCTCATACTGAGGGTACTCACTGAGATACTTTTGGCATATTGTCATAAAAATAAAGTACCTTTATATTTAGTATATCTGTGTATTGTATTTTCTTATGATATTGTGCACATGACACCAGTGGTATAGACGGAGCTTCACACGTCTCCTAGTTCAGCCTAAGCTGCTCTGCTAAGCTACCTTTTCTATCAGCCTAAGCTGCTAGACACCTCTTTTACACTAATAAGGGATAACTGGACCTGGTACAGAGTGTAAGTACCCCTTGGTACCCACTACAAGCCAGGCCAGCCTCCTACAAGCATGGTTTATGCTGATAACACCCTGATTGTTGTTTCCATCTCCGACAATCTTATCAAAACTTAGAGCCTGTATGAAGGCCATAGTTAACTGGATGAATATAGGCTTTTGAAACCTTTGAAATATGACAAATATTCTACATTTTGGCTCCAAACTGCTGTACTTGGTATTCAAAAAGGTGGCTGCTGGGAAAGGCCTCTCTGCAGAGTCACCCCCAAACATTTTGCCTGCCTTCTTCTCTTTTTCTGACCTCATTTTAGCTGTCTTAAGGACTCTGCGCACTTTACCACTGCTAATCAGTGCTAAAGTGCATATGCTCTCTCCCTTAAAACATGGCAACATTGGTTCATACACAATTGGCATATTTGATTTACTTGTAAGTTCCTAGTAAAGTGCACTACATATGCCCAGAGTCTTTAGATTAAATGCTACTAGTGAGCCTGAAGCACTGGTTGTGCCACCCACATAAGTAGCCCCTTAACCATGTCTCAGGCCTGCCATTGCAAGGCCTGTGTGTGCAGTTTCACTGTCACTTCGTCTTGGCATTTAAAAGTACTTGCAAAGCCTTAAACTCCCCTTTTTCTGCATATAAGTCACCCCTAAGGTAGGGCCTGGGTGACCCACAGGGCAGGGTGGTGTGTAGGTAAAAGGCAGGGCATATACATGCATGTTTTATAGGCCCTGGTAGTGGAAAAACGAATACATTTGTTTTCCACTGCAGTGAGGCCTGCTCCGTTCATAGAAAGAAAATAAGGGCTACCCTCATATACTGTTTGAGTAGTAGATTCCTATCAGAAAGGGGTAAACAGGTCATGTTTAGTATGGCCAGAATGGTAATAGAAAATCCTGCTTATTGGTGAGGTTGGATTTTATATTACTATTTCAGAAATGCCACTTTTAGAAAGTGAGCGTTTCTCTGCAACTAACATCCATCGGTGCCTTACTGCCTGTCTCCAATCCACGTCTGGTCTGGGATGGTTGACAGCTCCCTTGTACATTTAACCCAGACAACTCAAACACAGGATACTCAGTCACACCTGCACTCATCTTCATACTGAATGGGTCTTCCTGGGCTGGAAAGGTGGAGTGGCTTGACACTTACATTGCAAAGGCTAGTGATCTGTCCTCACACAATGGACTGTCAAAACCCCCAACTGGGACCCTGGCAGACAGACCTGTACTGAAAGGGGACCATGTGCACTTCAAAACCACTCTTTGAAGTCTCCCTCACTTCAAAGACACTTTTGGGTATATAAACTGGGTCCCCGACCCCACCAAATCAGACACTTCGTGGGACAGACACTCTGAAGCAGGTCCTGCAACCTGCCAAGAGAAGCTGTCTGGCTGCCCAATGGACTCACCCGGACTGCTTTGCTGTGAAGGAGTGCTGCCTTGCTGTTGCCCTGCTGCCTTGCTGGCCTCTGACTCTGCTGAGAAGGGCTCTCCAAGGGCTTGGAGTGAGCCTGCCTCCTGTTCCTGAAGTCTCAGGGCCAAAAGACTTCGGGCCATATTTATACTTTTTGACGCAAAACTGCGCTAACGCAGTTTTGCGCCAAAAAAATTAGCGCCGGCTAACGCCATTCTGAAGCGCCATGCGGGCGCCGTATTTATTGAATGGCGTTAGCCGGCGTTAGCCGACCGGCGCTGCCTGGTGTGCGTGAAAAAAAAAAACACGTACACCAGGCAGCGCCGGCGTAGGGAAAAATGGCGTTTGGGCGTCCAAAAATGGGGCAAGTCAGGCTGAGGCAAAAAAATCGTCTTAACCCGATTTGCGCCATTTTCTTTTGGCGCCCAGACGCCATTAACATGACTCCTGTCTTAGCAAAGACAGGAGTCATGCCCCCTTGCCCAATGGCCATGACCAGGGGACGTCTGTCCCCTGGGCATGGTCATTGGGCATAGTGGCATGTAGGGGGGCACAAATCAGGCCCCCCTATGCCACAATTTTTTTTTAAAAAAAATACTTACCACAACTTACCTTTTCTTCCCTGGGATGGGTCCCTCCATCCTTGGCTGTCCTCCTGGGGTGGGCAAGGGTGGCAGGGGGTGTCCCTGGGGGCAGGGGAGGGCACCTCTGGGCTCATTCTGAGCCCACAGGTCCCTTAACGCCTGCCCTGACCCAGGCGCTAAAATCCGGCGCGAATGCGGGTTTTTTAGACCCGCCCACTCCCGGGCGTCATTTTTGCCCAGGAGTATAAATCCGACGCAATAGCATCGGAGTCATTTTTTAAGACGGGAACGCCTACCTTGCATATCATTAACGCAAGGAAGGTGTTCACGCAAAAAAATGACGCTAATTCCAGGAACTTTGGCGCTAGACGTGTCTAACGCCAAAGTATAAATATGGAGTTAGTTTTGCGTCGAATTTGCGTCTAAAAAAACGACGCAAATTCGGCGCAAACGGAGTATAAATATGCCCCCAAGTTTTGCATTGAGGATCCAAGACTGCATGCCGGAAATTGACGCAAAGTCCTTGCAGTGTGGGAAGAATCAACAAAACTGTGCGCATCCAGAAATCCGACATACACCTTTCTTTTTCCACGCATCTCCTCCTCTGTGGACTTCATATGTGTAATTTTGACTTATACCAGGTACTTTGTGCACACAAGAGACATTTGTTGATTTTTAAAGACTTAACACTCTTCTTATCATTGCAAAAGAGATATTTCAACTTGTGCTTGTCAAATCTTGATCGTTTTGACCTTAATTTACCCAGATAAATATCTCATATTTTTATAAACCTGTGTGGTGTATTTTTGCGGTGTTTTCACTGTGTTTTTGCATGATTTATTGCACAAATACTTTACACATTGCCTTCTAAGTTACGCCTGACTGCTCAGTGCCAAACTACCAGATGGTGGGCACAGGATAATTTGGATTGTGTATAATTTAACCTGATTGGGATTGTGGTCCCTACTTGGACAGGGGTGTATACCTCTGCCAACTAGAGACACAATTTCTAACAGTGGCCTACAGTTCTGGGTACTTTATTCTTCGCTCACACTCTGGGCCGTATTTATACTCTGGTTGCGCCGAATTTGCGTCGTTTTTTTAGACGCAAATTCGACGCTAAACTAACGCCAACTAACGCCATATTTATACTATGGCGTTAGACGCTTCGGGCGCCAAAGTGCCCGGAGTGTGCGTCATTTTTTAGCCTGAACCCCTTCCTTGCGTTAATGATATGCAAGGGAGGCGTTCCCGTCTTAAAAAATGACTCCCAGGCCTTTACGTGGTATTTATACTCCCGGGCAAAAGAGACGCCCGGGAGTGGGCGTGGCCAAAAACGGCGCATTTGCGCCGCTTTTTAACGCCTGGGTCAGGGATGGTGTTAAGGGACAAGTGGGCTCAAAATGAGCCCAGAGTGCCCTCCCCTGCCCCCAGGGACCCCCCCTGCCACCCTTGCCCACCCCAGGAGGACACCCAAGGACGGAGGGACCCATCCCATGGACATTAAGGTAAGTTCTGGTAAGTATTTTTTTTTAAAATTTTTGTGGCATAGGGGGGCCTGATTTGTGCCCCCCTACATGCCACTATGCCCAATGACCATGCCCAGGGGACAGAAGTCCCCTGGGCATGGCCATTGGGCAAGGGGGCATGACTCCTATCTTTACAATGATAGGAGTCATGTTGATGGGGGATGGGCGTCGAAAAAAAATGGCGCAAGTCGGGTTAAGACGATTTTTTAGCGTCAACCGGACTTGCGCCATTTTAAGACGCCCTAACGTCATTTTTTCCCAACGCCGGCGCTGCCTGGTCTACGTGGTTTTTTTCCACGCACACCAGGCAGCGCCGGTCTGATTGCGCCATCTAACGCCATTCCATAAATACGGCGCCCGCATGGCGCTTCAGAATGGCGTTAGACGGCGCAAAATATTTTGACGCTAAACTGCGTTAGCGCAGTTTAGCGTCAAAAAGTATAAATATGGGCCTCTGTGTCAGAAATCCAACTGTGTTGTTTGACTCTGGTGTTTCATATACTCTTCAAATCACTGAAGTAGCATCCAATTGTTTTACTTTTCTACAAGCCATTCAAAACATTATTCCTTGTTTATCTCCCTAGTCACTACAATCAATTCAGGCCTTGATCTCTTCTCTTCTGGATTATGCTAATGCCCTATATTTAGGACTCTTAACGAGCCATCTGAACAAACTGCATATTGTAGAGAATTTGGTGGCTTTCCTGCAGTTCTTTCCATCTTTTCTTAACCTTACATTGGTTACCTGTCCAGCAGAGGTGAATGTTTTAAGCTCTCTGCCTGTCTTATACAGCCACTAAGTGCAATGGCCTGGTTTACTTGGGCAGGAAGGTCTGTGTGATAAATCACTGTTTTCTTTTCACTTTATGGGATCTATGCTTCTGCAAATGTTTTTGTGCAGCTGAATTATAGGTTGATCATTTTACCATTACATCACTAAGATGCAGAACTCTCTTCTTCTTTCCCTGAGTTCTGTATCTAACAAGATTTCATTCAGAAAGGATCTAAAAACCTGACTGTTCCAATAGCTATAATACGTCTGCCCACACTTAGGATCCTAGCACTAGGAAGTCCTTTTTTGGGTACCAATGGCCCGTATTTATACTTTTTTTGCGCCGCATTTGTTTAGTTTTTTGACGCAAAAATGGCGCAAACTTGCAAAATGCCATTGTATTTTGTAGGTTTGCGCCGTTTTGCGTCAAAAAGCGGCGCAAATGCGGCGCTAAAAAAAGTATAAATACGGGCCAATATGTTTTAGAAATACTGTTCATTCATTCAGTCATTCACTAATTCACAAGCAAGTGCAGTCATTCACTTATTCACAAGCCAGTGCAGTGGGGGTGACTGCTGTCCCCTCCCTAACCGACAGGGTATTCGTTCCCAGGCACACCCCTGCCCATTTGTTTAGTAGTTCCATTTTGTCATACCACAAAAAATCCAAGTTGTGGAAATAATTTCTCCCTTATGCATTGCCAGTTTGTCTGCCTAGTAGTGTGCCTGGGTAAATAAGTACCTCTGTCTTTGGGGTAGCTAGGAACTGATATAGGAGTAGCTTCCATTCTGTTGGGTTTAGAGTCTGCCTAGGTGGGGGAGCAAAGGATAACTTTCCACTGCTTTTACCTTACATTCAGTTGTGAGAGCACCACTGTATTTCCTACAAGATCTCACAGCAAATTCCTTAATTTTTTTTTTTTTTTTAAATTTTAGGGCAAAAAGCACACAGAAGAAGTAAAGTAATGGCTGACCAGCACCTATTCATGATTTCAGGCCCATTGCAATGGAGCAGAATTCTCATGCACCAAGAGGGTTGTCCCAGTAGAAGACTTAACTCTCTGCATCAGTCTCTGAACTGGAAGTGAAAATCCTTTGGCTGGGAAAGATTGAAGGCTGAATTCACTGATGTACTTTCAAAGTGATACAGCAATTGGGATAGATCAAGCTAAAGTAATTTGATTTTGGCAGGAAAAGCTCAGACAAGAAGGTGCAAATTTCACAACCACTGTTGTTCCCTCTTTGTTGGTTATTTTTCTCACCTGCATCCTGTGAAGATTTCTACCTTTGTTTTCAGTCTCTTTTTTTGGAACTGAAAATCCTCTAGCAGGGGAAGTCTGAAAGCTGACAAAGTTCTCTGAGAATTCAGACACTTTTGGTGTGTGGACCTGCTGATGCTCCAGAGCATTCAAAGTGCCAACTTTTCAATCTCTCTGGGGCAGCTTCTCTTGGTTTCTTCCAATGCTCTGGGATGGCAGTTATAGCACAGGAATCACACCAACAGAGGGGACTCCCAGAGTCCAGACCAGGTCAGTTGCTGCTGGTCATCTGGGCACTCAAATAAAAAGGCCTCTTACACCTGGTTTTGTTCCTGTAGCCACACAAGAGGACAGCCAACTGATCCTCGGAGTCCACTTCTGTTAGACGTGTCAGCCTTAGGGTGGTCTTCCCCGAAACATTCACACCTCATATTTTTACTCGTCTCATTTTTGTTGGCCTTAGGACTATGCGCACATTAATACTGCTGACCTGTGCTAAAGTATGTGTGCTCTATCGTCCGTATCCTAACATTGACTTACCCCAAATTGTCATATTTAATTTGCTTATATTAACCTATTAGAAGTACTACTACATCTACCGAGGGCCTGTAAATGAAATGCTAACAATGACATGCAGCATATTTTGGGCCACCCACTTAAGTAGCCCTTTAAACATGTCTCAGGTCTGCCATTGCAGCCGGTGTGTGTGTGGAGTTTAAACTGCCATTCCGACCTAGCAAAATACATTTTTTTGCCATGCCTAAACCTTCCTTTTGAATACATGTGTCAATCCTAGGGTAGGCATGTACAGCCCAGATGGCAGGGTTCAATATATTTAAAAAAAATGGGACATGTACTTTTAGACTTTACTTGTCCTGATGGCAAAAAACTTCATTTTTCTCTAGTGCAAAGTCTACTTCTCCCATTGGAGTTTAATAAGCTGCAATTTCTAAATAGGAGTAGGTAGTTGGTTCATGTTTGGTGTCTTTGGATTGTAATGCAAAATCCTCATACGGTGAAGCCTGACGTGAAATTACAATGTTGAAAATGCCACTTTTATACAGTTTACAAAATGCTTCTGGAGGTCTTTTTAATTAATTTCTTTATGTTCTATATGAGTTTTACAATTCAACACTCAACAATATTTGGATTCCTTAATAATCAAAAAGCGTAATATTGTCAAAATTATTTTAGTCAGTTGCAAAAAGACAACCTCAACACATTGACACTGTTGTCCACCCATAAGATCCTACAGCAGTATAATCAGATTCAGAGATCTTAGAGAGGCAAAAGCTCCTCAAACAAAGTGTATAGTAGCAGTCCACAATATAGGATCCAAGTTATATCCACCAAAGATGAGGAACGTTTTATTCATATCATGTCAGAGAATGTATGTTAATGAAGAGCAGTCATTAACGTTTTGGTCTTCAGTAGCCAACTGGTCTTTGAGCCCATCATCAGAAACCTAGTGTTGTTCAAGGGCTAACACATACTCAACCTATATAAGATCAAACAATTAAAATGTTCAACTAGTACGTCATATATAAATAAATAAAAAAGGAGACACCATTGCCTAAATCCACCATACTCCACAGTGAACACTACCTGCATGCATCACATAGCCACAATTCCACCAGCGACTGTAGCAGAAAGTGTGAATCACCTCTCTTAAAAACAAGCCATCACTAAGACATAACAATTTTTTAGTTGGTGATATCCTTAGATCAACATCTGTAATAAAAACAAAAAACAAATTAAGTGGATTATCCACTTCACCTGTATGTTATGTGGAGCAAGAGTCTAAGGTCCATATTTATACTTTATTAGTGCCGCATTTGCGCCACTTTTTTATGCAAAAATGGCGTAACCTAACAAAATGCAATTGTATTTTGCAAGTTTGCGCTTTTTTGCATCAAAATATGACACAAATGTGGCACTAAAAAAATATAAATATGGGCCTAAGTACACCTCTTACTAACCACTAAATGCAAATAGGGAATCATCTGAATAATAATTTTCAGTAACATAAATATCACAATTAACCCAGCAACAGAACCATGTCACTAGTGACACGTGTATTTTAAAAAAAGTGATTCCATGGAATGTTGGGCATGTCTGATATCTGATACTGTCACCAAGGGACTGCATAACTAAGTGGTTGTTCTATTGTTGAGTTAATTGTGATATGTGATATTTATGTCACTGATTGTGGCTTCAGTGCTTACACTGTGGGACACATGTACCAGCTGAACTTTGAGGTGCAACGTTTGATATCCCTAGCATACTACCTTGTGGGTTGGGTACGAAAGATGGTGAATCTGCAGAACACTGACCATGACTGACCACCAACACTGTCTACCTTGTAAAGCTGTGGGGTGGATGCCCAGAGGAGAGTGAACATATATATGAAAGTACATAGATTGCATCTGTGACCATCTATTGGTTCAGTCAGACTGAAGGACTGTGAGTGTGGCAATAAGGATTATTCCTTAGAATACCTCTAGGGTAACTGACTTCAGGGACTGAGTTTGAAACTGTTGGAGATAGGAAGTTGGCAAAACCTCCATTGGGTCAGACGGTGGAGGGTATGGAATTAGAGGACATTCAGGTTATCACTGTGGGACCTCTAATTAGCATATCACCACTATATGACATTTTTTATGTTCTAATGCCTCCATTACATAGACCTAACCACTACAGGGCAAAGTAAATTTAGGTAAGTGAATGAGGAAAAAAGAGTGATTGTATAAATTATAAATATACGCTTACAATTACATTGTAAGGTTAACCCCTTCACTGCCAGGCCTTTTCCCCTCAATTGCCAGGCCTTTTTTTGGCTAATTGGGGCAGTACGTGCTTCGGCCCTCACAACCTTTTGTCCACATAAGCTACCCATGCCAAATTTGCCTCCTTTTTTCCAATAACCTGGGAATTCTAGAGGTACCCAGACTTTTTTGGGTTCCCCTGAAGGAGACCAAGAAATTAGCAAAAATACAGTAAAATATTGTTTTTTTGTCTTTTTTTAAATGGGAAAAAAGGGCTGCAGAAGAAGGCTTGTGTTTTTTTCCCTGAGAATGGCATCAACAAAGGGTTTGCGGTGCCAAAATCACCAGCTTCCCAGCTTTCAGAAACAGGTGGACTTGAATCACAAAACTCCTTTTTCCACACAATTTTGGCATTTTACTGGGACATAACCCATTTTGACTATTTTTTGTGGTTTCAGACTCCTTCCAGTTAGTGACAGAAATAGGTGTGAAACCAATGCTGGATCCCAGAAAGCTAAACATTTCTGAAAAGTAGCAACATTCTAAATTCAGCCAGGGGTAATTTGGGTAGATCCTACAAGGTTTTCCTACAGAAACTAACAGACGAAATAATAAATTAAGGTGAAAAACACAGCCATTTTTCTTAACGTTTTACTATGTAACTCTTTCTTGCAACGTCAGATTTTTTAAAGCAATATACCGTTATGTCTGCTGGACTCTTCTGGTTGTGGGGATGTGAGGAAAGTCTGAGAGGAGCCACAAAGTTCTGGGTGGCCGGAGTGGTGATCCTACAAAGAAAAGTGAGGAAAATATGCTTTTTTAAGCACATTTTGAGGTTTGGAGAGTAGTCTGTGTATGAAAATGTTTGGGGATCCAGGCAAGCCACACCTCCCTGGACTCCTTGGGGTGTCTAGTTTAAAAAAATGTCTGGGTTTGGTAGGTTTCCCTAGATGAAGGCCGTGCCGGGGACCATAAACATTGGTGCCCGCCAAACACAGTTAGTTTTGCAATAGATCATTTTGATGTGTACACATACTTCTGTGATGTTCCAAACACTAAAATTGTGAAAATAAACGCACTTAGGTTATGAGAAAAAGACCCCTCACCCACCAACCTAGTTGGTGGCATTTTAATCATCGGGTCCCACCTGAGACACCTGGAGTGTCACGGGTGTGCTATGATGCCTGATTACAGGGGAGCAGGTTTTGTGATTTTTACCACATATACTAGTTGGATTTGGCACGAGGGTGAGTGATGGTTCAGTAGATCCAATTTTATTAACAAGAAATTTCACAAAAGTGAAATGCACTGTTAATAACTAAAAGGCCAAAAAACTGAACCAAAGCCTCACAGCTCATGATCTGTAAAGCCACGTCAAGGCACCAACCGCATTACAGTCCATTCACACACCTTCCATACAAGACATGCACAAGACCATTCACGCCGCCAGCGGCGGGCCCAGAACATTACAACACTCGCATCAACAGGCAGTGCCATTCAAGGGCCCATCACCTTCATATGCCCGCCCACAAGCCTGATACAGCAATCACACCAGCTGATGGGACTGTGTAGACTTTCGTTTGGCTGGCACCGCCAGCCTAGCACCACGCCACGCACTCTGCCAGCCAAACACCACTCTACGCATACCGCCAGCCAAGCGCCACCCCACACAAACCACCAGCTAAGCGCCACCCCACATACACCGCCAGCCAAGAGCCACCCCAGACACACCGCCAGCCAAGCGCCATCCCACGCTCACTGCCAGCACGCGCCACTCCATGCACACCGCCGGACAAGCGCCACTCCGCGCACACTGCCATCACTTTGTTTTTGTTTTTAAACAACAAAGAAACCACAAACTAATTATAAGTACAAAACTACAAACACAAAAGCTCTAACTGAATACATGACAGTAATGCCAACAGTGAAACTGAATATATTAAAATTTAAAATGGCAGTTTAAACTCACGGTAGTTCCCAGTAATTCTTCTGTGTGTGGTAACTCCTGAAGCAGCCTGCCACACAGCCCAGGCTTTGTAAGACAGTCTGGGCAGTACATCCGGCTTTCCCTCTGGATACCTCTTTGGGCACAAACTCTACATTTCTTAGCAGGAAAGTCTTTTTTGGGAGTGTGAGGAATCTGATGAGGAAAGTGGCGATCTTTCAATCTGGCCACATCCTTCACAACTGCTGCTACTCTAGGAACTCTTGCATGATCCACCACAGCAAGGCTCTCTATCGCTGACTCCTGAAATTCAACAAATTTCATCCTTGACTCAGGGGAACAATCATTAAACACATTAAAAGTTGCCAGATTGAACAAATGGACGGCCAACTTTTTATTCCACACGTAAGACTTACAAACAACAGTGTAGGATTCCAACCTCTGAACTACTCTATCAACACCAACCATGTGCTTATTGTAATCTAAAATGCACATAGGTTTGCACACTTCAGCAACTTGACCCCAAACAGCCACAGGTGAAGTACTCTCATCATGGATGGTAGTTAGCATGTACACATCCCTCCTGTCTACACATTTCAGAGCTAGCAGCTCATCACTCCTCAAGGCATTGCACTGTCCCCTCTCAAGTTTTTTTTACAGACAAGCTTTCTTGGATAGCCTTTCCGGTTAGAGTGGATTGTGCCACAAACAAGAGTGTCCACTCTGAACAACTCATTGAACAACTGAACTCCAGTGTAGAAGTTATCTACATACAAATGGTGACCTCTGTTGAACAGTTGTCTACCAAGTTCCTACACAATGTTCTCGCTAACTCCAAAAGTGGGCTGACAACCAGGAGGTTAATTTTGGAATCCCTACCAGTGTAGACCCAGAAATTATAAACAAATACTGTACTACTTTCAGACAGCATATACAATTTGATTCCATACGATGCCCTATTGCTGGGAATGTACTGCCTAAAAAACAAACAACCTTTGAACAGGAAGAAAAACTTGTCCACACTTATTTCTTTGCCTGGCACATAGTCCTCTGAAAACCAATCTACAAAATGATGAAGGACAGGCCTAATCTTAAAAAGATGGTCACAGTCGGGGTGATCTCGTGGCAAGACTAAAGCATTGTCAACATAATGCAGCATCCGAAGAAGAAGCAAATATAGATTACGAGTCATTGTTGTAGGAAATTTAACTGTTGCCATCAAGGGACTAGTAGACCAATAAGAAGCCAGTGATGGCTTCCTTATCATCCCCATCTAAAAAGTCAAACCCAAGAACGTTTTCATCTCTTCCAAATTTGTGGGAATCCAATGGGTAGCTCTAGACTGAGGCCTAAGTCTGACAGCATTGTCTCTCAAATACTGCTCTGCATACAAATTAGTCTGCTCAACAATCTCTTCCCAAAATACATTGTCCATAAACAACTCAAAGAAATTGATAGGCAAAGAGTTTTCCTTATTTACTCTCCACATTGGGAGGCTGGTAAAGGCAGACAACTGTGGCTGCTCCATGTGTGGGGAACCCTAAGTGTCAGGTCTTACACTGGGAAGCCTTTCATCCACTGGCTGCTGCACCATTGGCAATTCAATATCCTCCTAAAAAACATGCCCTTCATCTGCACTGAGAGTGGCTTCCTCATCAGAAGACTTCTCTTGGACATTAATCTCACTGCCAGAATCTCTCTCTTCCTACTCTGCCTCAGATGCAGAGTCCGTCTCATAATCATGGTCAGAAGACAACTCAAAAAGCATGCCAACAACCTGCTGAGCGGTCACTCTGTGACTAGCCATGATCCTTTCTCAGAAGTGTAATGTGACAAATGAACCAACAACAACCAGCACTGTCTAAAATAAGTAATACACAAAGTGTGGCTTTTTAAAAAATAGTTATGTACTCAAAAACTGTACCACTCACTTACTTGAAAAAGCTATACTCACCAGCAACTAATCTGCACAGACTCAGCAATCACCAATGATATCCTACTAAAAAGAAAAATGAAAAACATATTAGACATAACACAACACAAATATTGTGCACAAACCTAAGGACAATTTCACACACAATCCTGCATTTAGTGCACTACCTACAAACAAGTCATTCATGCATGGCAACAATACTCCTTTTGAGTAAATGTACTTACCTAACACATGCAACTACGCAAACCGCAGATCAACCACTGCCAAAATGAGCCACAACTAAAGAAGCAAAAGCATTGAACTAGAACAAGAAAGAGAAATAAATTGTAATAATCACAAATGCAAACACTTTGCCAGTTGAGAAACACCCCGCCACCAAACAGTTAAGAATTTTCCCTGGTGTCTAGTAGTCTCCAGGGAAGATGGGACAAAAAAACTGGGCCTGCAGAAATGGTGTAAAATATTATGCCCCCTTGGGGGAGTGGCCCTTGCCAAAGGGGACGCCCCCCCATGCACAAAAAATACACACACAGAAAGAAAATCCCTGGTGCCTAGTGGATTCTGCCCCAATGGGCCAAAAACAAAAAGGCTGATCCGCCCCCACGGGGGACAGAACTGCCCAACAGTGTTTCTCCCACTTTGGGGGGTGACCCTTGCCCAAGAGGCTGCCTCCACACAAAAAAACACACATCCCTGGTGCCATAGTGTCTTCTATCGCCTATGGGCAGATCAACTGAAAAATAATGAGCTGATATGCCGCTGGGGGGGGGGCAAAAATGGCATAAAAGAGTATGCCTCCGTGGGGGAGTGGCCCTTGCCCAAGGGGCTGCCCCCGCACAAAAAACTCACACAGACACTTGCACACAAACATAATCCCTGGTGCTTAGTGGATTCTGCCCCCTTAAAGGCAGATGTGCCATAAAAACAAGGCTGGCCTGCCCTCAAGGGGAGTAGAACTGCCTAAAAGTGTTTCTTTCCCTGGGGGGGGGGGGTGACCCTTACCCAAGGGGCCACTCCCACACAAAAACAAAAAACAAATAACAACACTTCCCTGGAAGGGGAAGTGATTCACCTTCCAGCTCTGCCCAGGGGGGCACTTGGGGGGAGCCCCAGCGGTTAAACAATAGAACAGATGCAATTTTCTGACCTAGAGATGCTAGCTGTATTAAGTCATAAAAGAGTCCTAGAACAGGCCGGCACATGCATAGCACCAGGTGGATGACCTTTATGAGTTTGGTATGTGTGACAAGTTCTGGCCTGAAAGTCTCAGAATATGACACTGTTAATATTGGATCAATTAATGCACACCTTTATATATGAATGATACATTTTTATACACAAGCAAAGTCACATCACCTTTGTTGGATTATCCCCTCATAAACTCTGTGTCAACCCCAGCACATAAATATGTAGTCAAGCAGGCTCTGGGACCCAGGCCTGAAAGTTATGACAGGTCAGAGGTGGGGTAGCACTTAGTCGACAGCCAAACACACAAGCTTAGATCAGATCCCACCGATAAGCAGCAACACTACAGTGATCCCCGGGGATTGGTCCTGATAATACACAAATTACCAGAGGGACCGTGCATTCCCAAAACACCATAAAGTTAGTTGCCAGATTTAGTTAAGTTGACTTAGCCAATCAGGACTCAGCGGACACTGCACATGCAGCAACCACGCACTCCTCAGGGCACATATTGGCTGGGCTACATAGTGTACACGCCAGATTGAGGCCAACCTGCATTTTCAATCTGGAAATTGTATCTACAACTCTTTGGCAATATTTCACATATTTTTCTACGGAAGGAAGAGTTTCTCCCAGAGAGATGTGTAAAATATGAGGAATTTTAATGTTCTATGAGAGACAGTCCTAACCCCCGTGCTGTAACTGGTCTCCTGGCCATCATGTTTAATTAATCAAACTGTTTTCTGTTTTGCCAGATGCCTCTTGTCTCTTTTTGTAGGGTAAATCATTATCCAAGCAACAACCCCTCAGCTGGAATTGGCAATGGTGGAAAAAGGCTACACACAGCATCAGGCGACAGATGCATTCAGAAAAATCCTATGGGTGAGAGAAGCCTCAGTAGTTTTTCACTAACTAATTGCTCAGAGACAGAATAGTCTTCCCAGATTGGAGTTGCCTGTTTAGCCCATAAGGTACATTTTCAAGAACACATTTGAGGTCTTTGTGTGGGTAAGTGTACAGAGAAATAAGAAGCCATACAGAGTAAAAATACAATAGCTAGCATTCCCTCTGTGGTAGCATTACATGCATGACACCATAGTGTTTCAGTCATGTTGCCTTCCTCCACCTCTCCTGCTGAAGGGAGGATTAGTATTCAAATTCCAAAATGGCAGCCGTCGTATGAAACATACATAATACCTGCTAAATGAAGATGCCCTCTAAACTCTTGTGACTCAACAGTCTGTCCATTTCAAATTTATAGCAGTGAGAACAAAGAATCCTAAAACTACAACTTGCTTTTAATAATGGTGTTCATTTGTCCCCTGTTCTGCATTTTAATCCTTGCATTTTTATCTTATTTTTCAAAACTCTGCAATCATCTTCTCAGCCCTGCAAAGATCTGTTCAGTATTACTCTACTCTTCAGTTATGCTTTCCAAAACATAATCTTACATCATCTCTGCAGTCTCACCAAGAAGGTTTGTTAAGCATTTTGGGCATTTTCCTCCTTTTCGTGTCTCTTCTTCAAGGTACTTCTTGACCTATGTGCGATGTACTGCCATAGGGTGACACAAAGGATTTGTGCTTTCTTCTAGTGAGATGGAGAAGAGAAAGAATCATAGCTGTTAAGTACTTCATGGTACCATGAATACTAACCATTGACTATCCACATATATTGTTAAATTGGGAGAAATCAAATATCAATAAATGATGATTCAGGATATGTGTCAAAGCACCTATGACTGTACCTTCAGCTGTCTCTGCAACAGACCATTGTCCAGACACATGAAAGATTTCCATCAACAAGTTAAATATTGTGATTACGAGCTTATTGAGCACATGTGCCTCTTCACCTAGTTCCCACACGATTCAAACACACCAAGGCAACAGCCCAGGCTGGGAGACATTACCAGCTTGAAATCTTGAAGTAATTCCCATCATCACAAACTGAAAGCTCAGTCTAGACATGTCAAACAGAACGAGTGCTTTAAGACCGTACTCTTGTCATGTGCCAGTTTTCACCCCTAAATGTGTTTGTTGTACTGCAATTGAAGGTTTCAGATATTTTTTGTGATTTGCTTGTCTTCCTAACTCTTAAAGAAAAAAGTACTGCAATCACTATTTGGTTAGATTGTAATCCAGGATATCAACAGCAAGTTTACCACATGGAGCCCCCATAGGACCAAAGCGGCCAGAGGACATTCCACCAAAATACAACAAACCTTGTTGTTTGGCACATCTCTTTGCATCCCTTCATGACCATGGGATGGTATGTTTAGACTCCATTGGAACACTAGACATCAACAGTGAGTAAAACTCAGACTGATTAAGTGATGTTTATTCAATCATAGAACATTGTTCTTGATTTATTATTGGAGAAGAATCTGTTTTAGTCCTGAAGAAGCGCCAACTGATCCGTTATGGGCATCGAAGGGTGTGAAACATGTTGACTGTCTCAAGTAGTAGAAGTAAATTGCTTTATGCTACATTCATATGGGGCTTATGAGCATTATCTCTAGTTGCCCTCCCTTTGCTTTTAATCTTGACCAGAACTTCCAATAGAACCAATAAACTGTGGTCTTTAGTGATTTTCTGAGCCAATTTTAATTATTTTTCAGCTCTCTCCACTTTTTCTACTTTGCTTTATTTTTCCCTGGCTAAGAGGCCCTCGCGAGGGTCCCACCAGACATTGCAATGCCAGTTTGGTGTGGAGCAAACCCAATGATGATGGAAGAGGGTCCTTGCTTCTGAACAAAGGCATCTTTAAGACAACTAGATTCTAGGGTTCGGTCTTATTACTGTGGAACTTTTTACTTATGTGTTTATCAACAGCAAGCTTCTTGTCCTACAAAAATATTGTATCCAGTGCTAGAAATGGGGGTCTCAAATTGGCAGTAATTCACACCCTTTCCAAGTAGGGGCCTTCACTCTAGTCAGGGTAAGGGAGCCACACAGCTAAGATGATCCTTGTTCACCCTCTTGGTAGCTTGGCTCAAGCAGTCAGGCTTATCTCAGAGGCAATGTGTAAAGCATTTGTGTGTACACACACACACATACACACGCACACACACACACACACATATACATACAAACATAAAACAAGACCAGTATGACAAAAATCCAATATACAGAAGTGAAAATGCAACTATTTAAAGATTAAATCTTAGTAAAGTGCTTAGAAACAGAATAGCTTCAACTGGGGCTATCACGGCGTCTTGATGGAGTGGTTTCCAGCAGTCTGACGCCACTCGCAAGGCAGTGCAGGCCATTTGTGGAGTCACACGGACCACAGGTATAGTGGCTTGGAAAACAATGAAGAAACAAAGATATTGCTAGGAGTCGGTGAGGTGACGCTTTGCTCGAGCTGGTGTGTAATCGGTTCCTTACTCTAACCAGAGAGGTGAAGCATTCGATCCTTACTGCTAGGCAGGAGAGGAGAGGCATTGGTTCCTTATGGTAGGATAAGAGGTGATGCAGCATTGGTTGTGAGGTGTTGGTTCTTTACGACAAGGCTGGGTCAATGAATCCAGCATGTCAAGATACGAAGCTTAGAATTTGCAGTGTCGCTATCACACCACAGGGCCGCAGGTGCTGCGGCAAAGTTGGAGTCTGGTGCCACGGATGTTGGTGACACAGCACTCGAGACTCACACTGTGGTGGGAATTTGGAGGTGCTGTGGTTGTGTCTAGCCTGTATTGCAGGTCCTCATCCGTACACCAGACGGGGACCATGGCTTAGGTGCAGGAAGCAGCGCAAAGTCAGAGCGGCGCCGGTTCCAAAGTTGCTCTGGAGTTGATGTGCTTAGTTTCTTCTTACTTGCACCAAGGCTCACTTCCAAGGGCTCAGGAACAGGATTTGGTACCACTTGGCAAATCAAGACTCTTAACAAGAGAGCCCAGGCTCTGGCAAGTGAAGTCTTAGATGGCGCAAACACTTATTAACAGGAGGCAAGCTTAGTTCAAATATTTGGAAAATCTTGGAAAGCAGAACATAGAAAGGCAAGTCCAGTCCTAGAGTAGAAGCTCCTCCTACAGCACCAGCTGTACTTCCTAGCAACATGTCCTCAGTTCAGAAGTGTTCTAACTTTGTGGGATCAGAGGGACAGTGCTTATACACATTTCTGTCTTTGAAGTAGGCAAACTTCAAAGAGAAGTCTTTGTAATGCACACGACCCTACCTTTCGATGCCCTGCCCCCAGACAAATACCAGGTGGTTAGAGACTGCGTTATGTAATGACAGGCACAAACCATTTCTGGTGCAAGTGTCAACTCCTTCACTCCAGCTCAGGAATACCCATCAGGAAATGCAAGGCACACCTCAGCAACCATTGTCCGACTGTCTAGAGTGAATTTACAAACAGCTCAACTGTCATCCTGACCCAGACATTTATTCCACAGACATCAGAGACACAGAATGGTTAAGCAAGAAAATGATCACTTTCTAAAAGGGGCATTTTCAAACTCAGTTCAAAAAACAACTTCACCAAAAGATGTATTTTTTAATTCAAAGACCCCCAAACTCCTTATCTCTGTCTGCTCCCAATAGAAAATTGCACTTAAAAGATATTTTAAGGCAATCCTTATGTAACCCTATGGGAGAGATAGTCCTTGCAATAGCAAAAACACATTTATCAGTATTTCACTATCAGGACATGTAAACCACACCAGTACATGTCCTACCTTTTAATACACTGCACCCTGCCCATGGGGCTGACTGGGCCTACTTAAGGGGTAATTTACATGTAGTAAAAGTAAAGGTTTGGGCCTGGCAGGTGGGTGCACTTGCCAGGTCGAAATGGCAGTTTAAAACTGCACACACGGTCACTACAGTGACAGGTCTGAGACATGTTTACAGGGCTACTTATGTGGGTGGCACAGTCAGTGCTACCGGCCCACTAGTAGCATTTGATTGATTTACAGCCCTGGGCACGCATAGTGCAATTTACTAGGGACCTACCAGTAAATCAAATATGAGTCTCATTGATAAAGCACTTGCTAATACAATTTAGACAAAGAGCATATGCACTTTAGTACTGGTTAGCAGGGATAAAGTGCCCAGAGTACTAAAGCCCGCAAAAAATAAGCTCAACACATGATCAAAATCAGGAGGTCAGAAGACAAAAGACATGGGAAACCACACCAAGAGCTGACATGTCTAACAGGTATCCCTCCCAATAGAAAGTGGGGAGAAATACCTAACATCTTGGGAATTCTCATCACTAAGGTGGAAAAACCTGCAAATACCATCAGCACCAAAATGTTCTGTTCTGTGGGAAGACTGACCACCTCAATAATTTAGAATTCTCACCACAGTAAAAGCTTCCCTTTCTTTTACGCTCCACCTCTGTTCCCTAAGAAGTAACCCCCTACCAGTGAAAGCTACAGGATGATATAGGCCCTCGTGGTTTAGATGTGGAAGCACTGCTCCCACACATGACCTGAGGCATAGGTCTGCACCACAAATTCTTTGGAGAATTCAGGAGCCTTGAGCAGGGGTGCTGTGCACATGGCCTCCTTCAGGGTGTCAAAAGTGGTCTGGCACACCTCTGTCCAGATCACCTGACAGGGCTGCTTCCTGTAAGCCAGCTCTGTCAAGGGGGCAACAATGGTGCAAATCTCCTGTACTACCTAGTGAGACCTAGAAAGGCTGGGTCTTGGGGGGTGCCCAAGCCAGAATGTTTAATCTTTGTTTGTAAGGATACCACCTGGCCACTCCCTACTGTTGTCCCAAGTGCACCACAGACCCCTTCCCTAGCTGGCACTTACTGGTCTTGATAGTGAGCCCCCCCCCCATTCAAAGGGAACCTGAGCTACCAAACATTGGCGCTCACTGTTGTCTACTGCTACAACCTGGTGGACCACATGAGGAACCAGGAAAGATAGAATCCCTACCCGGGGACTTCTTCCCAGCGGTGGAGGGACACCCTAGTCCTCAGGGTCCGTTTAGCAGAGAGTACACAAATAAAGCGGAGTCACCAACTGGAGGAATAAAGAGAAGTTTATTACATGGATTATAGCTCGAGCTAATACAGAGTCCCAGGACAGTCAAGTGACTATCCTACGGAGGCTGCCCCTTCACTCTGGGGCACCCAACCTTATATACACACAAAACTGCTTAGTCAGAGGACAACTCCACCCCTAGCGTATTCAAGGTCCTCTGCGGCCTTCAGAATATTTCAGGGATACACGTGTGGTGGGAGAAGGTACAGATGCAGCTGGCAGGAGGTGGCAATGACCTGTACAAAGCTGTTCTGGCAGTTATTGATTAAGCACAAATATTCTCGGAACTACGGTTAGAACAAGTAAATTACAGCAATAAGCAGATTGCAGCCCAAGGCTGCGAGCACAAGGTCAATCATCAAAGTTCAGGAGGTTTGTCGAGCACATGGCAACATAATAAAGATAAACAGATGCCTAGCAGCTATGGTGTATGATTAACTTTATGTACATTTTCTCACACATTAGGGATTACCTCCTCCTTAGACACCAGATACAATGAACATTTGTCATACTGGATCCTGTGTCTCTCAGAGCCTCCACCCGCCTCCCAATAATGGTCACCCACTGCCTACAAATTTTAGTGTTTTTGTAAGTCATGGGGGTTCTCTAGACCACCTCACGTATACCCAGGGAGACTAGGGTTAACTCAGCTGGCTCCTCTTCTCAAACTGGGGCCAAATTCTCATTAAGAGGTATACTGGCCACCCCTAGTGTCTACCCATGCCCACCAGTGGGGGGCTGTGCCCACTTGGGACACTTGGAATACCTCCTTAAATGCCCTTCCTGATTATAGGTGAATCACATTAGGGGTCCCTTCCCTGCAGGCTTTCCTGAAGGGAACCAACCTTTCTTTTCAACAGGGGGTTGGGAATCCTTACCCTGGAACTGGTTTGGAGCCCTTTAGGGAACTCCTTTCTTTTATCTTTGTTCCTCCATTTGTCCTCCCACCGTCTTCTGCTGGGGACTCTGGTCACCCATGGCTAAGTCTCCCACATGCAACTTCTTCCAGACCCTGGTGCTGAGCTAGTGGTCCTCCTCCTGGTTAAGTTTCCTGATGTTAGTAAGCTTGCTGTCAATCAAGTGCTAGTGCAGCTCTGAAAACAATGACTAGACAAGTACTCCTATGCAATCAAATTGTACAGCCCCCTCATAGTCTGTTACCTTACTGTCCTTCACCCAACCATCTAGTACTCTTCAGAAAGAATCAACATATTTTACCCCAGTCTGAGAACCACGTTTAGCACTCTCCCAAAACTTCACCCAGTAACGTTCTGGGATGAGACCCTACCTCCTTCTCAGGTCTTCTTTCATAGCATGGTACCTCATCTGGGGCCAGATGTAGCAACTGACGAATTTGCGAGTTGCAAAGTGCGAGTCCATGCGACTCGCAATATGCAACTCGCAAATTCGTATGCAGTACGGTGTCTCAGACACCGACTGCAACTCGCTATGGGGTCGCAATGACCCACCTCATGAATATTCATGAGGTGGGTCGCAAATTGCAGCCCCATAGCGAGTATAGGCACTCGCTAACATGGAGGCCTGCTGACGTCAGCAGACCTCCATGTTCGTGACCTGCTTTTAAATAAAGCAGTTTTTTTTTTTTAAGTGTAGCCCGTTTTCCTTACAGGAAAACGAGCTGCACTTAAAAAAAAAACGAAACCTTTAGTTTCGGTAATTTTTCAGCGCAGGGAGTGGTCCCTTGGACCACTCCCTGCCCTGAAAAAATATTTTTGGGTCCAGTCACAAACTGGAAGGGGTCCCATGGGGACCCCTTCCAATTTGCGAGTGGGTTACCATCCACTTGAAGTGGATGGTAACTGCGATGCCATTTGCGACCGCGTACGCGGTCGCAAATGGTATTGCATCCCACTGCGACTCGCAAATAGGAAGGGAACACCCCTTCCTATTTGCGAGTCGGAAATGCATATTGCGAGTCGGTAACGACTCGCAATATGCATTTCTGCATAGCAAAGAGGCTTTTGCGCCTCGCAAACGGCGATTTTCGCTGTTTGCGAGGCGCAAACCCTTTGCTACATCTGGCCCCTGATCCTCTATATATAATTCCATCAAGGTGTCCCTCGCCTCCACTGAAAAGTACTTCCGGAGGTCGGCCCTCAATCGCTTTCAGGGACTCTGTTCATCCTCAATGCCACATCATAACCCCTGAACTACTACTCAGTGTCATCACTCACAAGAAAATGCTTCACCACGTCCTTGGGTATGTGCACCTTTCACTCAGACCACGTTGTAGAACTGCTGTCACCATCTGTGCTGGACCTGCTTTTTAGATCCAGTTCCTTCAAGCTCAGCTTTTGAGCTAAAAGCATTTTCTTCTCTCTCACTGCAATTTTCTCTTTCTCAGCCTCTTTTGAGCCTTGCTAGTACCAACTGGATCTTCTACTCATGCTTCAGTTTGACCTTCTCTAGCTCTATTCAGAGCCTCCTAGCTGTCCTCCAGCTCCTCTGTGGTCATACCTCTTCAGGAAAGACTGATGGCTGACCTGGCAGGTGCCATCCTCCCAGGCAGAGCCTGATTTTCTATTAAATCAGCATGCAGGTTCTGCTCCTCTCCCTCCACAATCGCAATCTTCTCCCCTGTGTGCTCACCAGCCTCCTTTGCTATCAACCAGGCCCTCAGCTGCTTTTGCAGCTCCTCCTTTTTGTGAGGCCCTTAATAGTACATTTGAGCTCCTTGCTGAACTTGGTGAGCTGAGCCACTGAATAGGTCTCCAACCTCTCATGTTCAAACACCACCATCATGTTGCCTCCAAGTTGGCTAAACCAGTGGATCCCAACCTCTTGACTTCTGTGGACCCACACTTTATCATTACTGGAACACAGGGACCCCCACTGAATCATTATTGGAAACCGGGAACCCCCCTCTTAGTCATTACTGAAAGCTGGGAACCTAACCTGTTAATATTATTTAATTTTCTAAGCGGTTGCTGACCCCCTGCATAGGCTTTTCAGACCCCAAGGGGTCCCCGGACCACAGGTTGGAAACCACTGTGCTCGACCCTTAATATATTGTCTCTCTTCTCTCTTCCATTGAACTGTCCTAAATTAGTATAATCTGCAAACCAGCATCACATTAGAGGTCTGCTGCTCAGGTTTTTGAAGCTTTAATTGCACTTTCTCCAAAGTCTTCAACCCCAGCTAATCCTACACCTGAGCTAATATCTCTGATGACAGAAGAGTGAATCCCAAGACTTATTTAGCTTCAAAATAAGCTATTAATCGGTCACTTTGCCTCTACATGCTGATCAATGATTAAGGGGCCAGATGTACAACTGCTCTTTTTATGACTTGCAATTTGCATTTTTTTGCAAATCGCAAATTGTGACTTACAAAACAAAATGTACAACAGTGTCAAACACACTGTTTCTGACTCCCAAATGGGTTGCAAGGGACCTGCCCTATCAATATTCATGAGGCAGGTCACAAATTGTGACCCGTTTGTGAATGACCACACTCACAGGGATGGTGGCCTTCATTTTTTAATGCAGCACACCATTTTCTTTAAGGGAAAACAGGATGCATTTCAAAAATAAAAATGAAACGTTTCAGGTTAATTTTTTCTAAGTAGGCATTGCCTCATGGGACCACTGCCTGTTTTGAAAAAATGCTGACGTCCCCATTCAGAAAGAGGAAAGTGTTCCTTGGGGACCCATTCCCATTTGTGAATAGGTTACCACCAATTTGAAATTGGTGGTACCTGCAATTGTTTTGCGACTGCACTCACAGTCACAAAACAATATTTCTTTTTCTCAATTTTTATTTTTGTTTTATCAGTTGTAGTAGCGATACATATATATGCCCAGTATACCTTGTTCTAGTTCTCCCCTGCATAAACCATCGCTGGAGTTAAAACAAAATGTACTGCCAGCAATCCTCCAATGAGGTATTTGACTAAAGGCAATATACAACAATTGTAACTTTCCTCCCCAAGCTTCCAAGTAAGGCACACAGTAAAACCTAAGGCAATAATCATCATATTGGTAGTTTCCGAATAGCGGTAGACCATAGTTATGCAACATCTAATATGATACAGAAATCTGAGTTCCTCTCCTTCTGAGTTCATTCATTGTCTTTTGGTTTTGATAAGGTACCCTTACTCTGTGGACTGTGATATACACGCAGAGTCCGAGACATCTCTGCCCAAGCCACCAGGACCTCCTGAGCCCTTTCAACTTTCCTTGTCCTTCTTATGTGAACTTCTTTTGCTCCTGCCCACTCCTTCATGTCTGTCTCCCAAGGCTTCCTGGTTGGTTCTTGGGGGGCTCAGCCAATGGATTGCAATGCAGCATTTTGCCAACATCAGGCCCAAGTGGGAGAATCGTCTGCTGAGTTTTCTCTTTGGGTTTACCAAAGGAGGCCTAAGAGACACCTTTCATCCATTTACGGGATCTCCCTGTTAGTGGCCTATCTCAGCTGGGCAAGAACCTTTGTCCAAAAATCTTTTCCAAGATGGCAGTGCCCCACCATGTGAATAAAATATTCAAAATCCTCCCTGCTCTATGGGCATCTTTGGTCTCTAGATGGATATATTGCATGTAGGCAGCTAGAGGATAGATAGGTGATGTTCATGAAATTATATTGGATTTGTTTAAATGGGAAGCTTGCTACCACTTCCCTCATGCCTGTATGTGTGTTCAACCAATCCCATGGAGTTAAGCGGCCCTCAGCGAGACCATGCCAGGTGTCTTCATTTTGTAGGTGTTGTACTCTCCAAACCACCCGTAAGGCTCAATATAAATGTGTTATGAGCTTGCACCCCCTGCCATCCCCAGCAGGGTGACCAGTTTGTGAGTCGGCTTCAGAGCTTCGGGAAATGAAGGCCAGAGATGTCTAGTCCTTGCCGCCACCTTAGCATGCTGTAAAAATTGGCCTGCACCCAGGATAAACAACTTCTGAGCCCCCTTCAAGGTGTAGGAGGGTAGCCATCTATATAGTGTGCAGAACTAGGTACACTGTCAGGGGGGTCAAAGCAAACACACCTTGGTTTCTCGAGGGAAAGATTAGACCACCTAATGCTTCAGTTTTTAAGGTAGCTAGTCGAGCAGTTAGGCAAATCAAGGAGATGTGCTAAGATTTGTTGTACTCACAATATCAATCATGCACCACACACACTCAATGAATAACTCAAGATCATAATTTATAAACATACTAGTTTTAATAAAGTTTGTCTTTCTGTGAGTAATTACGCACCATAGGAATCAATGGAAGGCCACCTTTAAAAATACATATAAAATCACACAGGTGAGTTGCCAGTCTCTTCTTTTGCATGATGGCCCACTTTTTTGGGCAGGTCTGATGGTGGTATTTTCCCAGGCGGGCAGCCTGCCAGCCAGGTATCCCAAAAGATACAGAGCAGATTTCAATATGTTAACCCTGAGGCCTGAGTACTCCCAATATTCTTGCATGACATTCAGGAGGATTGGGACTTAGATGTCTGGTTATCTCAGGTATAACATGGCATCATCCTCATAGAGTGAAATTATATGCTCTGTGTCATCCATTGTTATTCTCCATCCTCCATGTGTCTGGCACAGGCAGCAAGCCAGTGGCTCCACAGCCACCGCAAAGATCAAAGGAGACAGGGGACATCCCTGTCTGGTGCCAGCCATGTTGTGACATAAGTTCCTCTGAAATATAGCATCCTGTACAGACTCGTGCCCATGTATGTGCATAAAGCAGTTTGATCCAGTCCATGAAGGGAGTGCCCAGTCCCGCCCTTTCCAGCACTTTCCACACATTCTCCCTGTTAAGGGAGTCAAAAGCCTGTTTGAAATGTAAGAATGCAAGAGCATAACATCAGCTTAAACATGTAGGGCATGTATCACATGGGCCAGACATACAGCTTTTGTATGCTACTTCTCCTGGGAACAAACTCTGATTGACCAGCTTGGAACAGACGTGTTTCCAGCTGGTCCCTGCCTGGTTTAGGTATTAATGTTACGAGGGCTTCATTCATCAAACAAGTGATTACTTGCCATTCATAGACTTCCGCATGTACCTATACCAATTTATCCAGAAGATTAGATGGAAAAGCATTATAGAATTCTACTGGCAGGCCATCTCCTCCCGGTGCTTTTGCTGTTTTTCAGGGATTGTATTGCTTCCACAAGTTCCTAATTACTGATTGTGGCACCTAATATTTTTTTTCTCCCTGAGATACGGTAACGGAAGTTGACATGGGTAACTTGATAAGTTCTCCATCTCCCGTGGCAATCATTGCTGCTCATATACCACGCACATATGTTCAATGAATACCTCATTTATGGTTTGCTGTGTGTCCCTTTTGGTTCTTTATAGAGAGTATAGGCTGTGGTGTTAATTCCGATCTGATCGGCCTGGCCAATAGCCTGCCCGCTTTGTGCCCCTTAATGTACCATCGCTGCCTAGCCCTTTTCTTAGTGTATTTTTTTAGTTGGTCCTATAGATCACACAATTTGTGTTTTTGCCTATCCAACCTTCTTTTAGGGATGGATCAGTGGAAAACTTTTTTTGTCGCAAAACAATCATATGTGGGCCTGTGAGTTGTGCTTAGGAAGGGATGCCCTTGGTATGCCCCTTCCTAATTGTGAATCACAATCCCTGTTTTGCGAGTCAGTAACTGGATACCGACTCATAAAATAGGGATGGTACATCCTACATGGCCATTTTGCAGTCACAAAAGGCAATTTTCACATTTTGCGACCAAAAAATAACTTTGTAGATCTGGCCCAAGGTTCTTTGATTCTGTGTCTGCTTTCCCAGTTGGGTTCCCCCACATATAAATCAGACCACAGAGAAATTAATTAAAGAGGCCACATAAGTTGATGAGTTCATATTTTGAAGACTACTTTAGGTTCTGCTTTCCTGAGTAAAAGTTGTAACCTTAATAGAAGACTGATACACAAGCCGTGGTTTCCACAGCTTCTCTCAGCTTGGGATTCTGTTCAAAAGTGTAGATTGGCTTAATGGGCCATTGTGTGATTATTTTGGAAGTGTAGAAAAATTGTTTTGTTTGTTTGTTTTTCACCAAATCACTTAAGTAGAGCACCCTTTGGGTATATGCTAAGTGAACCCCAAGTTTAAATCACATGTGTTTGACCTCATTGTCAAATCTAATCAGATCAGTATTTATAGAGCGCAACTACTCACCTGTAAGGGTCTGAAGGGGCGGAAGGGTTTTGTCCTCTGTGCTTCAGTTGAAGAGCCAGGTTTTAAGGTCCTCCCTGAATAGAGGTAAATAAGGTGACTGCCTGAAGTGCAAGGGCAAGGTGTTCCATCTCTTTTGCTCGAGGTAGACAAAGGATCTTCCTCCTGCTGAGGTCTTCCGTATGTAGGGTACGGTGTCTAGTGCCCGTTGAGCAGAGCGGTGAGGTCTGGTGCGGGAGTAGAAGGTGGTGCGGTAGTTGAGGTAGTTGGGTCCTAGATTATGATGGGCCTTTTATGTGTGGATGAGGAGTTTGAAGTTGATTCTTTTCTCAACAGGAAGCCAGTGGAGGTCTCTTAGGTGATTGGTGATTTGTTTGCGGTGGGGATCGTCCAGGATGAGTCTGGCAGGTGCGTTTTGGATTTGCTGTAGGTTCTTCAGGTTGTTCTGGGTGGTGCTGGCATACAGGACGTTGCCATAGTCGAGTCTGCTGGTAACCAGGGCATTGGTTACGGTTCTGTGGTAGTCCTTTGAGATCCATTTGTAGAACTGTAGGAGAAGTCAGAGTGTCTGGGAACAGGAGGTTGCTACTGAGTTGACTTGGCGGGTCATGGTGAGTGATGAATCCAGGATGAAACCAAGGTGGTGGGTGAGTGGTTTGTTGGGGTGGGAGGGTGCTCAGGGTGGCTGTCCAGCAGTGTAGGAAAGTACTGTAGGAAAGTACCATCTTGCCTGGCATGTTACCCCCATATTTCACTGTATACATGTTGTTTTAGTGTATGTGTCACTGGGACCCTGCCAGCCAGAGCCCCAGTGCTCATAAGTGTGCCCTGTATGTGTTCCCTGTGTGATGTCTCACTGAGGCTCTGCTAACCAGAACTTCAGTGGTTATGCTCTCTCTGCTTTCTAAATTGTCACTAACAGGCTAGTGACCAATTTCACCAATTCACATTGGCATACTGGAACACCCTTATAATTCCCTAGTATATGGTACTGAGGTATCCAGGGTATTGGGGTTCCAGGAGATCCCTATGGGCTGCAGCATTTCTTTTGCCACCCATAGGGAGATCTGACAATTCTTACACAGGCCTGCCAGTGCAGCCTGAGTGAAATAACGTCCACGTTATTTCACAGCCATTTACCACTGCACTTAAGTAACTTATAAGTCACCTATATGTCTAACCTTCACCTGGTGAAGGTTGGGTGCAAAGTTACTTAGTGTGTGGGCACCCTGGCACTAGCCAAGGTGCCCCCACATCGTTCAGGGCAAAATTCCCGGACTTTGTGAGTGCGGGGACACAATTACAAGCGTGCACTGTACATAGGTCTCTACCTATGTACAGCGTCACAATGGTAACTCCGAACATGGCCATGTAATATGTCTAGGATCATGGAATTGTCACCCCAATGCCATTCTGGCATTGGGGGGACAATTCCATGATCCCCCGGGTCTGTAGCACTGAACCCGGGTACTGCCAAACTGCCTTTCCTGGGGTTTCACTGCAGCTGCTGCTGCTGCCAACCCCTCAGACAGGGTTCTGCCCTCCTGGGGTCCAGCCAGGCCTGGCCCAGGAAGGCAGAACAAAGGACTTGCTCAGAGAGAGGGTGTTACACCCTCTCCCTTTGGAAATAAGTGTCAGGGCTGGAGAGGAGTAGCCTCCCCCAGCCTCTGGAAATGCTTTGATGGGCACAGATGGTGCCCATCTCTGCATAAGCCAGTCTACACCGGTTCAGGGATCCCCCAGCCCTGCTCTGGTGCGAAACTGGACAAAGGAAAGGGGAGTGACCACTCCCCTGACCTGCACCTCCCAGGGGAGGAGCCCAGAGCTCCTCCAGCATGCCCCAGACCTCTGCCATCTTGGATTCAGAGGTGTGCTGGCACACTGGACTGCTCTGAGTGGCCAGGGCCAGCAGGTGATGTCAGAGACTCCTTCTGATAGGCTCTTACCTGTGGTACTAGCCTATCCTCCTTCCTAGGTAGCCAAACCTCCTTTTCTGGCTATTTAGGGTCTCTGCTTTGGGGAATTCTTCAGATACTGAATGCACGAGCTCACCAGAGTTCCTCTGCACTTCCCTCTTCAACTTCTGCCAAGGATCGCCCGCTGACTGCTCCAGGACGCCTGTAAAACTGCAACAAAGTAGCAAGAAGACTACTAGCAACATTGTAAAGCCTCATCCTGCCGCCTTTCTCAACTGTTTCCTGGTGGTGCATGCTCCGAGGGCTGTCTGCCTTCACCCTGCACTGAAAGCCAAGAAGAAATCTCCCGTGGGTCGACGGAATCTGCCCCCTTCCAACACAGGCACCAAATTTCTCTATCACCTGTCCTCTGGGTCCCCTCTCATCTTGACGAGCGTGGTCTCTGGAACACAGGAGCTGGATCCAAGTGTCCCCAACAGTCCAGTGGCCCTTCTGTCCAAATTTGGTGGAGGTAAGTCCTTGACTCCCCACGCCAGACAGTAATCCTGTGTACTGCGTGAACTGCAGCTGCAAGGGCTTCTGTGCACTTTTGCAAGACTTCCTTTGTGCACAGCCTAGCCCAGGTCCCCAGCACTCCGTCCTGCATTGCCCAACTCGCTGAGTTGGACTCCGACTTCGTGGGACTCCCTTTTGTTGTGCTGAGATGACCGCCATGCTCAGATCTTCTGAACGTCTGTTCAGGTACTTCTGTGGGTGCTGCCTGCTTCTGTGTGGGCTCTCTGTGTTGCTGAGCGCCTCACCTGTCTCCTCCTCCAAGGGGCAACCTCCTGGTCCTTCCTGGGCCCTGGTAGCACCCAAAATCCTCAACCGCAACTCTTGCAGCTAGCAAGGCCTATTTGCGCTCTTTCTGCATGGAAACAACTCTGCATCCTCCAGCACACACCGTGGGACATCTTCTGACCAAAGGAGAAGTTCCTGGCACCTTCCGTTGTTGTAGAATCTTTGGCTTCTTCCACCCAGAGGCAGCCCTTTTGCACCTTCATCTGGGGTTTAGTGGGCTCCTGCCCCCCCTGGACACTTGCGTGACTCTTGGACTTGGCCCCCTTCCTTTGCAGGTCCTCAGGTCCAGGAATCCATCTTCAGTGCTTTGCAGTCAGTTGTTGTCTTTGCAGAATCCCCTATCTCGACTTTACTGTCTTTCTGGGGTAGTAGGGTAACTTTACTCCTACTTTTCAGGGTCTTGTTGTGGGGTATCTTGGACACCCTAGTGATTTCTTACACTCCCAGCGACCCTCTACACACTACACTAGGCCTGGGGTCCATTCGTAGTTGGCATTCCACTTTTGGAGTATATGGTTTGTGTTGCCTTGAGGCCTATTGTATCCTATTGCATTCTATTGTTTTCTACAGTGTTTGCACTACTTTCCTAACTGTTTACTTACCTGATTTTGGTTTGTGTGTATATTTTGTGTATATTACTTACATCCTAAGGGAGTATATCCTCTGAGATACTTTTGGCATTTTGTCACTAAAATAAAGTACCTTTATTTTTAGTAACTCTGAGTATTGTGTTTTCTTATGATATAGTGCTATATGATATAAGTGGTATAGTAGGAGCTTTGCATGTCTCCTAGTTCAGCCTAAGCTGCTCTGCTATAGCTACCTCTATCAGCCTAAGCTGCTAGAACACTACTAATATACGAATAAGGGATAACTGGACCTGGCACAAGGTGTAAGTACCATCAGGTACCCACTATAAGCCTGGCCAGCCTCCTAAAGCATGAGTCATTGCAGGCTGATGTGGGGACCCCAAGGTGCGGTTCTCGGTCTTGTCAGATTTGAGCTTCAGGCAGCTGTCCTTCATCCAGGCAGCGACTGCTTCCATCTTGATGTGGAAATTCTTCTTGGCAGTTGTGGGGTTTTCTCTCAGTGAGATGATCAGCTGGGTGTCATTAGCTTAAGAGACAATGTTCAGCCCATGGTTCTTGACGATGGATGCGAGCAGGGCCGTGTAGATATTGAAGAATGTGGGTCTCACAGAGGAGCCTTGTGGAACTCTGCAGCTGATTTCTGCGGGTTCTGACAGGTAAGGTGGGAGTCTGACTCTCTGTGTTCTGCCAGACAGGAAGGAGTCTATCCATTATAGGGCCTTTCTATGGATGCCAGCTGCATGGAGTCTGGAGTAGAGGGTGTGGTGCGAAACCATGTCGAAGGTGACCAATAGGTCCAGTAGGATGAGGGCTGCTGTATGGCCGTGGTCAAGGAGTGAGTGGATGTCATCTGTGGTGACAAGAAAGGCAGTCTCTGTTCGGTGGTTGCTCATGAAACCTGATTGAGACATGTCCAGGATGTTGTTGTCCTTGATGTGCTTACGGAGCTGTGCGTTGATAGCTTTTTCTATGACCTGGGCTGGGAAAGGCAGCAGAGAAATGGGGAGCTACTTCTTGAGGTCCAGGGGGTTGGTCGTGGGTTTCTTCAGGAGAGGGCGGATCTCGGCATGCTTCCAGTCTTCGGGGAAGGTAGCTGTATCTATGGAACAGTTGAGGTTGTGGAGGAGCTCAGGTGCACTGGAGATGTTGGTTTTGTTGAAAATGTGGTGAGGACAGGGGTCCGTTGGGGCTCTGGAGTGAATGCTCCTCATGGTTGGGCCGGTCTTGTCCGTGGTGATCCAGTGGTTCATGATCTGTGACAGTTCACAGGGTCAGAGCTGAGGGGTTGTTGGAGGACTCAGATGGTCTTGGGGTCTGAAGCTGTAATATATGTCTTGATTTTTCGGTGGAAGAAGATGGCTAGTCTATCTCAGAGGTCTTGATATGGAGGGATGTTTGCCATTTCTGGTTGATGTTTGGTGAACTCTTTGACCATTTCGAAGAGCTCTTGGTATTGTGTGCATTGGCTCTGATACGGTCCTGCAGGGCAGCTTTCCTGGGGGCTCTGATGAAGTGGTGTTGGAATTTGAGGGAAGCTTCAAAGGCCTTGAAGTCTTCTGGGGACTTGCTGTTTCTCCATCTTTTCTATAGCTGTCTGCAGGAGCGCCTGAAGCGCCTGGAGTGCGGGGGAGAACCAGCTGGCCTTCTTGATTTGGTATTCAGCTGAGGTCCTTCTGAGAGGTGCTAGGGTGTTGGTGCCTTTGGACATCCATTGGTAGAAGTTCCGTGCTGAGACATGAGCATTTGTGGTGAGGGGCGGAGGAGACTTGCTGAGGGTGTTGGTGAGCTGTTCCTCTGTGATCTGGATCAATTTTCTGCTTCGAGCTTAGAGTGTGTGGAGGTGGATGGTCAATGTGGTGACAGTGAACTGAATGTAGTGGGGGCCAGTCCAGTGAAGCGTGGAGGTGTTGTTGACGGAGATGTTTCTGCTGGTGGAAACTATGACGTTCAGTGTGTGTCCAGTGATGTGTGTTGGTGAGGTGACGAGTTGCTTGAATCCTATTGTGGTGAGTTTTTCAAGCACGGAAGCAGTGTTTATGTCATTGCAGTTGTTGATGTGGTTGTTGAGGTGACTGAGGAGGAAGTAGTGGAGAAGAGTTTGTGGGGCGAAATTATGTCGACAATGGAGTTGCTGAAGCCTGGGTGGCCTGTAGATGAGGGTGCCACAAAAAATAGACTTTGGGGTGGTGTGGATCTAGAAATGGAGGTGTTCCATAAGGGGGGAGGGTTCTTCCACAATGGTTGTCAGATGGAGAGTGGATTTGTGTATGATGGCCAGGCTGCAACCTGGGAGAGAAGGTCGGTCTTTTATGAGCAATTTGCAGTTACTGGGGATGGCGATGTCCAGTGCTGACACTGGGTTTGTCCATTTTTTGGTGAGAAAGTCGATGTCCGGGTGGGTGAAATCTAGTAGGTCCCAGAGTTCTACGGCGTGTTTGCTGGGGTGCGAATGTAGAGGACGCAGCTGAGGCACTCCCGGTTGGTGTAGGGTGAGGAGTCGGTGCCAGTAGAAGCAAGAGAATGGTCCATGGGTGTCTCTGGGTGATGCAAAATGGCATCCTGTGTTCAGCGCATGTAGAGTGTCCGCATTGTATCGATGGAAGGTCTGAGAACTATGGTTTGTGGCGCTCGGTGCGGTCTAGTTGTGGACGGGCTTGCCTTTGGAGCATGGCCACAATTAAGAAGGTGAGGGAGATGGGAGGTTCTGGTCAGCTGGGAGTCAGGAAGGCAGGAAGGGGCTTCACAGGGAGGGCTGCAGGGGCTGCAGTGGCAGGGAAACGGAGCAAAGTGAAAGTGAAAGGCTGAAAGAAAAGCGAAAGACACAAGAAAGAAAAATGGTACAAAAAGAAAAACAAAGAAAAAGAAAGATGACAGAAAATACCCAAAAGTAAAAGTGACAGCAAGATACGTACACACAGATGGCCACTAGACCCCCAGATATGAGGTGCAGGTGGGAGCCTGCGGGTGGAGGTGAGCCTCAAACTGAGACTAAGGCCGGCTCTCAGTTCGAATGCAGCAGAGGCAGCAGCAGCAACAGGTGTAGCTGTGCAGAGGAGAGTGAGCAGATGCTGACCACAAGGTCAGAGGAAGGAGTTCATTAGAAATGGGCGACAAATTAATCAATGCCATCAAAGGTGTTTTTTTATTAACATGGATCAGCATTTGATATTCTCCAGAAAGGAGGCAACCTTGTTATGTATGTTGCTCCTCAAAGGCTCCCAGGTGTGATTTTCAATGCTCTGACAGTGTGACCCTCATAAAATTACCCATGTTTTAAAAGCATGCTAGTGACAACAAACAATGACAGCGTCTCACACTCAGCTTCTAAATAATGCAGGCTGAATTAACGCTAATCCTATGAAGGGGTGCTGACATTTAACTTTATCCTTGCAATATGGCCACATTTTAGTACAGGATCTGTGTCTGACACTGGGGGGCCTTTGGGAGACCTACAGTATGAGGGGGATCAAATATCACTAGCACTACCACCTTCTGTCCTGATAGAACAACAAGTTTAAACTTTAAGTTTCAAACATCAACTTTTCACTAATGGACTGACATTTTCTGTTATGTTGAGGTAATGTTACTCAAAATTTGAGACATGGTGAACATTTGTACCGTTAGCTAGCCCACAGTGTTGGTTTTCACTGCTTTGTATATAGCACCATTGGTTAGAGCACATTTAGATAACTGACTGCTCGGTTTTTAGATCCTGAAAGACCATACAGTAATACAACTATACTTCAACAATTAAGAGAATTGGTAAGTTGATTATGGCCCACTACTCCCTCTGCTATCTTATATTGCAAGTTTGTTAATGGCAAAATTTTTTGTTTTGAACAACCTCAGCAGAAATCACATAAAATGCGGTGACTTTAGTACACAGAGATCCACCTTTTCCAATGTTTTCCAGCGTTTTATCAATGCAGGTCTTTGAATGATATATGTGTATATTGTCTCAAACTCTAGTCTAGCCAGCCATTGAATATGACACCTGTATGACATTCCTTTTATCTTCAAAGGATCATAGATGTGTCATGGCTGTACAAAATAATTTTCATCACCAATCATCAACTGTTCTAAAGAGTTAGTATATCGGTGAAAGCGTTCAATGAGTAAATTCATTCCTCAACTGTAAATATGTTTCTGGTGGTCTTTCAGAATCTTTTTTGTTTGGGTAACCAATAACTAGCTAAAGTGATTGGGTTCCTATTCAATAAATTATCCAAAGGGCTTGTACTTTTTATCTCAATCGTTTGTTGAGGAGCAAGTGAGACTTATGCATGCTGATAGGTATATTGACAACCAACACAAAACACAAAACCCCAACAAAATATTGCATAAGATTCGTAATGCTATGTAGCCATTTTAGTTATAGCTCCATGCACATTATGTTAGCACACTAGGCCTGCCGCGGTGCACTTTTACATAGATATATTTTATTCAGCTTTGTTTATTATTTTAACAATAGCCACTTTTATGGTCTTGTTTTATTTCTCTCTAGACGTTTTTGCTTAGGCCAGCACTACATTCTCAAACAGGATGTTCTTGTTCACTCTGTGCTTCTTTCAAGGCTGCAGTAAGATAGGTTGCCGGTGAACATGGTAAAAGTTTTGTCTCTGGCATTCATAGAAAAACATACATCCTTACACAGGGACATTTTCTCAGAACATCAGCTGTTTTATTAAAAAAATACTTCCTTGTCCCTTACAAGTTAGAGGGAGATTTCAGCCATGTATGCTTTGCTACAGCTGCTTATGCAGACTTCAGGCATTTGCTCAGGTATGGGGGAATGATGTCTTCCCAGGGGAACCTGAATGGCAAAACTAGAGCTTAACATGCTGTGCTCTATCATAACCTAGGTAGAAATTAGTCCATTGACTTTAGTGACAATATGGTAGCATTATTTCCATGCTTTACTCTCCTTGTCACCATTCTAATTCTGTCATGCTGTATCGGTCTGGTTATTGAAGTACATGCTTTGCTGCCTAAGATACAGTTGGTTCATTAAAACCATATTGAAAAATATACTGCTTCTGTTTGTCATTGTGTATGTGAGACTAATGTAACTGAGAGAAAAGGATGGGACCTGAGTCACCACAATTTCCTTGAGAATTCAGTTGTGTCATGCTCTCAGCTGCCCAATCATCCCTCCTCTTGGGTAGAGATGAGGCACTGCTAGTTAGCTGGAGCAAAACCAGGATTAGGGTGACAGGTGAAACCTGTAGTGGGTTAAGACTCAGTCTCCCACACCACAGGTAATTCTGCCACTCAAATCCAGAAGTCTCATTAAAATAATGAGAGCCTACGCGACAGTACCGTGTTTAATTCAGCGTTTTGCTCAAGAGTGAGGGTATAGACTGTTGGGGCATTAGTGATTCTTGTTAATTACAAAAAGGTGACATTTTGTTTTAATATCACTAGAATTGGGGTATCAGGGTAATCCTGGGTGGGTGTGATTGTTGGCCGACAATGGCGGACGCATGAGCAGAGACCTCTACTCCGGCCTTGGCAATAATCCTGCAAAAACAATGGACCGAGGCTGCATTGAAGGCAACCCCGCAGAGCTGAACTCCCAGAAGGAGCCAGCCCAACCTGAGGGCCACAACTCCTGCACCGTAGACGATGGAGACTGGAGGAGCGGCACTCTGGCCTCCATGACAGGAGCTGCAGGAGGAGGGGCGGTGCCAAAGATCATGGCATAGAGGAGCCTAGTGGCCGGAGAGGAGCAGCTATGAAGTGGAGTATTGGGCCTGGGGGCCGAGACGGACTGATGGCAAGGATGCAGGGGGTACAATAGAGGCCCAGGCAGCAATGTACACAGATTGGCCCCCACCTGCCAGCGTTGTGCTGATAACGAGTGACCAATCGCGGTTGGGAAGGCTGGTTAGGCCATCCCTTCGCAGAAACAGGGACTGGCACAGGAGACGGCAAGAGTCTGTGCTCTCTGAGAGGAAGCCAGAGAAAACAGTGTGTACACTATCTTACCCTCCATGAATTACAGAGACTATTAACTATCCTGCGAAGTGTGGCTGAAACCAGGCAGACGCCCATACAGGTCTGCAGAGGAGGGGAAAGGTCCATTGGCGGAGCGCAAACAAGCAAATAATGGCTAGCGGCCCCCCTTTTCTTCATCCCATTCGGACCCGCCGATAAGACTGAGCACAGAAGCTGGAAGGGGCGGGCTCAACCCAGAAAAAGTGGACAACATGGGCAAGGCACAAAACAAGATGAGCTTGACTGCTCAGGGGCTTGGGCAGACTCCCCTAGAACAACAGCTGGCAGAAGACTCCCAAAGCAACGAGGAGGTCTCGTGTTAGCCGTCATTGCAGACACTAAGTAGACATTACAGCAAGATATTGACATGGTGTCGGTAGGATTGGGCTTGCTGCGGGCAAAACACCACAAACTGGCAGAGAGGGTCACCATGGTGGAGACCTCCATCGGAGAGATAAAACCAGAGCATGCTGAATTTGCGCAAACCGCTAGGGGCCTAGATGAGATGGTGACAGTCCTGGAACAAAGGGCAGAGGACGTGGAAGGCTGCAACCATCACAGCAACATATGCTTGATGGGACTACTGTAGGGGACCAAGGGTGCAGACATGGTGGCATTCTTGGAGCAATGGATACCGACGGAAGTGGTCCCGGAATACATCACCTCCTTCTTCACCCTAGAGAGAGCTCACAGTGTGCCTGCGAGGCCATTAGGACTGGGCCACCCACCTCGCCCAGTGGTAGCATGATTGCTACATTTCAAAGACCAAGACACCAGACTCCATTAAGCACCCAACAATGGACCATATCCATTGGGTAATGGGAAAGTACTAGTGTTCCCAGACTATACGGCCAGAGTGGGGCCATAAAGGTCATCCTACCAAATGGTGAAGAGGGCCCTCAGGGAGGTAGGACTGCAATTTTCATTGATGTTTCCAGTGAAATTGAGGATCATCCAGGATGGCACCACACACTTCTGTGCCTCGCTCGAAGAAGCCTGCACTTGGTTAGCATATAATGCAGGAGCAACGTGAGCTAAAGGCAACTATGAGGGTTCCCTCTGGGCCAGGCCCTCCCCCTAACAGACAAAAAGGGAGAGAGTGGCGGCGTTGCAGGCAGTGGCAGAGCTAGTAACAGCACATCAAGGAGACAATAGATTGGATAAAGTATCGGATCAGGGCTAGAGAGTATCAGGCTCTGGATCTTCATGTTCCCTGGCTGAGAGACTGCCAAAAGTGTCATCTTAGAACATAGAACTCCCACAGGCCAGACGACTGCTGCTGCTGCCCTCACTAATAAAACAATGGGGTTGCATTAGGGGTAACCCGGATTGAGAGATGTCAAATGTGGCCCAACATAAGGCTGGAGTGGAACACTGGACTTGGACCTATTCGATTTACCCCATACAGGAAGACTTCCATACCAGGGAGCTGGAAGTTTTGATCTTCTATTAATGTTTATGTTCTCCAGGTTTTTTGGACTGCCCTTGGATAGGGGAGTTCAATGTGGGAACTGTTGTTGCAGATCCAGGGGGTGACAGAGATATATGAGGGCTTTCCAGAGAAAAGTGGGGAACACACCGGAGAGTACCATACACCTATGCATTTATAGCACAGCAGATGAACTTGGGCCAAACTGTCATTCATAACCTTGAATGTTAGAGGAATGGGATCAGCTGCTCAGAGGTACAGCATACACAGATACTTAAAATGCAGAGGGGCACAAATAGTTATGTCACTTGAAACCCAATTAATGCATGGTGGGGTCACATATATGCCATCACATACTCGTCCTATTCAAGGGGGTGCTCAAATGGGTAAGGGCAGGTGTCTCATTTGAACTTATACACACACTGATTGATAAGAAGGGGTGCAATGTCTTGATCAGGGGCAGGTTGTTGGGCAAAGTAATAATCTTGGAATCCACCTACGTCCCAAACCAGGACCAAATACAGTTCTTAAATGAGATATCGACTCCTTTGGCTAACATGGGGGATGGAGAACTACTCGTGGGTGTGGACTTTAATTGTGTAGTGAATGTGGAACTTGAAAGATCTATCTCCCCATTGTCGGGGACCTGGCTCAGAGATTATCCGAGGGGCTACGACAAGGCTGACCCACTAGGACCTGCTGGAGATCAGGAGGGCCCACCATGCTCAATTAAGGGAATATTCTTACTACTCACCGGTCTACAAGCTACACACAAGATTTTAAATGTTTTTATGCTCCTCTCCACTGGCACATTAAGAGTACCTGTGGCTCACTCTATCAGACCATAGCCCACTGCTATTACAACTTTGCCCAGTGCCGGAGAGGCCAGCAGTTCCCCTTTGGCATCTTAACCCCCTGTTGCTAGAAGACACTCCCTTCAGGGAGTCATTACTAAAGGCCATCACAGAGGTTTTTTTTAGCACAATCAAGGAATGAACACTACTAGGCTGGCAGAACGGGAGGCCCTGAAGGTGGTGCTCCGTGGGCACTGTATCAGCTGACTGGTGGGGGCCAGAAAAGTGCTGGAAGAAGAGCTTAAGGGGCTAGTGGATAGACTCCAGGAGCTAGATAACCAGATGGGGCCAGATGGTGTGGCAGATGGCCAACATGGAGACATCAGAACAGAATACTTCAAACCACTAGACCATCTCAGTTGTTTAGATTACAATGATTATGTTGCAAAGATGCACAATGAAGAGGGCAGAGTGGGGAGGCTGCTGGCCTGGTTGGTTGCATCCCAACTAGGTGGAAGTCAATCACACAGTTGTTAAGAGATGACGGACTTCTGGTCTACACGCCAAGCAATATTAATGAGGATTTCCGGAAATATTACAAACACCTATACTGCCACCGTAGGGTCCCTATAGAGACGGGCATGATTGACTACTTGAACCTCAACCTACTAAACTTGATAGACCCTACCACACGGGGAACCATAGGTGGACCTGTAACGGTGTAGGCAATTTGGGCAGCCATTAAGGGGATGGCACATGCCAAGACCCCTGGCCCTGATGGACTCCGAGCAGAGTTCTATGCCGCCTTCTCCGCAATGCTCGCACCCAAATTAGAGACACTGTACACTGAATCACTCAAACTGGGGCAATTACCGATGTCTACTAAAAACGCACTGGTGATACTGTTGCCCAAGTCAGAGGCCCAAGGTGCGTTATCTCATCGAGAAGTATCTCCTTCAATCTACTTAGGCTGTACCATGTTATATACCAACCAGAAGTGGAGCTCCACCGGAACGCAATGCTAATGTCCATAAACCTGGTAAAAGCATTTGACTCTCTTTAGATGGGATTTTCTAATAGCAGTTGTGAGACAAATGGGGCTGAGCAAAATGAGTAGGAAGTGGGTGAGACTACTTTATACCACCCCCACAGCCAGGGTGCAGATGAGCAGAGTGGTTTCTGCCTAATATGCTATTCACAGGGGCATTAAGCAGGGGTGCCCACTGTCACCCCTCCTGTGCGAACTAGCAATTGAGTCATTGACAGCAATATTTTGCCAGTGAGGAGCAGAACTGGGACTCTTGCTGGATGACAAGGAACATCGCATATCCTTATATCCTGACGACTTGCTTGTTTATTTGAAAGAGGGCTCCCATGGGGAGACAGAGGCAATGTCTATTCTGGAGAAATGTACTTGATATTCTTACTTGCATGTCAACACCATCAAAACATATTTATTCCCCTTGAGGGTGATGCTCCCTGGCTACCTGTCATACCACATGGTTTGGAAGGGACCCAAGTCTCCTTAAAATATCTGGGACTCCAAGTCTTCCACTCCCGGACTGACCTGCGGGATGCTAATCTGGGGGCTGCCCTTAGATCGCTCAGATCATCTGTCATTCTGGAGGACCCTGAAGTTACTGATAATGGCTCAGATATCCTTAACCAAAATGATAATGCTACCCAGACTGCTATATTATTTTGTTAACTTGCCGGTTAGGATACCGGCCACATGGTTTAAACAGTTAGACTCTCTACTCTGTGAACTGGTCTGGGATGGTGAACGGAATAGAGTTGCACTTGAGGTACTTCCCAACCCGCTAGATGAGGGAGGGTTGGGAGTGCCAGATTCTGAGTTGTATTTTGTAGTGGAGCAGTTGCAATGGGTGCCACAATGGTTGGGAAGCGCTAATCTTAGAGAAATGGGAGCCACGGGTGTTACAGGATCAGTGGCCTCTACTGGCCAAATTACTAAACAAATCTGTGACGGCCACACATCCACGGGCATTGTTGGAAGTAGCCTTGTAGACATGGGGGCGGTGCTTCTGTAGATCCAAAGGGACCCGGATGTACGCACAGGCGTTACCATTCATGGGACTGCCACACAGAGACCTGATGACTGTGTTCACACATAGGCAGCTGGTGTCTTAGACGGAGGTGGGACTGATGAAAGTGCAGGACTGCTTTCAGGAGGGAACTCTTTTGCCCTTTGTAGATCTGGGGAAGCAGTATGAATTACCCCTGGGACAGTTTTAAACATATTATGCTATTCTGCGCTCCTTTAGAGACATGTGGGAGTGCACTGACCAGGAACCGGAGAAGCACCTAGTGCTACAGAGCTTACTGATGTTTGGGGGGACTTGGTACATAGTAAAGTGGCTGTATCAAGCACTCCTTTGTACAATCTAGAAGCCCCTAATTAAGGCCAGGCAGAGATGGGAGACATTCCTGGGGCAAGAGATGTTGGACACAGACTGGATGAAAATGATGGCCTATACATGTAAGGTCTCCAGGAATACCAAATTAAAGAATAATTAATTCAATTATCTACACATGATTTACTTAACACCATATAGGCTGCAAGTCATATATGGGTGATACCCAATAAAATGCCCAAGATGCCCATCCCTAACAGCTGACTTTGGCCATATGACATGGGCCTGTCCTGTAATATGGGAATTCTGGGAAACAGTAATTGCCAAATTGAATAAGGTGCTGGGGAGAGGTCTTGCATGCACTCCAGAAACCTGCTTGCTGGGGTTGAACCGAAACATGTAGGCAATAGATTTGTAGATATGGCCATGATAATCGCTAAACAAAGCATAGCCAAATGGTGAACACAGAAAATAACGAAATGGGCTGGTGCTGAAGAACGGGCACTAGTCCAAGACGACAAATGGGGGATAAGACGACAGACATTGGCAGGGTTTTGGTCAGACATCTTGAGAACATGGAAACATCTGGGAGGAGATACAGGGGCAGAAACAAGTCCTCTCCCATTTAAGCCCCTAGGAGGCCTAACTAGCAGATGGCGTAATTGAAGCCAACGGGTGCCGGTATATACATTCCCGACCCAGCAGCTTTTAGTGAACCTATAAAGAAAGATGAGACAATCTGAAGACAAAGTGGAAAGCACATATGGGCCGGACACCCAACACATAAGCCCCTCGAAGCTGACATTGACAGGGAAAAATCATGGGAGCCCTCAGAGAAACGGTTATAAAACATACATGAGTATGAAAATAATAGACCCCCGGGAACAACCTCAGTTTGGTTTGAAATGTTATTAGTTTGTAATACAATTTCATTCATATGGACTGCCGTTGAACCTGGTTGCTGAAAATAGCTCATTCGAACGGCACAGAGAGAACCTGTGTGACCCTCTCGTATGGAAAGATATGAGCGATGTAAGATCACACCACAGACAACTGAAAATGTAAATATTTGTAAGTAATGTATTTGAATATCAAAATGTACAACCCAAATGTTTATGATACATGCTAAAGGAAAACAATATAAAATATGGATTTAAAAAAATCTGATTAATCAAAGATAGATGTAGGGTCTCAAGGTCCTGAATAAAGCCTCAAAGGTATTTTTACCAATAAGGGCAAGATCATGTAAACCTGAATAGAATGGTGAGGAGGATATCATAATAAACACTAAGGGCCAGATGTAGGAAGCCGTTTGCATGGTGCAAACTGCGAAAATCGCAGTTTGCGCCATGCAAACGGCCTAACGCAATGTACATTTACAAAATTGCGAGTCAGTACCGACTCGCAATTTGTGAATTCGACTCGCAAATAGGAAGGGGTGTTCCCTTCCTATTTGCGACTCGCATCGCAATTCAGAATTGCTTTGTGACCGCGAATGCGGTCGCAAAGCAACTCACAGTTACCACCAGTGTCAAAATGGTGGTAACTCATTCGTGAATGTTGCCCAGAATGATTTTGCAGAGCAGGAAGTGGTCCAATGGACCACTGCCTACACTGAAAAAACGAAACCAAATGGTTTCGGTATTTTTTTTATTTTGCAACTCATTTACCTTTAAGGAAAACGGGCTGCAAAATGAAAAAAGAAACTGCTTTATTTAAAAAGCAGTCACAGACATGGAGGTCTGCTGACTTCAGCAGGCCACCATCCCTGTGAGTGCAGGGACTCGCTATGGGATCGCAAAATGCGACCCACCTCATTAACATTGATGAGGTGGGTCTTTGCGACCCCATAGCGAGTCGCAGACGGTGTCTGAGACACCGTTCTGCATCCGAGATTGCGACTTGGAAATTGCGAGTCGGACAGACTCGCAATTTCCGAGTCACAATCTCGGCGTTTGCTACATGTGGCCCCTAATTCCTCCTTTGTCTTGTGGCTCTTACTTTGTATAAGGTACGCTTTAAAAATTTCAAAAATTAATTTAATAAGCAATTAGTTTTCTATCTTAAAACATATTTAGTAGTTCTAACAAAGCCCCTCTTTTGTCTCAACCTAATAAAACTCCAAAGCCTCATAATGAGCCCTCCTAGCATCATGCCGGCACTGATGAAAGAGTAACCCTTATGATGAAGTATTCCAGTTACAGTGGGTGTAGGGTAAAATAATTTTTCTTAAATTGTTTACAAAAATATCACATGTACACTAGGACACTGGGAACACAACAGTTGTTTTCAATTGAGCCAGATCCTAGAAGCCATTTTGATGTTTTGATGTATTGTTGATAGAGAAGCTATACTTGATCAGATTGTTTAAAATGCCCCTTGTTCCCTCAATTGTGGATTTTCTTTTTCACTAAGCCTGGGTGAGATGTCGATTACGTCGGAGTAATTTCAATAATTTCTTGTTACTCTAGTGATGTTAAATTGCTTAAAATGATTCATATAATTTAAAACAAGATGTCTACCCAAAAGCATAGGGACAGAGTGCGAACAGCTGCTGGCTGCTGCTGATCCTTTCCTGCTTCATTTAGTGCTATGTTCTTAGTGCAAACTGCATATTCTGGTTCCTTTTGGACATTTGGGTACATATTGAGAATTTAGAGCTTAATGCGGGGTCATGCTTATTGTGTAATTCTTTGTAATCTCACATACTTTTGCTGTAATTCTGCATAATTATGATACAGCAAATTAGAGGCCTTACCTCCACCTCTATTTTTCACCAAAACAAATCTAAATCTTTCTTTAAATCCTCCATTCTATCTCGCATGGTCTTAACTTAAACATTTTGAACTTCAGTGCTCATCAATTTGGCAACAATTACAATATTTTGTATCTTAAGTGTGTATCGATTACTAATAATCAGTCTATTTTGTCTGCTGTTTTATAGGAGGTCCCTAATAGCCCTAATATAAATAATCTATGTTACTTTCACTTACTTAAGTTATATATTGGTCTTTTCATTCTCGTGCATACTCTTTAAGTCTTTTTCCATCGCATTTCCTTTTCAAATACCAGTATTTAGGTCAAATATCAAAGACTGGATGGTTGTCGATTGAAAGTCATAGCTCTGTAAGAGTTCTACTGTCTTCAAACACGTATGACAAAAAAAATTGTTTATGTCTCATCATTCTAAATCATTTATCAATATATATTTCTATATCTATCTATAGGTTCCAGAATAGTTTAAACATTTGCACCCCATTTGTGTTATTCTTTGACACTAGCAAAGATAGGCCTTCCTGAGACACAGAATCAGAAGATATATTAATCACTGCGGTGACTTATTTAACTAATGTCAATGCAATTGCTGACTTTTTAAGAAATATAATCAAGGGGTCGGTTCTGTTGTGGCTCAACCATTGGCTTTCCGTCTTACCTTTAGATTTAATTTTGAACAATCCAACCACCCACCTTCCATTGATTTACAGATGGATACTTTTCTATAATGATGTATGTGCAAGACATTTCTTCTAATGTGAAACATGATGCAGACGTTTTGGAGAAACTAGCCTTTAGTTGGCAGATTGTCTATTGAGAGAGGACTTCAATGGCACAGATCAGGTAAAAAATCAAGGATTGGAATGTGACCATAGTAATTACTCATACTGATATAAATTCTAGCATTCCATCCATCCTTTTTATAATCTGTATATGCAAGTGGGGATAGTCATATGAACACCACTACTTTTAGAATCATTTTAATCGAGCACTCCCCGTTTTCACTATCTGCCATCATTTTAAATGGCATTGTGTACTCACCCCCCACAATCAATATAAGCATGAGAATACATTACAAAATTATGCAACCTACTTGTAGCCCAATAATCCTGGAGCTCCTAGCTACTCCAGATTATGCTTCAGAAATAAACACATATAATATTATACTTATTATAAATTTAAAGCCAAACCACACTGAATGTTCATAAACAGTCCTCAAATAAATGGAACTGCCATTTTTGCATTGATCTTCGTAGCCAGGGATGTTTTAAGTCATGGGCAAAGTGGAAAATTGTCCAAGGCCAGCACCTTACAAGGGGACCCTGGTAATGTGATCTTTCTATAACTCAATCTCACCTTTATCAATTTTTCTGTATTGCTTCCGCCATGAAGGCTGGAACTGGCAGAAAATAGGCAGAAAAAGTCAATGTTGATTTAAATATTCTTAAGTAAAAATGATTGTTCGTAGTGAGTGAGCAGGGAAGCCATTTTAAGTACATACATTGGATTCTGGTATATATGAGTTCCCCACCTGCATGATGGCTTCACTGGAAATAGGGATGTTTGGTAACAAACATCTCATGATAATAAACCTTCACTGTGACAGTGAGGGATTTATTAATACTTGCACCCAGAGGGCACCATAAAGGTGCCCTCTGAAAATCAACCAACTACCAGTGCGTGGACTGTCTAGTTTTAGCCAGTCAGCCACCATGAGACACATGTTTGACCTCCTAGGATGACAGCCTATGCTCTCAGGTGGTCAATCACAAAGCCTGTTCTGGGAGAGGTGTTTCACACACCCCACTCAAAAGGATGACTCCTAAATTTGCATTCTGTGGCAGGGGGTTTCAAAAGGCCCACCGCACCCTTGGTAGGCAGATCTGGTATCACTCACAGGATACATGCTGACCCCCACTGCCCCAGGGCCCATTTGGATCCTAGACAGGCTAAGAATTTAGTATTTAGGGGAGAGTGTCCACCCCTTGGGTCAGTTACACCCCTAAGGTGAGCTGCCTGATATTGACCCAGCTTTTAAAAATCTGCCATCTTTGGCAGATTTAGGAACTCTGGGACAGGGTTATGCCCGCTTCCTGCAGGGAAATGGTCATATAGGGTGGTGTAGTGACCCCAGGGGTAAGTAGCCCATTGACTTCTACCCTACACTCTCTCCAGTGCCCATAAACGTAGTATTTAGGGGCACCAGGAAAGCAGAGTTCTGCTGACCTATGAAGGATACCAAAGAGCCTCAAAAGCAAAGCCCAACGAAAAAGCAACTGACTTGACCACAGCCCTGTCAGCATGCCTGCTGTTCCCACTGATTTGCACAAAATGTGACTTGTCCTGCAACCTGCTGTGCCTCAAAAAAGCCTGGAAGTTTTGCTTGCCTTCTACAAAGACCCACGGACTGCAGTGGAGCAGCAGAGCTGATTCTCTGCATCTTGCAGGCATCCCAACACAACTGCAAGGACTCTGGACCACAGAGAAACAGACACTGGAAAGCACCACCTTAACCTTGCTGCCTAGCCCGAGCTCAAGTGTGCCAACAGTGCCAACGTGGTCCTCAGTCCTCCAGACACAAAGCCTTATTGTAATTGCCCACTGTGAACTCAGAAGCCTACTGCAGCCTATGCATGCTGGCCCCCTCAACTGCGAGTGTTCTAGTGGAGAAAGCCCAAAGCCTCAAGACACCTCTGGCCCGCGGAGAAGAGGACCTGAGGTGTCCCCAGACATCCAAAGTTTGGAACCCACATTTTGGTTCACCCTGGCAGGATCCCCAATCCTCCCCTGCAGCATCATTTCTACTGGACCAATCCCCATCGACTAACATTGGACACCCAATGCCATACTACACCTCTGCATCTGGCTCACCACTGATACCCAGTGAGAGCTGTTGGTATGGTCCTGACCCTTGCCCAATACTCACCTAAAGTCCTGGACATTGGCCCCATAAGTAGCTGTACTACACCTGAATGCAGTACTTATTTTTCTCTCCGTAGGATAACATTGCAGCTTTTCAGAAATGGCACTGTGCAGATTTTTCAAAAATGTGAAAAAAAGTGGGTCATGCAAAGTTTAGAAAGAAAAGTGCAGTGTAAATTAATCTTTTGGTTAGGCCTAGATTTCACTCATACAGTAATTAATTAATTGAATTGTATTTTTAGTAAATTTCCAGCAACTCCCCCCATCGATTTGGAACCATCACAAAATTTAATTCCCAAATTTATGTGCCATAGTTCACGTGTATCTTCTGTTTCTCGTCTTTTTCTTTTAAAGTTTTTTCTTTCTTTCAATTGTGTATAATCTTCATTCACTGTGCCATTCAATTCTAAATCTTTCTTCATTCTTTTATTCATAGTGCTTGCTCTCATCTTTATTAGAATCATTTTATTGCTATTTGCATATTGCTAATGTAGAAAGGAAGCAAGCAGCTATTTTTAATACAGGAACTGCTATTGTTTTAAGAATTCCTCTTTCTATTGCCTTAAGCCAAGTAGCTGCTCGGGAAAATCCTTTTGCAATGCTTTGAACTATACTTGTGGTCTTTGCATATTCCAGTATCTTTCTACTTTCATCAGGAATGTATGTACAATAATCCTCAATTTTTAGCATCTGTCAGACTTCACCTTTCTCAGCAAGTAGGATTTCTAAAGCATAACCATTCTGCAAGATCTTAGATCTACTTGCTACAAGCTCATGTCCTGATTTAGAGTTTGACAGAGGGGATTACTCCTTTTCAGACCTGACGGATATCCCATCCCCCATATTATGATCCCACAATAACCGATGGAGATCGCAATACAGCAGATGGGATATCAGTCACGTTTGTAATGGAGCAACCCATCTGCCAAACTCTAAATCAGACCCTCAGTGTCTTCTACTAATAAAGCTCCAGAAGAACTAGTTGTTAAATAATCAACTACTGTTGAAAGTTTCCTGATTGTGTCATTGTTCAAGACTACTTCTACAGCAGGTATAATAGCACCAAATATGTCTCCCACTATCTGTGTTCCCTCATTCACACTGTAAGTATATATTTTATGTGCAGGTATCATTGGTAATGCATCTAAGCTCCTTATGTGGTACATTTTGGGAAAAGTAAACCTAAAGAGCAAATACCCTCCCAGTAAGCAGGCAATCTAAATTATGCATTCTCTCTGCATATAAAATAAATCCCAGTTATTGTGAAATCATCTTCTTACAGACTTTTTCATGTTCCTCCAGACAATTCAAACACATGCTCACAATTGCAATTTCCCACTGATGTATTTCTCTCACCAATTCTCCTCTTAAACACACAGATTCCCTTTGTGTCATTTATCAAATTTAAGCCTAGGTACAGACATGTTTCTTCTAAATTAATCTTTTTGTTTTCTCCATACATTCTTCTGAACATCCTCTTTCTTATAAGCATATCTTGCAAATTGCTCATTTCTGTCTTTTAACAATAGGACAAAAGCTTTTTTTTTAAAAACATTTTAGGTTTCTCATGTACTTTCACAGTGTTTATAGGAAGTAACTGTTGAAAGTAATGCCTTGTGGTCTACATTTATTTAGTTTGTAAGTGTAAATTCATCATTTTCATTAGTTGAACTTTACCATGTCAACATTTTAGTAATAGTATTCAAAATGTCATTATCTATAAACTAAACACAGATATATACTGCATGAGATAGCATAGGAAAGTGGAATATGATGATAGGAAACTGTCCATTTGCTGAGGATGGCATGGGTGCACAACATAGGTTTTTAACGTCATTAGTTTTAGCGCACTCTCAAATTAATCTAGAGTATATATTCATTGAGTAATGTTCATGTAATCTACAAATTATGTCTACAGCTCACTTTCACCTATACCTTGTTTAGAGGTTACATTGATATATTCTATTGCAGCTTTTTCTGTTTTAGGTTGGAAGTGTATAGCTAAACCTATTGCTGTGAGATGTCCAGCAGTTGGACCTATTCACCTGTCAGAGATTCTTCACCCATTACTCCTTCTGGCTGTCTTTGATCACAGTCTTTTCTTTCTCGATTTTGTTCTCGTACAGCATGTGGTGGTACGTACACCAGTGCTCTTGGTTCTGGTTCATAGAACACTCTCTCTTCATAAGGATCCCTCGTTCTCTGGGTATGTGAAGAACATACCCACTTTGGGACTCCAGAACATTTAACTGCTGTATTTGTGATCAGAATTACTTGATAGGGATTTTTTCAACATGGCTTTAGACAGGACTTTGCCATATTCTTCTTGACTAAGACCCAGTCACCAGTACTAAGGTCATGACACTGCTCCTAGGTTGGAGTAATGGTAATAGCTTCAATCTGTTGAGAGACAGAATGCCTTTCAGTAATCAAGTATCATGTCATTTGTAAAATGCAGATGTGCATTTGCTGGAACTGCAGGTAGTCTCATTGCTTTGTCCACTAGGATTTTATTGGGCTCTAAAACTGTTTTTCTGTCAGGTATAGTTTGTAAATTCATCAACAGTAGAGGCAAAGCATCAGACCATTTCAGAGAAGTGGATGGACAAGTTTTCCCCAGTACTGATTTAATCATCCCATTAGGCTGTACCTCTATGCCTGACGCTTCCAGACGATGACAGCAATGGAGCTTTTGTTCAACTTGTAAAGCTGCATACACTTTTAAAATCTCATTGTTAAATACCAGAATGTCTGGCAATACTGGTGTTCCCTCCGCTGAAACCCAAACATTGGTCCCATCTATCATACGTTCTGCTCTGATGCAACCTTGCTTCTCTGTGTTTGGTGCATTTTCTTGCATGCATCTTATTCATCCCAAGTATCAGCCACTCTCACCATCATGGAAAATACATTTTCTCCTGGATCTTCATTTGTATGAGAACCAGACCACAATTGCACTATAGTAGGGCACTTCATCAGCATACCTGTGCTGACTGTTACATAACTATTGTCACTCCTGTGTGGTGCACGATTCACAACACAGCTTCAGTGGGGAGTTGTTGAGATTCAAATAGGTTCTTTACATGGTACCCATTTCGAATAGGTGAACCAAATGAGGCCATGAAGGCTCTCTGTGATCACGATTGCCCAAAATCATGGAAAATACCAAATCCATACTGACTATCTATATAGTCACTCTCATTTGTGCTGTCAAGCTGCAAACTGTGGTAAGGGTAATTAGTTCTGCAACTTGTGCTGAAGAACTTCCCTGCACAAACTGCTCTCAAAGAACCTTCATTTGTTCTTAATGATGAGCCATCCACAGATAAAACATAACTGGACTTATTAAAGACTCATATTTTATGTCTGGGGTGGGTTTGGCGCATAAATCCTTAACTTCAAGGCAATCACGTTCAAAATAGCCAGATTTGTCCCCATCTGGGACTGGTAACAATCTGCAAGGATTCAGTATATGATTTTTTCCTAGCACAACATTACTGTCTGCCAAATTTTGCTTCTCATAACGTGTTAGTCTTGTTTTTGTAAGTAATACTTCTACAGAGGGAGGGAGCCTAATCCTTAAAGGATTTCCCATCACAATGTTTTCACCTTTTTTCCAGACTTACATGCACTGCAGCTACTACTTTGAGGCAGCCAGGCAAAGCAGCAGCTGCCGATCATAGAATAGTATGCTATATGCTTTTTTGGCATCCCCATTTCTGTATGCACTGAGAGAGTGCAGCACTTCCTTTCATGACAGAAAAGTATGAAATCATTTGAATAATCTGGCATTCCCAGTGCCGGGCATGACGGAGACTTTCTTTCATCTCTAGGAATTCTTTCATGCATTTGATGCCCCATGGAACTGGATCTGGTATATCTTTGAGTGTAAACCTCAGTAAAGGTTTTGCCACCAGGAAATGTTGGGTATCCACTGTCTACAGTAGCCAACCATTATCAAAAACATCCTAACTTCTCTCTGCATTTTAGGAGAACACATTTTCAGAAAGGCTTCAACTCTCTCTTTTGGCACTTTTTTGTTCCTCTTTCAATGAGGTGCCCCCATACATTTGACTTCTTTTTCACAATATTGCAATTTGTCTGGAGGCATTTTAACTCAATTCTCTGCCAAATGATTCAACAATGCAATGATGTCAAGTTTGCAAGATTGTTTTGTCTTTGATGCGATGAGCAAATCATCATTATATTGCACCAACGCTGAACTTCAGGGCTTGATGAATGTTTTCAGATTCTTTCTCAAGATGTGATTACAAATGGAGGGACTGATAGTACATGATACCATGTTAATACTTTCTCTCAGAACATGAAGGAGAACAAGTATTGACTCTCTTCTTGTAATGGAATCAAGACGATTGCTTGGCAGAGATCAACCAGAGTAAACCATTTTCCTGTACATGGGGTTTGATGAAGATGGTTGGATTCCGTACCACAGGACAACATGGGATTACAAAATCATCCACCTTCCTCAAATCCTAAACAACACTAAATTTACTATTCAATTAGTGCATTGCATGGACTGTCAATTATTTCAAAATGCCCTTTTGAGCATGTCATTAATTAAAGGTGTTAGTCACTTTCTCACTTCAGGTGTCATGTGATAGTATGGCATTCTAGGAGAGACTGCATTTAGTTTTATCTTTATTCTGGCTGGTTCAACTCCTCTCCTGTGGAACCACACACTTCTGGATTAACTGTCCCTTTTAAATCTGTCAGGTTGCTCTTCAACTAGCGGGTGCCCGGGGCCTGGACCTATGAGGTGCTAGCCATTGCTTTGCACTAGGTGGCAGCAGGTGCTCTCTGCAGTGTCTGGCATGGAAACTGAGCCACAGCTGTAGATGTTTAAAGTTTGTGAAGGTGGGTGAGACAGCACATTAAAGTGCACAGGAGGCTTGTGAGGAGTGCGGACCAATACCTCAGATTTCAGCCAGGCTGCCAAGCGGCTACAGAAGAAGCTTTTCAGCCCCCCCACTGGAAGTCACATCAAACGCAAGAACGGCACCTCTGGGCAGGAAGGGCTGGAGCTGATGCAGTGGGCTCTGCCTGCCGGCAGACGGTGTGCACAGGAAGTAGTGGGAATCTGATAGAATTGAAGCAAGTTTTTTCACTTGACAGCAGGACAGGCACACTGCGACTGTGGGCACCAGTAATCTCCACTACGCTCCAGAGTTTTTGCCAAATTTTGCACTCCAAGTGGAGTGCAAAGTGGCAAAAGCTCAGTGAACTCTACCGGCACAGCGGAGTTTACTGCCCATCCCTAGTCATTACCACAGGTGAAGGTGCATTTCTGACAGGATCTCTCGCTAGTTCTGCATCTGGCCAATGAACAGCAATCTTACATTCTGCCCATAAATCACTCAGAACTAAAATATAAAAAAATATATATTTAAATCAAACAACAGCACCTTTGAAATCTTATCAAATATGTCAACTTGTTTATACCACTGCATTGGGCTTTCTCTAAACTTTAGAAAATTATTTGCAAATGAAGTAAGGTCTCTCCTACTCCAAGGGACATGTACATACCCTCCACCTTGGGTTTCTCTCAAAAGATAGGCTGTAGTTGTCTCCTTATTTTCTGAACGGGCTGTTTGTTTTCTTTTCTCCTCAACTTCTCCTGCCTGTTTGTTTTTCTTTCATGTTTTTGTGACCATTTACTGTTAGACTTGTAAAATTGACTCCATTTGTGTATGCATTCATTTTATTACTTCAGTGGTACAAATTTGCATTCCTGAAGAACACATGTTTTCAATTGTCTCATCATCTAATTGCATCCATAAAATGTATCTCTGGAATAGTGCAATTAGAGTCATATCAATCTCATATTTGCTTGCCAATTCAATTAATTTGTCATGAACAATTGCAGCTTTTCTCATAATTTCTTTGCACCAGTTAACCAATTATTTTCCTCATTATTGGTTTATATGATCAAGATTCAAACATCCTCTAATGATTACGTCTAAGTCGACCTTCAACTTGGGCACATTTAAAGATCTCTCCTTTTCAGGAGCTGGACTGGTATCTGAACTTCAACTAATACTCTCTCTGCATCGTCAACTTTCACACAATTTCTCGCATCTCCTTAAAACCTAGGAGCAAATAAACCACCTTATAAATTACATTCACCTGGTACTGTTTGTGTTGTGAAGACAAATCACTTTCCTTTTCTTGCTAAAGAAGATTGAATGGAGTTGCCCATAATATAATCTGTGAAGTTTGTGATGTGGGGATAAATTCATTTTCTTGTGTACCTCCAGTTGTTTCCTGACTACTTTAGCTTGCATATGAATAACTTGTGCAAGTACTTTGGTGTAATCAATTCAGGAACTTGTGCTGGAGTTGTGACCACAGTAACTGGAGCATCTGTTCTTGTCACGGTTTGAGCTGTACTCATTGATCCTGAAGCACTTTCAACTGCTCGCTGTATTACAGGCTGTGTGATAACAGGTTGATCAACTATTGGCTGAGTCAAAATGGGTTGTTTATTTGCAGGCTGCACTACTTGCAGTGAACCAGTAACTTGTGGAACATCTGGATCTGCTGTAGCAATGGTGACATAATTTATCATTTGAGCTTCATCATTTGGTAAAGGACCCATATGTGGTGGTGGACATGTAGCCAAAAATGTCATCCAGTATATCATCACCTAAACAAGTATCTAATCAGTTTTCTCTTCCTTATCCCTTTTAATCTTTTATTAAAGGTTTTTCAGATTCTTTAGTTTGTGTATTCTCTTCTTTTGTAAGTACAGGGTATAATCTAGTACCTTCCACTGCACTCATCTTCCATACATGTGCTCCTTCATTCCAAACTGCATTTGAATATGTGATGGAACAACTAGGTCCTAAACAACTACTTGCCTAATCCACTGTGCTAAACAGCTAAAAAGTCTCTACAACGAAGTACTGAACAACTACTGTCTAAGATATATATATATATATATATATATATATATATATATATATATATATATAAATTCTGAACAACTAATAAATCGTTAAAATAAAAAAAGAGAAATGTACCTTAAAATTTGTTGTTCAGGCAATCGTTATTCAGGCAAAAATAGTTGTTTAGACTGTAGTTGTTCAGTACTTCGGTGTAGAGACTTTTTAGTTGTTTAGCAGTAGTGGTTTAGGCAAGTAGTTGTTTAGGACCTAGTTGTTCAGGATGTTTCCCGTGCCATCTTCTCCCATGCACTAAATGTTTCAAATTTTGTAGGTCTAGGAGGTGGCTTAGTTTCATATAATACCAATGATTCCTAAACTAAATGCTCCTTCTTTTTTAGTGTTCTTGCACCACTGACGAAGCATAATACAACCCTTTTTTATCACCTCTAATTAGAATCCTGAAAGCGTAAAAGAATGTCATGATTTCAAACTAAATTCAATAATCAGAATTACAGCATCTCAAATGTTTTGAAATTGTTCTGTATACTTCAGAATACAGAACTTTTTGTCCAATCATGTTGCATTTCAGTAATTCAATCAAGCAACAACTTCCAAAATTCAACCAATCACAGTGCTGCATTTCACCAACTGACCAATACCAGTGCTGCACAATATGATGCAAAAACTCAGTTCTCGCAGAGGCTCACCCTCCTTTACAATTGTTTCTTCCTTACGAACAAAAGACAATTTAACTAAACAATATAAAATTGGATTAATCTATGTCTGCTTTTTCCAAAGAAAGCAATAGTAAACTTCAACAATCTGAACTGGGTTTTATACCCTCCGATTCTCAATCAAAAATTATTTCTCCACTCACAAGAATGAGTTCTCAACCTGCGGCAAACCATCTAATTAGTATTGCCTCACCTTTGTACAGAAGACTTCACAAGCATTAATTAAACTTAATACAGTCACAACAAATTATTACATCCCTATTCATTTGTGCAGTCGACGTCTCATGACTTGCACTTCTCTTAGCAGACAAGACAACTTCTTATTTTAATCAATATCTTTCTCTGTATCCCGGGATCCTAGACTACTTCTTCGTCTGATAACCTCATCTCTTTCACAAAGCACATACAACATAGACCATAGCAATTGCAGTTCAAAACCATCATTTTAACATTTTCAATACAAATGACAATCAGAATATGTACAATTTAGGCGCATCTTCTCATTGATGCTCACATCCCTCGATTTCACCAGTTCTTCATCTGCCATCTGCAACCGCTTCAGCAACTGCACCTTGTCAGGCTTCACAAACTGGTTCTGGGGAACTTGGCTTCATCTGAATTGGGGCACCTTTTCATTATTGTTTATCTCCAGAGTCAAGAATAAGAGTTGTTTTTAGAGTTTAAAGGCTTTATTTATCATAGGTTTTAAATCTTTCTTCATTAATCAAACTAGGTTTACAGAGCATTGCATAAAGCGTGTTCTGAAATCTATTCATATCATAGCATTCTAGACCAGTCAAAATAATTCACTTCAGCCAGAAAATATCAGAAAATAGCAAAATGAACAAATGACTAGCAGATGGTCTAGTCAGCAAAGCTATCAGTACTCATAAGGAATAGCAAACATTAGCCAGACAAGCGGCTTTTGTAAGATGCTGCCACTGCTTGAGGAATGTCTCGAAGATACCCTTGCACATATTGCCTGGGATGAAAAATCACTTTGCCACATACTTGCAGAATACTTTAGAGAATTTAGGTCTTTCAGACTTTTGACAACTGAATGTTAGTGACTTCAACCTTAGGAAAACTTTGAACAAATGTATTCAGCAGAAAAGCCATTTGGAGGACAAAAGGTTACTGGCAAACAAGTGCATGGGTAATTGGTGATGAACTTGTGTGAAACCCACAAGGATCAACCCTACTTTGACTTAGCCATTTAAGCATCAAGAAGGAACTCATGAAAATATGCTCCAGCCTCCTCCCAACACTAGAGTTAACACCCAAATGCAGACCAATCGGCAACTGGAGGACAGACTGTGCCTACTCGTGTCATCAGTCGGACGAAACATTCATGCAAATAGTATGTTTATGCCCAAAATAATTAGCAGATCGAAGGGCCCTGTGCAATAATAAATTCCTACCCTTGGGAGTAAGATCTTATAGGGCGATAGCAATACAGGCCCTCAGTCCACAAAAGCTTATGCTGAATGTTTGGCTGGTGCAGTTTCTAGAAATTTTTAATAACCAAATTAAATTACTATCTGGAACCTGAGCATGGTAGTGGGAACTGGGAATCAACTACTAACATTACATTAAAAGCTGTTATGGAATGAATTAGAATCACCCTTCCCCTTCCTACGGGTAGCAAACCAAATTCCTACCAGTTGGGCTGTGTAGTTTGGCGTGGCCACTAGGTTACTGTGAACTATATTATGGTTGAGCTGCTAGGGGCAGGGTGCGAGGATTATAGTTTGCTATCTCGACCATCCAGGTCATTTACCCCAGGGGCTCAGAGTCTCTTTCATGGCCCCATAAGCTTATGGAAGAGTGGGTTTCTGTTAGTAAAGTAGTCCTGCTTTTATTTTTTGCACAATGCACCTTTGCATGATTGGCTGTGCTCTGCTTCATTAGCAATGTCTGCACCATGCACATTTTACTTGGCTTGTGTTTTCATTCAAGCGATGAGAGGCTTAGTTTTCTTTTTTACCTGTTAAATAATGCTCCTTTGCACCATTGATTAGGTTGAAGCAGGACGGTCAATGGTTTAGTCAACCAGTTGAAAATTCCTTTTGAAACTCATTCATAGATTTCACAAAATATGGTGGGAATAGTCTGTGTATGTTAGGCCTCATAGTTCTGCCAAATCTACAATGAAGAACGCTTATGTCTAATCATGTGATGATTTCGTTTTTATTGAGTGAATGATCTTAAAATTACTGAATCATGTATTTTTATGGTTTAAATGCCTACTAAACAACATTTTTCATTCATTCATGAAGAATACTGTAACCAAATCTGAGAGATTATAGTCTAGGCAGAGAGCAAAGTCTGCCTTATTCTCACAGTCAGGAGCTCTGAGACAGAAGAGGGAATGAATGAGAGAGAGAGATCTATTATTTCCCTAGAACACTTTTATAACTCAATACAATAACACAACTTGTGATAATAGTTTCAGCTAAGTTTTTAGTCAGCAATTACAAAGAAGAAAAACCATGAAACAGGAACCGTTGCGTTGAGATGGTTACTTCTAACAAAGGTAGATGAAAGTACAAGATCCATCTGATAATTGTATACGAAATTGTTATTTCAAAGATTCTCTCAGCTGATTTGTTCTCTGGAAGAAAAGACACTCATGGATTTTCATGCATAAATAGCTTATGTCATTCTAAGTTTCACAAATCTCCTCATTAAAGACTTTTCATAAAGAAGCAAGTTTTAGATTAGGTTTTGCAAGTTTTGAGATTCTAATGCAGGTCAAGTGGTTAAAAAGAATAAAATAATAATGCTCTCTTTGTTAGCATAGAAAGTTTGCGCCATGCAAAAGTCACAATAGAAACATTTCTTCAATGTGGGTCATGCAAAGTTTAGAAAGAAAAGTGAACGTTTAAAACTAGGTTTTGGTGAGGCCTAGATTTCACTCATATGGGTAATTACTTTATTAGTTTTTATTTTTAATGAAATCTGTAGCGGTTTTCAAGTGGCAATACAGGTGTGAAACATGCTAATTTTGAGGCCTACTAATTAAAATATAAAAATCTAAAGGAGTTTGTCACAGAGACTGACCATATTCTCACATAGTGGACAATCTAAAAAAACATGGAAAGGATAGGGCTGCAGAGAAACAAATTGCATTTTCTCACAATAATTACTGAAGGCCAGATATATGAAGGGTTTTTGTGTTTGCAAATGGTTCAATTTGCAAAATCAGGCAATTTGCAAACGCAAAAAGTCCTTTTTGTAAACATGAAAGGCAAACACTTCACAATGTTTTGCGAACCGATTGAAAACGGAGCCATCATTTTTGCAACTCTATTAGAGAGTCATTCCTTGCCATTTCTTATTACTGATTTGGTCATTTACGAAGCTTTTGTAAATTGTAATATTGTAAAATTTGTAATATTTTATGGAGTAGCTCAATTCCCACATGTTCGTGGACATATATTGATGATACCTCTGTTCCTTTATGCCTGCCATCTCAAAATGAGTATCTTTTTAGAAATAGGAAGCATACACATTCATTAAAATTCGAACTGGTTTGTAATGCATCTAATATAATAACAGATATAGTTGCAAGATTCCCAAGTAATACACATAACTCCTTTTTTGTTTGGACATAGGGATATTTATGCATGCCTCGTTAGGGCAGATTTTGGAAATGGCTATTTACTAGGGAATTGTTCTCAGGAATTCATAGGTATTTGCTACACGTGATCTCATACTTTATTTGTTATAAGTTGTTTGTTACTACGCAGCTTTTACATTGCAGGAGACAATGCTTATGTTTTGTACTCACTGATTCTTTCACTGTACCGCAAACCTGCAACACAAAGTGGCCACCGCTAAAATGCTGCCCTTAAATCCACAAGATCTCTGATTGAACGGACTTGTGGTTTACTCAAAACTTGATTTTGCATTCTTCATAAAAGATGTGGCGCTCTCCAGTATGCACCTGAAAGAAGTTGCAATATAGTTGCATCATGTGCTATGTAGCGCAACAAAACAATTCGAAGTACCAGTTATCATGTCAGAGCTAGTCGGACGATGAGGATCAACAGTCACCACTTCACATATAGGTTGGTTTAATGGCAGGAGGAAGGAGAATGCGACATAAACGTTGCAATACACTCTATTTAATGTGATTTACAAATAAAAATGATATCATGAAATGCAACACAACAGTTTTGTTTCGAGACTAAATCAGCTTTACCTTTCAGGTGCAGCTACATTGAATATTGTGTTTGTGTCTCTCAAAAATATGTGTTTTTGTTGTATTCAAATATGTACACATTCCTCTCAAATAACTTTTAACAAAGTTACCAAAAGTAGCAAGTAGAAGGTTACAAATATTGTTAACGGTTCTTTCTAACTCTCAGCACTTCCCTGTCTTTGGTACCAAAATGATGAATCCCTGAGACATTGATACTTGTCAGCGATACACAGTAATGACTCTTCACTCTCACTCCCACCTAATTCACCAGTAGCAGAGATGTGTGTGCTTTGCATAATTTTCAAAGCACCGGTGACGTGCAGAAGGCCGCTTGCAACATTCTCACTGTAGTGTCCCGTCTCTAGCTCCATGGCCACTGTGCACCTTGATAAAGTGGCATGTGACCGCCAGTTAACAGATGTCGTGAACCCATCTAATCAACGCATGAACTGATGATGTCTCTGCCTTAGATTTGCATGTTCTTGCTGTACAGCCATACATAAAATGATAACGGCCTCCGATAGTTGTTTAACATTTTCAGCAGTGACTTTATGTGCTACCTGAACCGTGTAATTTAGCTTCTCTCATCCATCTTTTATGTTGGCAATGTTTTGATTCATGCCCACTGGTTGTGTATTAACAGCTTGAATGATTTATTCTGTAGGCGCTGCTTTCCGAGTCAATAATATCCAAAGTATCTACAACATTTGTACAGGATACAATGCTAGAATTTCTCTATAGGATGTGGTTGCAGTGCGACAGTATTACAGAAGCCTGCTGATCATAAACCTTCCCCTTGCGGTAGATTGTGTTTTCTCTCTAGATGTGGTGTGCACCTTTGACTCTTGTGGAAATTTGGTATTAGAGATATTGCTACTAAGAAAGAAGAAGGGCAACCGAATAACCCCTAGTTGGCAGGGTCTGACTGGGACAGAAAAAAGACCAGGGAACAAAAATAAAAGTGGCCCCCATTAGCGACTTGGATAGCAAAAAAAAGTGGCCGCCATGTGAAAATAGGGCAATTTTGAAATAGTAATGTCAAGTTGTTCTACAAGGTATGGAGGCATTTATGCTTGCTACAGGCAATGTTTTTGGTGAGTAAAAACGACCCATCGAGGCATAAAAAAGGCCTATAAACCCTCAACGGCCCGCACCCTCACCAGTCAGGCCAGACTCTCGGGCACTGCCTTAGTGCCCTATGGGCCAGTCCTCCCCCTCTTGTGAGCACAGGTCACCCTAGTAACTAAAGAAAATCATCAAGATAAAGATCATTTTACAAAACACAATGAAATATTGTAAATAAGTATGTTTGTGTTTAGAAATCAATAACGCACTGAACGGAATTCACAAGCATTAATCAGATATCTAGTATCACAGATTCATGAGACAAAAACATTAGATAAAGAAGCAGGCAAAAAAACAAAGGATCCATATTTTATGCACTTAAACAGATTGTCTTGTACTAAAACCGAGCCTGCCGTTATATTTCATCTTTACTGTATGCTTCACTAAATCGCGGAGTTCTGTGTGACATTGTCACACTTGGTCTCTGTGCCAGGGATTCCTGTACAGCTCGTTGAGGCATATGTTAGAGATGAGACATGACAGTAGAAATAAATAAGTCACATGTTTTGATTTCACATGACTCACATAAATGGCATAGCGCTCAGCGGTGGGCAGTTTTCTTAAAGCATTACATCTGCTGTGTTCTGCTTAAATTTTCATTTTTAAAAGAGCATCTAGAAATGTCGAGGTTAAACCCACCTTTCTTGCGAGGGCGAGCCTAGAAATAGTTGGCACCGATTTAGATGACGATTATTCATTTGGGAACTAAACATAGAGTTACTGAATAAATATGACATACATTTATAAACGTAAACTTTATGCTCCCTCATTACGACGGCATTAAACTTAGCTCATTACCATACCCTTCATATGCAAAGTGTTTTTAGAACAAGCATCATAATAATCATGGTTTCACTTGCGGTAACTTTTACAGGATTTGTTAATTGAAAGAAAACTTCTGTACCTATAGTACATAATGGTAAATCACCTTTAGGAATGGGAAAATCTTGCGAATTGAAACTTCTGGAGTAGATGACAACACATTATTTTTTAATGCAGATTTGAATTTACTAAGGTGTACAATGAAGCTCAAGAGGACTATGTCATTAATTAAGCCAGATATTGTTAATTTTCAGGTAAAAAAAGAACATAATGCTGTGAAAAAGAAAGAAGAGTTTGTATTCAGTTTGTCTTAAATACTTCAATGTGGCAAAACGTAGATAACAAGTTTTCTGTATGACGGTGACAGTTCATCCAAGGAGTAGATGAAGAGAAGGAGGAAAAGGAATATGGAGTTGACGGGTAGCATGAAGGAGAATGCGGAACATCACGTTTAAAATAAAATACATAGAAGTCGCAATGCTGGATTGATGAATTATAATTAACTGCTGAATTTCTAGCCTTTATTTCACTGTGTCTGGTTCCAATGCGCATATTTTACTGAACGTGCATCATTGAAGCCTTGCCGTTATGTCGAATGTCATTATTCGAAATGTATATATTTCCTTTGTTGAACTGAAGATGAGTGAGATCTGATTCTGGTGCTAAATTTTTCTGTGCGCCAAGAGCGTCCTCCTCTATGAGAGAGTACACATATATCATAAAAGATGAAGAATAATTTAACAAATGCAGATGTTTTACCTTTTTTAAAAGAGTAGGAAATGATCACCTTCATCCAGTACTTGGTGTTGTGCACTTAACAAAGAAGGAATTAGCACCACGGAAGGAACTTTGCGATCTGCCCAGCCAATCAGAATGCTCCCTTTGCATGGCATAGCTACAATTACAGGTAGCCTTCAATGTCACACCATTGCGCTGTGGGTGCCACTTAGACTAAGGATAAGTTCTGGTCTAAATAGGAAACAATCCTGGGAGCTGCATCTCCTTAAAGATAGGCTGAACAAAAGGATTTATTTTCCTGTGGTGCTCCCACAGCATCTTCCGAAACAGCCAATTGAGACATAGTTGTCCAGGCTCCTGCCTTGGATGCTGATTGAGCCTTCCTTTCAGCAAAGTCCAATACAAGATCCCAAACCCCTGTGTATCACCCGGCTGCTCCAAAAGAGGTAGACGGTGTACTGCAGAAGAATGGAGCCAAGTTTCTTCATATTGTCTTTCAGATATACGACAGCTACTTCTCTCCCAGTGCTCCCTATTTTGGGTTGGGGTGGGTCATGCTAATAGCCTTATCACACCTACCTGCAGAACAATACTGGCTGGATATACCTGTAGCTTGGGCACAAAAATGTAGGCATGGTAACTAATTGTTGTTTTTCTCCACCGGTGTGAATAATAATTCCTACGCATGGTCTTATACTGTTTACCAGGGGGTGGATTATTTATAGCGTCTACACATGGTGTCATGCCTCATCTGAATGGTGAAATAAAAGAAGAGTCTATTGGGCAGCCACTTTCTGTAGGAAAGCGCAGTAATATGCAGTGATGCTGGTTAGGCTTCCCCATGTAATACTCTCACAATTCCCCAAAGATGGCCCTTTGGATTCACTTAAAAAAAAATCTTAGCTCAGTCCTGTTAGTGTGGCAAAGAACAGCCAGGCTTTAATAGAGGAAAATGGAACAAATCAACAATTTCATTGACTCAGTTAAATGGGGGTCACCCTGTGATCCGTTCCCCCAGCGACATTACAGATGGCCTCAAAGATTGTAGCACCCCACCTCACAAAGATTTTCAACAAGATCTTCAAGGTTGGATATTTTCCGAAAACATGGAAAACAGCATCCATCTTACCTCTCTCTTAATCCTTTGAAAGTCACGTAGTTACTGCCCAATATCCCACCTTCCCTTTCCTGCCAAAGTAGTGGTAAAAGCAATAGATAGGAAAATCTTCTCCTTTTTGGAAAACAATAATCTTTTAGACCATAACCCAGATTGGTTTCAGAAGTGGGCACCACTTTGATTGTGGCCTCAAAAGAAGTAAGAATCATCATTAATCAAGGTGGGAAAACTGCCATGATCCTTCTTGGCTTATTAGCGCCTTTCGATAAGGTCAGCCATAAGGTTTTACTCAGCCACCTATATGACATAGGCATAAGAGGTATGGCATTGGAAACATTTACATTAGTCCTTTTTGATAGAGAGCAGTCAGTTTCCTTGAATGGGCTGTTTCCACTTCATTTTCTTTGCCTAGTGGGGTTCTACAGGGATCACCCTTAACCCAAATGATTTATGTCACACCACTGGCTAGTATGATCAGATCTTTTGGTTTCTCTCTAGTGTCATATGCCGATGACACATAAATCATTGTAACAATTTACAGTCACATGCCAGAAACAGTACAAATATATGGACGAGCTTGGTATTTGGATGAAACAAAACTGTTTAAAGTTAAACCCAGGTAAGACTGAGATTATTCTTTGTGGTAACAATCCCACATTTTACTCTCCTGTTTGGTGGCCTCAAAGTTTGGGAAGCCTTCCGATTCGGGTCAACAAAGTCGGGAATCTGGGTGTAGTTTTCGATGATAAATTGACCTTTGAAGCACAAGTGAATGCACTCACTTCCTATGCGTTTAAGACTTTAAGAAAAATTTAAAAAATATTTTCATTTAACCCCCAGGAACTTTAAAAAGTTGTGGTCATCACTTAAGTATTATAAAAAATCAACTATTGCAATGCTCTTTATATCAATATACAACAAAGACTGCTAAGGAGGTGGCAGCCACTGCAGAGTGCAGATGCTCTGCTGCTGGTAAGATTCCAAAATTTCAATCAGCCTTCCAAGCTATTCACTATCTTCAATGGTGACCCATAAAGCGAGCATTACTTTTAAGGTCTTATGTATAACCCATAAAGCCCCATATGGCTCTGGACCCGAATATTTTAAAGAAAGTTTTCAATGGTATATCCCCACAAGAACACTACAATGTGTTTCAGCCAAGAATATCATTACTCCTCGGTGCAAGGTGGCAAGTACAAGATGGGGAGGCATGAGCTTCATAGGCAGCACTGCAAAACTTTGGAATAACCTCTCTTTGCACCTTAAATCTCAAACCACCTAGATTAGATTTAGGAACGATCTTCAGACCTGGCTTTTTACCACTCAGTCCTAGTTCAACACTTTTTTCAACCTTCTTTCACACACTGTATACCCCAGGATTCCCTAGCACCAAGACGTCCTTGAGCATTTGTGTGATGTATACATCTAACATTAACAATAGTTATAGATTTTACATGGAAAATAAAATCAGTACAGTTATAAGCTGTCAAACTTCACCTTTGCAGTCAATGGGGAAAATCACTAGTGACACTTGGTCACTTGCAGTGTGACTTCAGAGGAACCCATTCAATCATCAATCAATCAATTTGTAAAGCGCGCTACATACTCGTGAGGGGTTCAATGCGCTGGGGGGGGGGCGGAGCGGTTACTGCTGGAAGAGCCAAGTCTTGAGTAGTTTTCTGAAGGAAAGAAGGTCCTGGGTCTGTCGTAGATCCAGTGGGAGGGTGTTCCAGGTCTTGGCGGTGAGGTACGAGAATGATCTGCCGCCGGAAGATTTGCGTTGGATGCAGGGGATGGAGGCGAGGTCAAGGTTAGCGGAGCGGAGATGCTGGGTGGGGGTGTAGAAGCTGAGTCTGTTGTTCAGGTATGATGGTCCGGTGTTGTGGAGTGCCTTGTGTGCGTGGGTGAGGAGCTTGAAGGTGATACTCTTGTTGACGGGGAGCCAGTGAAGGTCTCTTAGGTGGGGGGTGATGTGGCAGTGGCGAGGGATGTTGAGGATGAGTCGGGCGGAGGCGTTTTGGATGCGTTGGAGGCACTGGAGGAGTTTTATGAGATACCGGTGTAGAGGGTGTTGCCGTAGTCGAGTCTGTTGCTGACGAGGGCCTGGGTTACTATTTTTCTTGTTTCTGTTGGGATCCATTTATAAATTCTGCGAAGCATGTGGAGGGTGTTGTAGCAGGAGGAGGAGACGGCGCTGACCTGCTTTGACATGGAGAGTGAGGAGTCGAGGGTGAAGCCAAGGTTTTGTGCGCTGTCGGTGGGCGTCAGTGGGGGTCCCAGCGTGGACGGCCACCATGAGTTGTCCCAGGCAGAGGGGGTGCACCCAAGGATGAAGACCTCTGTTTTGTCCGAGTTCAGTTTTATCCGGCTGTCTCTCATCCAGTCGGCGAAGGCTTTTAGTCCCTCGTGGAGGTTGGTTTTGGCGGTGTGCGGGTCCTTGGTGAGGGAGAGGATGAGTTTGGTGTCGTCGGCGTAGGAGATGATGTTGAGGTTGTGCTGATGGGCCACTTGTGCGAGGGGGGCCATGTAGATGTTGAACAGCGTCGGGCTGAGCCCTGGAGTACGCCGCAGATGATGTTGAAGGCCTTAGAATGGTACGGGGGAGGCAGACTCTTTGGGTTCTGCTGGTAAGGAAGGATGCGGTCCATTTGAGGGCCTAGTCTTGGATTCCTGCTGTGTGGAGGTGGGATTTTAGGGTGTGGTAACATACGGTGTCAATGGCGGCTGATAGGTCTAGGAGGATGAGGGCTGATGTTTCTCCATTGTTGAGGTGGCTTCTGATGTCATCTGTGCAAGGAGGGCGGTTTCGGTGCTGTGGTTGCGTCTGAAGCCGGACTGGGAGGGGTCGAGGATGTTGCTATCTTCGAGGTACCGAGTGAGCTGAGTGTTGACGATTTTCTCGATGACCTTCGCTGGGAACGGGAGCAGAGAGATGGGGCGGAATTTGGGGTTTGCTTTTGGCTTCTTGAGAAGGGCATTGATTTCGGCGTGTTTCCAGCTGTCCGGGAATCTTGCAGTTTCGAATGAGATGTTGATGGCTTTCCGTAGGTGTGGTGTGATGGCCGTGTCTTCTTTGTTGAAGATGTGGTGTGGGCAGGGGTCTGATGGTGATCCGGAGTGGATGGAGTTCATGGTCTTGCGGGTTTCGTCGTTGCTGATGTTGGTCCAGGAGGTCAGACGGTTGGAGCGGGTGGAGATCGTGGTGGGTGGGGAGGAGCGTCTGGGGTGTGAGGGGAGTTGAAGCTGTCGTGGATGTCCATGATTTTTTGGTGGAAGGCGGTTGCTAGGGCATCGCAAAGTTCTTGGGAGGGGGTGATGTCGTTGACGGTGGCGTTTGGGTTGGAGAGTTCTTTTACGATGCTGAAAAGTGCTTTGCAGTCGTGGGCGTTGTTTTCTCGGCGGGTTTTGAAGGAGGATCTTTTTGCTAGGCTGATGAGTTGGTGGTGTTTGCGTGTGGCATCCTTGAGGGGCGTGTGGTTGTCTGGAGTGCGTTCGAGTAGCCATATTTGCTTGAGTTTTCGGCAGTGGCGTTTGGAGGCTTGGAGGTCGTCGGTGAACCAGGTGGCTTTTCTGTTGATATGGTTGTTGGAGGGTTTTCAGAGTGGGGCGAGGCGGTCGGCGCAGTCGGTAATCCATAGCTTGATGTTGGGTGCCGCGAGGTCAGGGTCAGTGGAGTTGACAGGCGGTTTATGGGCTAGGGCATTGTGCATTGGTATTGAAGGTTGCACTGGCCAAAGACCAAGCTGTGACAGTCAGGCCAATTGTACCTGGCTCGTGTGGCCCAGACGCAGCGGTGTCCTGTCTGTCCTTGTTGCTGAACCAGGTGCTGAAAAATTGTACTTGTGACAGTCACTTGCAGATCGAGTTTGTGGGAGCCCACTGGGGGAAAAGCTTGTGTGGACCCTTTGACCAGGATTCACCAGGCAGAAAAACTCCATCTAGCTTGGGTGCCTTGGATGCAGAGAATTGCTTGGCTATCCTTGGTGCTAAACGGGAGCTGTGGTTGCTGGTTTTACCACTGAGTTGGTAGAAGTGAGGAAGCAGATGCAAAAAATCGACAATGGAGCCAAGGGTGACATTGCATGAAAGTATTGTGGTGTGCCCTCGAGTTGCAGCATTGAGTCAATATGTTGATGACTGGACTGGCCATCAAAAAAACCTTGGCATTCGTAAGGTGAAGGAGAAGCTATCTCCCCTTTTCAGACGTCCAGTGGAAAACAGTAGCTGGCTGTAACTTGCAAGGAGCTGGACTACAAGTCCCACAATGCACTGGACCATGTCTTTGGGTGATTCCTCAGACGGCCAAACAGCCACAGTATGTTCTGGATCCAGAGTGTGATTTCTACCTGTGATGGACCGGGGACTAATGCCACTAGTCAAAGGGAGTCTGGTCCTGACTTTGGTTCACAAAGGGTTCTTTTTAGCTGGGGAGATCAGTCTTTGGTCCAAGAGAAACCGCAGTTCAGGAGTTGCAGGAAGGTTGACACAGGTTCAAGGTATCACAGCTTTTTTTAGTGCGGGCTTCTGTTGTCATAGAAGTGGGTGTTCTTTTGTCCTTTCTTCACAAGTTCTTGCAGATCTGAGTCCTAGTGCAAGGGGAGCTTCTTAAATCATAGATTTTAGTGGTGTTATGGGTGTGGGTGCAGTAGCCAATGGGCTACTAGGCCAAGCAGCTCATGCGCTAGTGTGGTCACCACTTCTAGTGAGTTGTGGCACCATTTCTAACCAGAACCCTCTATTTTGCCACATTTCAAGATATCAGAAGGCTTCCTCGGCTGTACAGATCAGGCTGCCCACGCTAGAGGTGTGGCTAGCATTCCGGGTGTGTACACCTCCTGACTAACTAATTTTCCCACCTATCCAGGTGCAAATGTGCCTGGGGCAGTCGGACAGCTTTGTCCTCCACTGAGGAGGACAGCCTGCTTGCATGTCAGAGGCAGTGTGCCTTGATTTGCCAGTTCATTAGCCTTCTTGGATGGGAGGGAGGTTTGACCTCCTTCCCATCCAGGCCACCAGAGAGTGCTAACTTCTTTAAGCCACTTGAGTAGATTTTCTACTCTAGTGGCAGCTTCCTCAACCCAGGCAGTTGCCCTGCTGTGACTGCTTGCGTTCACAAATCTCACTCGCGCTAGCCAAAGTAGCAATTTCTCTTACTTGTTCTTGCCAACTTAATGTTGGCGAGCTGCATGAGAGAAAAAACTCTGCTCCGCATCAATTCATGATCCACGCCCAGTTCCAAAAAACTCTACGAAGTGGGCAAAACTCAACAAACTTCGCTGGTGGATCAAAATTCCTCACCACCCCTAATGTTATCCTACGGACCATTGTTCACTTTTAGCAGCCTGAAGGGGAAAAGGCCAATATAAGGACATATAAGCTTGCATTTATATGTCTATACATTTAATATAATGCACCCTGCCTTCTGGGCTTAGGAGGCCTTCCTTGGGGTGACTGACATTTATTAAAGATAGTGCTTGGACTGTGCTACACATGGTGTGGACACAGTTGAGTGCGAGCAGTATGAACTGCTCCTACAGTCTGCTATGGCAAGCCCACTGTCAGTAGTTTACTAGGGTCACTCAGGGTGGCACAACCAGTGCTTCAGGCCCTTTAACATCCAGGCCAGGGGTACAACTAGTACCACATACTAGTGACTTATAAAGGAGCTAAAATATTTGCCAATTGGGTACACCAATTCACATTTACAAGATTAGAGAGAGAGCACTGGCACTGGGGCCTGGTTAGCAGGCTCCAGTGCACTTTCATAGTCCTAAACCAGCAGCTAGTAGCATGAATGGGTCAAAAATTAGAGGGGGGCCAGAAAAAAGCCTGTTTTCATTCACTTTGTGTCATGCAACTCTGCTTGGTGCTTATCAACAACTGGATAATGGATACTCTGTTCACTGAGGTGTTTTTTCCAGGTGTCCAAGAGATGATAATCACATAGTTACATCACATGGATAAATAATTGGAAAGCCACCTCCTTCATGGATGATTTTGGGGCAATATAGACAGACCAGCCCACTTCTTGCTGTATAGTCTGCCTTGGTCCACGCAAATTCTTTACAAGATTTCAGACAAGGTACAATTGCTTCAACCATTGATGGACACCCAAAGTCTATTTATAGGAGAGCGCTTTCTCTGCTCCTGGGAGCCCTGATAATGACATGGCATAATGCTAAAGTGCAGTCTTTATCTATGGTACAACACCACTAGTGAAGTCTGTAAATACCAATCATTGGTCCAATGTATCTGGTGTAAGATTCCAACTGTGATTAGTTTCTAGAGTTGCTAGAGTGTTGTCTTTTCTGAAAATCGATTACAAAAACAGTATCTGAGTTGCAAGCTAAATGAAAATTGTGAGGCAAAGACTCAACTTTTCTATTTGCCATTATAAGGTAAACAGTAGTCACTTAACCTCACTTTTAAATAAAAAGGCCACCATAAACGAATAGCTGTCAAGCATAAATGGATCACAACAAAATTCCTATTGTCTTCTTCAATAGACACTAAGGGCCAAATTTATGGCCTGGTTTGCATTGCTCTTTCACCGCACAATGTGGTACAAGAGCAAAGCAAACCTTGAGTGAGATTTATGAAACCAAGCAAGACCACCTTGCGTGACCCTGAGCAGCTTCATAAATCTTGTGTAATGTAATGCAGGCCAGATCATTGCATTACATTGCTCTGCATCAGGGAGGCATTTCCATGGGTGTTGTTGCGTGTTCCCATGGAACATCCAAGGATTTTGACACATCCCCAGATTTACAGGAACTTGTCAACCTGGGATGTGCCAAAAGATGCGCCTCCCTATGAGAGTTGTAATGAGGAGAAATCTGTTTATTGCATTCTGCAGCACATAGAAAGAGGGAAAATGCTCTCAGGATTGACCCAAAAGGTTGCCAGCAAAGGGGGAAAGGACACAAATGAGCTGTATTGGATACATATGGCACATTCTTGCCCTTTCCCTGTGATGTAGGGCAGCACAGCAAGGTGACTTGCTGTGCTGCCCTGAGCCACAAAGCCCGTAAATATGGGCCTAACTGCCCTAGCTTTACTAAGACATCATGAAACACACTGTTGAAAGGGAAGTTGCTCTGCTGCGTTGCCTGAATGAGGAGAGTAGTCTTGCCACATATTTACTCAGATATGCCACAGTTATGATCTTTTCTAGCCCTGGTGCACTTATGGATGCCTAACTTGGAATACACATTAATAGTTTCATTTCATTAAGCAATGTAGGTTTTAAGTGGAATTTATATTGATATTTGAATATGGTGTTCTTCTTTTCTTGCCAATCAATGGCAATTATAACCTCAATAGCCTTCAGAACAACATATTGGAAGATATAGCTTTTCAGTTGTCCATTGGGCATGTCCTGTTTTAATAATATTTTTTATCTTTGCTCTTTAGATACAAATGGATATGAAACGTTATTTATCTCATAGTCTTAGTTTGTATATGGCAAGTTAATCCCTGAAATGTACTTGTTTTGCTTTTGAATGCTAAATGAAAGTGTTGAAGAATAGAGTTCCAGAGAACTGAGCACAGTAATTGGAGAGAACTGCCGCCTAATCGTGTCAGGTGCCCTGATGGACAATGGGGCTGACAGTGTTAGATTGAGTTTTTGGGTTCATATTTTGTTCATTAATAATGATAATTAATATGATGCGTCACTTCTGATTCTGCACATATAGGCCCTAATTTCAACCTTGGCTGGCGGCAACCACTGCCCACCAAGTTGAAACCGCTGGGCGGCCACCAATGAAGCCGCACCCCCGCGGGGATCTCGGCCGCAACACAGGAGCCGGTTCCAAATGGAGCCGGCGGTGTTGCGGCTGTGCGACGGGTGCAGTTTGGGAGTGAGACTGAAGTCTTTCTTGCTCTAATGGGGGTGCGGTCCAATTTCCTTTTGATTTTGATGCTTATTTGGTCTTAGAATACTTTTGAGCTTCCATAATCTGTTTGATTTTGCATCTGAAGGACAACATTATTTCTGTACTGCTTATTTTGAGTTTTACAATTAAACCCCCTTAACTTGTTAATGATCTAGATCTCAATTACTGAGTGGGCCACAAGTAAACCTCCTCCCTACTTATCGATGCTAAGAGGGCGTCCTAACACTCAATTCAACCTGTGGGAGAGATGGATGAGGTAAGAACTTTGGGGTGTTAACATTTCTGGGTTTCAAAATTTGAGGTATGGTTTTGCTTCCACAAATGTGTACAGCTATATATGCAGAGGAATGGCCATGAATAGACTAACACACAATTAACAGTGTTTTAAAGTGGGATCTTTCTTTTTGGTAGCCAATGCAGAGATCTTAGGTTCTGGGAAACATGGTCTAACACCTTGGGAGTGAATGATTTTGGGCTTGTGCGAAAATGTTAGTGGTAATTCCTATTTAGTTCTGATGTTTAGTGTTGTTTCTTTGCTTGAGCACTGCTGTCCAGTGCCCAGTGAATGTGCTGTGATCCCCAAAACAAATCGAAATTGTCTAATCTCTGAATTACCTATTTGGATATCCTATAAAGCCATAGTATTCAGTATACGTACACTTCCCATGACATGGAAAGTTAAATAGCACCTCTAAATTACAGCACCTATTGTGGGATCAACTAGAGTGGCAGTAAAACATGGTTTCATGCCTACTCTATGCAACAGCTTGAACTCTACTGCACAGACCTGCCAAAATCACCCTTTTGACAATTGGGGAAAATGATTTAAAATAATAAATGCATCACCCCTAAGCAGACCTTGCGGCCACAAGCGATGGTGTATAATATTTAAGACTGGAACATCTGTGACATTAGAAATGGCATGTTCCTCAGTGACTAGGCCTGAAGGAACATAGTCACTGGTCAGACAGTAACTGGCACGCCGGAAAGGTCAAAGAATAAATTATACACTTTAATCCATAACTTTCGGCCTGTACCTGCTTCAGACTCCATTTAAAGACTTACTTTTATATTTAATACAATCAAATTTAATTGTGCAGCTGGATTTCTATTAGGTATATGCAACCTTCATAAATCTACCATGCCTGATAATGCTGCTGGAGACTAAAACGTATTAGCTCTCTAAAAATTGCCCAACCTGCTCTTGGTATGAATGAGGTGTCAATGAGCTGAGAAAACTGTTCCTAGATTACAGACAAGGGTATAGTTGTACAGAGGTGTTTCCCTCTCCTGGCAGGAAGTCCAATTTGGGTGGCCCCACAAATTGAATGAACTTTACCAGTTTCACATTTTTCACAAGTAAAGAAAGACCTAGAGGAAACAGCTGTTTCTTTCCATAGTTGGCACCAAATGCAGTTGATGAAAAGCTATCCCAGAACCCGGTTTGAGTGACCAAAGAGCTGATTAATCATTACCCTGGCAGCACCTCTGGATGGACACACAGGCTCTGCACAAGAGGAGAGGGGAATATGTTAATAAGGTGCAGCGTGGGATTGTTTGCAGTAGGACTGAAAAAGTGGATATGGTCACCCCTGGGCACTTTTACTCCATACGCTAGTGAAGAGCCAGGAGTCAGCCCCACTCATTAGCTGGTGCCAGGCATACACGTGGAATGCGGAGGAACCATCCTTAGAACACTCACTGGACCTGTGGAAGAACAGAAGAAAGACTGTATCTGCTGTTTAAAACCTGCAAGGATATCTGAAAGGTTGGACATGGTCCCACTTGTACCCAGGACAAAGACATAGGCTCTAAGAGTCAGTTGCCTACCTCCTGTGTGGCTACAGGCCTACAGTAAGCTGCATGAGCAATGTTTCCTAAAACTCCTAGCAGATGACTAGTAACTGGACTTAGACCGGACTTTTCTGTTGGCCTCTGCTTGACACCTGATAGTCTCTAAGTGCCTCCATAGAGATTCAGAGGGCTTTCGAAGTGTAAGCCTGTAAGCCTGTGATTGTTTGGGCACCAGAAGAAAGTTTGGAAGATCTTGAAAACTTTTCTTCTAGAGCTTCAAAGCTTTCGTGGAACCAGCCAGAAAAAGTACCTGACTGGCAGGTCAATAGCATCTGACTGAATTTCAGCTTCATCCAACTTAAGGCTCCTATAACCTAAAAAAAAAATGACTAAGGCCCTCATTATGACATTGGCGGTAAATCCCACTCACCGCCATGCTGACTGCCGCCAACATACCACAGCCGCGGCGAATATCCGTTCACCATATTATGACACACACACACTAATCCGTCACTATTCAACCACACACACAAGTCCGCCACACCAAAGGTCAGTGATAAATCGCTGTGCTTAAAATACACACACACACATACAAAACAACACTACATTGGCCAGTACCAAATACACACACCTGACACCCATACACACACCACACCCACACCACTATAAAAACACAAACCCACATTACCCTCAACCCCTAACAAGTACAAATGATTGGCATGAGACAGACACCACGACTACAGACAAAATAAGAGGCACACATCACCTACAACTATACACCACCCACACACCCCACATCACACACCACAACACATCACCCCACACACCCTCACCTACATAACTCACACAACACCCATGGTACCACAAAGACACCCCAGATTTTCAGAGGAGGAGCTAAGAGTCATGGTGGAGGAAATCATCTGGGTAGAGCCTCAGCTATTTGGAGCACAGGTGCAGCAGATATCCATTGCTAGGAAGATGGAGGTATGGCGGAGGATCATAAACAGGGTCAACGTTGTGGGACAGCACCCCAGAACAAGGGACAACATCAGGAAGAGGTGGAACAACCTATGGGGGAAGGTACATTCCATAGCAGCAAGACACCAACTCGCTCTACAGAGGACTGGTGGTGGACCCCCGCCTCCCCCCCCCACACAACTGACAACATGGGAGGAGCAAGTCTTGGCAATCATGCATCCTGAGGGCCTGGCTGGAGTGGAGGACTGGACTCTGGTAGGTCAACTCTATATTACTACCACCACCCTACCTGCATGCCATTTCATACCCTCACCCTCACTCCCATCACTCCACCACCTCCCACATCCCCACCATCACATCTCACTCATCCCAATGCCAAGCCCTGCATGCCACACCAATGCATGGACACCACTCAGAGCCCTGCATGGACACCTGTCACTAAAGCATGCACACCAGAGAGAATCAGCTAGCCCACCACATACCAACATACACAAGTGAAAGCTGCCAGGGCAAATACAACCAAAGAGGGCAAGCCACCAATGCACAATATGTCACACACAGAAACAATAACACTTCATTTACATCCCCACAGGGATCCCAGCCAATGTCAGCAGAGAAGAAGTGCCAGAAATATCCAGTCCCCCAACTGAAGAGGCCCACAGTGATGACAGCAACTCTGGTGGCTGGATCTGGATGACCAACCTGCCCCATCAGGGACCTCTAGACAGTCAGTTGCCCAGGCACAGTCACACACCACTACAGAGCCTACCCCATCAGGATACACCATTGCAGCACCCACCCAGCGTACCCATACCTCTGTCCCCAGGACACGTCAATCAGCAGTGTGTATACCTCTACAGGGACTCCAGGGCACACCTCATACCCAAGACAATTAGGGACCTGGGGTCAGTGGCAGTGGGCACACAGTTCAGGGGACAGAGTCACAGGCTAACAGGGAAACTGGGAGGAGTGTTGTGTGCCAGGGGGAGGACAGGCCCAGGGAACCGACTCTCTAGGAGGCACTTGCAGAGATCCTGGGAGCCTACCTACATTCCCAGGATACTGAGAAATTTTGCAACAATGACTATTATTGAGCTGCACCTTCCTGCAAAATTAATTGAGTACACAAGTGGTGCTCAAACACTAAACACGTACTTTCTGCCAAAGTACGTATACTGGGATAGAAAGAGACCTAGACCAGTTAATGACAAATCAAAAAACAGTTAGTGGAGCACACATATATACAAGTCCTAAGTAGCGAATTCAATATTCATTAGAAATCAATAAGAGAACCAAAGTACAATTTCAAGATATAATAACTGAAAATATGAACGGATATGTGGCAAATTATTACAAATAACACTATTTATTCAAACAAATTCAGGCCTTGAAAAAGTCCTATAACAGGACGAAAGACATGTCGGCTGAATCCTGACAACATTGGCTGAATCCTGTCAACATTTGTGAGACAGTCTACAGATGGACTTTTTTTTTAATTATCTAAAATTAGGCTGGATGGTTGAATCCTGCCAACCTTTGTGAGATTGTCTACAGATGGACTTTTTTTGAACTGTCTAAAATTAGGCTGTATTATACATTAAATTTTGGCATCTTTTTAATTGGGATTGTCAGGAATTGTATCTTTGTAATGGGCACATTTGTTTGAATAAATAGAGTTATTTATAATAATTTGCCACATATCCATTCATATTTTCAGTAATTATATCTTGAAATAGTACCTTGGTTCTCTCATTGATTTATAATGATTATTGAGTTCGCTACTTTGGCTAGTTAGTACATTCCCAGGATACGCTGGTCCAGATCCTGGAAAACATGCAGGAGATCAGGCGGCTGCAGGAGGGACAGTACCAGGGGATCAGGGAGAACTTGCAGGCCATCAACACGACCCTGGTCTCCATAGCAGAGTGCTGGCAGACATGGCCAACATTATGAGGGAGGCAGCCTCACAACAGCGGGCCCCTGCCACTAGCCAGACTAGCCAGACATTTGAACTGCTTTCCACCTCCTCTGCCACTAGTGGACAGGAGGCCACCAGCACCCCTCCCCCTGCAGAGGGTGAATCACCCTGCAAACGTACCCTGCGATCCAGGCAGAAGCCAGAGACTATTGCCAAGACCCCCGCCAGGAAATGAGACTCTCCTGATTGTCACCCTTGTGTCCCACCCTGTCCACCTTGAACTACCATTGCTCCACTTAATATGTCCCCTTGGACAATGCACCTGTGCACCAAAACGACTGTGCCCTGAACTTTCCTCCATCATCACCCCATCCCTACTTCTTTGCACTTAAATTAACACCCTTTGAAAAAAATACAAGTATGGAGTATGTCAAACTTATTTAAGTATGTATTCGTTTAACCAGGTTCAAACATTGCAATTCAAATGTACAGTAATGTTCAAATGGGAAAGACCTGTATTTGACAACAGTGATCACACCAGGAGCGATAGTGGGGCACCAACATCTGCAAAATGAGTAGCCAGAGGGTGCAGTGAGTGGGCATAGAAGTGGGAAATAACAGCATGCCAGCGCGAAAGATAATCTAATTAATGACAATGAAATGTGACGTAACACTGTCTTACATGGGTGTCGCTGAAAGTATTGTAGAGTCACTGCAGTTCTGTTGTCCTCATCCTGATCCTCTGCCTCCTCATCCTCACTGTCCACAGGGTCCACTGCTGCCACGCGGCCATCTCCAGCCTCCTACTCCTGCAGAAAAGGCACATTGTGTCTCAAGGCAAGGTTGTGCAACATGCAGCATGCCACGAGTATCTGGCAGACCTTCTTGGGTGAGTAGGACAGTGATCCCCCAGTTAGATGGAGGCACCAGAATCTCGCCTTCAGGAGGCCAAAGGTCCGTTTGATTATCCTTCTTGTTCACCCATGTGCCTCATTGTAAGGTTCTTCTGTCCTTCTCCTGGCATTACTCACAGGGTTCAGTAGCTGTGATAGGTTGGGGTAACCTGAGTCACCTGCAAATATCGAGGGACAACATTGAGCCACACACTATCCTATATGGCCAACACTATACCCATACACCAACATCTACTGGGTGGGAACCAGGGCTCACCTATTAGCCACACACGGTGCCTCTCTAGTTGGGCCATCACATTTGGGATGCTTCTATTCCTCAGGATAAAGGCATCATGCACTGACCCAGGATACAAAAGCCCGTATTTATACTTTTTTTGCGCTGCATTTGCGTCGTTTTTTGACGCAAAAACGGCGCAAACTTGCAAAATACCATTGTATTTTGTAGGTTTGCGCCGTTTTGCGTCAAAAAGTGGCGCAAATGCGGAGCTAAAAAAAGTATAAATACGGGCCATAGAATTTACATGGGAGATGTACTGGTCCGCCAAGCACATCATCTGCACATTCATGGAGTGGAAACTCTTTCGATTTCTGTGCACCTGTGGGGGGAGACAAATGCAATATGTGTTCCATCAATTGTCCCAATTCTGTTGGGGATATGTCACATTGCATAGAAGGCAGACTTCACTGTGGCCAAATCCTCCAGCTGGGGGAATACATTGTAGCTGCACATGTGTTTAATCAGGGCAGACAACACTCTGGTCAGCACTATTGAGAACATTGGCTGTGACGTTCCTGCTGCCAAGCCAACTGTCACTTGGAAAGAACCAGTTGCCAAGAAATGGAGCACAGATATGACTTGCACAACAGGGGGGATTCCAGTGGGGTGACGGATAGCAGATATCAGGTCAGGCTCCAGCTAGGCACACAGCTCTGTGATTTTGGCTCTGTCAACTCTACAGAATAGGTGAGGATAATGTGCATGTTCTCCAGTGTTGCCAAGTTCACCAGGGGTCTGTAGACGGGGGTATGTCTCCATCTCCTATTCATCCGCAGCGTTCGCAGTCTAAAGGATAAAAGAGTGAGGAGCCGGTCACAAACTGAACATCGAAGCCACAACAGTACAATGCATGACGTTAATTTATAATGGGTAAGTGGTATTTGTCATGTATGCCCAATTTTTAATTTTGATGCAGTTATTATCCAGGGCCTTCCCCCCCGAAATAGCGTCCGTCTGTCTTGTGTGGAAGTGATGTAATTCCGCTGATGTTGTGCTCCACTGTGGTAGGCGGTCGGGAACTGCCTTGCAACTCCTCATTGGTTAACACCGGGCCCTATGGGCTACAGTGGCCAATGGTGATGTACGCCGGCAGTGACGTGTGCACCGCAGCGGACGTGACCGCTATTTTATATCTGATCACTCACTTGCTACCTGACATTCCATAGGAGAGGACCTATACTGCATGTGCTGCTGTGACTGTGTTTGGAACCTACCATAGCTCGTGTGACTGAGGAAAGGGCCCATGCCTTCACCACGGTGGAGTTGAAGTGACTGATGGATGGGGTCCTACCCCAGTACGGACTGCTGTATGAGCCTCAAGACCAACAGGTGAGTACACTGTGAGCAGGATGCATGTGGGATGAATGCATGCAGTGGTGTGTGTGAAGGCCTCATGTAGGGGGGCCCCTGGGAGGCGTACAGCTTGTGTGCTGGGCCATGTGTGTGTAAATGGCGATGTGAAGTAGTATGGTGGACCATACATGTAACAGGCAGGATGGTCTGACTGACTGATACCATTTCCTATGTGTATTTCTCTGCAGGTCAGCGCCCATCAAAAGAAGGGTGTATTGCGTGCCATCGCCAATGACGTGCAGACCCTGGGGGTCTAAGGCAGGCGGAGCACCCACTGTCGGAAAAGGTAGGAGGACCTGAGATGCTGGGCACGGAAGACAGCGGAAGCCCAGCTGGGGATGGCCTCCCAATGAGGAAGTGGTGCCCGTCGAACCCTGACCCCCCTGATGGCCCACATACTGGCGGTGGCCTATCCGGAGCTGGATGGGCGCTTGAGGGCATCTCAGCAGCCACAGGGGGGTGAGTACAGTGCCCATCATTACTACTTATGCATTGTAGGGGGTACCCAGGTGGGGGATGTGTGTCAGTGGGTACCCCTAGGCTAGGCCTTGCAGAGTAGGTCCCATGTTGGCCAGGGTTTTGAAGTGCTAATCCTGCTACTTAGCTCCTAGGCATCCACAACTGGTCAGGGCTGTGTGGGTCCCAGGTGTGCTACATTTGGTGGTATGCCCCCCTCCCCATGTCTTGGTGGCTAGCATTAGAACTGGTAGTGCAATGCATAGTGCGTAGGGCTGTTCCCTGTGTGTGATGGTGGTGTGTACGCCAATGGTGGTGTTGGTGCAGCCACTGACCCAGTTTGTCCTTTGTCTCTTCCCCCCTTTTTGTTTTGTCATCCTGTCCATATGTGCATTAGCATAATCTGGTGGAGGAGCAGAGGCACTGGCGATGGAGGGAGCTGCATCCCACAGGACACAGGAGTCCACCAACGATGAGGGCACCAGTGGGACGGAGGGCAATGGGAGCACCACGGCGGAGACAGGAGGGGACAGTTCAGACACAGATACCTCCTCCGATGGAAGCTACCTGGTGGTGGCGGACACCTCTATGACTACCCCAGGTACAGCCGCCACCCCCTGTACCAGCACCGCCCTCCCAGCAGCCCCTCATCAATTTACCCGCGCCCATTCACCCAGGAGGGTGGCATCTCCTTCGCCCCTGGCACCTCAGGCCATGCCCCAGTTAGCCCTGCTGCCCTGAGTGAGGAGGCTATTGACCTCCTGAGATCCATCTCTGTAGGGAAGTCAACCATTGTGAATGCCATCCAGGGGCTGGCAGCCCAGATGCAACAGACTACTGCTTTCCTGGAGGGCATTCACACTGGCTTGGCGGCCCAACAGAGATCAATCCAGGCTCTGGCCTCCTCTCTGATGGCAGCCATTGTCCCTGTTTCCCCCCTCCCCCTCCAACTTCCTCTTCCCAATCCCATTTCCCTCAACCACAACCTATCCCAAGCACACAGACAGACGAGCATGCACATAAAACAACACACAACAGTGGTTCAGGAAAACACAAGCACCACACATCATCCCACAGGCACTCACATAAACACCATCCAGATGCAGACTTACCAACATCCACAATTTCCACTGTGTCCCCCCTCCTCCTCCTCCTCCACCTCTCTCCCAGTTGTGTCTACCCTCACACCTGCATGCACTACACCATCATCCACTACCAGCATCACCACCACACCAAGCAGAACACACACCTCACTGGCAGACACCTCCACAACAGCAATGCACACATCCCCTGTGTCCTCTCCCACTGTGTCTGTCACCACCCCTCCCAAGGTACACAAATGCAAGCACTCAGACACCCAACAGCCATCCATCTCACAACAGCATCCAGCCAATGCACCTGCACCCAAACGCAGCAGACAGACACCTCCTACAACCACTCCCTCTTCCTCCACTCACAAGCCTTCTCCCTCTTCCCACCCCAATCTCCCTTAGAAGTTTTTCCTCTCCACCATTGACCTCTTCCCTACCCCCCGTTCTTCACATATGGCCAGGGTGGCAAAAACAGAGGCAAACACCTCAGCCACCCAGTCCACGGGCCCAGTAGTCTCCACACCCACTCGTGGTGGGAAAGGATCCAGGGCACCAGGCAGCCTCAAGGAAAGGGTGCCTGCCCCAGCTGCTGCCTGGAAAGGCAAGGAGCCAGCCCCAGCTGCTGCCAGGAAGGCCAAGGAGCCATCCCCAGCTGCTGGCAGAAAGGGCAAGGTGCCTGCCCCAGCTGCTGCCAGGAAGGGCGAGGAGCCAGCACCAGCGGGGAGGAAGGACAAGGGGCCTGGTGCAGGGACTCAGAAGGAAGCCCCACCATCAGCCATGGTTGTGCAGCCATCCGAGGCTGCAGGGGATGGCCAGGAGCCTCCCCTCACCACCACCTTCAGCTGCAGCAGCACCACCACCACCAGTGAGCAGCCATCCGAGGCTGCAGGGGATGGGCTGGAGCTTCCCCCCACCACCACCAGCAGCTGGAACACCACGACCAGTGGGCAGCCAGCCGAGGCTGCAGGGGATGGGCTGGAGCCTTCCCCCACCACCACTAGCAGCAGCACCTCTAATGAACTGCTGTCACTACCGGCGAATGGTATGTAATCCTGCATCCATGGGCTGTTGTGCGGCCTGCCCCCTGCAAATCCAGTGGGTATGACACTCACCTGAGAGACTCTGACCTTGAACTCCCCAGGATCAAGAGCACAGGGTACAATGCCCCCTCCAGAACCAGTGGGAAAGACACCCACCAACCCCAGCCTTCCCAGGATCAGAAGCACAGGGCACAATGCCCCATCCAAAACCAGTGGGTAAGACTCCCACCAACCCCAGCCTCCCCAGGATCAGAAGCACAGGGCACAATGCCCCCTCCCGAACCAGTGGGTGAGACACCCAGGAACCCCAGCCTCCCCAGGATCAAGAGCACAGTGCATAATGCCCTCTCCAGAACCAGTGGGTAAGACACCCACCAACCCCCGCCTCCCCTGGATTAGAAGCACAGGACACGATGCCCCCTCCAGAGCATGTGGGCAAGTCACCTACTTCAGAGACTGTGGCCTTGCACTCCCCAGGACTGGGCAGGGCATGTTGCCCCCTCCAGAGCATGTGGGCAAGTCACCAACTTGAGAGACTGTGGCCTTGCACTCCCCAGGACCAAGTACCAGGCATGTTGCCCCCTCCAGAACCAGTGATGTTGTTCCCCGATTCCCCGTCCCCCTGAGGTGCCTGCCTATTTACCAACTGATGCCCCTGCAGTGTTCTCTCTGTGTTGGTGCAGGTGACAATTAGGGCCTTGGACTTTGGCCTGTGGCCCTGTGGCCCACGCACAATATGGACTGGCAGTGTCCCTTGAACTTATTACGCTCACTTTTGCACAATCCTGTTGTCCTTCCATTATTACTCAGGGGGACGGGGTAAATATGTTTTATTACTGCAGCTGATTGTGTGTATGGTGTTGGGGGTGTGTGTTGTGGGTGTGCGTGTGTCACTCTTTTTTTCATTCCTCCCTTCCCTGTTTGCTAGGTGGCTGTACCCACCGTGGTCGTCTTCGCCGTTGTTGGTGTTCGTGGTGGAGCAGGACGTAGAAAATAATTGGGAATATTTGAATTTCAGGCTCCATGGCGGCATGGTTGTTCCTTGTGTCTCCAATGGTGAGTCCTTCCCTTCTGTGCTGTATTTCTGCCAGGCTTTTGATGTTGTTGGTACCGCCCCGGAAAAGGTGGGGGTTTCCAGGGTTCTAATATGGTGGGCGGAACATTGACTTCCACCTGGCTGTAGATGGCTATCACCGTGGTGGCTGTTGAATGCTCCCTGGTGGTCGGTGTGGTAAAGTGGCTGTCTATCTGAGTTCTCATCACCATGGTCATAATTTGGCTGTAGTTACCACCAGCCTGTTGGCAGTATTACTGCCACTTTATCACTGACCGCCAGGGTTGTAATGAGGGCCTAAGTCCCAATCTGCTTTCACTGTATCACTGGTTAGTAAAGGTAAAGTGTACAGAGATCTATAGCCAGCAATAACACGGCATAAATCGGAGGGTACACAACACAAAAGGTGATCAATTGTTACACACACTTTCAGAGGGACCAATTCACTTGGTTATCCAGCCCAGGCTCCATTGCGGTCAGCCTAAAGTTGCACCATGGTCTACTATGTCCATTGACCTTCATTGGATGGTTTCTTTTTTTAGCTTTATTTTTGCACTTAAATCTAAAATAAATTCATGTCTCAGGTTTCCCTTAATGGATTTTTGTCATTTTGGTGTCATTTTTGCTCTCTTTTTATACATTTATTTTGTGTTATGACAATTATATTTGAAATATTTGTTATTTACAAATGCTTTTCTTTAAGTTAAGCCTGTCTGTTCTGTACCATAGCTCTCAGAGACTCAGCTCAATGCTTTGACTGGACTGATCTGATTAGTGATTTTAATATTTGTGGTGAACATCTATCCACCTGAATTAAAAAATTCACACTCTTACAGGGCTCTTTACAGTTTGTCTTGAGATTTATTAGTGCGTACTGTAAGTATTCTTTCACAAAAATCAAGTGGGTTGAAACCACAGCAATGATTGACAATCATTTTGAGAGAATAGAAGGAAAGAGAGGTTCCATTGAATAAGATGAAAGAAGATGTATTTAGTGACTGAGAACATGAAGTGCAGAGCTGAGATTTTCTTAATAACAATATCCAATTTAGAAACTTTCTGAACAGGTGTTCCAGAACAGATTATGGAGTCTGGCTATGGAAATCATGCGGTGAGACAACATAAGAGACTCCATTAATTTGTGTCATACTGCCCTTTGTTAATACCAGAACCAACATTTCAAATTGTTCTGCAAATAAAATCTTACAACAAGATGTGCTACAAGATTTTGTAGTGAATTTAACTGAACGTAACTATCAAATTATACTTTAATTGTGCTGTGTCATCTAGAGAACTTTCTCAAGTATAAGAGTCTAAAATTATCTTAGGGCCTGGTTTAGATCTTAGCGGATGGGAATACTCCATCACAAAAGTGACGGATATCCTGCCTGCTGTGTTACAATCCCATTATATCCTATGGAGAGCATAACACGGCTGACAAGACATCTGTCACGTTTGTGATGGAGTATTCCATCCACCGAGATCTAACTTAGGCCTCTAATGTTTTCCTGCTACACATACCTGTAATCCAGTAATACTTTTGTAGTTTGATAGTTAATTTGTACTGACCTATCAATTATCGTAAATTACTGTTATTGGTAATTAGGGTCTAGTGTAGTATTTAATCATTGTTTGAGCCCTATAGCCATTATTCAGCTTGAAAGCTTTTGTGTGGTCTGTGTTTTATAAATGTATTGTTCTTTTTACTTCCATTGGAAAGTCCTCAAAAAGGGTCTGGGCTTTGCAACAGTCTACAGATCCCTTATATGCATGGAACAATTACCATGGTGTGTGGGTGTTCCATTATTAAATTAGGCATCTAAGCAACAACTGGTATTGTATGGGTTGTGCATAATCCCAACAAGGGCTGATTGAAAGAGGAAACAGGCCTTGAGATTTACTGTGAAGGTAAGTCTGCCATCAGTATGGCATGAGTTTAGATTCTACATGTATTGTTACACAGGTTGGAATTTGGGTGGTTTGAGTTTTATAAGTTTTCCAAGTAGAGGTTGATCTGAAAGCATATGCAATGGTGGAGCGGGGGGGATACATGCCTTTAATTTTCCAATGTACCTGTGGTCATGGTTGATGTGATGAAAGGTTATGGTTCTTTCATTTTTGCTCGGCCACCTCAGTTGTCTTGTCCATACACATGCTCATCTTTCACCTTTAAATAGTGTGTACTTTCTTCAAGATGTGCTTGAAAAAGTCATACTGGCTTTGTGCCCTTCTCTCAAAACCAAATAAACAATCAATGAGTCTTTGTACAGAGATCATTGTAAAAAGCCAATTCAGAGATCCCACTGCAGAAATGAGTTACTGAGGCCCAACTGCATTAAAAAGGGGTATTTAACTCTGGTGTCCTGTAGTTTCAGTACCATGGCCCATCAAAAAAGGAACCAAATACTCATTTTAGCATTTGACTTTTATGGTAATGAGGCAGAATATATATTTTTTAAATAAATATTTATTTTTTATTTAGACACAATAATACAATGCATGCATGCAAAAGGGGTGGAATCGGGGGGCATGGCCAGACGCCAAATATGGTGGGCTCCTGACCTTGAGGTTCCAGCCAGGGAATTCAAACATCTCCCCACCTCTAAGCTTAAGGTCTGCTTGTTAACACCATCGGGCCCTGCACAGTCTGAAGGCAGCACCCGACAGTGGGGACAGTACAGGAGTCTTTTTGGGCCCCTGTTCGGCCAAGCAGCTGGAGAAACCCTGCAATGGTCATCCAGAAGAGGGGCTGGAGGTAATGTGGTGGCCCCACCTGGAATAATGTCACCAATTCTGTACCACCCAATTGGTGAACCACACATAGAGACCTGGACACCTAGGCCCCAATCACAGCAATATACTCCCCCACCTAAAGACTTCACAGAGCAGAGTGACTTTTATCTACTTGGCCTATGGCGCAAGTCTAGCAAGCCCTACCTCACATTGGGACCTTGCCCTCTTGGTGTGGAATCCTGCATGACTGTGCTGACTATGGCACCTCTGTGATATCTCATCTCGCATCAAGGGGAGCCGCTGGACTGTAGTAGGACTCCCAAGATAGCACAGAATGGCAACAAGCCCTGGTCCATGCAATTAGACAGAATACACCAGCCCTGCCAGGCCCCTTAGACGCTAACTAGGGTGTGATCAATCTTTGTACCTTGAAGCCCCCCACTGAACATCTACCAGTGCAGTAGAAAATAAGAAAAGCCCCCTACAGGGCCCTGTAGTGAGCATTGGGAACCTCGAGTGATAATGATTGACTATGTATCATCTAAATAGAGACCGCTGAGGTGAATCATGATTGGGGGCTGAGGAAAGAAAGAGATTTCCATCAAGACCATTCTGCAGCAGGCCTCTAAGCATCGTCCCATGACAGACTCATCTAAAAAAGCTGAGTCCTCGGCCAGTGACAACAGACACAACTCCGTCCTGATAGATCCAGATCTGACAAATAATTTCTACCTAGCTGCCTGCCATAACCTCTGACCTACAAAATATGCAGAAGGATCTATCTGACCTAGGCTATAGAGTAGAGGTAGTGTAGAAAGGCCAGCATGAACAGTTGGATGATTGCAAAACAACTCTGAAAACATGCTATTCCTTGAGCAATAACACCTGCTAGTACAAGACAAATGTGAAGATCAGGAGAACAGATCTCACTGGAATAACATCCACAGTTGCTGGATTACTCTAGAAGAATGAGTCACAAACCTCCCCAGGCATGTTCAATACCTGTTTGGGGCAATAATGGAGGATCTAGCACACCCTTGCATCTGCTTGGACACAACACATAGAGTGGCCTTGGGTGTTTGAAAGGGGGAGCAACCCTCAGATGTCCTTATGCGGGTCGACTTTGTTTGAAGATAAGGAGATCCTAATGGCAAAGAAGAGAGAAGGGGGGCAGGTCCCCTTCAATGGTGCCATGCTGCTACGGTTCAAAGATCCTACTCTTTGGTGGGGGAGGGGAATCCTGCGGGGATCTGTCAGGACACTTAAACAGGGCCCTTACAGCCCTTTGACTATGCACTCTCTGTCAATCCACAAATAGATGGTTTAATTATGACCTGAGTCCCAGTGAGGGGCTCCCTTCCACTATTCCAGTTCGACATTAGTTATTGGATTTAAACAATTATTGTTATGCATGAAAGTTGAGGTACATTATAGACACAACACTACCTAGCACCAGTTACATACTCATGGTGGCCCACTCACTTTGCATAGAGAGAGACCAGCATTGCACACCTGACTGACATGAGTGCACATGCAATTGCCACTGAAAGTTCTTACATATAATGTTTGAGGCCTTATTAATCCAACAAAAAGGCTCAGCATTTTTGGTTAACTGAAGAGATCTGGGATAGACGTATGACTGTTGCAAGAGACCCATCTACTTTAGGGAGATCAGTACTGACTCCACTCTGGAGCCTTTCCGCCACCGTATCATGCCTCAGCTCCCAGTAAAACAGCTGGTATTTGCAATCCTATTTTGAGATGAAATGAAGGGCCATATTTATACTTTTTGACGCAAAACTGCGCTAACGCAGTTTTGCGCCCAAAAAATTTGCCCCGGCTAACGCCATTCTGAAGCGCCATGCCGGCGCCGTATTTATTGAATGACGTTAGCCGGCGTTAGCCGCCGGCGCTGTCTGGTGTGCGTTAAAAAAAACGACGTACACCAGGCAGCGCCGGCGTAGGGGGAAAATGGCGTATGGGCGTCCACAAATGGTGCAAGTCAGGCTGAGACAAAAAAATCGCCACAACCCGATTTGCGCCATTTTTGTACGACGCCCATCCCCCATTGAAATGACTCCTGTCTTAGCAAAGACAGGAGTCATGCCCCCTTGCCCAATGGCCATGCCCAGGGGACTTCTGTCCCCTGGGCATGGTCATTGGGCATAGTGGCATGTAGGGGGGCACAAATCTGGCCCCCCTATGCCACAAAAAAAAAAAAAAAAAAATACTTACCTGGACTTACCTTAATGTCCCTGGGGTGGGTCCCTCCATCCTTGGGTGTCCTCCTGGGGTGGGCAAGGGTGGCAGGGGGTGTCCCTGGGGGCAGGGGAGGGCACCTCTGGGCTCATTCTGAGCCCACAGGTCCCTTAACGCCTGCCCTGACCCAGGCACTAAAACCCGGCGCTAATGCAGGTTTTTTAGACCCGCCCACTCCCGGGCGCCATTTTTGCCCGGGAGTATAAATACGACGCATATGCATCGGAGTCATTTTTTAAGACGGGAACACCTACCTTGCATATCATTAACGCAAGGAAGGTGTTCACGCAAAAAAATGACGCTAACTCCATAAACTTTGGCGCTAGACGTGTCTAACGCCAAAGTATAAATATGGAGTTAGTTTTGCGTCGAAAAAAACGACGCAAATTCGGCGCAAACGGAGTATAAATATGCCCCGAAATTCCATGAGTGACAAGTCTTGACTGATGTCCAAAGGAGGGGACTACAGTTAGGAGGAATGAGAGGGTAACCCCATAATTATTGGTAACATTTACTGCCCGAGCACATGATTAGAGGCATTTCTGTATCCCCTAGTCCAAAAATGTCCCGGGGTCACAGCCTATGCACTCTTAGTTGGGGGATACCTCATTAATGTCATGAATTCAACACTTGAAAAGTCCCAACAAATGCTGGGAGGAATGCCAATCCTATCAGCAGCAGGTAAAGTAATCATTGATGAGCTGGACCTGACAGACACATGGCACTACTGGCACCTATTAACATCTGATTATTTTCATTTTTCAGCAGTGCATAATACTTATTCCAGGACACACTGGCCCTCATTATGACCTTGGCGAACGGGGGAGAAGTGGCGGTAATACCGCCAACAGGCAGGTGGAAATTTTTTTCATTATGACCATGGCGGTTACCGCCATGGTCATCCGCCACTTCTCCACTCCGACAGCCAGGGCGGTGACGACAGCTGGGCTTGAGACTTCGGTCTCCAGCCCGGTAGCCATCACCATACCGCCGGCGGTATCACGACCCTGCATACCGCCATGGATTTTGGGTGGTTTGGAACCGCCATGAAATCCATGGCGGTAGGTACTATCAGTGCCAGGGAACTCCTTCCCTGCAACTGATAGGGGTCTCCCCCACCCACATCCCCACCCCCAAGTCTTCTCCCCACACCTCCCACCCCACTGCCACATCCCAAAGGTGGCAGGACCCCCCTACCCACCCCTAGCCCCAACATTGAAACACACCCCCACCCTACACGCACACAGACACCACCATTACACATACCGCACACATACCCACAAACATACCAACAGACACACACACAGTCATACACGCACACATACATACAGACATACACGCACACATACTCACAGACATACAAACAGACAGACATGCACACATTTTCAAACACACAACACCCCCGCATGCATACACGCACTCACACACCGCCTCTACATACTCAGACCCCCACACACGCACACAACACACAACACCCGCCCACTCCCCTCCCCTAACTGACGATCAACTTACCTTGTCCGTTGATCTTCCGGGAGGGGACGGGATCCATGGGGGCTGCTCCACCGCCAGCAGCCCGTCACCAGAACACCGCCACACCGAATCATGGAACGTGATTCGGTGGGCGGTGTTCTGATGACGGCGCGGTGGAGGTTGAGCAACATCCACTTCCCCGCCAACCGCCAGTATGGCTGATTGAGGCTCTCCATCTGAGAAAGGTTCTGTTACCCAGAATCCTTTGCAAACCTCAAAATCTGGCCCAAAAAACACTTTTTCCTCTCATTTCGGTGACAGAAAGTTCTGGAATTGGAGAGGATCCACAAATTTCCTTCCACCCAGTGTTTCCCCATGTCTCCCGATGAAAATGGTACCTCACTTGTGTGGGTAGGCCTAGCGCCCGCAACAGGAAGAGTCCCAAAACACAACTTGGACACATTACATTTTCACAAAGAAAACAGAGAGGTTTTATGCAAAGCACCTAGCTGTGGATTTTGGCCACTAGCTCAGCCGGCACCTAGGGAATCCTAGCAGACCTGCACAGTTTTGAAAACTAGACACGTAGGGGAATCCAAGATGGGGTGACTTGTGGGGCTCTGACCAGGTTCTGCTACCCAGAATCCCTTTCAAACCTCAAAATTTTGCCAAAAAAACACCTTTTCCTCTCATTTCGGTGACAGAAAGTTTTGGAATCAGAGAGCAGCCACAAATTTCCTTCCACCCAGCGTTCCCCCAAGTATCCCGATACAAATGGTACCTCACTTTTGTGGGTGGGCCTACTGCCCGCGAAAGGAAATGCCCCAAAACACCGTCTGGAGACACCAAAATGATCAAGTACAAAACTACCCGTTTTTGCGGGGGGCACTAGCGTTTTTGGTTCTGGGCTCAGCAGCCTTCTAGGGAAACCTACCAAACCCAGACATTTCTGAAAACTAGACACCCAAGGGAGTCCACTGAGGTGTGACTTGCGTGGATCCCCCAATGTTTTCTTACCCGGAATCCTCAGCAAACCTCAAATTTAGCAAAACATAAACACATTTTTCCAACATTTCTGTGTGGGATCACCGCACTGAGACAAATTGCATACCACCCAATGTTCCCGTCAGTCTCCCGGTAAAAATGATACCTCATTTCTGTAGGTGGGCCAAGTGCATGTGAAAGGGAAGAGCCAAAAACATGTCGATATTGAGGGGGAACCAAAGGGGGTCCAAAAGGGCAGTTTGCCCAAAAACATTTTTAGGCTGACAAGTCCAGCAGAATTTTTATCGGCATAGATGAGACAATGCTGGGTGGTAGGAATTTTGTGGATTCCAGCAGATTCCGGAAGGTTCCATCACAAAAACGTGGGAAAAATGTGTGATTTCCAGCAAAGTTGGAGGTTTGCAGAGGATTGTGGGTACAAAAATGGTGCGGGTGCATGTGAAACACACCACCCTGGAATCACCCAGATGTTTAGTTTTCAGATGTGTCCAGGTCTTGTGGATTTTTCTACATGGCAGCGTCCCAAAGTCCATAAAGTGCAGCCCTCACCATTCCAAGTGGGACAAATTTGAGAGTTAGCCAAGCTCTCATGGCCCAAATGTAAAACTAAAACCCAAAATATTCAAATGTCTTCTTGCTTGCTGTGGGATAAGATGTTTTAGAGTGCGGGGAGAGCTGAAAGACTGTTACCCCCTTCAGTTGGGGTGGGGACGTAACCAGGCCCAAACTGGTTGGTAGTGACCACCCCAAAATTTGAGTTTTTTTTTTAAATTCCCTGGCATCTAGTAGACTTTCTGCCCCCCCGGGTGTGGATCAGGAGTAATTGCCCCATCTGCCCACTTGGCAGAACAACTTTGGCCCAATTTATTTGGGGTGGGGGTATGGCCATTCCCCCACCCTCTTATGTTTGAAAAAACAAAACTTTCCTGGCCTCTGGTGGGCTTTCTGCTCCCCCTTGGGGGCAGATGGGCCTTCCAAAAATAGGCCCATCTGCCCCCAACATTAATGTGTCCCTTTCTCAAGGGGCTGCCTCACGAAGGAAAACACACACACACAAAAATCAGCCGGGGGCAGAAATGGCCTAAATACAATTTGCCCCATCCAGGGGAGCAACCCTTGACTAAGGGGTTGCTCCCCACCTCTAAAAAACAAAACAAATAAAAACAAAATAAAACAAATTATCCCTGGCGCCTAGAGGCTTGGATTGGCCTAATAACAATAGGCCGATCTGCCCCCAGAGGGGGCAGAAAAGGCCTAAAATAAATTTGTCCCCCTCCCCCGGGGAGCGACCCTTGCCTAAGGGGTCGCTCACCACCTCAAAAAAACAAAAACAAAAAATAAATGTATCCCTGGTACCTAGAGGATTCTGCCCCCCCAGGGGCGGATCAGCCTAATAATTTGCCCCCCCCCCCCAATCCCCAGGGGAGAGGCCCTTGCCTAAGGGGTCTCTCCCCACCTCTAAAAAACAAAACAAAAAAAAAAACTTTAAAAAACAAATTATCCCTGGCGCCTAGAGGCTTGGATCGGCCTAAAATACATTTGTCCCCCTGCCCCCCATTCCTCCTGGGGAGCGACCCTTGCCTAAGGGGTCGCTCCCCTTGCGTGACATTGGCGCAAAAAAAAAGATCCCCGGTACCTAGTGGTTTCTGCCCCCCTTGATTGACCTAACAAAAATCAGCCGATCTGCCCCCAAGGGGGGCAGAAATAGTCTAAATACAATGTGCCCCGCAGGGGAGTGACACCTGGCTAAGGGGTCTCTCCCCACCTCTAAAAAACAAAAAGAAATGTATCCCTGGCGCCCAGAGGGTTCTACCCCCCAATGGGGGCAGATTGGCCTTGTAACAATAGGCCGATCTGCCCCTGGGGGCAGAACTGGCCTAAAATAAATTTGCCCCCGTCCCCCCACTCTCCCTGGAAGGGACCCTTGCCTAAGGGGTCGCTCCCCTTGCGTGACATTGGTGCAAAAAAAAGATCCCCGGTGCCTAGTGGTTTCTGTCCCCCTTGGGCAGATTGACCTAACAAAAATCGGCTGATGGTCTAAATACAATTTGCCCCCCAGGGGAGCGACCCTTGCCTAAGGGGTCGATCCCCTTGTGTGACATTGGCGCAAAAAAAAGATCCCCGGTGCCTAGTGGTTTCTGCCCCCCTTGGGGGCAGATTGACCTAACAAAAACCGGCCGATCTGCCCCCAAGGGGGGCTGAAATGGTCTAAATACAATTTGCCCCCCTGGGGAGCGACCCTTGTCTAAGGGGTCGCTCCCATTCCGTGAATTTGGGGTTAAAAAAAAAATTAAAAACTCCCTGGTGTCTAGTGGTTTCTGAAGCCTCTCAGGGCCCCATCATATGGTCGGAAGAGAAATGCTTTGCATTTCTCTTCCAGTCACGCTGATAAGGTCAGCGCGCATTTGCGCGCTGATGTCATCAGATGTCACTGGGGGGATCAGTGGGGGTCGGGGGTGGAAAGGGAAGGGCTTCCCCTTCCATCCCTGCCTTGGGGGGGTGGGAGGGAAGCCCACAGAGGGAGCTCTAGCGCTCCCTCTAAGCTAAGTGCTGTGCCGCAGGACGTAACCATTACGTCCGTGGCACAGAGGGGTTAATAACTTGGGAGAATTTGGCCCCCAGGAGGTATGGGATGCCCTAAATTCAGTAGCTCAAGGGGTCTTTATCAAAGAAGCAAGCCATCAGAAGCAGACGAGGGAGATTAGACTACTTCAGATCAAGGAAGACCTGTTCTTGACACAATGAGATCATAAAATCCTCTCCTCTAAGAAACGTTTGGTGGAAGCTAACCCCGCTCCACTTATGAACAGTGTGAACCCTTGACCACCTCTTTACTAGCTCAGGTACACAACAAGGTGTCCCAGTTCTGCAGCCTGAACATGGATATGGCTGAAGCAACGCTAACTCTCATAGTTAAACCGAACAAGCACCCAACTCTTTGCCCATCTTCCTCCCTATCTTACTTCTAAACATCAATGCTAAAATAATGATTACAATTCTCATGAATTGGCTTGAAGTGCACCTTTATAATTTAATACATGCTGATAGATAGTATTTGCCCCATCCCTATCTACTAGCAACAGTACCTTCCATGTCATAGACAGCAAGGAAACATCATAGGGAAGCAATTTTGCTTTCACTTGACGTAGAGAAGGCCTTTGACAGAGTCGACTGGCCTATATTGAAGGGCACTCTGCCTAGGACAGGCTTTGGGGCCTATTTGTTTAGGCTGATTGAGCCACTATATGCTTCTCCCTGGCCTAGAGTTATTGAAAATGACTTCACATTGCAGGAAATTTAGATCCTAAGGGGTACACAACAGTGTTGGCCCCTTTGCCCTATTTTATTTGTGCTGTACCTAACAGGCCCACCTTCAGAAGATGCGATACCAGGAGGAAATCTAGGTAATATCCTTTCAACAGCATACATTCAAGTTCCCAGCTTTTGCAGACGATATAGTACTATCACTGCTGCACTCTGTACACTCATCAAGGCATCTAACACCCCTACTGTTTCCCCATAGGTTTACATCCAAGAGTCTAGAAGCTCTGATTTGGTCCTTGAGATGTTGGGACCATGTTTCCCAGAATGCACCTGGTGAATCCTCAAAGGTCCAGTTAAAGGTGGTCAGCTGGGCCCTCCTTGGTAGGGATGTTGCAGGTGAAGCTCTTTAAACCTGTTCCTGTCAAGGAGTCCACTCTTTTTCTTTCTTGAAGCCAGACAAATTCCTTTGAGCAGTAGTTACTCAGTGTACAGCAAGTGCAGTCATGCAGAGTACAGACCTTTGGGGTTGCCACCAGGGTTCCTACGGGACAGTCCTTCTTCCCCTTGTAGTTTAGGAAGTGTTGTGAGTTGCTTGGCGACCCTCCCTTACTTATCTAGTGTTCCTGGGCAGGCATGTATGGGGGACCCCTGAACAATGGGTGCAGGGTGCCGCCCTCTTGGGAGACCACTTCTACGAAGTGTTGCAAAAATCAACTCCACAAAGCACTGTTCTTCCAAAATCCAAGATGGAGAAAATCACTCCTCGAGGTCAGGATCTTGCTAAGCCATCCCACTGGTGTGGCCTTTTCCCTAAACACTCCCCCTCCATTCCTTCTTCTAATCTCATTAGTGGGGCTCCCATCTGGCTGAGGTGACAGGACGAGGAGGTGAGCCTGCGTCCTGTCATAAGTGGAATTTCCCCTTTGAAGACCAGTTTGGCTACCCAGCTCCCTTTCAGCCTGTTGCTCTGCAGCTTGCAGATCTCCACCCAGGAGATGTCCCATTTCTCTATGCACGTCACTTCACACCTCATTAAAGCAGCTTGGCTCAGGCTGGCAGAGGCCGGCCAATCAGAGAATAGTAGCTGGAGAGGTGGATTTTTGCTTAGAGAAAAGAAAGTTCTATAACATCTTTTCGTTGATTCTAACTATCATTGTAGGTCCAAGAATGGAAGTTGTAGCCCATGACCAATGAAAATAATACTTTAATAAAGTTTCTCAATGTTAGCCTATGGAGCTACAGTACTACTATGGGATACATGAAAATGGCATTTTTCCCTCACCGTGGCATATAAACCAGCATTTATCATGTCCCTGCTTACAGACACAAGGCACCCTACCCATGTGGCCCTTACGGGAGACCTTAGGGGGAACGTATATGTAAAAATAAGGTCATTTTAGACTTTGGAAGGACTTTTAATTCAAAGTTGAATTTCATATAATTTACTTTTAAATTACATCAGTGCACACTACAGTGTATTAAACCGACTCTTCTGCATTTTTGCGATTTTTGTGATTCTCAAAATAATCACAACATCAACTAAGGAGTGTGATGAGTGCAATATTTACAGTTTTGGCCGCAAAAATATTCTCACGACAGACAGCACATAAATGGAGACTTTTTTTTGGGCTGTATGATACATATCACAATGTGATTGCTCTACAGCCATAACCACTGCTTCCTCCTACCACATTACAGTTTACCCAAGAAGCCCATAAAAGTGGTCCGACTCCAAGATTCTTTTTTGGAACCTCTACTCTCTCTATTCACTAATCATGTTCAACTTGAAAATATAGCCCCTTTCACTGTTTAAAAAGGTTTTGCTATTCTCACAGACCCAGAGACAAAAAGTACGGTCACCGGGTGAATAAGCACACTGCAAGAATGTAGGTGAAAACAAAACAAATACTACTTCCCTGGCTAGTAGCAAGCACCTCATTTCCACCAAGAACGTTGAAGTGGTGTGCCACCATGTGGCCAAAATGGATGAGGCATATTTAATAGTAGGTTTGGAGATTTCAGCTGAACAAGAGGAGCCCAATCTGAATACTGCAATCACCAAACATAAATGGTTCTCACAGTAGTTACTTGGCACTTTGTTTCTCGTCAAATAAAAAAAGAAATGTGCATTTTTCTCCCACTTTGTGGCCAACTTCTTCAAAAATCCAATATGTTTAAAATGGCTCACTACTAAATGCCTGTCATCAGGCACTGATAACTGACTGAATATCTCAAAATACACTCAGGCTTTGATGCCATCATCTGGTTCTTTCAGCCACTAATCAGAAACACAGCTATCATTTTGCATAGCTTGAAAAGTGTTCTTATTTACCTATTTACCATGTATATATATATATATAGAAGTGAGCAATTCTTTCTGCCTGCTATCTGGGAAACACAAAATGCATGAATAAGTCCACTTCTGTACACAAGGCACGTGTGTGTCATGAGTGAAAGTACCATAATGACCAGTCTGTGACAATCCCTAGACATTCACTCTCAGACTCTTTTATTAGACCTGTTTCAAAGTGGAATAGTCTGCTACAGCAGTTTCTATTGAATTAAAGCTGAAAATGAATGATTAGAAGCTGCACAATTTCCATTTTTGTGCTGCTAAATTTGCAAATCAATGCCACAATATCCTGAAGGGGGTCTGATTAAATCCACTGTGCCTCTCATCCTCCTGCCCTATTATAAACTAGGGACTAATAGGTAAGCTGTCATAGCCAATTACAATTATGTCTAATTTGCGAATTCCATTTACATAGAGCACTAGACCTAGGTCTGCTTAGCAGAGCCCAGGGAACAGACAACAACCAGTATCAGTCAAAAAATGGGGGTGAACAGGGAAAAAAGGATGACTTTCTCACACTCACAATAACCCACCACTTGATCTCCTTAGATTTGTACCACCCTGCTTTCTCAACACATCCACCATTGCAAGAGGTACTGGAAGGAAGATCTTGGTGTTGCATTAGAGGATAAACAATGGGAGACCATCCATACCTGCATGACTAAGGGCTCGATTCACCAAGGGACTGGTGACTCAAAAGTTATGAGTGTGGGGTGCCTGCATTCATGGTGGACTCTCTGCATTGCAGTGTGGGCAGAATCACAGCCCCGCAGTGTTCAATGAAGAGATTTGGCCACAAGTGCAGAGACTCCACACTCGTAACTTTACAATTCGTAAGTCCCTTTCTGACTCAAGCCCTAATTTTGCAAGGCACACGCAAGGGGAAAAGTAAGGTATAAAATTTTATAGAGATGTCATTACACCCTAGCACCACATCACATAATGGATGCTAGTTGACGCAGGGAATGCTGGAGAGGATGCAGAGATACAGGGACCAATATCATAACCTGAGGGCTGTCCAGGGCCTACCCTAGCTGTGGCTCACATGGATTAAAAGGAAAGATCAGGGCCTGGTAAAAGGATTATTTTGACAGGTTTACATGTCAGATAAAACTGCTCAAACAGGCTACGATGATGCCTGAGACCTGTTTAACGGGCTGAGACATGTTTAACGGGCTACTTAAGGGGATGACACAGTCAATGCTGTAAAACCTCTAGTATATAATTTACAAGCCCTGGTTACATGTAGTACTACTTTATTAGGGATGTATAAATACATGTATTATTCCAAATGAGGATAAGCCAATGTTACCATATTTTAAGGAGTGAGCACATAAACTTTAGCACTGGTTAGCAGTGGAAAAGGTAGCAGAGTCTTCAGGCCGAAAAAACAAGATCAGCAAAAATGAGGAGGAAGGCAAAAATAGTTTGGAGGAAGGCCATCCTAAGCCTGACAGGTCTAACATGATGGAAATATTGACATTTTATTTAATGTAAAACAGCCTATAATAAATAGAGGGCGTAAGCTTCATCTGTCTGAAAATTAATTAATTATACAGTGGTTTCTAATTTCATTTGTAAAGATCATGGGGGTCATTACAACATTGGCGGTAAAAGGCGCTTACCGCCGTGCAGAAGACCGCCAACACATCGCCGCGGCCGCGGAATTCCGCCAGAGCTATTATGACCCACATCTCGGAATCCGCCGAAATTCAGACACCCACTCAACGCCGCCACATCAAAGGTCAGTGATAAACTGGTGAAAACAAAACCTCCACCGTCACGCCAACAGAAACACGCCCATGCTATCACGACCCACGAATCCACGCGGCGGTCTTTCAACCACGGTATTCCATTGGCGGTACATACCGCCGCGCTCAGAATACACATACTTCTCCAAAACACCGCCACATTGGACAATTTGAAATACACACACATGATACACATACAAACACCACTCCCACACACCCAACACTATATAAAACACACACCCACATCACCCACAAACCCCTACGACCACAAAAATCTGAAAGAAGGCCAGAGAGAGACTACAGCAATAGACAACCCCACCACACAGAGGCACACAACACCATCACCCATACAACATCCAAGCTCAAAACAACACACACCACCACAAATCACCACACTCATCAACACATACACCACCCCACACATCACCTACACCACCCCATGTCACGCCAAAGACACCCCAGGTTTTCCGAGGAGGAGCTCAGGGTTATGGTGGAGGAAATCCTACGGGTAGAGCCACAGCTATTTGGAGCACAGGTGCAGCACACCTCCATAGCCAGGAAGATGGAGCTATGGCGAAGAATCGTCAACAGGGTCAACGCTGTGGGACAACATCCAAGAAATCGGGAGGACATCCGGAAGAGGTGGAACGACCTACGGGGGAAGGTGCTTTCTGTGATATCTAGGCACAATATCACGATTCAGCGGACTGGCGGAGGACCCCCACCTCCTCCCCCACAACTAACAACATGGGAGGAGCAGGTCTTGACCATCATGCATCCTGAGGGCCTCGGAGGAGTCGGTGGAGGAATGGACACTGGTAAGTCAAATCTTAACTATCATATCCCCCACCCTACCTGCATGCTATCACACACCCCCACCCTCACCCCCTCCCCTATCACGGCAAATCCTCACTAATGTACTCATAACACAAACCACATATCCCAACACCAAGCCCTGCATGCAACACCGAAGCATGGTCACCCCTCACTAAAGCATGCCCACTGCACATACCCATAACACCCCCCCAACCATCATCACACAAGCCCCCACACTGGAATGCTGGCACTGGGGTACACGCTCACCCACCCACCCATTGCACACCATGACACACACACATGCAATAATCCTGCTTTTATACCCCTGCAGGACCACTACCCAACATCAGCAGACAGGAGGGTCCAGACATCTCTACCCCACCCACAGAAGAGGCCCACAGTGATGACAGCAGCTCTGGCCAACTGGATCCAGATGACCAGCCCGAACCATCGTGGGCCTCGGGACAGTCGGTTCCCCTTGCACAGGCACCGCCCAATACTGACCTTCCACCGTCTGGTAACACCAGCACAGCACCCACCCAGCGGGCCCATGCCTCCGTACCCAGGACACGTCAATCAGCTGTGTGTCCACCACTACAGGGAACCCAGGCTAACCCACCACCACAACAACAACAGGGACCTGGGGGCATTGGTAGTGGGCACACGGTCCAGGGGACGGAGGCACAGGAACACAGGGGAACTGGGAGGGCTGCTGTGCGACAGGGGGCGGACAGGCCATGGGAACCCACTCTCCACTAGGCCGTCTCCTCCATCATGGGAGCATACCACCACTCCCAGGAGACGATGGCGACGGTCCTGGCCAAGTTTCAGGAGACCCAGCGCCTGCAGGACGAACAGTATTTGGGCTTCAGGGAGAAGCTCAGAACCATCAGCTCCGCCCTGGGCACCATCGTAGGGGTGCTGAAGGACATACAAAAGACCATGAGGGACACCGTGGCACTCCAAGGGGCCCTTGACATTAGCATGGATGATGAACTGCCCACCACCTCCGCCAGTGCTCGTGGACAGGACGCCCCGCCACAGGACCACTACACCAGCACCCCACCCCCTGCAGACGGACAACCACCCCGCAAGCGGTCCCTGAGATCCAGGAACAGGACAGAGCAAGATGGCAAGACCCCCAGCAGGAAATGAGACCACCCTGATTGTCCTCGCACTGTCCCACTTTGTTACCCTGTCCAGATTGGAACTGCCCCAGCTCCACTTCCTATGCCCAGATGGGCAATGCACCTGTGTGACTAATAGACTGGACTCTGCCATGGACATTCCTCCACCATCACCCATCACCATTTTACCACCCCCTCCAATAATTAGCACTTCAATAAACACCCTTGAACCACAAAACAATCTGGAGTCAGTCTGTCATTTTGAAAATGTGTATTAACTATGACAATGGCAAAGTCTGTTCGAAAATGTTATGTCAACATACCTATGTCACACATCACAAGTCCATGAAGGATGCAAGCAGATGACACACGTTGGTAACCACACCTGTGAAACCGTAATGGAAATGTACAACTCAGTTACCATATAGTGCAACTAATTGACAGACAGGATAGAGGTAGAAGTGTGAAAGTGAATGTGATAGTAAAAATATTGTTCTCACCTGAGTGTCACTGGAAATATTGCTGTATGACTGACTCCCTGTTGTCTATGTCTTCTTCCTCAGCTTCCTCCTCATCACTGTCCATAGTCTCCACAGGCTCCACAGCTGCCACAACAGCGTCATCTGGACCATCCTCCTGCAGAAAAGGCACCGGGCGTCGCAAAGCAAGATTGTGAAGCATCGAGCAGGCGATGATGATCTGGCACACCTTCCTTGGTGAGTAGAATTGGGAACCTCCTGTCATATGGAGGCACCTGAACCTGGCCTTCAGGAGGCCGAAGGTGCGTTCGATCACCCTCCTAGTCCACCCTTGGGCCTCATTGTAGCATTCCTCTGCCCTGGTCCTGGGATTCCTCACTGGGGTCAATAGCCAGGACAGATTGGGGTAACCAGAGTCCCCTAATAGCCACACCCGGTGCCTCTGGAGTTGACCCATCACATACGGGATGCTACTATTCCGCAGGATTTAGGCGTCATGCACTGAGCCAGGGAACATAGCATTCACCTGGGAGATGTACTGGTCTGCCAAACATACCATCTGTACATTCATGGAATGATAACTCTTCCGGTTCCTGTACACCTGTTCACTCCTGCGTGGGGGGACCAGAGCTACATGGGTGCCATCAATAGCACCTATGATGTTGGGGATATGTCCCAGGGCATAGAAGTCACCCTTCACTGTAGCCAAATCCTCAACCTGAGGGAAAACGATGTAGCTCCTTACATGTTTCAGCAGGGCAGACAACACTCTGGACAGCACGTTGGAAAACATAGGCTGGGACATCCCTGATGCCATGGCCTCTGTTGTTTGAAATGATCCACTTGCAAGGAAATGGAGCACTGATAGCACCTGCACGTCAGGGGGTATTCCTGTGGGATGGCGGATTGGTGAGATCAGGTCTGGCTCCAACTGGGTACACAGTTCCTGGATTGTGGCACGGTCAAACCTGTAGGTGATGATCAAATGTCGCTCCTCCATTGTTAACAGGTCAACCAGCGGTCGGTACACCGGAGGATTCTGCCATCTCCTCAAATGTCCCGGCTGACGGTGCCTAGGAAGGACAACGGCGACCACAGAGTCAACTAAATCCCAGGTATGTACCCACAGCTACACAGAACACAACACCAAATACAAAACTCATCCTGTATGTGTGTTGAGTGTAGGCCTAGGTATGTGTGACGCAGTAGTAAATGAAGCCATGTGGGCACCTGAAATGGCGGCTGCCTAACCTCTAAACTGGGACAATGGGGTGTGAGGTATCTGCGCTGGCGTTGTACACCGTTGCGGTAGGCGGTCGTAGACCGCGGCGCAATGCTGCATTGGTTGACATTGGACCCTATGGGTCCCAGGAGCCAATGACGAAGTGCGCCGGTGGTGATGATACACACCGCCGTGGACGTCACCGGCGCGGACGTGACCGCCATTTTCTATCTGTTCAATCACTCGATACCTGATCTTAGACAGCAGAGGACCTACACTGCAAGTGCTGCTGTGACCTCGGTCTGGAAGAGACAATGGCTGCTGCGTCTGGGGAAAGGGCCCCTGCCTTCACTGCTCAGGAGTTGGAGAAGCTAGTCGACGGGGTCCTCCCCCAGTACACGCTACTCTACGGTCCTCCAGACCAACAGGTAAGTACACAGGGAGCACGTTGTATCGGCTATGCTGGGTGGAGAGGGCTGGATTGCAGTAGCAAGGGAGCAGAGTTAAGCGACCATGAAGGGCTGTGAATGCATGTGCCACATGGCAAGGGTAGGGATGGGGGTCACTCACTTTAACGGTGCACTTGTTAATGACTTCTCTTCGTCCCCTGTACATGTCAGAAGAAGGACATTTGGTATGCCATCGCCAAGGACGTCCGGACCCTGGGGGTCCACCAGAGACGGGGCACCCACCGCCGTAAAAGATGGGAGGACATTCACTGCTGGAGCAAGAAGACGGCGGAGGCTCAGCTGGGGATGGCCTCCCAACGTGGGAGGGCTGCCCGTCACACCATGACCCCCCCTGATGTTCAGGATCCTGGCGGTGGCGTACCCTGAGTTCGATGGGCGCTTAAGGGCATCATAGCAGACACAAGGGGGTGAGTACAACATCATTCTGCGGACTTTGCGCACAGTGGAGGGGTCTGGGTGGGGGAGGAGGGCTGTGGGTTCCCCTAGGCCAGGGCGAGTTAGGTAGGCTGGGCCCCTCAGTAATGCATGCCATGTGGCACTCCACCCCTCCTCTGTAGAGTGCCAAGTACAGGTATACATGCCCCTGTGTCATCTATGTGTGCAGATGTCCACCATAGCCATGTCTGCCAGATCCCAGGAATTGCATCTGTAGAGGGCAAGAGCACGGCGTAGTGCAGGGGGCAGCTGTGTCTGTATTATCCGCCAATGGTAGCGGGAAGCCATGCACTCAACCTGTCTTTCTTCTGTCGTTCCCCCCTCCTTTTTGTGCTCTCCCTGTTTTTTTGTGCATCAGCATAATCAGGCGGAGGTACAGTGGCACCGGAGCACGAGGGAGCTGCATCCCACATGGCCATGGAGGGCCACACCACAGACTCTGAATACACCAGTGGGACGGACGGCGAGGGGAGCTTCACGTCGGGCACCGGATCACCAAACAGTGACACAGACTCATCCTCCGATGGGAGCTCCCTTGTGGTGGTGGCACCATCTGTGCCCCCCACTTCTACAGGTACAGCCGCCACCCCCCCTACCAGCACCGCCCTCCCAGCAGCCCCTCGGCCTTCGCTCCGTGCCCACTCACCCAGGAGGGTGGGCATCACCTTCGCCCCAGGCACCTCAGGCCCTGCCCCAGTCACCCCTGCTGCCCTCAGTGAGGAGGCCATTGACCTCCTGAGGTCACTCACTGTTGGGCAGTCTACCGTTGTGAATGCCATCCAGGGTGTAGAAAGGGAGTTGCAACACGGTAATGCATTCCTGGAGGGCATTCATTCTGGTCAGGCTGCCCTTCATTGAACCGTGCAATCTCTGGCCTCAGCACTGATGGCAGCCATTGTCCCTGTGTCTAGCCTCCCCCTCCAACTTCCACCACCCAGACCCAATCCCTTGTACCCCAGCCTATCCCAACCACACCATCAGACAAGCATGCACACACCCCAACACACAAAAGTAGCTCAGGCAAACATAAGCACCACACAACCCACAGGCACTCATGCAAGCATCACCCACATACAGACACAGCAACATCCACTGCCTCCACTGTGTCCCCCTCGTCGTCGTCTCCCTCCTCCCTCTCAGTGTCGTCTACACTCTCACCTGCATGCACTACATCTACAGGCACTAGGACTCGCACCAGAACACCCAGAACCACACCCCGCTCACCTGCACTCACCACCCCCATTACCTTTTACACCTCCCCTGTGTCCACTCCCAGTGTGTCTGTGACGCCCCCTCCCGAAGTACACAAACGCGGGCACCCACACACCCAACATCCATCCACCTCACAACAGCCTCCAGTAACTGCACCTGCACCCAAATCACCTAAAGTGACACCTCCTACAACCACCTCCTCTTCCTCCACTCCCAGACCCCCTCCAGCTACCCATCCCAGTGTTCGTCAGAAACTCTTCCTCAGCGACGTTGACCTCTTTCCCACCAACCCCACCCCTCCAATTCATAGGTCCCATAGTAGCACCTCACCCAGAAAAAGTCCGGTACCAGGGGTGCGTGTTAAAGGTCTGTGGAGTGCACCGGCCACCAGGGCAGCCAGTGTGACACGGAGCCAAAGCACTGCCAGTCCACCCCCTGTAAAGCACCTTAAGTTGGAAAGTGGCCGACGGGAGAGGGTGAAGACTCCTGGCAGAAAAACAGCTCACAAGGGTCCAGGGGGGAGTGCTGAGTCTGCTGTGACTCCTCCCAAGGTGTTGAAGGGGCAGAAGAAGTCTCCAAAGTCTGGGAAGAGCAGCACAGCGGAGAAGGCCGCCATCCTCCCCCCCGGCCGGGATGCCACCGCCAGCAGTATCGTCACAGGTCATGAGACCACCGCCAGAGTCAGTGCCCTGGAGGGCACCAGTATCGTCACAGGTTAGGAGACCACCGCCGGAGTCAGTGCCCTGGAGGGCACCAATATTGTCACAGGTCAGGAGACCACCACCAGTGTCAGTGACCTGGAGGGCCCCGCAGCCACAGCCCCGCTGGGCACTGAGGGACCGTAATGCCACACACCGCTGCACAGGTCAGAGACAGCAAAGGCAAGAACCGCTGAACAGGGCAAAGACCGCCATGGTGAAGACCGCTGAACAGGGCAAAGACCACCATGGTGAAGACAGCTGAACAGGGCAAAGCACCGCCATGGCAAAGCACCGCTGAACAGGCCAAAGACCGACATGGTGAAGACCGCTGAACAGGGCAAAGCACCGCCATGGCAAAGCACCGCTGAACAGGCCAAAGACCGACATGGTGAAGACCGCTGAACAGGGCAAAGCACTGCCATGGCAAAGCACCGCTGAACATGCCAAAGACCGCCATGGTGAAGACCGCTGAACAGGGCAAAGCACTGCCATGGCAAAGCACCGCTGAACAGGCCAAGGACCGACATGGTGAATACCGCTGAACAGGGCAAAGCACCGCCAAATCAAGCATCGTTAGCCCATGTGCAGCTGGGACAGTGACGGAACAGGGACCGTCACGGGGAGCGTGATGCACTCCGGGCACCAGTCCCCCTCCAGAACCAGTGGAGACCTGCATCCACTCTGTCTGTCCTTCACAGGATGAAGCACTCTGGGCACCAGTCCCCCTCCAGAACCAGTGGAGAATGTTATCCACTTGAGAGACTGTGGCTTTGCACTCCCCAGGATGGTAAAGTGGGCAACCCACCCACTGTAGAGACTTGCGAGACTGTGGCTTTGCACTCACCAGGATGGTGCAGTGGGCAACCCACCCACTGTAGAGACTTGAGAGACTGTGGCTTTGCACTCCCGAGGATACATCAATGGGCATGGAGCCCCGTCGTGGATCTGGCGTGGTGCTGTAATCCGGCTGAGGTGCCCCCCCTTCCCTTCCCCCTGAGACGTGCCTGTTGTATTTCTATCTGATGCCCCTGCAGTGTTCTCTCCGTTTGTGGACAGGTATCTAGTGTGGGCCTCGCGCATGCATTTTGGGCCCAGTGGTCCACGGACATTGAAATATGCATACCTGCACTACTAATCGTGATGTATATATTTGGAAAGTGTATATATATCTGTATATAGTAGATTACTCTATTTTGACATATTACAATGATTGAACTGATTTCCTTTTGTGTTTGCATTCTTCCGGGGGGTTTGTGGGTTGTTACTGTGCTGTTTGGAACTGCATTGGTGTGTGTGTTGTAGTGTGCGAGGGTCAGGTTTGGGGTAGGGGTGTTGCGTGTGTGTCCCCCTGACTTTTGCCTCCCCTATGTCGTAGGTGCAGTACTCACCGTTGTCTTCGGCGCCTACGTTGCTGGTGATCGTAGATGAACAGGAAGAGAAGCGCAGGGAGTATTTGTAGTTCGGGCTCCATGGTAGCCTCCTTCCTCGTGAAGTATGTTCAGGTGAGCGTTTTCCCATTGCAAAAGCTGTTTCCGCCGTGTTTTTAGCCACGGTGAATCCCCCCCGGAAAAGGTGGCGGATTGACGGGTTGTGATACTGTGGGCGGTACATTGTCTTACGTCTGTCTGTTGGCGGTGACCGCCGCGCTGTTTGTTTGTACCGCCGTGGCGGTCGGAGTGTTAAAGTGGCTGTCTATGTTGGCGGTTTCCGCCACGGTCATAATTCCCTTTTTTTGTCCGCCGGCCTGTTTGCGGTATTACCGCAGCTTTAACACTGTCCGCCAGGGTTGTAATGACCACCCATGTTTTTTGGGGCTGACAAAAATATCCCAATCGAATACTTCCTGGAATCACATTGCTAAGGCTGTTAAATAATAATGTTTCATTTTTAGGATGGTTTGTTTAAAATTCTCTTATGTTCATGAATGTCAGCTTTTGATCTAGAACATACTGAGCATGTTTTTATCTGTTTTAAGATATAATGCTAAGTAATCAGTGTACAGTTTATTCTAAAGCTGAGCTTTTTTGGGAAGGAAAAGGAAGAATGATACTGCTGGTTCGTATTGCTATTGGGACACGCTCAAAACAGGGCAAACTTTATCGGAGACATTGAGAGGCATATTTATACTCCGTTTGCGCCGGAATTGCATCGGTTTTTTTTACGCAATTTCGACGCAAAACTAACTCCATATTTATACTTTGGCGTTAGACGCGTCTAGCGCCAAAGTCCATGGAGTTTGCGTCATTTTTTAGCATGGACACCTACTTTGCGTTAATTATATGCAAGGTAGGCGTTCCCGTCTAAAAAATCGACTCCGAGGCATGTGCGTCGGATTTATACTCCCGGGCAAAAATCACACCCGGGAGTGGGCGGGTCAAAAAAAATGACGTACGGCCGCTTTTGCGCCGTTTTTTAGCGCCTGCAAAAGGCAGGCGTTAAGGGACCTGTGGGCTCTGAAGGAGCCCAGAGGTGCCCCCCCATGCCCCCAGGGACACCCCCTGTCACCCATGCCCACCCCAGGAGGACACCCAAGGCTGGAGGGACCCATCCCAGGGACATTAAGGTAAGTTCAGGTAAGTGTTTTTTTTTAAAAAAAATTGTGGCATAGGGGGGCCTGATTTGTGCCCCCCTACATGCCACTATGCCCAATGACCATGCCCAGGGGACATAAGTCCCCTGGGCATGGCCATTGGGCAAGGGGGCATGACTCCTGTCTTTGCTAAGACAGGAGTAATTTCTATGGGGGTTGGGAGTGAAAAAAAATGGCGCAAATCGTGTTGAGGCAAAAAAATTGCCTCAACCTGACTTGCCCCATTTCTTGACGCCCAAGCCCCATATCCCCCTACGCCGGCGCTGCCTGGTGTACGTCGTTATTTTTAACGCACACCAGACGGCGCCGGCGGCTAACGCCGGCTAACGTCATTCAATAAATACGGCGCCCGCATGGCGCTTCAGAATGGCGTTAGCCGGCGCAAATTTTTTTGACGCAAAACTGCGTTGGCGCAGTTTTGCGTCAAAAAGTATAAATATGGGCCGAAGTTTGTAACCTAACGCTTTTATTTAGAGCTGGTAGGTGCGAGGCACGTGTCTAAGAGTGTTGGATGGGGGGGGCTAAGATGGTGGCCGAGTAGGATGTCCAGCTCGACCGTTCTGACCTTGCCACAAAAGAAGACACCTATAACGCCCCAAAAGCCCACTGCTTATTTGTCCTCAAATAACTGGGGGTTGGGCAACTTTTCACCTCCTTGTGGGACTGATCTTTGGCAGCGGCCCGAGCTCACCACCACTTGGAGTGGAGGCTCTCATTGGCCTGGTGGCCGTCTATCATGGTGAATGCGTAGGTGGAGTGGGAGGCGGTGCACCTAACCCCGCTTCCTCTGGATTTCACTCTCCCCACGCTACACCTTCTGATTCGGAGGGGGCATTTGCCACCCTTTGAGCTCCTGGAGGCCTGATGATGCTCTCTCTGTGGCGATGGCAGGTACATCGACCCACACCACCCTGACGAGCACTGTGCTGGTGCAGCAGTGGACGGACGGCGCACTCAGTGCAACACTTTACTGCTGAGGAGCAGAAGGCAGGGGTCGTGGGTGGTCCCTGTCTCCATAAACCACTTGGATCCTGACGAGGAGTGCCGTTGGGCTTAGCTTGGTCCCTCAAATTGCACGAACATTCCAGCTGTGATACAGCACAGATGGCGGCCTGGGTGCTCCCCTGTGGGCTTGTGCCAGCGATCACCACTCGACCACTGTGCCACCTGTCACGGGGCTGGATCCAACGCTTGACCTGGGCCCCTGGGTGCTCCCTCTTTCTCAATGCCACAAGGGGACAGGATGATCCATAGGAAACTCAGCGGTAGGAGGTTGTTGAGCGAGTAACAAACTTACTCAAGGGGGCCATAAAGAGCAATACGGACCCCCGTGCTGCAGGGTTTACTGACGTGTGGTGCTTGGGGTGGGGGCAGCCCCCCTGTTTCCTCACGATGGTCCCAGGGGTCAGGGGCCCCCTCATGGCAACAGAAGGTAAAACGGTACTCTCAATCGGGTCACTGCAATGTTAATCCTCTAGTCGAGGAGCAACCACTGCGGTCTCCATTGCCTTTGGCAGGCTTACCATGCTTGAGGACTGCCTCAGAGACACGGAGGGCATGCAGAGGATGTAGATACCATCTTGTCAGAGCTTCTACCAACTGGAAGGCCCTCAGGGGTGGGTGTAAGAATTTGAGATCACAAGCCTTGCAATCTGACCGATCTGTGCGCTCTGAACACAAGAAGTTTGCTCCCTGGTTCCTGCTGATGGTCGGGTCTGCATTGGGACTTCCTACTGCTGATGTGAGTATGGTTCTTCTGGACCCTCCAAAATGGCAGTTGCTAGAATAAAGAAAGATTGGTTCCTCAAAGACAAGCTTACGAAACCCACAGGGACCCCGAGCGACGATAAACTTTCTCCCTGCTGCTTAGATTTCGGTCTAACAAAGGAGGCCTGGGAGCGACCAGTGACTGGGTCTTTCATGGAAACTCTCTTTTCCTCCCCCCGAGAAGATATCCAAGCATTAAAAAGAGATCTGTCGGTGGACCTGAAAGATGTGAGACTCAACCTGATGGAAATAGGCATTAGGGTCTCTGCCATGGAGAACAGTGAATCTGGGCATGAGGAGGAGGTGGAGCAGCTGCACCAGGAAGTCCTCCGTTTAAAGGAACAACATGTTGAACTCCAGGCCCACACTGAGGACTTAGAGAATCGCTCACACAGAAATAATGTCCCTTTACCGGCTGAGGGTATAGACCTCCAAGAATATGTAAGATCCTTGTTCTGCCACATTCTGAGCTCCCAGGAGGATGTGGACATCCAACTAGACTATGTGCATCGAGTGGGCCTGCCTAGACAGGACAACTCCCTTGCCTGTGGTTATTCTGGCCTGTGTGCATGATTTTCAACTGAATGAAACAATCTTCTGTAAGGCCAGGGAGGCTCACCCACTACAGTTCAGGGGCCAAACCCCTATGTTGTACCAGGATTTGGCAGCCGCAACACTTCATTAATGGCAGGAGTTCTGCCTAATCACAGCTCATCGTAGCCAGGCAGGTGTCTCTTATTCCTTGGGCTATCCTTTTAGACTTATCTTTTGACACAATGGCAAGCTTCTTCAATTAAGTTCCTTCAGAGAGGCCTGCAGCTTTCTAGGCATAGTGGATTCTGCCCCGTTCGATGCCTCAGAGGAGTTGACAGCCCACAAGAAACAAGGGCCGGCACATTGGTGTAGAGTTGGAGCATCGCTGGCCGGCTCCAAGATGGTCCCTGTGACAGTGGCTAAAGAAGGCCAGTCAGTGCTTCAAACCCTAGCAGCTGACACCAAATGAGTAAGGGACCATTCTCCTGGTTCTATTGCTCCCTTGGGCTTAGGGGCACACGGCTGGTGAGGACAGAGGGTCTTGCGTACTAAGAACTGATACACCCTCGGGCCTCAGTGTCAATGGTCCAGCCACCCTGTTTCCGTCCTTGATGGACCTCTTTCTAAACATTATTTCAGGTTTTATTTCAGTTTTGCTGTTACATATTTTTCATTGTTTAAAGAGTATTTCTCCTCCATTTTACATGGGGACAATCTTCAACACCCAGCCTGTGATGGGGGAATGTTGGCAAACAGACTTTGTCGCCTCTGTCACACTCACCCCAAGTACAGACTTAGGGGGTCATTCTGAGCTTGGCGGGCGGTGGGAGCCGCCCGCCAAGCGGGAACCGTCAGAATACCGCTGCGCAGTCAAAAGACCGCTGCGGTTATTCTGAGTTTCCCGCTGGGCTGGCGGGCGACCGCCAGAAGGCCGCCCGCCAGCCCAGCGGGAAACCCCCTTCCATGAGGATGCCGGCTCCGAATGGAGCCGGCGGAGTGGAAGGGGTGCGACGGGTGCAGTTGCACCCATCGCGATTTTCAGTGTCTGCTTGGCAGACACTGAAAATCTTGGTGGGGCCCTGTTAGGGGGCCCCACAACACCCGTTACCACCAACCAGGTTCTGGCGGTCAAAACCTCCAGAACCAGGCTGGCGGTAAGGGGGTTGGAATCCCCATGGCGGCGCTGCTTGCAGCGCCGCCATGGAGGATTCCCTTGGGCTGTGGGAAACCGGAGGGACACCGCCGGTTTCCCGTTTCTGACCGCGGCTGTACCGCCGCGGTCAGAATGCCCATGGGAGCACCGCCAGCCTGTTGGCGGTGCTCCCGCGGTCGTTGGCCCTGGCGGTCCATGACCGCCAGGGTCAGAATGACCCCCTTAGTCACACTCTTAATACCTCCATTGTGCAATGACCTTGGACCTTAAAATCTTGAGCCTTAATGTCAGAGGCCTTAACAAATCCATCAAATGATGGGCCACTTTGTCCCTGCTAGAGTGATCATCCGGCAAAAATCTGTCTCCTCCAGGAAACCCACTTACTGGCACAAGACACACCTCACATGTGTTCCTCCTGGTTTCCTCGACAGCTGTGATTCTCAGGTCCTTCCAAGAAAGGTGGGGTAGCCATACTACTTTCTTCACGATTCAGGGGGGACACTGTCACTGAGCTATTTGAGACCAAAGGATGATTCGTATCCTATCGCTTCAAGTGGGGCCATTCCCCTTCACATTATCAAGTATCTACACCCCTAATGAAAGACAGGAATCATGAGTGCAATTGTACCTCTCCTACAAACACCCGATGCAGCCGTCCTTGTTGGTGAGGACCTAAACTTAGTGCTAGCTAACACGTTGAACCTCTCTGCCCCATGCTCAGACCAGACAGTGATGTCTGGTGTACCCTCCACCCCACTTCAGCAGACTACACGCACTACTGGGCAGCCCACAAAACACATGCCTGCATCAGCTACTTTCATGCAACTTCTGCCTTCTACTGTCTCATTAGTGACCAGATCTTTGTTGGATTATGTCCCCATTAGCCTTACTCTGCAGTTAACAAATGGACATTCAACCCCTTACACTTAGCGTCTTACAGACTTCCCGCTTCATCACCCTCAGACAATACCCAATATTCTGAAAACCATCACTGACTATTTGCAAATCAATGATTCCGGGCAAATTGCCCTGACGTCTCTGTGGAAGGCTTTGAAGCTAGTGGTCAGAGGAGAGCTTATCACTCTCTCAGCTCATGAGAAACAACTCTGCAAAGAAAAGCACAAAGAGCACAAACTGAAAGCTGCAGAGCTTGAAATGATCCATAGGCACACTGGGGCCCCAGTATATGGAGAGAGCCTCAAATGCACCCACACTCTCTTTAAGCGCTTAGACCTAGATGGAGCTCAATATGCCCTTGTCTGCCTCAAGCACAATTACTCTCTCGGACTCAAACAATGCGGCAAAATGCAAGCTCACAGTCTGCAGACTAAAATACAGTTGTGGTCCATTCGCTGTATACGCCCTACTCCCAAAACAGAAGTCAACTCCAACACACAGGTAGCCGAAGCTTTTCACCACTTCTACAAATCTATTTACTCTGAGACACGTTGTGCCCCTCCTCAGATTACTTATCCTCTTTCACTATTACCCCACTTCCAGCACACTGCGCGGCCCCCCTGACTCCCCCGTTTACATCGAGGAGGTCATCTCTGCAATTGCCCGCCTCAAGCCATTGAAGTCTCCTGAACCCGATGGCTTCTCCTCCGCATTCTATAAGGTGTTTTGTCATGGAATAACCCCAGTCCTCACTCTTCTATTTAATTATTTTGCAACATCTGGCACCCTCATAGATTCCATGCTTGAGGCCTCAATATCAATCATTCCCAAGCCTGGAAAGGATCCCATGCTCTGTGGATCCTACAGACCCATATCCGTCCCAAATGTTGTTTCAAAAATCTTTACCGGTATCTTGATCCACCGCCTCAATCTGCTTATGCCAGGTATACTATCACCTGATCAAGCAGGCTTTGTACCTCTGCAGCAACGTGGGGACAACACCAAACATATTTTCCACTTGATGGACAAGATAACATGATCCCAAAAAGAAGCCCTATTCCTCTCGATAGATGCAGAGAAGGCCTTCAACAGGGTCCGTTAGGTCTTTCTGTAGCAGACCCTTGAGCTTTTTGGCTTCAGCCCCAAGTTTGGGGCTGGCTCTGTAGTATTTACAGCACTACACGGACCACTGTAAGAGTAAACGGGCTCTCCTCTTTGCCCGTTCCCATTGGCATAGGCACATGCTAGGGGTGTCCCCTGTCCTCTCTCCTATTTGCCCTCTAATGGAGCAATTGACCCAGTGCATCCGCACTCACCCCAACGTCACTGGAATCGCATTTGGAGGTGAACAACACCTAATCAGCTTCTATGCTGATGATGTCATATTTGCTATTTCGGACCCACTAACCTCTCTTCCCGCACTGGTCTCCAAACTCCAAACTCTTGGCACTCATTCGGGATTTAGGATTAATATGCAAGAATCCCTCATCTTCAACTTGTCCATGACCACCCATCCGGTCCCTCTTCCCATTTGACTGGGCCCCCACACACATACCTTGGGGATCGAACTGGCCAGCTTAGTACCCAAAACTGTCTCACTCAACTACAACTCTCTGGCCCAACAAGTTAGTGTGGACATCAACTCCTGAGAGTGGCTGGAGCTCTCTTGGTTTAGTTGAATTATGGCCATTAAGATGACAACCCTGCCACACATCCTTTACCTCTTCTAAGCCATGCCACTAGCCCTGCCAACTAACGCCCTTCAGTCAATGCAAACAGCAATCACCTGATTCATAATAGGGGCAAGAGGCCCCACCTCCAGTGGCAGTTAATCCATGAATCCACACAAGAGGGGCCCTTGCCATGCCTTCCCTCCAACATTACTATCAGGCCTATCAACTCTGGTTTTTGGTCGAATAGAGCAGACCACTCACAGAGAAATATTGGTGCTTCATTGGCCAAGCGGTGGCCGGTTAACACATTTGGGAGGAGCCGTGGCTCCCCTGAAGGCACAGGGCATGGGGGCTCTACCTTTCCCTGGTAACAAGTGCCTTCTTCTGAGTGTGGGATGCAGTGATAGTGAAGAGGGGTCTTACATCCTTCCCATCCCCAATCATAGGTAACCCGGAGTTTACTCCCAATCTAGACCCAGACCGATTTGCAAAATGGCAGCAGCGTGGTTGTAAGCGAGATGGTTGCCTCTTCAATCCCCAGTTGATAATCCCCTTTGATCAACTCAAGGAAGAATATGGTTTGGGGGAATCGTAAAGAGTCCAGTATCCTCAGGTCCTCCACGTGGTGTTCCACCCCTTCACAAGACCCTTCGTGGAGACAGTCCTGACACCATGTGAGAAGTGGCTAATCAAAAAGACGTCAGACAGGCATCTAATCTCTGAGTTGTACTCTTTTGTCTCCAGAGTAAAAGCTCCTTCTCACATCCCGGGCTGAAACGCTGGGAAGCAGAATTAGGCAGGACTGTACAGGACACAGATTGGGCTGACAACTTGTACAAAGCATGATTCTCTGCCCGTAACACCCCCAGTAAGGAGACTGTGTACAAGATTCTATCATATTGATACCTAACCCCAGTCCAACTCGGTGCTTGGAATCCTGAACACTCCAAAAATTCTGGCAAGGCTGCGGTGCCGCTGGCACCCTCCTCCACTTGCTCTGGAGTTGCCCCAAAATCACACACTTTTGGACCCAAATACTACACGAACTCAACAAGGCCTTTAGCACTTCCATCCCAAGGTTCCCTACCTTCACAATCTTGGTGCTATCCAAACCCCAAACGTCCCAGCACGCTCTCACCGGGGAAGCAAATGGCCTTAGCTCTGAGTGCAGCTCAGCAGGTGATACTCACCCTCTGGGGCACCGGTCAAACTTTGCAGCACACCAGTTGGCTGCACAAACTGTGGCACATACTAGGTATGGAGCAGTTAGGGATGGCCCTGGAACAACAACATTTTGATTAAGCCTCAGATTTTGACCCCTTTATACATACCTTATTACAAGAATTCAGAGAAATGACTTGCCCTTGCTATCTCAAATCATTACACTTGATCCCCATGCCGGACCACTAAATAACACACACTTTATCATGTACTGGTTGACTGACCACAACCCAGAAAGGCCATGTTGCATTGAGTCTACAGTGGAAGGTTTGTCTCTTTGTTGGAGATATGTTGTGTTTAATTGCTTAGTTTAACCTATTTCCACTTACAATGCTGCCAGTCCCAGGGTTGTAGGCATTCAGCTGTGTGTTTAATTTACTCTTTGACCATTTTACATGACGCTGCTGGCCCCCTGGGTATTAGCATTTAGCAGTGTATGCTCCTGATCTGCAGTGGATTTAGTAAAATGAATTGATTCATAAGAGTGTTGGATGTTGCGTCCACCAGTCTTGAAGTTTACTAACCTGATTCTGAGGTGCATGAAGCACCAGATTTCCACCAACAGAGCCTCATCTGGCTCTGCTGCACAAAACTTTGGCCGCCAATCTTTCTTCCACATTACCACCAGTCTCAAGAAATGTATAGACCCACCAACAAGAGCTTTCTTTCTTCCCCATTAGTAGAGTTATCATTTGGATGTGGAGTGGCATGCTGCGCCCTAGTGGTTATGTAAAACACAGGAATCACTGTGCCAGTCACAGGTCACAGTTTTTATTCAGAAACAGCTATTTAATGCAGTACTTCTCTTGGTAAGGTGACAAGGACAAGCATTGACAATTCTATTCTGCCTCCCTAGTAGTTATCAGAGATTTTATTTCAGTGCCTACTTTCACTAGTCAAAGCCTATCCCTAATGCTATGTTAAATGTTTATTGGTTAAAATAATATAACATTTAAATATAGCACTTTCTTCCTTAGAGCTCCACACACCTAACAATATTATGACCCACCTCTATAGTGCGCTATTCAAAATAATCAGAAGCGTACACTTAAGCACCCTGTGCAGGAGCTGAAGGGTGCCTCCAACAGAGTCATATAAAACACAGAGATACTTTACCAGTCACAATTTACTGTTTGTCATCCAGAAACAGCCATGAAAGACACTCCCTCTATCGATGAGAGGACAGAAATAAGCGCTAGCAAAGCCAATTGGAGTTGCATGTTATTATCAAATAGTTCATTGCAGTATGGGCAAAGCAGTTCTTGTTTACACTGATATAGCATTTCTAGAGAACTAGGGAGCTTATTTACAAGATCCTTGCACTAAAGTTGCATACTTTTTTTGATGCAGTGGTGGCGATAAGCAGTCCACTACAGTACACCGCATTTTCAAACTGGTGCAATGGGACCATTGCTCCAATTTATAAAGCCTTGTGTCACGTTACTCCTGCACCCGGGATAATGTATTCAAGGTATTTGTTGCCACGTTAAAAGCCACGCAGATCTGGTGTAGTGAAATCTACTATATTTTACTGCATCATTCTGCGCCTTCACTGCGTCAAAAATTTAACTCCTGCTCAGAGGCATTAAACTAACCAAGGCTTTAAACAATGGGAGCCTTCCATGCATTGCTGAAGTAGTAATTTTTTTTTTACGCTAGTCCAGCAATGTGTGACTATAGTGTGACATAAGAATTTCTGATGCTTCTGTGGATAATGTGCACCATGGAGCTCTGTATATTAAATACAGCCCTACCGTGGTGTCATTAGAAGGGTGCAGAGCAGCGCACGCATCCAAGCCGATGCATCTGATTCTTGTAAATGAGGTAGTTTCAAAGCTTCACATGCCTAACAGTGTTATGACGCAATCCGTGATATATTTTTCTCGACTCCAAAGGTGGAGATCTTGAGCATCTTTGCCCAGGATTAAGCATGCTGCCTCTGGAGGGCATGTAAAATGTGAGGCTAACTTTTCCAGTAAGAGGTCAGTGTTTTTCATTCAGAAATAGCCGTGTAAAGCAGTCCCTCTCTCGGACTGTTGACAGGAACAAGCAATTACAAAGGGTATTGGACTCTTGCTGTTATCAGAGATTGTTTGCTTGTCATTAATACAATGCAATGCAAATGCAAAGTTTCGCTTCATCACAATAATACAGCATTTAAATAAAGCCTGCTTCATTAGAGTTACAATTTTGAAGCTCCTTGTTCCTCACAATATTATGATTCAACTATGTGGTATACTTTGAACATCCTGTTTGGAACTTGAACCTGCCTTGGAGGATTACATGCAAACCTCTGCAATAGATGCAACTGTTGCTGAGGTATCTTTCATGTTAAAATAATTATTGTGCTGCCTGACACTGGCTTTTGAGGGATGTCTTTGGGAACTTGGCTTGACAATTAAAAATGTTTTGAATTAAGTTTCTGGGTCACCCTTGACCCTGTGCCATTATTATCAGTGGCATGCTGCTGGCTTTAGGCCCAGCAATACTGAACAGTATTCAAAATATGAGTGTTAAACCTGACAGCCTTAGGGTGGTCACCCCTAACTTTTTGCCTGCCTCCCTCCACTTTTTGACACTTTTTTTACTGGTTTTAGGACTTTGCGCTCTTTACCACTGCTAACCAATGCTAAAGTGCATATGTTCCCTCCCTTAAAACATGGTGACTTTGGCTTGTACCCAATTGGCTTATTTAATTTACTTGTAAGTCCCCAGTAAAGTGCACTACATGAGTCCAGGGCCTATAGATTAAATGCTACTAGTGGGCCTGCAGCACTGATTGTGCCACCCACATAAGTAGCCCCTTAACTATGCCTCAGGCTTGCCATTACAAGGCCTGTGTGTGCAGTCTCACTGCCACTTCGACTTAGCATATGAGTCACCCCTAAGGTAAACCCTAGGTAACCCATAGGGCAGGGTGCTGTGTAGGTAAAAGGTAGGACATGTACCTGTGTAGTTTATGTGTCCTGGTAGTGTAAAACATCTACAATTCATCTTACACTGCTGTGAGGCCTGCTCCTTTCAAAGGCTAGCATTATGGCTACCCTCATGTACTGTTTGAGTGGTAGATTCTGATCTAAAAGTAGTAACAAGGTCATATTTAGAATGGTCAGAATGGTAATACAAGGTCCTGCGGACTGGTGAAGTTGGATTTAATATTACTGTTTTAGAAACGTCACTGTTAGAAAGTGAGTATTTCTCTGCACTTAAATCCTTCTGTGCATTACAATCCACATCTGGCTGGGTTAAGTTGACAGCTCCCTTGCGCATTTCACTCAGACAACCCCAAACACAGGAAGCTCAGTCACACCTGCACACATCTGCATACTGAATGGGTCTTCCTGGGCTGGGAAGGGGTAGGACCTGACACTTACATGTCAAAGGACAGTGGCCTACCCTCACACAATGGACTGCCAGACCCCCTACTGGGACCCTGGCAGACAGGATGGAACTGAAAGGGGACCTTGTGCACTTCTATGCTACTCTTTGAAGTCTCCCCCACTTCAGAGGCACATTTGGGTATATAAACTGGGCCCTGACCCTACCAACTCAGACACTTCCTGACAAGATACATCCTGGGAAAGAAACACTGAACCTGAACCTGCAACCTGCCAAGAGAAGCTGTCTGGCTGCCCAAAGAACTCACCTGAACTGCTTTGCTGTAAAGGTCTGCTGCCTTGCTGTTGCCCTGCTGCATTGCTGGCCTCTGGCTCTGCTGAGAAGTGCTCTCCAAGGGCATGGATCGAGCTTACCTCCTGTTGCTGAAGTCTCAGGGACAAAAGACTTCACTTTCTGCAAAGAAATCCTTGTGCGCCGATAATTTGATGCACAGCCTGCTGCAAACGATGCACAGTCTGCACAAGAAAATCACTGCACTACCGAACAGGAACGACACAGCCCAACTTCCAGAGTGAAGATCGACCCAGCGCCTGCGTTGCGACAGTAAATTCACTGCACAGCCCCCTGGATCGACGCACAACCGAGCTGGAACAACGTAGCATGACTTCTCGGATGAAGAATCTACTGGAACGATGGAAGCCCGTGACTTCACCCACACACCCAGGATTTTCATGCATCGTCCCTGGATGCAACGAAGATCCCTGCACTGAAGTGAGGAACACGAACCAAATGACGCAATTCCTGTGTTGCGGGAAAAGAAACAATGCATTGTCTCCGGGTGCCGGAAAATCTGACGCACACACCCTTTCTTTTTCCACAGAACCTCCTCCTCTGCGATCCTCCTGCATGTCATTTTTGACACACACCAGGTACTTTGAAAACTAAGAATCAACTGTCTGTTTCTTATTCAAAGACTATTTAACAACTCTTGAAATTCATATTTCAACTTGTACTTATTGCAAATCTTGTTTTGACCTTTATCTATTCAGATAAATATTCTATATATTTCTAAACCTGTGTGATTTATTTTTGTAGTGTTTATACTGTATTATTGCATGATTTATTGCACAAATACTCTACACATTGCCTTCTAGGTTAGGCCTGACTGCTCAGTGCTAAGCAACCAGTGGGTGGGCACAGGATAATTTGGATTGTGTGTGACTTACCCTGACTAGAGTGAGGGTCCTTGCTTGGACGGAGGTGGTAACCTGACTGCTAACCAAAGACCCCATTTCTAATAATGAGACTATTGGTTGTCTCTACTATTCTCTCTACTGAGGTCCCACAGGACTATAGAAGTGTACTCATGTGGTCTATTGGGTCTTCAAAGACTACAGTCAGAAGGCAATATCTTTGACCAGGGTGAACCTGGTTGGTATAGCCGACCTGTGCTCCATTGCCATCAACCTCACCCTGCTCCTAGGTCCTGGACGACCGTGCCTTCTAACTATCATTGTTTTTGTATTATTCTTGACCCTATTCCTACTTAAAAAGTAAGAAAATCATGTGTCCTTTCTTTTATATGTGACCTTTGTCATAATGGTGCCATATTGTTGAATATATTTTACTCTATTTTTCTACTTCAGTTTGGCCTTTTAATGGACTGCATTCAGATGTTATCATTGTTTTGGTACTACATAAATATTACACATTGCTCTAAATTAAGCCTATCTGCTCTGTGCCATTGCTACCATTGGCTTGCGCTCCGGTCTATTTAGTGACTTTAGTGAGTCCCTATGACAAGGGTTTAGATTATCCCTTGAGGGTGATGGTCACCCATTCCACAAAATAATCTTTTGTTTAAACAAGCATTTTCAATGCAACGGGTCTCACATTTGCTTGAGTTAGAGCTGTTAGCATTTTAAATTCCTAACAAGACTTTTCTTGCCACATAAATTGAAGAAAAAAACAAGCGTGATCGAGCTCTGTAAAACCCATTGCGATTGCACTGCATGGAAAATAAAAAGATAAAGTAGTGCAGAAACCAGGCTTAAAACCTTGAGCCTCGTATACTTTCAGTAGTTGGCCGGTGCACTTGAAGAGGGCTAAACACCGGAAAAGGCATGACGTATGCATATATTTCACTAATGAAATCAAGCGGATTTTAAAAGACAAGCCCACCAACCAATGAAAGTGACAGGCATGACATGGGTGTGGTTAAAAGCCCAAAGAGAGATTACAATAGGGAGGGAGCGCTTGTGCGCTCGACCTTAAAAACATTCTAAATAGGTCTCCCAAAGAAGAAAACATTTTGCAGTACTGTTCTGAAATGTATCAAACCGTTTCAATTGGAACACACCAAACAGATCCAACTTTTTCTGGGAGAACGTTTTCACCAAAAACGTGTTAAAACATTCTATACTGAAAACATTTTAGAGGAAAAAAATAACTCATTGTAAAACGGTGATGTGAAAATGGGTTTTTTACACAACATTGCCTTTGAATTCACGACGTTGCACACGGTGGAAACTATTAGTGATTGAAACTTTAATCATTCCACTGCTTTAAATCTTTGATCGAATTCTCTTGCATCTCCGCCATCAGGTGTTAGGAGTAATATTATGCGCCGATGTGATTTCTCACAATGACCTGCAGAATATTATAAGAAGGAAATTTGGAAAGAGGGGAGCTGTGTTTGTTCTATTGATTAACGTGTAAGGCAGCACCCAGATAAAAACTGTCATGCATCATGTAGCGCTGTCGTGGATGAAATGGGTTGTTCATGCAGGTAAAGTTTCCTGTGCTACCTGATGTAAGACAGATGTGTTTAGATACCATTTTTAGAGAATTTATCTGAACATGGTAGTTAAACCTTAATGACAAATATTGAGCAGGTATATGTTAATAAAATGCTTTTTATGTATTTCATAAAACATTATCTATATCACCCACCTTGCATCGTGTTCTTAAACTGACAAGCAGCTGAAAAAATACAAGAAAACAATAACTAATGTACTTTGGTTCAAATTCTATGTACGTAATTTTGATTTATTGTTTTCACCATCGGTCTCGCTACATTTGTATCAATTAGCAATGTTCTTTTGGGGAAAACAAGCATGCGCTTTTAAATTGCACATTTAAAGGTCATTGAAGTGATAATCCAAAGCCTACTCTTATGGAACAAATTAAAACGACGCATTTCTCTTATTTTCTCATCTGTTATCTATTTTTACACACAGAGTTTTAACGGTGCCTGCAGCAGGGGACGCAGGTCGCTACCTGGGCTCCTTACCTCCCGGCCCACAGGCGCTAGGTCTGCCAAGTGCATTACGTTGTCAGCCTTAGCCTGCCTATTGACAGCTCCATCGATTTCCTGATTAATGCACCTCTCTTCTCCTGGCATTTACTACTGGAGACATCATTTTAATGTTTGTATGATCAATAGCTCCATCAACACCAAGAATTCCTGCTGTTAGACAGCATGGTTATTAGTAACGGAGCAATACATTTGTACAAATACTGCAGGGGGGATGTGCTTCGAACACAAGAAAACCTCAGTAAATTTATGTTCTCCGCAGATTCTCATTTTACTTTTGTCCTTTTAAAAATTCAAGCAATGTTCAAAATAACTCGCTGACTAGTCCAAAAACCACATTCCTGTTATATCAATGTTTTAGAACTAAGCACATCCTGTCACTTGGTGGTTATCTCCAAATAGGTGTATCCTGAGAGAATCTACATTTCAGTGTCTCATCGATCACCTAATTATGCGGTATTTAGTTAACTCCCTTATAGTAATGTAAAAAGAAAACATTATTATGAATTATACCTTAGAAGAAAACAGATGTCTGAGGTAAGCTACCGAACCTGCAACATATACATCCTTAAACAAATCACTCAACATCTATGTCGATATTTCAATATCCATTTCCCATATGGATGTTTCCATCAACAACTTAACTATGTTTTGTGTATTTTAATGCATACCCAGTCTATTCTGAGTGGAACAGATTGGGATGAGGCATTTACTGCGCCCCGTATGTATCTGATAGAAACCGTTTAGGTTTTTACTGGCTGTGGTCAATGCCTTTTTTTTCGAGTTTTCACTATGAAAATGTGATTTTAAATGCATAGTGTTTTGCTTTCATTGTCATCTTAACATTTTTCTTTCCAATGTGAACATTTCACTGGGAAAACATCTCTGTGGATGAAGAGAGGGGCTGTAGAGCCTTGTGTTAATAGAATTTTGTTAGACTAGTTACATTTCCCCTAAAGTGACTTTGCTCTCAGTGTCCAGTGCCTTCAAGGGGTTGTATGCTCTAAAGAAAAAGGGAAACCTAAAGGTAACCAGTGACGTAGGATAGTAATATGCTGTAAAGAACAAGTGTCCCTAAGCAGAATTTCAATGCTATTATATGCACTGGGGATATAAATATAACCCAGGGAGCATTATATTAATATCATTAAAACATTTCATTTTATTGGAACCAAACTTATCAAAGAAGGGATAGTATTCTTACATAGGCCCATATAAACAGGTATAAGACATATTTCAGGCAAACAAAAAGTGACAGACACATCTGAAAAATATCATCACAATTTTCCTAACAACACTGCTGCCCTAATTTCCTTATATGCAAATATAAATGGTTCAGAGTGCTACTGTCGACGATGTTTCGATTCAATTAAGTGCCAGGATGATCATCAGGATGACAGAATAGCTTGTCTTGATCCCCCTAACTAGACCAAAGAGAATTAGTTAAGTGGTAACAAACAACAAGTCCAAACTTCATACTGCCAAACCATGTGAAAGCCGCGTCTTTCTCAATCTGTTCGGATGAATCATCCACATATACTGGTAGTAGCTAACGCTTTGAAGTTGCGTCCCTCAAATAATAGTAGTGTAAGTACAAAGTATAATATCTACCAACCTTGACAGGCGTAGTGACATAGTTCAACCAATAATGTCACTCTGCGTGCGGGGTTCTTCAGAATAGCATCCACCAACCTCATTTAGGCTGAGACACTGCCAGGAACCGCCATTAAACGAATGAACAGGGACACGCCCGTCTGTGCAAAAGGGTGCATGACAAAATATATCAGCAAACAATATCTAATTCACAACTGTAGCGACAAGATATGCATTACCTTAATACTGCAATCCTTTACTAAAAAAGAGAAAACAATATCAACTACAAAAATATAACCTTCAAAAATATCAAAAATACTGTAAACGAAAACATGCAAAAAATTAAATAACACCACCACAATAAAATGTATTAAACATAAAAAAGATTACTAAAATACAGACAAGACAAGCATTGTTAGTCTAACAATAAACAAATAAACTAAGTACCTAAATTGTAAAAATTATCATAAATAAATTACACTTTGCGAAAATACATTACAAAGTATGTTTAATGATATAAATATTTATTGTAACATGGTACAAAAAATAAACATCAAAAGACATAGTAACACTTCAGTTAAATAAAACAACAAAACGATATATACAGTAATTTTTTTAGACAGTACAATATATAGATTAGTACATTTATAACTTCAAAACAAAGCACCGATGGACCATGACTAAGCAAACACGAGCATTCAACAAATAAGGTGAAAAATAATTAAAAAGCAAAAAAAAACAAGTGTAGGAAAATGCCTCTTCTTGCAAGATCTCTCTCATTTTGTGACTGACGTTTGGCTCTATGCAGGGGTACTCTACTAACTAGGCCCCAGTGCATATTCTCCGATAACTAAAATATGTTGAACTTGGCTATGCAGCTAATTGACATACTTAACATATCTCTAAGCCCTCAGCCCATGGTACAAAGTGTAACCAAGGTCTGTTAGTTAAATCTTACTAGTGGACTGCAGAGCCCACTATGCATCCCACCACTGGGGCAGTATGAAAATATGAATGCAGGACTGTAGTCTGTCTGTGCAGTTTTAAAACTGCAAATCTAAACTTTCAAAATAACCCCTACTGACAGGGTTAAGCCCGCCTTTACATTTTTAATATAGGACACCTAAGTAGGCCTTAATGCCCATTAGGCAGAATGCATGAGTAAAACATGTTAAGCATGCCCCTACAATGACAGGACCCCAAAATTGATTTCCAATGTATCATGTCACATTTAATAATGTTACCTCTCTCTAAGAAACACCTACAAAATTATTTCTTTGACTTTTTAAAATATCTAGTAGAAGCCCTCATCATCACTGATAACGTCAGATTTATAATACTTATTTTGGAAAACATACTTTTAGAAAGTTACCTTTTCCTTGTCTAAAGTTTCTAGGAGCTGATTTACATGTCTTTCCAACTGTCACTCAGGAGCTTGATGAAGTATAAAGTTGCTCACATACCTGAGCCGAAGTTCTCGGGTTTGGACAGGTGTTCTGTTCCTTTGGCACGATTACCATTGATGCCATGCCCAGGAATATATTTACCTTCAAAGAAACCTACCTCATCAAGGCAAATGTTAGCTGACACTTGGGCTTTTGCCCAACTAATAAGGCGGACACCAATCCCTGCAGGAGAGGAGATACTCCTAGAACTGGTTTGAATTGACTAAAGGGGAGGATTTGCCCATTTCCCTGTCCATACCTCTGTGGTGGGCACAGGAGATCTCCACATGGAAAAAAAGGTTCTGCAATCTTGGTTTTAGGTAGACAGAGGCCCTGTGCAATTGTATGCCATAGGCCACAGAAGAAGTGCCGGAAAAGGAGATAGGGTTACCCTGGGAATCTCTTCCCTATTGGTTAGGGAGAAGGAGGCCAGGTGTCATTACTACCCCAGGCATAAATATAGCACCCCCTCTTGAGATCACTTCTCTGCCTGTGGAAGATAGAAAAAGGGCTGCACCTACTGATGAGAACTATGAGAGAAACTGAGAGGCAGAACCTGCCCTCCATTGTACCCTGGAAAAACAAGTAGACTCCAATGTTCAATTAGCTGACCTCCTGTTAAGCTACAAGGACACAAAAAGGTGCCAGAAGCTTATTTCCTGAACGGCCCAGCTGACCACTACCAACTGGACCTGCCTAGGATCCTACTGGTGGCTTCTGCTGGAGCTAGTCTTGACCCCAAAGTGCTTTTACTTAGGTCCTGGGGGACCTTGGCCATGTCAAAGTGTACCCAAGCTAACATCCTGAGAAACCTTGGGGTTGGAAATGTTCTGATTACAAACAAACCTGGAGGACTTGCCCAAAACTGCTAAATCAAGCTGACAAGTGTACGTTGCTGTTGGGACAAAGATTCAAGCTGCTCCTGCTCAGAGCTTTCCCAGAGCAGAAAAATACATTTCAGCGGGATGAGAGGGCATCCAGTGTTGAGGAGACCTCTTTGGCTACAGCCCACAGCTTTCAAAAGGAAGTAAGTCCAAATGTAGAAATCTTCACCAGACGACAGTGAAAAAAAGTATACAGGCATAGACGAATCTTCTTTGGGTGTGAATTTTGAATTTCTCCCTATCTGACCTATGCCATCAAAAGTCAACAACTTCACTAGGGCCTTGCCCGACAGCTATCTGGTCTCAGATAGCTCTTGTCAGCCACAGTCTTCTGCCTTGCTCAGCTGAGGATTTTGGCTTACATTCTAGACACTAAGGACCTCATTACAAGTCTGATGGTCTTAAGGCTGATATTCTCGTGATGGTAGTTAAAAGGTCACACTCCTGGCGGTCTGACCACCATGTTATGACCCTGGTGGTCAGAATGCCAGGGGACTGCTGCCATCACCAGGAACCTGATTCCTGATTGCATGGCAGTGGTCAGAGTCATGGTCAGCCATGGCAGTGCTGTGTTCGGAGCCGCCGTGCTGATCACAAGTCTCCTTTCTGCCAGCCTTTTCATGGCGCGGTTCTCACCATGAACACGCTGGCAGAAAGGCAGTGCTGGGGGCCTCCCCGCCCAGCACCATTGGTATGCACAATGTCTGCTACAGCAGGGTGCTGGGGGCACCCTTTGTGCAATGCTATTGGCTTCATAATAGGGTGGGGAGCTCCAGGGTGGTCTCCTCCCGTGAGGTCCAAAGTCAGAAGGTAAAGTTTCTGATCAGGACAAATTTGGTATCTGTATCCAGCTGATGCTCCATTGCAGTTGGTTTTAAACATTCTGAGGTACAGATAAAACACATTTTCTTATGTTAAAACTGTTTTCTCTGTGCCAAAGATACTACAGATTGAGCTCAGGTTGACATCACTGAAACCTTTACTGGAACTAACAGGAATGGCAATATTTATATTTGTGGCAGCTATTGTTCACCCTAAATAATCTGTTTTCTTCCAAGAATTATTAACACTGCACGTTTTAGCAGATTAACCAATTACAATGGTTTAGTAATTAGTAAACAGTATAAAATGGCCACACCAACATTCAAGAAAGTCTTTCAATAAAATCTCTGCACCTCAAAAAGCTGAAACTCTGCTGTATTGCTGAAAAACACCACAAGAAAAAGACAACTCCCTGGAAATCAAACAATTTATTATGTAATAGATGTAATAAATTAAACATAATCCAAATAAATGACTACAAAAAAACTACATACACTCATTTAAACTCAGGGCCACATTTATCAAAGATTTACACAGCACAGTGCTACAAGCTAACTTGCTGCACTGCATGAAACGGAAAGGGCAGAAATGCAGCATATTCAATACCATATAGAGCATTCCTGTCTTTTCTTTGTGCTGGTGCCCTTTTGGTTGCCTAGCGGCAATACAGGCACTCTTGCACCATGTGCAAGGTTGCCTGCATTGCAGGCAGGATTTTTTTTTGTGCAGAAATGGGATACTTAGGGGCATATTTATACTCTGTTTGCGCCGGAATTGCGTCGTTTTTTTTTACGCAATTCCGACGCAAAACGAACTCCATATTTATACTTTGGCGTTAGACCCGTCTAGCGCCAAAGTCCATGGAGTTTGCGTCATTTTTTAGCGTGGACACCTACTTTGTGTTAATGATATGCAAGGTAGGCGTTCCCGTCTAAAAAATTTACTCCGAGGCATGTGCGCCGTATTTACACTCCCGGGCAAAATTCACACCCGGGAGTGGGCGGGTCAAAAAAAATGACATCCGGCAACTTTTGCGCCGTTTTTTAGCGCCTGGTCAGGGCAAGCGTTAAGGGACCTGTGGGCTCAGAAGGAGCCCAGAGGTGCCCTCCCAAGCCCCCAGGGACACCCCTTGCCACCCTTGCCCACCCCAGGAGGACACCCAAGGCTGGAGGGACCCATCCCAGGGACATTAAGGTAAGTTCAGGTAAGTTTTTATTTTTTATTTTTTTGTGGCATAGGGGGGCCTGATTTGTGCCCCCCTACATGCCACTATGCCCAATGACCATGCCCAGGGGACATAAGTCCCCTGGGCATGGCCATTGGGCAAGGGGGCATGACTCCTGTCTTTGCTAAGACAGAAGTCATTTCAATGGGGGTTGGGAGTCGAAAAAAATGGCGCAAATCAGGTTGAGGCGAAAAATTTGCCTCAGCCTGACTTGCCCCATTTTTTGGCGCCCAAGCTCCATATCCCCCTACGCCGGCGCTGCCTGGTGTACGTCGTTTTTTTTCACGCACACCAGGCAGCGCCGGCGGCTAACGCCGGCTAACGTCATTGAATAAATACGGCGCCCGCATGGCGCTTCAGAATGGCGTCAGCCGTCGCTAATTTTTTTGAAGCAAAACTGCGTTAGCGCAGTTTTGCGTCAAAAAGTATAAATATGGCCCTTAGATTGGCAGATTGCACCATTCTTGTCAAAAACACCAACCCATGATAAAATGCTTCTGACAGTACCATGGTACATCTGGTAAAAACAACAACACAATGGAAGGGTGGCAAAATTCCTTCCAAGGAACTCTAGGGAGAAGTCCCCTACACCATACCATTTTAAAATAATTTTAGAAAAGAATCAAACTACCAAGAACTAATAATCAAAGAATGACTAAACTAACTAAAACCAAGTGTTAGACTTGGCATCCTTGGCATGGTCTCCCCTAACTTTTTGCCTCTGTTTCCCAGGTTGTTGTTGTATGCTGGACTTTTATTTTGCTGTTTTTGTTACTCTGGGCACTTTACCACTGCTATCCAGTGCTAAAGTGCAAGTGCACCTATGTAAAATGTATGTATAATTGGCTTTCCATGATTGGCGTATTTGATGTACTAGTAAGTCCCTAGTACAGTGCACTAGAGGTGCCCAGAGCCTGTAAATCACATGCTACTAGTGGGCTTGCAGCACTGGTTGTCCACCCACATAATATTTGTGGTAGACATCCATGTATAAGCATCCATATCTCAACCATATTTAATTCAAGATTGCTTGCAATGATTTTACCTCCTAATGTATGTTGTACATTAATAGGCAGAGATGTTTCCAGGGCCATCCTTACTCAGGGGTAAAATGTAGCCTCCTGGAGTATGTCAATATAACATTGCATAACTTTTTGGACGTTTGCACACATACTTCACTATGGACCTCATTACGACTTTGGTAAATTTTGGGAAGACTGCTGTGGTGGCGATCCCAAAAGACTGCCATGTTGGCGCTAATCTGACTGCCCTATTACGACTCACACTGTGAAGACCACCAAAAAAACAGCCAAAATACGAAACCACCAGGACACCGGAGGACGAAAAAGAGGCAGTCCCACCACCAGTACCACACGCCCGACAAAAATCCAATCACCAGATTACGAGCCACAAATCACCACAGCGGTTCTTCCATAGCAGAAAACCATTGTTGATGCGAAACGCAGCAGTCTCAACTCACATCAGTCAGAGCACACCACCGCATTGGATACCACACATCCACACACTGACACTCCTACTCACTGCACTATATAACACACCCCTATACAACCCAAAATCCTTTGCAAACTGAATGCCATTCAGATACTCAGAGAAGGCATAAATATAGAAATCGTACTCTTGCGCTATAGGTACACATACACATCCACTGAGCACAAACCTCACATCAGCATAACTATCACAATGCACACATCATTAGCACACACAATTTACTAGAACCATCTCCCACTCACAATGCAGCACTCACACCTCACCAATTACCCAACACTGCATCCTTACACTCACAACATCGAGAACACAATCACTACCATGTTAGCACAACAACACCCATGTTTAGCAGATAACGAATTGATGGTAATGGTGAATGTTATCCCTTATTAGTGAAATGTATGCAGGGTATAGAAGCCAGGCTGTCTAGAGGAATCTGTAGGCAGAGCAGCCAAGGCTGAACTAGGAGACATGCAAAGCTCTTGCAATACCACTGTAGCCACACAGTACTCACACACATGAAAGACAATACTCAGTCTTCCCAAAAATAAAGGTACTTTATTTTAGTGACAGAAGGCCAAAAATTATTTGGAGACTATACTCCCTTAGGAGGTAAGTAAATCACACAATATATACATTAGTAACCAAAAACAAGTAAGTAAACAGTCAGAAAATAGTGTAAATAGTGAAAATCACAATAGGTTGCAATGGGTCTAGGGGGAAGACAAATCATATTCTAAAATAGTGGAATGTGAACGTTGATTTCCCACCTAGGCAAGTGTAGTTTGTAGAGGGGTGCCGGGAGTGTAAAAAAACACAAAAGGTAAGTAAAATACCCCACCTCAGAGCCCAGGAAAGCAGAAGTAAGACACAGAAAGTTTTCTAAAACACACTAGAAGTTGTGGTAAAAGGCAGTGCAAGAACCAGAAGAGACTGCAAGACACCAATGATGGATTCCTGGACCTGAAGACCAGTGGAAGAAGGGGACCAAGTCCAAGAAGCACTGAAGAGTCCAGGGAGAACAGGAGCCCCTGCTGATGAAGGTGCAAAAGGAGAACCTCCAGTGAGAAGACACAGTCAGTATTGAACTAAAGAAGATAGATATGGGTTCCTGGTTGTCCCACGCCGGATGGATGAATGTAGTATTGTTTGCGTTGTGGGATTCCACCAACAAGCCTTGGTACATGTAAAACTTGCCTTTTGCAAAAAATGGTGCTGCCTGGGCCCATGAAGGACCAGGTCGACTCTACTCAGGAGAGGGAGACAGAGGGGACTCTCAGCAACTCAGAGAGCCCTCAGACAACCAGGCAGCATGCACAGGAGACCCACAGCATGGGGAAAAAGGAGTTACAAATGGCCATCATTGCAGTACTACACAAAGGGATTCATGTTGCCGGGGAACAACTCATGGAGCTGAGCATCACAGGATGGACTGCTGGTGACCTGGGCTACATGGTGCATAAAGGATTTCTTGGAGAAGCGCACAGAAGCCCTAGGAACTGCAAAACACACAGTGTACAGGGGTACTGTCTGGCATGGGGAGGCAAGCTCTTACCTCCACTAAATGTGGAGTGCACAGCTAGGTCCCATGGCCATCACAAAGTACTCCACCCATTGTGAAGCAAGAGGCCATGATCCAACCTTCACACATGTGCCACAAACTTCACTTGACCATCTTACATCCTCCTCAACTGCACAGGTAATAGAAAAGGACTAAGCATTTATCATTCCACTTGTGTGGAGAATAAACTATCAAGGTACCACCTCACTGAAACTAAACTAATTTAACCAGGTATCTGTCAGGTACACCTCTCGTGTCTGTTGGAATTACCATTGGCCTATGAAAATGAAAACCTCAAGCCTAGGTAGCAGAGCCAAACATGACATAGCTAAATCAGTGAGTAGAAGGAAAAGAGGATAGGAGATTGTGCAAAACATACCTCAAATCTAAGTAGTCTTTACCAGAAGTGTATGTTAGCATCTGCTATAGCAATACATAAAAAAGCAGAACATACTGTCCTGTACACATTACAATCTGTCAGTCTGCCTCCACAACTCACACATAGGCACTGGAGTTCATGACACCCCCACTAATGAAGCAAGAAAGGAGATGTAATGGCAGCCATCTACTTCATGTTGTGTACCTTCATCACAACAAAGGATCCACTTCACATATCTGTATGTGAGTTGAAGTACTGATAGATGACATCCGCCCTAGAGTCACCTGCTGCTTCTTCCTCAGAATCTTCATCTTTTTCCATATCAGCATTTCCAGCCACTAGTACAGCTGCCTACCCCTCATCTGCTATCAAGGGTATCTGACCTTTTGGGGGCTAGATTATGGAGCATGCAGCAGGCAATGATATTTTGGCATACCTTGTGGGGCGAGTAGAGAAGGGCTAATTCAGATAGGTCCAGGCTCATGAATCTTGCCTTCAACAGCCCAAATGTTTGCTCGATTACATGCCTTGTCCTCCCGTGGGCCTCATTGTAATAGAGTTCCCCTGGTGTGGTTGAGTACCTCACTGGTGTAAACAGCCAAGGATGGGTTAAACAGCCTGAGTCACCTGTGAACACAATGGTCGAACAACTCAAAAATCTATGTGGTACTGGCTATATTGTGATGACAGGAGACATAACTCACAAACACGCACTACAATGGAAACTTACCAACCAGCCTGGCTCTTTCTTTTTGGAGTTGTGCCATTAGCTGTGAGACATTGCTATTCCGCAAGATGTACGAATCATGCATCTATCCTGGTTACTTGACTGTGACTTATGAGATGTACTGGTCTGCCAGATACACCACCTGAATGTTGAATGAGTGATAGTTCTTCCTGTTCCTGTACACCTCTTCATTGGCACTGGTGGGACTAAGGCTTCATGGGTGCCATCAATGGCTCCTACCACATGTGGAATGTGTCCCATCTCATAAATGTGTGCCTTCACATGGACCAAATCCGCTCAGTGGGGAAACCTGATGTAGCTGTCCAGGTATCTCAAAAATATACACAGTGCATCCTTCAAAACCAGACTGAACATGGGCTGACTTTATTTCTCGCTGTTCACACGGAAGGGCGCTCGTTGCAGTCAGATCAACACTAACAAGATTAAATAGTGTTTGGATTTTTGAACAACTTTTGAGAGTCATAGATCGGCTTTGTGTACGTTTCCACTGGAGTCAAATAAGCACAGATGTACAGAGACTTTGCATTCAATTGGCTAACCATAGCCTGAAAAGCTCATATCGAATACAGGAAGACAAGCCTTGATAAAGTCCCTCACAGGACGAAACACGTGTCGGCTGAATCTGATCAGAAACTTGCAAACCAATCTCTCATATTGGATGATAAGAACTTTCACTGCCACAAGTCAACAAATTGGACATTGCATATTTGTTCTATGGACTAACTGGAGCATGGTGCATTGACGCTGAATTTTTTGAAGAACATTTGTTTTTGACTGGATCAGAGGATTTGTGTTAAACGTGTGGTATTTATGTTTGTAATTTGATATTGTTGTGATATTTGTGTTTTATTTCTATAGTTATTGCTTTATATATATTTATGATATATTGGTATTTTTTGTATTAAAAGTGTAATTGAAATAGTACAGTCCTGGAACCATCACACACCAATGCTATCTTTTTTGACTATACTATGTCTATTTATAGAACTTTCCAGTAGAATTGAAATTCCATGGATACAACTAGAAATTTAATTTAATTTAACTATTCAAAATGTGCTCCGTTCTTTATTCTAGTCATAGTTTATTCTGAAAGGAGCCTGTGGCCAGGATGTGTAGCACTGACAAGACCTGAACAATGAGAGGCATGCCATAGGGATTGCGAAAGGAAGGCATCAGATCTGGCTCCAACTGAATACAAAGATCCATGATGCTATGACGATTAAGATGATATGTCTGGATGACATGCCTTTCCACCATGGTGTCCAGGTCTACTAGTGGACGTTATACTGGTGGTTGTCTCACTCTTCTCATGGTGGCATAACTATATTGACAGAAATAAAAATACAATGAATTATGCAGTATGCACACATCATGTACACTTTGGGGCTCAGACTGCCATATTATAAACACAGGGAGGGCCACCGCCAGGCTACCGCTGTACAGGGACCCCAGGTCACACCTTTCACACAAGACAATCAGGGACATGGGGTCAGTGGCAGAGGGCACACCGTTCAGGGAACAGAGGCACAGGCCGACAGGGACACTGAGAGGACTGCTGTGCGCGGGGAGGATGACAGAATCAGGGAATTGACTCTCCAAGAGGCACTCTCTAAAATCCTGGGAGCCTACCAGCATTCCCAGGACACGATGGGCCAGATCCTAGACAACATGCTGGAGAACAGGCAGCTGCAGGAGGGACAGTATCAGGGGATCAGGGAGGACTTGCAGACCATCAGCAACACCCTGATCTCCATAGCAGGGGTGCTGGCAGACATGGCCATTATGAGGGAGGCAGTGTCACACCAGTGGGACCCTGCCACTAGCCAGTAATTTGGACAACCCTCCACTTCAGCTGCCACTAGTGGGCAGGAGGCCCCACCACAGGACCAACAGGCCTCCAGCACCCCTCCCCCTGAAGAAGGTGAACCACCCCGCAAATGTTCCCTGCGATACAGACAGAAGCCAGAGACTCTTACCAAGACCACCGCCAGGAAATGAGACACTCCTGATTGTCCCCCTTGTGTCCCACTGAGTCACCTTGTCCACCTTGAACTACCATTGTTCCCCTTCATATGTCCCCATGGACAATGCACCTGTTCTACAAACAGACTGGAACAATAACCTGGACATTCCTCCATTCATTCCATCACACTTTCCCCTCTATATTTTAGCACTACAATAAACACCCTTGGATAAAAATCAACTACTACTATTTCATGTATTGCAAAATTGTTTTGATTGAAACAGATACAACCATTGCAAATTAACTGTACATGGAATGAGCATACAATTAATGACCTGTAGCTGGCTATTGTGATCACACCAGGAGAATGTGTCATATAACTGAAAGCTGCAAAAGTAATGTCCATAGGCAACAGTAAGTGGGCAAAGAAGTGGGAAATGCCAGCATGCCAATGCCACACAGAATACAACCAAAGTCATAGCAATGTAAAGTTGCACTGTCTCACCTGTGTGTCATTGGAAGTACTGGTGTATCACAGATGTTGTGTTGTCCACATCTTGATCATCTGCCTCCTCATCTTCACTGTCCTCTGGGTCCACTGCTGCCACATGGGCATCTCCAGTATCCTCCTCCTGCTGAAAAGGTACATGGCAACTGAGGGCCAGGTTGTGCAACATACAGCATGCCACTACTATCTGGCAGACCTTATTGGGTGAGTAGCAGAGGGATCTACCAGTTAGATGGAGGCACCGGAACCTGGGCTTCAGGAGGCCAGAGGTCCTTTCAATGATCCTGCTGGTTCGCCCATGTGCCTCATTATAACGTTCTTTTGCCCTTGTCCTGGCAGTTCTCACAGGGGTCAGCAGCAATGATAGGTTTGGGTAACCAGAGTCACCTGCAAATATTGAGGGACAACATTTAGCCACACACTATCCTATATGGCCCACACCATAGGCATACACCGACATATACTGGGTGGGAACCAGGGCTCACCTTTTAGCCACACCCTGTGCTTCTGTAGTTGGGCCATCACATTTAGAATACTGCTATTCATCACGACAAAAGCATCATGCACTGACCCTGGATACTTAGCATTGATATGGGAGATGTACTGGTCCGCCAGGCATACCATCTGCACATTCATGGAGTGGAAACTCCTGAACACCTGTTCATTCTGGTGTGGGGGCATAAATGCAATATGTGTTCTGTCAATTACACCAATTATATTGGTGACATGTCCCATTGCATAGCATCTGGCCTTTACAGTGGCCAAATCCTCAACCTGGGGGAATGTAATGTAGCTGTACATGTGTTTTATCAGGGCAGACAACACTCTTGTTAGCACGATTGAGAACATTGGTTGTGACATTCCTGCTGCCAAGACCACTGTCACTTGGAAAGAACCAGTTGCCAAGAAATGGAGAACTGATAGCACTTGCACAAGAGGGGGGATCCCAGTGGCATGACGGATAGCAGATATCAGGTCAGGCTCCAATTGGATGCACAGTTCTGCGATTGGGGCCCTGTCCAGTCTATAGGTGAGTATTAAGTGCCTGTCCGCCAGTGTAGCCAAGTCCACAAGGGGTCTGTACATGGGGGTTTGTCTCCATCTCCTATTCATCTGCAACGGTAGGTATCTAAGGGACACAAGAGTGAGTAGGCTGTCACAAACTGAACAATGGAGCCACAACAGCAGTCTGCAATGTGCAAAAATGTTATGGGACAGTGTAATTTGTGAAGTATGTGCCTATTTATCCTGTGATGCAGCATTAATCAATCGGTCTGTTCACCCCCCCTGAAATGGCATCCGCCTGTACTGTGTGGAGGGATAGGTGGAAGTGAGGTAATTCCGCTGATGCAGTTGTGAACCGCTGTGCAATTCCTCATTGGTTATTATTGGGCCCTATGGGGTACAGTGGCCAATGGTGATCTTCGCCGGCAGTGACGTTATGCACCGCCGTGGATGTGATCGCTATTTTCTCTCAGATTCCTCACTTATTTTCTGACCTTCCATAGGAGAGGACCTACACTGGATGTGCTGCTGTGACCTGTGTCTGAAACCTACCATGGCCTGTGTGACTGGGTAATGGGCCCCAGCCTTCACTTCTGAGGAGTGGGAGCGACTGGTGGATAGGGTCCTACTCCAGTATGGACCTCTATATGGGCCTCCAGACCAACAGGTGAGTACACTGTGGGCACAATGCATGTAGCATGAATGCATGGAGTTGTGTGTGAAGGCCTTGTGTAAGGGGGGTGGGTGGATGTCCTCTTGGTGGTGTGCTTGTTGTGCGCTGGGCTATGAGTGTGTCAATGGTGATGCACAAGGGTACGCTGGGCCATTTGCGTGACAGGCTGGACTGTTTGTCTAATGGTTTTCTCCTTTCTGTATTGCCCCTGCAGGTCAGCGCCCATCAAAAGAAGGGAATATGGCGTACCATCGCCTAGGACGTGCGGACCCTGGTGGGTCTATGGCAGGCAGAGCACCCACTGTTGCAAATGGTGGGAGGACCTGAGATGCTGGGGATGAAAGACCGCAGAGGCTCAGCTGGGGAAGGCCTCCCAACGAGGAAGGGGTGCCCATCGGACCTTGACCCCCCTGAAGGCCCACATACTGGCAGTGGCCTACCTTGAGCTGGATGGGCTCTTGAGGGCATCATAGCAGCCACCAGGGGGTGAGTGCAGTGGCTATCATTACAATTTACAGCTCGAGGGGTGGTATCCGGGTAGTGGTTGTGTGTCAGTGGGTGCCCCTAGGCATTGCAGCGTATGTCCGGTGGTGACTAAGGGTTTGAATATGAAATACTGCTTACCTAGCTTGTTAGTATTCACTCCTGGTCAGAGTTTTGTGCGTCCCAGGTGTGCTGCAGTTGGCAGCGTATGCCCCTCCTCATTCCTTGGTGACTAGCCATTTCACTGGTAGTGCCATGCATAGTGCGTAGGCCTGTTCCCTGTGTGTGAGGGTGCTGTGTATGCCTACGGTGGTGTTGGTGCAGTCATTGACCCTCTGTATCCTTTGTCTCTCTCTCTCCCTCTTTCTTGTTTTGTCATCCTGTCCCTATGTGCATTAGCATAATCTGGCAGAGGAGCAGAGGCACCGGTGACAGAAGGAGCTGCATCCCACATGTCCCTGGAGGCAGAGTCCACCGGCGCCGAGGGAACCAGTGGGACGGAGCGCGAGGGGAGCACCACGGCAGAGACTGGAGGGTATAATACAGACTCTGATACCTCCTCCGATGGGAGCTTCCTGGTGGTGGTGGACACCTCTATGACCACCCCAGCTACAGGTACAGCCCATTCCAGTATCCCCTCAGTGAGTTGCCCGTGCCCGCTCACCCAGGAGGGTGGGCATCTCCTTTGCCCAAGGCATCTCAGACCCTGCCCCTTTGAGCCCTGCTGCCCTGAGTGAGGAGGCTATTCACCACTTGAGATCCATCTCTGTAGGGCAAATAACCATTGTGAATTCATCCAGGGTCTTGCAACCCAGATGCAGTAATTAAATGCATTCCTGGAGGGCATTCACGGTGGACTTGTGGCCCAACAGAGATCGATTCAGGCTCTGGCCTTCTCTCTGATGGCAGCCATTGTCCCTGTTTCAACCGTCCCCCCTCCAACTTCCACTTCCCAGTCCCATTCTCCTCAACCACAACCCATCCCAAGCGCACAGCCAGATGAGCATGCATACATGACAACACACAAGAGTGTTACAGGCAAACACAAGCACCACACTTCATCCCACAGGCACTCACACAAACACCATGAACTTGCAGACACAACAACATCCATTATCTCCACTGTCTCCCCCTCCTTCTCCCACCCAGTTACATCCACACTCACACCTGCATGCACTACATCAATATCCACTACCATCATCATCAACACACCAAGCAGAACACACACCTCACAGGCAGACACCTCCACAACATCCATGCATGCGTCCCCTGTGTCTTCTCCCACTGTGTCTGTCCCCCTCCTAAATTACTCAAACGCAAGCACTCAGACACCCAACAGCCATTCACCTCACAACAGCAGACAGCCCAAGCACCAGGACCCAAATCCAGCAGACAAACACCTCCAACAACCACTCCCTCATCCTCTATTTCCATTACTCCTCCCTCTTCCCACCCCAACATCCCTAAAAAGCCTTTCCTTTCCCAGATTGACATCTTCCTTACTCCTCCCCCATCCTGCACTTATGGGCAGGGTAGCAAGAACCCAGCCAAGCACCTCAGGCAAACATTCCACGGGCCCAGTGGTAGCACCACCTAGTCGTGGTGGAAAGGATTCCAGGCAAACAATACAGAAGGGGAAGGAGCCTGCACCAGCGGATAAGAAGTGGAAGGAGCCTACACCAGCTGCAAAAAAGGGGAAGGAGCCTGCACCAGCAGGCAGAGGGGGGAAGAGCCCATCCACCAGTGCCAGGAAGGGTAAGGGATCCCCAAACAATGAGCAGGAGGAAAGGAGGCAATCTACACTAGCAGAAGCTGCCAGCCAAACACTGCCACCACCAGCAGCTATAACAGGGCCCCCACCGCCAGCTGTGGTTGTGCAGCCATCAGACAGTGCAGGGGCTCAACAGGAGCCTTCCACAACCACCACCACAGTGCAGCCATTAGAAGGTGCAGGGGCTGAGCAGGAGCCTCCCACAACCACCACCACAATGCAGTCATCGAAGGGTGCAGGTGCTGAGCAGGAGCCTCCCACAAACACCACCACAGTGCAGCTATCATCGCCGGCAGACACCATATAGTCCAGCCTCCAAGTGCTGCTGTGTGCCCTGCCCCCATCAGAACCAGTGGGGAAGACACCCACTTGAGAGACTGTGGCCTTGCACCCCCCAGGGCAGAGCAATGGGCAAGTTGCCCCCTCCAGAACCAGTGGGCAAGTCACTTACTTGAAAGACTGTGGCCTTGCACTCCCCAGGACAAAGAGCACATGGCATCTTGCCCCCTCCAGCACCAGTGGGGAAGACACCCACTTGAGAGACTGTGGACTTGCACTCCCCAGGACAAAGAGCAATGGGCATGTTGCCCCCTCCAGAACCAATGAGCTTTTTCGCACATCTGACTGAGGTGCCCTCCCTCCCCCTGAGGTGCCTGCATATTTACCAACTAATGGCCCTGCAGTGTTCTCTCCGGATTGGTGCAGGATTCAAGTGAGGCCTTGGACTGTGCCCTGTGGCCATGTGGGCCCTGTGAAGTATGAACTGAGTAGTGTCCCTTTTTTATACAAGTGTACAAATCTGTTAAATGTGTAAATCAATTTTTTTATTTTATTGTTGGACTGATTACAATCATTTTCGCAAATTCCTGTTGCCTTTGCTTTGCTTTACTTAAGTCTTTTTCAAAGATGCATGAGGTATATCATTTCAGAGTGCCTATACTTTCAAACTGCCAAACTGACCTGGCAAAATACACTTTTTGCCTGGCCTAAACTTCTCTTATTAATACATATGTCACCCCCATGGTAGGCCCTGTTATACAGTTCATATGCACTAAATAGGATTGTGCTTCAGGCAAAATAAACATCAGGATAAACAGCGCAGTCTGTTTATACCATCAGGCAATATTGACACAATCTTTAGCTAGCTCACAGTTCCCCAACTGAACCCCTAGACTTACCAGAGCACCAGATGGTATTTGGAACCTGGAACATGACCTCTCTGACAACGAGGGATGTCATGGAAACAGATCTAACCTTTTGTTAATACTTTGCATGCCAAGATAAGACACAAAAGAAATACCAGAATGTATTTTCAAACATTAATTGAAACAACTGTATTCTTGTACAGAAAGTATGAGCTGTAATTATTAGGCAGATGAAACAAACCATGGTAGACAGTATTATGAGAATGGAAAAAAAGATAAACATCTCAACTATGATAATGTTGCTACGTTGTTACACTGCTATCTGTTACCTCCTCCACTATTGATAACATAGTGGTAGTACAAGATCAATTGTGAAAGCCTTACCTCTCATACCTGGGTAAGATGTACAGGAAAGCCAGAGGACGGTCTGATGTAGTGCAAGATATCGTTCTTTGTGGGATGGAGGTAAGAGTCAACAGGGTTGTATCTCAGTCACAGTGTACCACGATCCAGGGTAATCCCAGAAGTGCTCCTATGCAGATTGCAACAAAGAGGCATGTTATATAACAAAAGTACTGTTCATGTCACACTGTGTCAGAGGTGTGGAGCTCTGTCTAACGGACAATCATGATACAAGGGAATCTTGTTCTGTGTGATTAGCCTTGAATGGAGTGTACAGACTACATATGGCAGCACCTCTTACAAGGGACATGCCTCATGTACAGCATCTTCTCTGTACATTATCGCAGAAGTGTAAAACCATGTAAAACATCACCAGAAAAATATGTCAAGCTAAAGAGTACAATCTACAATGGAGACTCTGCGTAGGACCTAATGTTCTTCAGCATAACCCTAATAGCCCAGAGGCAGGGTAGATTATATTTAAATAGTTTGATACATACTTTTAAGTTTTATATACCCTGGTAGTGAAAAACACCTAAATCCTTTTTACTGTGAGGGCTACCTCATACATAGGCTAACATTGGGTTACCATATCACATTAAATAGGTGTTAACTTTTGATTCGGAACAGATAGGAAGATCAAGTCAGGTGTTAAATACATTGTAATTTAAAATCCTATTTAATGCTAAACTCTGATTGAAGTCCAATTCTGATATTACCACTTTTGGAAAGTTGACATGTTCTTGTCCTAATCATTTAGTGCTGGCAGTCTGTGTCCTTGGTCAAATGACTGTGAATAGTTGTCAGTAGGCCTTTGTGTATTCCTTCCAGACAGTGAGGTAAAGGGTGAGATCAAGTCTAGGTTTGGTCTGTGCCACCCTGAAATGGCGTCTGCCTGACCTGTGAGGAGGGACAAGTGGAAATGAGGTAATTCCACTGTCGCTGTGCGCCGTTGCGGTAGGCGGTCGATGACCGCTGCGCAACTTCGCATTGGTTATCATTGGGCCCTATGGGTTTCAGGAGCCAATGGCAATGTACGCCGGCGGTGATGGTACGCACCGCCGAGGGCGTGACTTCCATTTTCTATCTGTTCACTCACTTGCTACCTGACCTTCAACAGGAGAGGACTTACACTGTAAGTGCTGCTGAGACCTGTGTCTGGAAGCAACAATGGCTCATGTGTCTGGGAAAAGGGTACCTGCCTTCACTGCGGAGGAGTTGGAGAGACTGGTGGATGGGGTCCTACCCCAGTACACGTTACTCTACGGTCCTCCAGTCAAACAGGTGAGTACACTGTGAGCATGATGCGTGGGCCATGAATGTATAGAGTGCTGTGTATGTAAGCCACATGTAGTGGGGGGCTGAGGCGTCCTGGCCAGAGTGCTGCATGTATGGTAGGCAATGTATGTGCATCAGGGGATGGGAGGGATATGGTGGGCCATGGGTGTGACGATCGGACGATTAGCTCATTCCCTCTTCTGATGTCTGTTTCCTGCAGGTCAGTGCCCATCAGAAAAAGGGTATTTGGCGTTCCATCGCCAAGGTGGTGCGGACCCTGGAGGTCTTTGACAGGCGGAGCACCCACTGCCGCAAACAGTGGGAGGAACCGCGCCGGTGGGCAAGGAAGACGGAAGAGGCCCAGCTGGGGCTGGCCTCCCAATAAGGAAGGGGTGCCCAGTGTATCCCGACCTCCCTGATGATCCGCATCCTGGGGGTGTCCTATCCGGAGTTAGATGGGTGCTTGAGGGCATCACAGCAGCCAGAAGGGGGTGAGTACACATTTTGATTAATTACCTGGGTGGGTATGTGGACTGTGAGTGCCCCTAGGCCAGGGCAAACATGGCAGGGTAGGTCCCTTGTTTGGCAGGCACTGAAGCACTCCAACCCCAATAGTGTTAGTGGGCATCTACTACTGGTCAGGGCCCTGTTTGTTTCAGGTGTGTAGCTGATGGTGTTAGACATTGTACCCCATGGGCTGGTGACTGGCATTGTAACTGTAATTGCATGGCCTAGTGCTTAGGGCTTTTCCCTGTGAGTTGTGTACACCAACGGTAGTGTTGTTGCTGGCATTGACCAAGTGTATACTCTGTCTCTCCACCCCTTTTGGTTTTGTCACCTTGTCCTTCTGTGCATTAGCATAATCTGGCGGAGGAGCAGAGGCATCGGTGACAGAGGGAGCTGCATCCCACATGGGCCTGGAGGCCGAATCCACTGGCAGTGAGGGCACCAGTGGGACGGAGGGTGAGGGGAGCACCACAATGGGGACAGGAGGGGACACAACAGACAGCGACTCCTTCTCTGATGGAAGCTCCCTGTCGGTGGCGGACACCTCTGTGCCCACCCCAACAACAGGTACAGCCACCACCCCTACTACCAGCACTGCCCTCCCAGCACCCCCTCAGCGTTTTTCCCGTGCCCGCTCACCCAGGAGGGTGGGCATCTCCTTTGCCTCAAGCACCTCAGGCCCTGCCCTAGTAAGCCCTGCTACCCTCAGTGAGCAGGCTATTGACCTCCTGAGATCCCTCACTGTTGGGCAGTCAACCATTCTGAATGCCATCCAGGGTGTTGAGAGGCATTTACAACAAACAAATGCATACCTGGAGGGCATTCACTCTTGCATGTCGGCCCAACAGAGAGAATTTCAGGCTCTGGCCTCCACACTGATGGCAGCCATTGTCCCTGTCTCCAGCCTCCCTCTCCAACTTCCTCTACCCAGTCCCAATCCCCCCAACCCCAACCTATCCCAAGCACACCTTCAGACCAGCATTCACCCAAATCAATGCACAAAAGTGGCTCAGACAAACTCAAGCACCACCCTTCATCTCACAGGCACTCATACAAGACCCAACACACCAACATCCACTGCCTCCACTGTGTCCCCCTCCACATCGTCCACCTCCCTCCCAGTAGTGTCTCCACTCACACCTGTGCACTACATCCTCATCCACTACCTCCATCACCAGCACGCACATCCCTACACACCCCTCACTGGCAGTCACCACCCCACATCCATGCACACGTCCCCTGTGTCCTCTCCCAGTGTGTCTGTGACCCCTCCTCCCAAAGTACACAAATACAGGCACCCACCCACCCAACAGCCATCCACCTCCCAACATCATCCAGCTCATGCACCTGCACACAAACTCAGCAGACAGACACCACCTACAACCACTCCCTCTTCCTTCACTCCCACACCTTTTCCTTCTTTCCGCCCCAGTGTCCCTAAGAAGATTTTCCTGGCAAACTTTGACCTCTTCCCTACCCCTCCGCCCCATCATTCCCCTCGGGCCAGGGTGGCCAAAACCCAGCCCAGCACCTTAGCCACCAAGTCCACATCCGCTGTGGTTCCTGCAGCAAGCAGCGGATCAAAGGGGGCACCTGTCAGCCGAGCCAGTGTGCCACCAACCCCTGCCAAGGCTAAATTCATTCCACCACCAGGCAAGGTGAAGAAGGGGACAGCACCCACCAATGGGAAGGAGCCAAAACCACCCAGCAAGGCCACCTCAAAGACTCCACCTGCCAGATCCACCATCTGCCAAGGTGAGGAAGGGGCACAAAACACCAGGCAAGGCTCCTCAGCCATCCGAGACTGCAGATGAAGGCCTGGTGGATACCAGCACAACTGCCAGCACCGACACCTGCACCACTGGAAGCACTGCCAGCAGCCCCGCCGCTAGCATCGCCAAAAGCACTGCTACCTGAACCGCCACAAGCACCGCTACTGTCAGCAGCAGCAGCCCCAGAGGACAGCCGTCCAAGGCTGCTGGAGAAGGGCTGGAGCCTCCCCCCACCACTGGCAGCACCGGCACCTGCACCGCAGCCACCACGCCACCTGCATCGCCGCAAGCACTGCTGCAAGCACTGCCGCAAGCCCTGTCACAAGCACCGCCACCTGCACCACTGACAGTAGTACCACTACTGTCAGCAGAAGCAGCCCCAGTGGACAGCCATCTGTGGCTGCAGAAGAAGGGCTGGAGCATCCCCCCACCACTGGCAGCACCTGCATCGCGGCCAGCCCTGCCCCCTGCCCCACCACAAGCCCCGCTGCAAGCTCCGCCACCTGCACCGCTGACAGTAGCACCACTGCCAGCAGCAGCAGCCCCTGTAGGTAGCCGCCCGAGGCTGCAGGACAGGGGATGGAGCCTCCCTCCACCACTAGAACCCCCCCATCAACACCGGCACTCCCACCAGTGTGCAGCCGTAGCCGCCGCCGGATGGACTCCAACCCTGCATCCATGGACTATCATGCATCCTGGTCACTGCAAATCTCGTATCTCAGACACCCAGGTGAGGGACTGTGAACTGCCACACCCCAAGTGTTGCATGACTTGGCCCAGAGCCCCCTCCGGAACCAGTGGAGAAATGGATCCACTCACCCTATCCTTGGAAGGATGAAGCACACTGGGCACAAAGCCCCCTCCAGAACCAGTGGAGAAATGCATCCCCTCACTCTATCCTTGGCAGGATGAAGCACACTGGGCACAAAGCCCCCTCCATAACCAGTGGAGAAATGCATCCCCTCACCCTATCCTTGGCAGGATGAAGCACACTGGGCACAAAGCCCCCTCCATAACCAGTGGAGAAATGCTTCCACACAACCTATCCTTGGCAGGATGAAGCACACTGGGCACAAAGCCCCCCCAGAACCAGTGGAGAAAGGCATCCAGTTGAGAGATTGTGGCTTTGTACTCCCCAGGAGCAGGCAGTGGGCAAACCACCCACTTGAGAGACTGTGGCTTTGCACTCCCAAGGACCAGGCAGTGGTCAAACCACCCACTTGAGAGACTTGAGAGACTGTGGCCTTGCACTCCCCAGGACATAGCTGTGGGCATGAAGCCCCCTCCAGGTGCAGTGGCGTTGTCCCATCTTCCGACTGAGGTGCCTCCCCCTTCCTCGTCACCCTGAGGTGTCTGTGTGTTTTCAACCTCTTGCCCCTGCAGTGTTCTCTCAGTATTGAGGCAGGAGTCAAGTGTGGGCTTGGCCTATTTGATATGGCCCGGTGGACTACAGACATTTTGAGTGGACAATGTACCACCTTATGTACATATTGTATATATTGTAAATACTGTTTTTGAATTTGTAACGTATACCTGACTATTTCTAATATGACAGTAATTCGACTCAATTCCTTTTGTCCTTGCATTCTTCCAGAGGGTTACGGGGTGTATATGTAATGTTGTTGCATATGTTTGTGTGTATGGTGTTGGGGGTGACGGTAGGGTTGGGGGGGTTGCGTGTTTGTGTGTGACTCTCTTTTTCCTCCCCCCTCCCCTGTCTGGTAGGTGCAGTACTCACCGTGGTCATTGCCGCCAACGTTCGTACTCCTGGTAGATGAGAAGATACACCAACATCGGTAACACCTGTAGTTCAGGCTCCATGGCGTCCTGGTTTTTCGTTGAGTGTTGAGAGGTGAGTGGTTTCCCTTCTGTGTACTGTTTCCGCTATGCTTTTGATGGCATTGGTACCGCCCCGGAAAAGCTGGCGGATGGGCGGGTTGTGATGTGGTGGGCGGTACATTGACATCCGCCTGTCTGTTGGCGGTTACCGCCGCTGTGTTTTAGTGTTAAAGTGGCTGTCTGTGTTGGCAGTTTCCGTCATGGTTGTGATTAAATTTTTTTCACCGTCAGCAAGTTGGTGGTGTTTCTGCTGCTTTAACACCGACCGCCAGGGTTGTAATGAGGGCCTAGATATTGATAGAACGGGTCATACTGCCACAATGGGGGGTGGAGCTGTTCCCTGCCCCTCTTATTTTTCAAAGGAGCTGATTCCAGCACACTCACACAGAATATGACAGCAGTCTTTTGTTACCCTAGACCTGTTGGATCCAGGGCAGAGGAAAGGGGGACATCTCTGGGACCAGATGCAGCAAGGCCCAGAAGTTTCTCCCAGTTCAAAAGATCGCACAAGGTATAAATATGAGATACGCACACCAACCCTCATGCCAACTTTCCACTCTACTACTGGACATGTGGAGGACCCCCAGAAGTCCTGCTTTGTACACCAGAGGACAGACCTGCTGCTTGAGTCCATCTTCGTATTTCAGAGGACTCCTTTGCTGTTACCAGAGGGCTTTTTTTGTGCTTGAAGTGTCCTTTGTACCTCAGAAGACTGCTCTGCTGCTTCAGACCTGCCTTGCTGCTTGATCTCAAGACCATCAGGACCATCAGAGCACCTCCAAGGGCTAGTTGGCTGACCTCCTGTTGTGAGCTAGAGGGACATAAAAAGCTCCAACAACTTTGAACCCGCAGCTGGACCCTGAAATGTGTCCTACCCTGTAAGTCGTGCCTGACCATTCCTGGACCCTGGGGAGAGGTGCTAAAGGTGCCCTGACAACCAAAACCATAGATGGTTTTCACCCAGAAATAACCTAAGAGCCAAATGGAGACTGGAATTTACCTGCCTGCGGAACCACCTAAAGTGCATCTTTCGTTGCCCTGAATTTGAGGTTGATCCCACAAAAACTTTCTCCGTATCAGCAAGGATATACAGACTCCAGTGTGCTTCCAAAACAGTGACAAAGTCTAGGAATAATAATCTTCACTGTGACTTTGTCCAGCAGCTCCCCTACCATGATGCCTCCCCCTTGATCTTGCCTTCTCAGACATTTTTCTTTGAAATTTATTTTAAGTGAAAAGGTAAGACCATGCCCAATCCAACTTGTATAGCTGATTCATCCTTGTTCGCAATCAGCCATAGCTTTTGACTTTGATCCGGTCTTGCATGTTAGACCAGCAGTTGGCTCCTTGATCTTTAAGACACTATTTTTCATTACAACGTATTTATTGGAATTCTCTATTATTTTAAATTGGCAGGGGATTCTTAATATATTGTGTTTTCATTTTATTACTGTTTGAGTGCTGCATAAATACATAACACATTGCCTGTAAGTTAAGCCTGACTGCTTTTATGCCATGCTACCAGAGGGTTAAAAATAGGTTACTTTAGGGACTTTTGTTATTATTGCTTAACAAGGGATTCCCTGCAGTACTGGCATATTGCAGCAATAAAGGGCCTGCTTTGGGATTTGTCACCACTGTGTAGTTATGATCTAGTTTCCATACAAAATGTTTTTGGAGTTTTTGAGTTTGTCAATAACTTTGGCACTGTTTGATGAATCTTCACAAACTTTTCCACAGGAATGTTTAAACTTATGCATCGCCTTCTGGGGTGAGCTGTCATGCACAGGCAATTTCCCATAGGGTTTCTGTACAGCACTACAGCCAAAACCGTTGCATGAAATTACACCACATTTAGCAGAAAGCTTGATAATGATCCAGAAAGTGTGTCTGTGTGACTTAGGGCCTTGACTTGACTTGACTTGACTTAGGGCCTCATTTTGAGTTAGGCAGATGGAAAACTCCATCTGCCAAACTCTGAACAGGGTTGCCGTCGTCTACACGTCGACTTCACCGCCGGAGTCATTATGAGTTTCCCACTAGATCAGGAGGGGGAAAGCTCAGTTTCCACCCGCCAGCCTAGCGGGAAACAGGCGACAGCATTGTCTCAGGCTCGTAATTGAGCTGCCGGCAAAGGTGTAGCCAGCAGGATGCACCAGCACTCTCGCAATGTTCACTGTCTGCAATCAATCAATCAATCAATCAGTAATTTGTTAATCACACTACTCACCCGGTAGGGTCTCAAGGTGCTGGGGGGGTTGCTACTGCTGGAAGAGCCAGGTCTTGAGGTGCTTCCTGAAGGTCAGGATCAGGAGTTTGAAGATGATCCTTTTGTTGATGGGGATCCAGGGGAGGTCTCTGAGGTGGGCTGAGATGTGTTTGTGGCTAGGGAGGTTGAGGATGGGTGATGCTGAGGCATTCTGAAAACGCTGTATTTTCGTACGGAGCTTGGCTGTTGTTCCCGCGTAGAGAGCGTTGCCATAGTCCAGTCTGCTGCTAATGAGGGCGTGGGTGACTGTTCTTCTGGTTTCAATGGGTATCCATCTGAAGGTCTTGCGAAGCATGCGGAGGGTGTTAAAGCATTAGGATGTGACAGTGTTGACATGCTGGGTCATAGAGAGCGATGAGTCCAATATGAAGCCAAGGTTGCGTGCATGGGTGGTGGGTGTCGGGACAGGTCCCAGGAAGGCAGGCCACCAGGAGTCGTTCCATGCTGATCTGTTGGAGCCGAAGATGATGATCTCGTTCTTCTCCGAGTTCAGTTTGAGGTGGCTTGCCTCCATCCAGTTGGCAGTGGCGTGAAGTCTGGTGTGGAGGTTGGTCTTGGCGGTTGCGGGGTCCTTCGTCAGAGAGAGGATGAGCTGAGTGTCATCCGTGTAGAAGACAATCTTAAGGCCGTGGGATCAGACAATGCTGGCGAACGGTGCCATGTAGACATTGAAGAGGGTGGGGCTGAGTGAGGATCCCTAGGGGACCTCTGCAGGTGGTCTTGGTGGCTTTAGACAGGAACGGGGGAGGCAAACTCCTTGAGTTCTGCCAGAGAGGAAGGATATGAGCCAGTCCAGTGCTCTGTGGCGGATTCCGACGTCATGGAGGCGTGTGCGAAGGGTGTGATGATAGACGTGTCAAAGGCTGCGGAAAGGACAAGGAGGATGATGGCAACGGTTTCACCTTTGTCGAGCCTGCCCCTGATGTCGTTGGTGCAAGCGATAAGGGCGGTCTCGGCGCTGTGATTCTTGCGGAAGCCGGACTGGGAGATGTTGAGTAGGCTGTTGTCCTCCAAGAAGTGGGACAGAGAACATTGCATTGATGCTGGGCAAGGGAGCTCCTGCACTACCCATGCCAAGTGCATGGGCAGGGACCCCCCTGTGGTGTTACCGCCATGAAAAGGCTGGCAGAGAATGAGGTTGTAATCCGCATTGCTTGCAGTGCTGCCCTGGTGGATTAGGATCTCTGCCACTGCCAAACTGCTGGGATCCAAGATACTGGTTGAGCTGGCGGTTCCCTGGCAGCCGGACCACCAGGGTTGTTATGTCATGGTCGGACTGCCGCATCTGCAGTGGTCCAGACCGCCACCACGAGTGTGGCGGTCGGAAAACCGTCACACTCATAATGAGGCCCTTAATGTGAATTCAGCTAGTAGTTTTTGAGTAATTAAGGTTCAAAGTTTATATCTTTATAGTGGCATGTTCCTGTCACAGTACTACAGTAGAGTACACTGGGGGCAATACCTCAAAACAGGCAATCTAATTGTCTGGCATCACCCTGAAGAAATTGTAGTGCCAGACATTTTATGGGTGAGGGACTAGGTCCCTGTGTCATTGAAAGTAAAATAATATATAAGGGGGCTGGAGACAGGTACCTAACACTCTTGGCCCAGAGGGACCACTCCTGGTTCAAATAAAAAAATACATAGATTTTTTTCTGGGCATGGTGGTGCTAAGGTAGTGCCCAATGGCCAGACATGCCCCCGTTAAAATTTGCTGAAGTACCATGGTACTGAAGAAAATTGCTCAATGATGGGGATTGCCCAGCAATGCAGGGTTTGGTACCAGCAGTGGGTTGGGTCCCGACAGAGCGTTAGATGCATGCCTCTGTCAAACCCAGCTGAACAGCTTGAGGTTGGCCACCTGTAGGGAGTTTGGGTGGAGGACCTGGGTTTGGGGCATGTTTGGTATAGTAAAGCAATGTAATAAATATTACTTGAAATTAAAAATTCACTGAAAAAACAAAGGTTGAAGTGACATTATAAGTAGTTACGGTAATATTATCTTAATCTTTAACGTTTGATTTTTGAGTGAAAATATCTCTATCTATCTATCTATCTATCTATCTATCTATCTATCTATCTATCTTTCTATTTATCTAGTATATATATATATATGTGTATATATATATATATATATATATAGAGAGAGAGAGAGAGTGTTAAATATAGATATAGACAAGATGTCTATCTATCTATCTATCTATCTATCTATCTATCTATCTATCTATCTATCTATCTATCCATCTATCTATGTAGATATAGATACACACACATATATATGTGTGAGTGTGTGTGTGATTATGTGTGTATATATATATATATATATATATATATATATATATATATATATATATATATACACAGAGAGAGAGAGAGAGAGTATTACATTTAGATATAGATATATAGATATATATTTATATATTACACAGTGGCAGTGGCCACTACATGGTTATAGTTAAGATTACCAGAGATAGCAATTCTTTGGATTTTTCACCATTAATAACTTTGAGCCCATTTGAAGAATCTCTACAAAACGTTCCAGACATGAGGCCTCATTATAAACCAACACTGCTAGGAAATCCCTGGCGGAAAGGATACTGGCAATAGGAATTTACATTCCTGTCACCAGTATGTGACTCCCCCAAGCCCCCCATACAGCCACAAAAACCCCACCCCCTCCAATAACACAAACGCACACCCCCATGCATGCATACACAACTCATCACCCCCTCCCCTATCAGACAGGCACTTACCTTTACACAGTGGACGTCCGGGAGGAGAAAGGATCCTTGGGGCATGCTCCGCCGGCACTGCCGCATCACCCCAACACCACCACGCCTATTAGCAACTAATAATAGGCGTGGTGTTGTGGTGATAATGTGGCGGTGCAAGCGGATCAGCCACCACTGCACCCCCGACTGCCAGTATGGCTTCTGTCGGCTCTCCGCCCAAATTCTGGCAGAGAGCTGCCAGCAGTCATAATATGGCAGTCGGATGACCGCCATCCCTGGTGGTCTTGTGGCTGGCGGGACTTCAGCGGTCTAGGTTAGAGACCACTGAAGTCATAATGAGGGCCTAAGTGTTTAATTCATCATGGGAGATACCTGCTCTTCGTAGACCACCTCTAGCCATCCAAATACTACCAGGTGACATCCGTGTTTCTTTCTCTCTCTCATCCATCCCCTTTCCCATTGACTATTCCCATGTGATCAAGCACAAGTAAATGGGAGGCACGCAACATCTAAGTGGAGTTGAGGACAAGTAACATGGGTCAGCATTGTTTCTCAGTGGGACATACCGGTTAGTGCTTGACATCCTCCTTGCTCCTTGTTGGTGTTCTTTGATGATGTGACTGGCTGGCAGCCATTTTGTGCATCCAACCAGTGTCTTTTGCCATAGGCTTGCATGTGTTCTTTGTTTGCCATGCCTCCTTGCTCCTTATTGTTGTTGTTGTTTGACCATGTGGCTGACTGCGATTTTGTGAATGCAGCCAGTGTTCCTTTACCGTAAGCTTGCATGTGTTCTTCTTTGCTATCCTTGCTCCTCATTGTTGTTGTTTGGCCATGTGGCTGGCTGGCAGCCATTTGTGCATACAGCCACTGTCCCTTACCATATGCCTGCATTTGTTCAGTGTTCTCCATACTTCCTCATTGTTTCTCACTGGTTTTGTTTGACAATGTGGATGGCTGGCAGCCATTTTGTCCATCCATCCAGTGTCCCTTGCCGTAGGCTTGCATGTTATCTTTGTGCTCCATTCTACCTCCTTGCTCCTTGTTGTTATTGTTTGATCATCTGGCTTGCTGGCAGCCATTTTGTACATATGCTGTGCAGCCAGTGTGTCTTTGAAATAGGTTTACATACAAACATCATTAACTATAATCATTTGTTTTTGAAGTTTCTATTTTTTTCTATCTTATTGAATTGTAATATTTTTGTTTTTTAATATTGTTTTACTTTTTTTAATTTTAATGTTTTAATTTCTTTTTAATTTCAACTTTGATATTATATTTTTTGGTATTTTTTTTTATTTTGTTTACTTTTTTCATTTTAATATTTTATATTTTTATATAATTTTATTCAATTTTTTAAAACTTTAATTTTTGTTTTAATTTCTATTTAATTCTGCATTTTGCCTTGATTCATCCATCCGATCCATTCGTTTCCTCCATCCACCAAACATGCACAGCTAACCTACAGCATTCAGTTTCTAAGGTGTAATTCAATTTCCTCCAGGACACCCTGGCTGTGGAGCACAGCAGACACATCAACAGGATAATTCATTTTGCTAGTGATTATTCCATTTCCCTGCACCACCTTGGTACCAAAGGTTATTGTATTTAAAGGATTACTCCATTTACCCATGCACCTCTCTCTTACTGCCCCTGGTGTCTCCTAAAACAGATGGAGATCAAGCAAGGATCTAGATCTGCCTGTTGTGCTGTCTGATTTCAAATGTAATTTTTTATGGTGTGGAGGTGTGGTTTGCCTTTACAATGATTGACTAAATACTAGGTATATTAAATAAGTAACGAACCACACTAAGATTGCATTTCTCTGTTGTACTTTCAACCTGCTGAAACAATGCCATGTTTCACCAAATACATGTTGTTCTTGCTTGGTTGTTTTTAGGTTCACAAGAGAAGACACCCCACATCACCTTAAGTACTGCCAAAAAGAAGGCCTTACAGTTACTTTGGTCCACAGACACCAAGGCTCATATTTATACATTTTTAGCGCTGCATTTGCGCCACTTTTTGATGCAAACGGGGCGCCAAGTTACAAAATACAATTGTATTTTGAAAGTTTGTGCCACTTTTGTGTAAAAATTGACGCAAATGCGGTACTAAAAAATGTATAAATATGGGCCAAAATTCTTTCGTTTGTGCTTCTTAGTGCCACTGACAACATAAAGCTAGCTAAGATAGCCCCAAAGAATGTTGCTCACTAGAAAGAAGCCAGTGAAAAGAAGCAGCTTTCCGCTAGTGGCGTGCCAGCTGCAACCTTTTTTGGAAGACGTGTGCCTGACACACTGCCCTCTGGGGAGGAACTTGGGAACACTCCTGCATCAACAGTACCACCCCAACCCAAGCCAAAACTATGGCCCTCATTACAATCTTGGCAGTCGGTGATAAAGCGGCAGTAACAATGCCAACAGGCTGACAGTAAAAAAAATGGCATCATGGCCACGGCGGAAACAGCCAACACATACAGCCACTTTAACACTCTGACCGCCACGGGGGTAGCAACAAACACTGCGGTGGTAACTGGCAACAGCCAGGCGGAAGACGATGTACCGCCCACAGCATTACAACACACCTATCCGCCAGCTTTTCCGGGGTGGTACCAATGCCATCAAATGCACGGCGGAAACAGAACACTGAAGAGAAACGACTCACCTCTCGACACTCAAGGAACAACCACGATGCCATGGAGCCCGAGCTGTACTTTTTTCCAATGCTGGTGTACCTTCTCATACACCAGGAATACGAACTTCGGCGAAGACGACCACGGTGGGTACTGCACCTAGCACACAAGGGAGAGGGAAGGAAAAAGAGAGTGACACAAACACGCAACAGGCAACACCCCCACACCCAACACCATACACACAAACAGATGCAACAACATCACATATACATCCCATAACCCTAAGGAATAACGCAAGGACAAAAGAAATGGAGTAAAATGAGTGCAATAGTACAATTTTAGATATATACGTCCTTAAACAATAAACAGTATGTACAATATATACAAAAGGAGGGACAATACCCACTCCAAAATGTCCGTGGCCCACTGGGCCATTACACATAGGCCAAGGCCACACTTGACTCCTGCCTCAATACGGAGAGAACACTGCAGGGGCATCAGATCAAAAAAACACAGGCACCTCAGGGGGATGGGGAATGGGAGGGACACCTTAGCCAGAAGATGGTACAACGCCACTGGCCTGGTGGGGGCTCCATGCCCACTGCTTGGTCCTGGGGAGTGCAAAGCCACAGTCTATCAAGTGGGTGGTTTGCCCACTGCTTGGTCCTGGGGAGTGCAAAGCCACAGTCTCTCAGGTGGGTGGGTTGCCCACTGCTTGGTCCTGGGGAGTGCAAAGCCACAGTCTCTAAAGTGGGTGGTTTGCCCACTGCTTGGTCCTGGGGAGTACAAGTCCACAGTCTCTCAAGTGGGTGGTTTGGTCACTGCTTGGTCCTGAGGAGTGCAAGGCCACAGTCTCCGGAGTGGATGGCTTCTCCACTGGTTCTGGAGGGGGCTTTGTGCCCAGTGTGCTTCATACTGCCAAGGAGGGGCTGAGTGGATGCCTTCTTCCACTGGTTCTGGATGGGGCCTTGTGCCCAGTGTGCTTCATCCTGGCAAGGAGGGGCTGAGTGGATGCCTTCTTCCACTGGTTCTCGAGGGGGCCTTGTGCCCAGTGTGCTTCATCCTGGCAAGGAGGAGCTGAGTGGATGCCTTCTTCCACTGGTTCTGGAGGGGGCCTTGTGCCCAGTGTGCTTCATCCTGGATGGGGCAAGGCCACAGTCTCTCACCTGTGTGCCACAGCGACAGGTGTTGCAGGGGCCAGGACACACTGCCGCTCATGTAGTCACCACTACACACTGCTCGCCGGCAGTGACAGCTCCTCAGTGGATGCCAGTTGCGCTGCAGGTAGCGGTGCTGTCAGTGGTGGTGGTAGCATCCAGGCCTTCATCTGCGGCCTCAGACGGCTGCCCACTGGGGCTGCTGCTGCTGCCAGTGGTGCTGCTTGTGGAGGTGCAGGTGGCGGTGCTGGCCACGGTGCAGGTGGCGGTGTTGGCCGCAGTGCAGGTGGCGGTGCTGGCAGTGGTGGTGGTAGCCTCCAGGCCTTCACCTGCAGCCTCAGACGGCTGCCCACTGGGGCTGCTTCTGCTGCCAGTGGTGCTGCTAGTGGCGGTGCAGGTGGCGGTGCTGGTGGCAGTGCAGGTGGTGGTGCTGTCAGTGGTGGTGGTAGCCTCTAGGCCTTCACCTGCAGCCTTGGATGGCTGCCCACTGGGGCTGCTGCTGCTGCTAGTAATGCTGCTGGCAGTGGTGCAGGTGGCGGTGCTGGTCGCGGTGCAGGTGGCAGTGCTGTCAGTGGTGGTGGTAGCCTCCAGGCCTTCACCTGCAGCCTCGGACTGCTGAAGTGCCATGGCTGGAGTTGTGTGCCCCTTCCTGCCCATGGCAGATGGTAGTGATCCTTGCTTCTGCCAGCTGGCGTCTTTTTCTTGCCCTCGCTGGCTGGTGATGCTCCCTTCGCCTTGCTGGCTGGCGTCCCCTTCTTGCCCTTGATAGGTGCCGGACCCTTCTTGGCCTTGGCAGGTGGTGCTGGCACACTGGCTAGGCTGACGGGTGCCTCTTTGGAGCCTCTCACACCTGCATTTGCTGCAAAAACCACAGTGGCCATGGACTTAGTGGCTGAGGTACTGGGCTGGGTTCTGGCCTCCCTGGCCCGAGGTGAAGGACGGGGGAGAGGTAGGGAATAGGTTGATGGTGGTGAGGAAAAGCTTCTTAGGGATACTGGGGCGGGTATAGGGTGAAGGTTTGGGTGTGGAGGAAGAGAGAGTGGTTGTAGGAGATTTCAGTCTGCTGTGTTTGCGTGCAGGTGCATGGGCTGGATGCTGTTGTGAGGTGTCTGAGTGCTTGCGTTTGTGTACTGTGGAAGGAGGGGTCACAGACACAGTGTGAGAGGACACAGGGGATGTGTGCATGGATGTGGGGGTGTTGACTGCCAGTGAGGGGTGTGTAGTGATAGGCGTGCTGGTGATGAGGTAGTGGATGAGGACATAGTGCATGCAGGTGTGAGTGGAGATGCTACTGGGAGGGAGGTAGACGAGGAGGAGGGGGGACATAGTGGAGTCAGTAGATGTTGATGTGTCTGCATGTGCATGGTGCTTGTGTGATTGCCTGTTAGATGAAGTGTGGTGCTTGTGTTTGTCTGAGCCACTTCTGTGTGCAGATGGTATGTATCCTGGCTCTGTGCATGATGCCTTTATCTTGAGGAATAACAGCATCCCATATGTGATGTATCAACTCCAGAGGCATAGGGTGTGGCTAATACGTGAGCCCATGGTTCCCACCCAGGATATGGGTGTGGGTTTGGCCCTAATGGTGAATGTGTGGCTAACAGGTATCACTCGATATTTGAAGGTGACTCTGGTTACCCCAACATCTCATGGCTACTGACCCCAGTGAGGAATGCCAGGACAAGGGCAGAGATACATTACAATGAGGCACATGGGCAAACAAGGAGGATCATTGAGCGAACCTTTGGCCTCCTGAAGGGCCAGATTCCGGTGCCTCCATCTGAAAGGTGGATCCCTGTACTACTCACCCAAGAACGTGTGCCAGATCATCGTTGCATGTTACACAACCTGGCCTTAAGACGCCAGGTGCCTTTTCTGCAGGAGGATGAGCCTGGGGATGTTCATGTGGCAGCGGTGGAGCCTGTGGACAGTGACAAAGAGGAGGCAGAGGAAGAGGATGTGGACAACAATACTACACTAATTCAACAGTACTTCCAATGACACACAGGTAAGACACTGTACCTTAACCTTCCATTGCATTTTTGTGTTTGACATTGACCATCACAGCCTGAGTTCTATTTCTATGGCCACTTACTGTACCCTTTGGCATTCCTATTTTCAGATCTCTGTGCACCACTCTGGCTCCTGGTGTCTTTACTGCTACCCACTACAGGTCATACATATGTAAATATTACAGTGCATTTCAATTACAATGTACAGTTTGAACACTAATACATATGTCAAACAATTGACAGGCTCCATACTTGAATTTGTTCCAAGGGTGTTTATTTACGTGCTAATAAGTGGAGGGGGTATTGCAATGGGCTGGGTTGCTGATGGAGGAAAGTCCATGGTAGAGTCCAGTCTATTTGCATCACAGGTGCATTGTCCAAGGGGCCATAGGAAGGGGAGCAATGCAGGGTGACAGAGTGGGACACAAGGGTGACAATCAGGAGAGCCTTATTTCCTGGTGGGGGGTCTTGGCAATGTTCTCCGACTTCTGCCTGGATCGCAGGGACCATTGCGGGGTGGTTCTCCTTCTGCAGGGGGTGGGGTGCAGGTGGCCTTTTGTTCCTGTGGCGGACCCACCTGTCCACTGGCATCGGCGGAGGTGGAGGGCTGTTGTTCGGTGTGGCTAGTGTCAGGGGTCCATTGGTGTGCCACTGCCTCCCTCATGGTGTTGGCCATGTCTGCCAGCACCCCTGCAATGGTGACCAGGGTGGTGTGGATGTCCCTCAGGTCCTCCCTGATCCCTAGGTACTGTCCCTCCTGCAGCCGCTGGGTCTCCTGCAACTTGGTCAGTATCTGTCCCATGGTCTCCTGGGAATGGCGTTATGCTCCCAGGATGTTGGTAAGTGCTTCCTGGAGAGTCGGTTCCCCGGGCCTGTCCTCCCCCTGTCGCACAGCCATCACACCAGCTTCCCTGTTGTACTGTGCCTCTGTCCCCTGAACCGTGTGCCCACTGCCATTGACCCCAGGTCCCTGACCGTCCTGTGTTTGTGGGGTTGCCTGAGTTCCCTTTAGTGGTGGACATACTGCTGATTGACATTTCTTGGGGACAGAAGAATGGGCCTGCTGTGGTGGTGTTTCCTGAGGGCGGAGGCTCTGTGGTGGGTTGGGACTGTGCCTGGGTAACCGACTGTCCAGAGGTCCCTGATGGGCCAGGTTGGTCATTGTGATCCAGGCGTGCAGAGCTGCTGTCTTCACTGTGGGCCTCTTCTGGGGGGGGACTGGCTGTTGCTGGCACCTCCTCTCCGGTGACGTGGTGTGGGGGTCGTGTGGGGATGTAAATGCAATGTTATTGTTTCTGCGTGTGCCATCTTGTGCATGGGTATGTTTCCCTCTATGATTATTATTAAAAAGACAGCTTTGGCTTGTGTGAGTTGTGATTTGTTTGGCTAAGTTATTGTCACTAGTGTGCATGCTGTGGTGATGGGTGTCCATGCAGGTCTGTGATGGGGGTCCATGCATTGGTGTTGCATGCAGGGCTTGGTATTGAGATGGGTGGGTTGTGATGGTGGGGTATATGTGAGACGGTGGGGTGATGAAGGGGAGGGTAGGGGTTTTTGTTTGTGATGGCATGCAGGTAGGGTGGGGGATAATGTAGTAAAGATTTGACTTACCAGAGTCCAGTCCTCCTGCTACTCCTGCCAGGCCCTCAGGATGCATGATCATCAAGACTTGCTCCTCCCATGTTTTTAGTTGTGGGGGAGGAAGTGGGGGTCAACCGCTAGACCTCTGTACAGCTATCTGGTGTCTTGCAACCACGGAACATACCTTTCCCCGTAGGCTGTTCCACCTCTTCCTGATGTCATCCCTTGTTCATGGGTGCAGTCCCATGACATAGACCCTGTCCACGACTCTCTACCATAGCTCCATCTTCCTTGCAATGGATGTCTGCTGCACCTGTGATCTGAATTGCTGATGCTCTATCCGCATGATTTCCTCCACCATGACCCTTAGCTCCTCCGCAGAGAATCTGGGGTGTTGTTGTGGTGCCATGGGTGTAGTGTGAGGGGTGTGTGTAAGGGTGTGTGGGGTGATGTGTTGCAGTATGTGCTGTGAGGTGCGTGGATGGTGTATGGGTGATGGTGTTTTGTGGCTCAGATTCAGTGGGTGTTCCTGGCTTGTCTCTCTCACTTGTCAAAATCAATGGGTCGTAAAGGGTTGTGGGTAGTGTGTGTGTTTTATATTGGTGTGGTGTGTGTATGTGTGTCAGGTGTGTTGTGGTTCTAAAAATTCTGGACCCATGTAATTTACTTTGCCACAGCAGTACGATTTTAGTATCAAAAGACCGATAATGACTAGTACACTAAGCATGAGCATTTTCGCTCAATTCCAGCAGCGTTTTCACCTCGAAATCGCCATTTTCGTCCTGCACTCGTGGCTCCCATTTTATACACAGCAGCCATTTTTAAAAGTTGCCCTCACATAGGCTTATAATACAGTCAGATTTGATTCCAAGGACACATACACCTTGATTGACTTCTCTCTGGCCTGGGCAAGCTGGAACCATTGCCTCAGGCCAAACCTGTTTGGTCAGTCCCTCTCCCAGTGGCCGAATCAGATAGCATCAAGGCACACCATGCCATAAAACCCTTATTATCGCTCACACACCCTGCCTAATCTTGCTCACACCTGCACCTGCTCTTTTCTTCTTCTTACTTTACGAGGGGGAGGTGCCCGTTTTTATTGGGGGTCCACACTTATCTGATGTAAAATACTAGGCCTTGCCGGGTAATTTATTATGGGTTGGATGACATGAAATATGAGGTTTCATCATGACACTGTTTTTTCCTTTGTAGTGAAAACATGTGAATGACCAACCAAAATGTCAAGAATGTTTGCCTGAAGCTTAAAAAACTGTATATAAGGAAACCTGACTTTGCATTGAAACACAGTCTCCTGAGAACATACAAATCGTGCTGTTGTACTTCTAGGACACTTGTCAATTGGTTGCAGCCAATAAATTCGATCTTTGACTTCACCTAGAAGACTCTGAGTTTCTGTAGTCTGAATCAGGAAAGTACCCGAGGTCTTTGGGTGTACCCTGGCACCGCTGGGTTACCGGATCAGTACCGGTTCTGAAAAACCCAGTACCTCAGTGTGTAGTTTGAATTGTCCAATGTGGTGTTGTTTTGTATGTGTGTGTGTATTTTGAGCCAATGGTTTACCGTGGTTGAATGACCACTGAGGTGATTCGTGGGTCATGATGCTGTGGGTGTATTTCTATTGGCATAATGGTGTGGGGTTTGGTACCGCCAGTTTATCACTGACCTTTGGGCTGGCGGACCTGTGTGTGTGTCTGTATAGTGGCAGATTTCTATGTGTGGGTCATAATACGGGTAGCGGTATACCGCCACGGTATGTTGGTGGCAGTCAGCATGGCAGTAAGCTGCACTTACTGACAATGTTGTAATGAGGCCTATGTCTGCCAGTGAGACAGCTACTGCATCATAGCAATGCTGACGAGCAATGATGTTGAATTGGATTTGTCCCTTTCACCAAGTAGTACCCAATCAGTTCTGGAAACAAAGTGGACAGCAGCCACAACTAGATCTTCCTGAAGTTGGAGAAGAAGAGGAGGTTGACCTTTCTGTGCAGCAAGAACCTAGGCCCGTATTTATACTTTTTTTAGCGCCGCATTTGCGCCGCTTTTTGACGCAAAACGACGCAAACCTACAAAATACAATGGCATTTTGCAAGTTTGTGCTGTTTTTGCGTAAAAAAAACGACGCAAATGCGGCGCAAAAAAAGTATAAATACGGGCCCTACTCTTTTAGAATCTAGGGCACCCAGATCTCCAGCAAGGAAAAGGAAGGGTACTAATCCACCATCTTTTCCAAGCACCACTTCTGATGACGATGATAGGGCCATGAAGTGGACATCGGCAGAGACTGGGAGATACCAGGAGAGGCAAGAGACAAAGATGATGATGATGACACAGTCATTGTGGAAGTTGGCACTGAGGAGTCCGACATTACTATCCAACCTGCTCTGAGGGATGTGTCACAGACAGCACCACTAGCTCCCATTTTTGTAAGGCCCCAGCAGACACCTGCACCAGCCCCTACCTCAGTACAAGTATGCACTGCAGAAAGGCAATTGACACTCCCACGACCATCTACATCCAGTTCTTCTTCAGGCATTGGCAGTGACCCAATAAGAAAGTAATCCTCCCCAGTTTGTGACTTTTTTACGACTATCAAACAGGAGGAGGACATTGCCATATGCTCCATTTGCCATGCTAGTGTTCATCGAGGTAAACCTGGTTCACTCCAGTGCTTAATTTGTGCTTGTTGTTTCCGGTGCTGAGCACCAGCACTTATTTTTGAGGGCCAGGGCTTATTCTTTGGCCTCAAGCATTTGCAAAAGACACATATGGGAAGGACAGATGAAGGGAAAAATGAAAAAGCGTCACAAAGGGAGAAAGTAGAAAGCTGCAAGAATGAAATGAAGGGGCTGGGTGTGGCTTTATATGGATTGAAGAGGCCCGAGATGGCTTTGGGATTACGACGCCTCAGTATTCAATGTTCACACATTTAATTGCAGCAGCCGCATGTTTAATGGGAAGGCTTTGTGCACCGGCAGCCTTTTATTTACAAATTAAGCACTGGTTCACACTATAGTACTGGAGGCCAGACGACCCATATGAAGTAAACATCACAAAATCGGTAGGAGCAGCACATTAAACAAACGGCTCAACATGCCCACAATAGTGAAGGTGAGGAGAGCTAGGAAACATCATCTACACCAGAAAAACCATGGTGGAAGGTGAGAAAGAAGAGGGTGACATCATCCTCACTCAAAGCAGCCCTGTACCTAGCAGTGCGCAAGATTCACCCACTTTAGCGACCTCACAATGGCACAGGAAGACTCAGAGTCAGATAGAGATACCACAGCATACATTGACTGCACTACCACAATGAGCATTGAGTCTACCACCACCTACATCTGAAAAGTAATCTAAGTCAGTGGCCCTACAAAAGAAGAAAATTAATGCTACAATTATGGGAAATTTTAGGGAGGAGAGGCCCTATGACCACAACCACTCAATGGCACATTTTTACAATGTCAAGCTGCCAAAAAAGTTAGCACTGGTCCTCCTCCCTTTTTCTTTTGTGGAAGAAGTGGGATTCTTAGAGTTTGTGACAGCCCTTTACCCAAAATGGAAGGTTCCAAGCCGGACCTATGTTGCCAGAGTTGCTGTTCCTGTGCTGTATCATTATGTGCTGCAATTGGTTGGACAAGTTTTGCAGCAAAGTGTTGTCCACACTATCCATGTGACTACATATATATTGACCAGCTGTCAGGTGACTGATTACATGTCCATCCCTGCACACTGGATCTCTTTTCTGGGAATGAAACAAAACCTATCTACCGTTCTTGCCCCTGGAGGAATTTTCAAGATCATTTGGCGGCATGCAACTGTAGCCATGTTCGCCATGGAGAAGTCACACGCAGCTTTGAACGCCTTGGAGGAATTTAATTGCAAGATGTCTGAATGGATGCTACCCAGAGGTCTTCAAGTTTGATTTGTTACCACATACAATGGCAGTAACATAGTCAAGGGTATGGCAGATGGTGGCTTTTTCAGCGTCCTGTGTTAGGCTGCTTCAACCTGGTTGTGCAAGACTATCTTAAAAACGAAGACGTAGGTGGTCATTATGACATTGGCACTGAGTGATAAAGTGGTGGTAATACCGCCAACAGGCTGGTGGTAATTACCGAATTAAGACCAGGGTGATGGTAACTCCCATAGACAGCCAATGTATCACACCATCTGTTGGACATGGCCCTTTTACAGGGTCAATCCCCAGACTTTTTGCTTTTGCCTCATTATTTTTCTGACCTTTGTTGGCTGACGTTTTGACTCTGCACTTTTTCACTGCTAACCAGTGCTAAAGTGCATGTGCTCTCTCTTACAAATTTGGTATGATTGGATTATACCTGATTGGCATATTGAATTTACCTATAAGTCCCTTGTAAAGTGGTATCCCTATACCCAGGGCATGTACATTAAATGCTACTAGTGGGCCTGCAGTGCGGCTTGTGCCACCCACTAAAGTAGCCTGACAAACCTTTCTAAGGCCTGCTAGCGCAGAGCCTGTGTGCGCAGTTTCCTGCCACAGGGAACTTGCATCTAAATTTACTTGCCAGGCCCAGAACTCCCCTTTTACTACATGTAAGTCACCCCTAAGGTACGCCCTAGCTAGCACTTTGGGCAGGGTGCCATGTATGTAGAAGGCAGGACATGTGCCATGTTGCGTGGCCTGTCCTGGTAGTGACAAACAGCCTAACTTGGTGTCTCACTGCTGTGAGTGTTGTGCTACCATAGGATTGCATTGGAAATGCCCTGCCTTAGGTGTAAGGGGTATTGTCTGATTTATGAGGGGTAGCATAGGCATGTTTGGTATGGTTGTGACAGTGGTAAGAAATGCTGCTTACTAGTGTAGGTGTATTTTTTTTTTACTGTCACAGAAATGCCACTTCTAGAAAGTGCGCATTTATCTGTGCTTATGACTTTGGTTTTTTTCTGCTTGTCTCCAATCAACGTCTGGGCAGACTGACAGTTGGGGCTTTGTGCATACTTCTCAGACAGCCTGAACACAGGGAGGGTGGGGGTGACACAGAGGTGCATCTACATATTGTAAAGCCTTCCTGGGCTGAGAGAAGGGAGAGGCGGGGCACACCTGCATTTGTAAAGACTGTGCCCTGGCCTCACACAATAGGGTCGTTAACCCCCCACTGATGTTTGGAGCCTGTGCTGAAAGGAGAGAGGGGGCACTCTCAGAACCAGTTGTAACTGGCTGGAACCTCCTCTCCCTACCATTGAAAAATACTGTAAGAACTGACTATAAGTACAGGGGAATTTTCCCCAGAATTTGAACATTCTTGGAACTTGAAACTGGACACAGAACGCTGATGAATGGACTCACCAGGAAACCACCTTGGACTGCTGCTGTTGTGCTGACCTGTGACCTGCCTGGTCACTAGGAGGAACTGCCATCATCTGCACCCCTTGTGCTGGCCTGTAGCTGGACCCACCAGCCCTGTACCTCTTCTTGTGTTGTTGTTCCCAGGGGCAGGGTGCTGTGGCCCCTGACCCCTGCCACGAACTCTACAGCTTGTCTGAAACGCTTGGAAAAAGCGCTCTTTCTGAAAACTGCTGCAGAAGATCACCGCCATAGCCCGGGCTGCAGATTTGTCATAGCACCTTTAAAAGCGCTTTATTTCTGCCCCCTGCATCTACTTGCTCCTAATTCCCTAAGCGGTGCTCCTTTCCTTGAGCCGTCTCACTTAGAAGGAGCATTGGTGAGGCGAACTGAGACGATGCGCTTTTAAAAGCATTCCTTTGCTTTCCCGTGCCAGAGTCCCCATGTCTGGCGGGGAATCCCGAGCGCATCTGAACTGCGCATCAGACGTGCCCCCGGGCAACGAGAACGACGAGGATAAGAGCAGGTACGCTCTTGGAAGGTAGCCCCGGGCGTGGCATACTCCAGGACACCCCCGGAGTGCTGCCAGGCTCCTTCCTCTGCGGGATCTTCCTGTGGCAGCCGAGAAGCACAGCCGAGCAGCACGCGCGCTGCGTCGGGTGCTCCCCGAAGGAGGTGGACCCCTCATTTGAGGTCTCCCTGGGCCCCCTCCGTTGCCGAGTTTAGGAGGAGAGGCCGGCCTCGACGAGGAGACTCCGCCCCACTAGGCCCTGAGCTTTACAAGAGATCGTGGGCCAGTGAAAGCCTCATCGGAGGCCCTGCAATGCCCGGTCTCCCTGGTTTTTCCGAGGCGGGATGGGCCAGCTCGAGTAACCCCCCTCCCTGCCAGAGGGTCCATATCGGCTGGAAGCCACCCCCAAGGTCGCGGGTCCCAGAAGGGGCCTGATCCACGAGCCAGAGGGTGTGTGTGCCGCCCCCCCATCCTCATATAATCATACCCACGGGCCCCCGTCGTGTCCCAGGAGCCATGGGGAGCCCTCCTCGTATGTTTTGTGGCACTGAAGGTGCCCCTCAAGTTCAAGACAGGTATTCTCACCACTAGACCCTCTCTAGATGGTTCTTTTAGAGGCTTGAAGGGGGCTGTTGGGCTAACCTGTTTTAGGGGTAACAGAACATACAGGTGTTGATGGTTCTTTTTGTGGGCATCTTACACCAATATGATGTCCTGACTTGCCATATGGTTTAAAGTGCTTCTTATATAGGCCTTTGTGACACTTTTATGACAAGTGTATTTTTCTTACTGTAATTCCTGACTACTGCTTATGTTGCAGAATCCTGAGTACTTACGTTTTCTAATGTGACAACTGCATATTCCTGCAGAGTATTAGTAACTTGTGTAACATTCTGACCACTGCTAAGGTAGCAGGGTATTATCCACGTGTAGTGTTGGTTAATTATGTTTTGTGCAATACAGATTATTTTTACATAGCTCAGTGTTGTGTTTACTTTTTGGTGTATAGTTTGCGTCACGTGTGTTGTGTGTTGTGCAAACGCTTTACACATTGCCTCCAGGTTAAGCATGACTGCTCGTGCCAAGCTACCAAGGGGGTGAGCAGGGGTTATCTTGGACGTGTAACTCCCAAGCCCTGACTAGAGTGGATAGGTTCTGCCTGGCTGAGGTGCATACCCTAGCCAACCAGAAACCCCATTTCTAACACCATCCGCCAGGGCATTAATACCAAACACCACGGTGATAGCCATCAACAGCCAGGCAGAAGAAAAGGTACCGCACACCATATCATGGAATTGCAATCTGCCACAATTTCCTGGGCAGAACCAACGCCATCAAAAGCCTGGTGGAAACACTGCAGAAAAGACCAAAGACTCACCATCAGAGACTCAGAGAAGAACAATGCAGCAAAGGAACTGGAACTGCAAGTCTTCCTGATGCTCTTCTACGCCATGCTCTACCTGGACATCAACGGCGATGAAGATGACGACAGTGAGTACAGCCGCCTAGTACACAAGGGAGGGAGGGAGGAAAAGGAGAGTGACACACACATGCACAACACACACTCCACACACTATACACACAACCAGCTGCAGATAAAAATCAATGCACGTAACCCATGGCATAATAGTACAATGACTACAGCTTGACAGTACTGACATTGTAATAGCAAGGCAACACCCAACATATGAACCAAATTTAGAATAAAGATACATGAACAATGGTCCAGAAAGGGCCAATGTCCAGTCCAAAGTACATGAGGCCCACATGACCACAGGCCACAGGCCAAGCCCCAACTTGAACCTGATGAATTCCGCACAACACTGTGCTCGAGCAACATCTAGGAAGTGGACAGGCACCTCAAGGGGAAGGGGGTCGGGGGGGCACCTCAGCTGAAGTTGGGAACTTGTCCACTGCTCCTGGAGGGGGTTCCATGACCCTTTCCCAATGCTGGGGAGAGCAAGGTCACAGTCTCTGAGATGGGGTATTTGCCTACTGTTTCTGGAGGGGGCTCCATGCCCATTTCTCTTTGCTGGGAAGTGCAAGGTCACAGTCACTGAGGTGGGGTACTTCCCATCTGGTTCTGGAGGGGGCTCCATGCCCATTTGTCTTTGCTTGGGAGTGCAAAGTCACTGTCTCTGAGGTGGGGAACTTGCCCACTGGTTTTGGAGGGGGCTCCTTGTGCAGCAGTCCCTGGAGGCTGGCCTACATGTCTGCTGCTGGAGATGAGGGCTGCACCCTCTCAGCTGGAGGTGAGGGATCCGTGACCACTGTTGGTGGTGGTGGTAGTGCCCTGCCGGCCTCTGCTGGGGGTGAGGGCTGCAGAGTCTCAGCTGGTGAAGGTGCCTACTAAGCAGCCTCTGCAAGAGGCATGGGCTGCTGTACTTCAGCAGGGAATGAGAGCCCCTTGCCCACTGGTGGTGGTGGTACCCTGCCAGCCTCTGCAGGCGGTGAGGGCTGCTGTGTCTCAGCTGTGGAAGGGGCCTCCTGGGCAGTCTCTGTTGGAGGTGAGGGCTGCTGTGTCTCAGCTGGAGGTGAGGGCTTCTTCCCTTTCATGGCAGGAGGTGAGGGTCCCTTCCCCTTCGTGGATGGTGGATTGGGATCCTTCCCCTTCCTGGCTGCTGGAGTGGGATCCTTACCCTTCTTGGCTGCTGGAGTGGGATCCTTACCCTTCCTGGCTGGTGGAGTACGATCCTTACCCTTCCTGGCTGGTGGGGTGGGATCCTTGACGTGCTGGGTTGGGTCATTGGGACCCTCCTTTTACGGGCAGGATGGGGGGTGGGAGGGTAAGGGAAAAGGTCAAGTTTTGCAAGGGAAGCTTCTTAGGGACAGTGGGGTGGAATGAGGGAGGAAGGATGGGCGTGTAGGTTGAGGGATTAGTTGCTTGAGGAGGACATCTGCTGGACTTGGGTGCAGGTGCATCAGTAGTGTGCTGATGTGAGGTGGATGGCTGTTGGGTGTCTGAGTGCCTGCGTTTGTGTCCTTTTGGAGGGGGGGCAGACAGGGTGGGAGAGGACACAGGGGACGCATGCATGGATGTAGTGGAGGTGTCTGCCAGTGAGGAGTGTGTGCTGCTTGGTGTGGTAATGCTTGTGGTGGCTGTTAAAGCAGTGCATGCAGGTATTATTGTGGATGTGACTGTGAAGGAGGTGGAGGAGGAGGAGGAGGGGGAGACAGTGGAGGCAGTGGATGTGGTTGTGTGTGCAACTGTCTGGTGTTTGCGTGAGTGCTTGTGGACTGAAGTGTGGTGACTGCGTTTGACTGTGCCACTCTTGTGTGTTGCCTTGGGTGCATGCTCATCTTTATGTGTACATGGAAAGGGTTGGGGTTGAGGAGAATGGGACTGGAAAGTGGTAGTTAGAGGGGGGACAGTAGAAACAGGGGCAATGGCTGCTGCCACAGAGGAGGCCAGAGCCTGAATCGATCTTTGTTGGGCCGCCAATCCACTATGGATGCCCTCCAGGAATGTATTGCATTGCTGCATCTGGGATGCTAGCCCCTGGATGGCATTCACAATGGTTGAGTGATCTCAGGAGGTCAATAGCCTCCTCACTGAGGGCAGCAGGGCTCACTGGGGCAGGGTCTGTGGTGCCTGGGGTGAAGGAGATGCCCACCCTCCTAGGTGAGCGGGAACTGGCAACTTGCTGAGGGGCTACTGGGAGGGCGGTGCTGGTACAGGGGTGGCAGCTGTACCTGCACCTGGGGTGGCCACAGAAGCGTCTGCCACCACCAGGGAGCTTCCATCGGATGAAGTATCTGAGTCAGTGTTGTCACCTCCTGTCTCCACTGTGGTGCTCCCTTCGCCCTCCGTCCCACTGGTTCCCTCGGCATCAGTGGACTCTGCCTCCTGGGTCCTGTGGAATGCAGTTCCCCCTGTCGCCGGTCCCCTGCTCCTCCACCAGATGATGCTAATGCACACATGGAAAGGATGACAGAAGTAAAAAGGGGGGAGGGAGAGAAAGGGAACATTGGATAAATTACAGCACCAAAACCACAGTTGGCACACACAGCACTGTCACACACAGGGATCAGATTTGAGCACTCTGCATTGCACTGGCATTGATTTGGCTAGATGCCACACCAAGATGAGGGCCAAACACTGCCAACTTCACACCTCCTAGGACCCACAAAGCCCTGACTGACTTGGAATGCAAATGAGTTAGGTTACCTGCATTTGGCATACATCCATTACTCTTGAGCTGGATCACGCTGCAATGTCTGGCCTGGCATTAAGGGGCACCTACTAACTCACACGCACCACCCGGACACCTACTGTACTCACCCCCTTGCGGCTGCTGTGATGCCCTCAAGTGCCTATCCAATTCTGGGTAGGCCACCGCCAGAATGCGGGCCATCAGGGGTGTTAGGTTCCGAGTAGCACCCCTTCCTCGTTGGGAGGTCATCCTCAGCTGGGACTCAGTGGTCTTCCCTGCCCAGCGTCTCAGATCCATCCTCTGTTTCTTGTAGTGGGTGCTCCGCCTGCTGTAGACCCCCATGGTCCATACGTCATTGGCGATGGTATGCTACAATCCCTTCTTTTGATGGGTGCCGACCTGCAGAGGGAATGCCTGTCACACATATGTCCCACCAATCCCGTTTCCATCAACATTGGCACACACATCGTCCAGCGCCCACCATGTACACTACCACCAGACATTCCCCCCAGTTTTACATGATGCTTGCACACACATCACCATGCATCCTTCCCACATGATCGTACCCATGGTGTACTCACCTGTTGGTCTGGAGGCCCATACAGAAGTACATACTGAGGTAGGACCCCATCCACCAGTCGCTCCAACTCCTCCGAAGTGAAGGCAGGGGCCCTTTCCCCGGTCACACGGGCCATGGTAGGTTCCAGACATAGGTCACAGCAGCACACACAAGTAAGGTGTTGTCCTGTGGAAAGTCAGGAAACAATTGAGGATTTAGTTAGCAAATAGTGGTCAAGTCTGCAGCGGTGTACACCGTCACTGCCGGCGCTGATCCTCATTGACCAATGTAATCCAGAAAGTCCCATATTAGCCAATGAGGATTTGCACGGCGGTGCAAGACTGCCTTCGGCCACGACACCCAACGTCAGAGGAGTTACCTTACTTCCACCTGTCCCTCTACACGGGACAGGCGGTTACCATTTCAAGGTGGTGGACAACATCAGATAAACCATAACTGCGTCATTGCCTAAAATTGCACATACATTGCTATTCCCACTGTCCCATCACACAAATGTTGAAAGAACACTGAAGTTGTGGTTCATTGATCAAATTGTGACAGCCTACTCACTCTTGTGTCCCTTAGATACCTACCACTGCGGATGAATAGGAGGAGGAGACAAACCCTGTGTACAAACCCCTTGTGGACTTGGCTACACTGGAGGACAGGCACATTACACTCACCTATAGACTGGACAGGGCCATAATCACAGAGCTGTGTGCCCAATTGGAGCCTGACCTGATATCATCCATCCGTCTTCCCACTGGGATCCCCCCTCTTGTGCAAGTGTTATCAGTGCTCCATTTCCTGGCAACTAGTTCATTCCAAGTGACAGTAAACTGTAAACTTTGTACTTGTATAGCACACTACTCACCCGTTAGGTTCTCAAGGCGCTGTACGCATACCGCTGTGGTACCCCTCCTGGCTTTTCCCTGTGAGGTGCCCACTCCTGGGAAACCTCCAAGGTGAAGCCAGGCATCCCAGCGCTGTTGTGGAGATTAAGTAAGCTATTGCCCAGAGTTACAGCGTGGGACCCATGAATTAGATTAGGCACAGATGTGAGAATTAACAGGTCCGAGGAAATTGAGCTCAAGACCCGCCGAGGCAGGAATTGAACCCTGGTCCCAGGCCAGATTTCTGCATCAGGGTCTGCCGCTCTAACCATTGAGCCACACTTCTCCAGTGGGCTTGGCAGCAGGAATGTCATAGCCAATGTTCTCAATTGTGCTGGCAAGACTTTTGTCTGCCCTGGTGAAACATATGTGCAGCTACATTGTTTTCCCCCTGGTGGAAGATTTGGCCTCTGCGAAGGCAGCATTCTACGTAATGGGGCATAAGCCAAACATTATTGGGGCAATTGACTGTACACATATTGTGTTTGTCTCCTCGCCAGAATGAACAGGTGTTCAGGAATCAGAAGAGTTTCCACTCACTGAATATGCAAATGGTGTGCCTGGCCGATCAGTAATTCTCTCCTACATCACTGTCAAGTATCCTGTGTCAGTGCATGATGCCTTTTTCCGGAGGAAATGTGATGGCCCAACTACAGAGGCATAGGGTGTGGCTAATAGGTGAGCCAGAGCCCCCACCTACTGTATGTCAGTATATGCTTTCAGGTTTTATCCCCATAGCATTGTGTTAGGCTAAATTTTGTCCCTCAATACTTGTAGGTGACTCTGGCTACCCAAACCTATCGTGGCTCCTGACCCCCGAGAGAAATGCCAGGATAGGGGTTGAGAACCGTTATAATGAGGCACATGGGCAAACCAGAAGGATTATCAAAAGGACCTTCGGCCTTCTGAAGGCCAGGTTCAGGTGCCTCCATCTAACAGGTGGATCCCTGTGCTACTCACACGGGAAGGTCACCCAGATAATAATGGCATGCTGCATGTTGCACAACCTGAACCTTCTGACGACATGTGCCTTTCCAGCAGGAGGAGGAGACTGGAGATGCCCCTGTGGCAGCAGTGGATCCTGAGAACAGTGAGGACGAGGAGGCAGAGAATGAGGATGTGGACAACAGAACATAAGTTATACGTCAATACTTCCAGTGACACAGGTGAGACAATGGAAATGATAATTGTTCTCACTATTGATTGCATCTGTGTGTCTGTAGCGTGATATATTTACTTCCTTTGTATCTCAATTTACTGTCACCTATGGCTTGTCATTTTACAGATGTTGTGATATGACAGCAGTCTCCTGATGTGATTACTACAGACAGTTACAGGTCATTAATTGTATGCTGTCACAGTATTCATATCAGTTGCACCAGATGTGGCTGTTCCCCTGAATGCACAGTCTCAACATATAAAATACTATCAGTCAAGTTCTGTTCAAGGGTGTTCATTGTAGTGTTATAAAATTGAGGATAAAGTGCAATGGAATGGGGTGATGGTAGAGGAATGTCCAGGGTATTGTTCCAGTTTGTGTGTAGCACTGGTGCAGTGTCCAAAGGGCCATTGGAAGGGGAGCAAAGGCAGTTCAAAGTGGACAAGGTGACAGGGTGGGACACAAGGGGGACAATCAGTAGAGTCTAATGTCCTGGCTGTGGTTTTGGTCTTGGCAAGTGTCTCTGGCTTCGGTCTGGGTCGCAGGGAAATTTTATGGGGTGGTTCACCTTCTGTAGGGGGAAGGGTGCTGCTGGCCTTGGGTCCAGTGGCAGGGCCTCCTGACCAGTAGCTACAGTGGAAGTGGTGGGATGGTCAATAGACTTGCTGGTGGTAGGGGCCTGCTGGTGTGCTGTGGATTCCCTCATGATGATGGCCATGTCTGCCAACACTCCTGCTCTGGACATAATGGTTGTGTTGAGAGCCTGCAAGTCCTCCCTGATCTCCTGATGGTGTTCCTCCTGCAGATTATTTTTCTCCTGCATGTTGTCAAGGATCTGGACCATACTGTCCTGGGATTATTCATAGGGCCCCAGGATCTTGGTGAGTGCCTCATGCAGAGTCGGTTCCCCTGGGCCTGTCCTCGCCCTGGTGCACAGCGGTCCTCCCAGTGTCCATGTTCCCCTGTGCCTCTGTCCCCTGAACGGTGTGCCCTTTGCCACTGACCCCATGTCCCTGAGTGTCTTGGTTGTGAGGTGTGGACTGGGGGCCCCTGTACAGGTGGGCACACTGCTGATTGACATGTCCTGGGGACAGAGGTGTGGCGACGCTGGGTGGGTGCTGTGGTGTTGGATACTGATGTGGGAGGCTCTGTGGTGGACTGTGAGATGGCTGGGGTGACCGACTGTCCAGTTCTCCCTGATGGGCCAGGTTGTTGATCCAGATCCTGAAATCCAAAGTTACTGTCATCACTGGGGGAAACGTCTGTTGCAGTACTAGTTTGTCGTGGCAACTCCTCTCCGTTGACATTGGCTGGGGCACCTGTGGGGATGTAAGTGTTATATTATGCTTCATGCCTGTGACATATTGTACATCCCTGGCTTCCCCTCTATCATTGCTGTTGCTCTGCCACCTCTTCCTCATGTTGTCCCTTGTTCTTGGATGCTGTCCCACGGCGTTCACCCTGTCCACGATTCTCCGCCATAGCTCCATCTTCCTGGCAATGGATATTTGCTGTACCTGTGCTCCAAAGAGCTGTGGCTCTACCATTACTATTTCCTCCACCATGACCCTCAACTCCTCATCTGTGAAACGGGGGTGCCTTTGTGAGGACATGGGTGTTGTGTGGGTGTTGGGTACTGTGGTTGGGTGTTCATAGTGGGGTGTGTGAGGGATGTATGGGTGTATGTGGTGTGTGTGTCTAGTTGTTGCAGTGTTCTTGGTGTCAGTCTGGTGGCAATAATTTGCATTCATAAAGGGTTGTGTGTGATGTGGGTGTGTGTTTAATAGTGCTGTGGGTGGGTGTGTGTGTTGTGTGTATGAGTGTCAGATGTGTGTTTTTGGTATTGGCCAATGTTGTGCAATTTAGTATTTGGGTGTCCATTCTGAGCGTGCCAGTGTGAACTGCCATTGTCCGCTGTGGTGAATCGTGGGTTATGATGTAGTGGATGTTGTTTTGTTGGCGCAAGAGTATGGGTATTGGCACTGACACTTTAACACTGACCTTTGGGCTGGTGGACTTGTGTATGTGGCAGTATTCTGTCGGATTGGTATGTATGTGTCATAATATGGGAATGGATATTTGCCACAGCAGCGGAATGTTGGCAGCAGTCACCGTGGGGGTAAGTGAAGTTTATCGCTAATGTCATAATGAGGGCCATAGTCACCATACTGACCACCTGCAGATGCATCTGCACTTATTTCAGCCATTCTTTTAAAGCCCAGAAACAGTTGCAGATTATTCAGCGTGATAACAGAGTATCAATTAAAGCCCTGATATAGGAAGTGCCAACACATTGGAACTCAACCTATTGTATGTTGCAACTTCTGTTTGAGCTGTACAAACATATTAATGACTACCTCATTCAAAGTGGAGCTGATGCAATTGGGAAAAGCTATGACCATGGATGTGGACAAATGGGGCCTAGTCAAATGCCTTATACAGATGAGGCTCCCTTTTGAGGTTTTCACACGGGAAATTAGAAATGAGGACATTAAATTGGGTCAAGCTATCCTATTGATTGCATGGGCTACAGAAGCAGCTAAAGAAGGTGTCTGAAAGGTTCACATTGAGGGGCGAAAACAAAAACCCAGAAGCGCTTGCCTTGGTTACTAGCCTAAGCTAAAGCTTGACTTGTAATACAAGGCTGCAAAATGACATCTTCTCTCACCAGCTCGTATCGAAGGGGGGCAATGCACTTCCAGTTTGTTAGAAATGGGGTATTTGGTTGGCAGTCAGGTTAACCCCTGTCCAAGCAAGGACCCTCACTCTAGTCAGGGTAAAAGAGAATCACCCTCAGCTAACCCAGGCTCACCCCCTTGGTAGCTTGGCACGAGTAGCAGGCTTATCTTAAGAGTGCTAGGTGTAAAGTATTTGTACCAAGACACACAGTAACATAATGAAAACACTACAAAATGACACAACACAGGTTTAGAAAAATAGAAAATAATTATCCAAACAAAACAAGACCAAAACGACAAAAATCTACCGTACACAAGTCAAGTTATCAATTAAAACACAAAAAGATACTTCATGTGATTTTAAACACGAAACTAACACTGTTAGCGTGGAAATATACCTGGGTGCATCAAAAATAACCCTGCACGGGTGAATATGCGTCAAAAGGGGCTTGCGATGCAGCGATATCACTCATGAGTGAGACCGTACGTCGTTTCTCCTTCGGTTGGCGCGCATCATTTCTTCTCTCCTCAGGAGAGAGAAGCGTCGATCCGAACAGCACTCTTGGGCCCGGGCATGCCTTGTGTCATTTTTACATGCCCAGCGATGTTTGCGTCGGAAATCCTGCCATACATGATTAAAAAAACATGCAGCGTGGGTTGCGATCTCACCAACCTCCTTCAGAGATGCTGCGCGTCATTTCTCCAGCTGCGTGCATCAATCTTCCAGCCGCACTGCAGGTGAGCTTCGATTTCAGCCACGAAGCTGGCGCGTCGATTTTTCAGCCGCATCTCGGAGTTGCGTCAATCTTTTCCCTGCACTGTGTTCTGTGCATAGATTTCTTACTCTTATTCTGCCAGCTTCTCCTTTCAGGGTCCCAGAAGCTGGATGGGCACCACTTGGAAGGGTAAGAGTCTTAGCAGAGGCTCCCGGTGCTGGCAGAGCGAAGTCTTTGCTGTCCCTGAGACTTCAACAACAGGGGGCAAGCTCTAGTTCAAGCCCTTGGAGAGTTCTTCACAAGCAGGAAGGTATACAAAGTCCTGTCTTTGTCCTCTTGCACAGGCAGAAGCAGGAACTGTAGGATAGCTCCACAAAGCACAGTCACAGGCAGGACAGCTCTTCTTCCTCAGCTCTTCATCTCTTCAGCTCTTCTCCAGGCAGAGGTTCCTCTTGGTTTCCAGAAGTGTTCTAAAGTCTGCAGTTTTCATGCCCTTCTTATACTCATTTTGCCCTTTGAAGTAGGCTTACTTCAAAGAAAAGTCTCTCTTGTTTGTGAATTCCTGCCTTGCCCAGGCCAGGCCCCAGACACATACCAGGGGGTTGGAGACTGCATTGTGTGAGGACAGGCACAGCCCTTTCAGGTGTGAGTGACCACTCCTCCCCTCCCTCCTAAGACAGATGGCTCATCAGGATATACAGGCTACCCCTCAGCTCCCTCTGTGTCACTGTCTAGAGAGAGGTGTAAACAGCCCAACCGTCAAGCTGACCCAGACAGGGAACCCACAAACAGGCAGAGTCACAGAATGGTTTAAGCAAGAAAATGCTCACTTTCTAAAAGTGGCATTTTCAAACACACAACCTTAAAATCAACTTTACTAAAAGATGTATTTTTAAATTGTGAGATCAGAGGCCCCAAATTCCAGATGTCTATCTGCTCCCAAAGGGAGTCTACACTTTAATCAGATTTAAAGGCAGCCCCCATGTTAACATATGAGAGGGATAGGCCTTGCAACAGTGAAAACCGTATTTAGCAGTATTTCACTGTTAGGACATATAAAACACATTAGTATATATCCTACCTTAAACATACTCTGCACCCTGCCCATGGAGCTACCTAGGGTCTACCTTAGGGGTGTCTTACATGTAAGAAAAGGGAAGGTTTAGGCCTGGTAAGTGGGAACACTTGCTAAGTCGAATTAGCAGTTTAAAACTGCACACACAGACACTGCAGTGGCAGGTCTGAGCCATGTTTACAGAGCTACTATTGTGGGTGGCACAACCAGTGCTGCAGGCCTACTAGTAGCATTTCATTTACTGGCCATGGGCACCTATAGTGCACTGTACTAGGGACTTAACAGTAAATCAAATATGCCAATCATGGATGAACCAATTACATACACATTTTGTATAGGAGCACTTGCCCTTTAGCACTGGTTAGCAGTGGTAAAGTGCACAGAGTAACATACATCAACAACCTGGGAAACAGAGGCAAAAAGTTAGGGGAGACCACAGCAAGGATGAAAAGTCTAACACATGTCAAGACTCCATCGCCGCAGGATGTCACTAGCACGGCCATTCGTGCCTGGAGGTGCATAAAACTTGGCCGCACTACTCACAGCGCAGGGCGCTCACTAGCTCGGACATACGCAGCTGGAAATGGGTTATATAGATTGTGTTTGGCACAAACCATCATCACAGAGTCTCCCCTATGCCAAACTTGAAATCAAATCAGGCACTTACTACTCCCACTTTACTCACTGGTCTTGTCTACTATCACAAATTCTTTCTAACACATTGCTTCATTGGGCAATTAGGAAAGTAAAGAAACTTGACGCACTCTACTGCAGAGTAAGACAGATGGATTAGGCAGGTAGCTAGACCTTTTGCTATAGAAGAATAGAGGATTGTCACAGATCTATCTACAGCAGAAGAGCTCCTTTTTTTATTCATCCAAGCAGTTATTCAATTGCCCTTTTTTCTTCCCTTATATACACCCTTTATCTATCCATTCAGTACCCACAATATCCACTGTTTCTTTCAATCACCCTTTCACCCATCCATCCTTTTACCCAATACCAAAAATCAATCATGCAATCTTTTTCATCCACCCCATCCTCTTCTTTCACTATTTTCACCCATCCTTTCTTTTAACCTTCCGTTCTTTCCAATTTCCATCAAACCATCATTTGTAGCATACATTATGGGCCTCATTACGAGGCTGGCGGTCTTAAGACTGCCAGCCTCAAGGTGGTGATCAGGACCGGCACTTCCGTGGTGGTCTGACCATCACATTAAGACCCTGGTGGTTACAGTGCCAGGGTACTGCCAGCACCACTGGGATGCATGATCCCAATGGCCTGGAGGTAACCGAGATCACAAACAGCCAGGGTGGCGCTGTATGCTGCGTTGCCCTGCTGATTACAACCTTGTTCTCTGCCAGCCTTTTTATGGCGGTTTTACTGCCATGAAAGGGCTGGTGGAGAACAGATACAGGGTGCCTCAGTAGGCGACCCTCTACCCAGCACCATCACAATGTTCACAGTCTGCTCTGCAGACAGCAAAAATTGCGAAGGTGCTGGTACAATCTGCAGCTGCATCATTGCTGCTGGCTCGATTACGAGCTGGAGACAATGCTGCCACCTGTTTCCCGCTAGGGTGATGGGTGGAAACCCTGTGGCAGCGTTCTTGTCCTCCAATCTCAAAATGAGATCCGATGTGTGCTTTTGCTGGTTTGCAGATAGAAGAGGCCATAAGTAATTCAATCACTGCTGTAACTGTAATGCATGGGGTTCATAAATCCAATCCCAAAAACGCCCTTGTATCTAGTAAGTAAGGGTATTGTCAATAAGCAGGCAATGTGACTTAACAGTGCCCTTCCCTTCCGCTGCATCTCCCCCTGCTCCATTTGCTCCGGCAGTGACCACATTTGAGCCAGCTCCTACACTGGTGGCTGGTGTGGCCATAAAAAAAACTGTTTACAGTTCCTAGATGATAAAATCAAAAAATGGAACTGCAGTAAATACAGTTCGGTCAGTACTGCACTATCTTCTGTCAAAGATATCACTAAGGGCATTTTGTTGGAATGTTAGAAAACGCTATCTAGGCAAGCCAACCAAAAGTTTGCGTAATAGAGGGATAGAAGCTATAGCCTATGAATGACAATGACTCAGACAGAAAAAAAAGTTATTGCAGGGATATCAGGAATGAAACAAAACTTGGATAGGAGATTTGGAAAAAAGGAGAAAGTATAAAAAAAGTAAACATGGCAAAATTTAAAGTAATATAAAAGTGGGGAGAGGTAAAAGTTAGGGAAATAATAATAATAATAATATAAAATAATAGGACTTACTGGGATGAGCAGAGCCATCAGCTTTGGCGCTGGTGGTTGGTGCCTCCTCAGCTTATTATATAACATGCAAATACAATAACATTATACTTGAATCAGATTGCCTGTGATTCTATACCAGTATGATCGGTATACTGAGTTGGCTATATTCCTAAAATTCCTCTTCCAAATTTCCTTAAGAAAATCTACATTTAGAATGTCATTTCTCAAGCCTCACTTTTTTGCAATGCATGCACACTTGCATCACTGAGGAATTGCTTGGGACTGTACGAGCTACAAAAAAGTTGCAGAGAACGCTAACTCACTGATATCACTAAGTCAATATAGAGACAGGAGGACAGAGGAGTCTGTGTCACAATGGCTTTATAAATAATCAGACAAAGTGAGGGCCTTCCTATGAGTATGATGATGTAGTGCTGAGCACCTGTCTAGCTCTAACTGGATCACATAATAAATAATAATCATAACTTAAACTAAATGTAACTTGCGTCCGAGTGGAAGCTGCATGCTATTTGGAAAAAAGTTATCTTTGTAGAACACAAACACAATAAAAATATAATACTCACCAAGCCACGAGATCTCCATGCCTAGCTGATTGAAAAGGTCCTTCTCATGGTCGATGATATCCGCCCAGTGGTGTGTCAGCTCCTAGTTAGTGTGCTGGACCTGGATGGTGGCCCTGACCAACCAGCCCACCCTAGTCCAGCACTGCTGGCACTCCCATAGGGGGTAGCTACTCCATGCCTGCCGTCTGCTGCCAGCATGAAGGGGAGGTGGTGCTGTACATAACAAAAGTGTTGCCCCTCCTCCTCACTGAAGATCAGATGAGGCAACACCACCCACAAGGCAGGCAGCCGTGGTTGCCCTGCTGCTCTGCCATGGTGCTGGTTGGCAAGGGTAGGAGAAAAGAAGAAAAGAAACAGGAGGAAAAAGACGAAAATAAGGGAAAAGAAACGAAAATACAAAATTTCATAAAAACACAAAAAAAAACCAGTAAAAAATAATGAGACACAAAAAGAAACACTAATACAAAAAATATTGGGTTAGATCAATGATGGGGTGAGGGATTGCATAGATTGAGGCCAGATTGAAGTAGAAGTGGCAGCACCATAAACAGAGAGAAAAACAAGATGGCCGCACCCATGCGAACCGAGTGTTTCCATTTGCGCATGATTTTGAACGCGAATATGTCCTTTGCATTGCATTTGATGTCAAATACAATGTGAACAGGTACCATGAAGAACCCTGCCCGCTAGTGGAAATCCACATAGGGCAGCAGAGTTTTTTTACCACTTCATGGAGTTCTGCGTAGGGCAAATCCGCCCACTCCACCCAGACCTACAACACATGTGATTAGTCTATAAATAGCACTTTAATCTACCACAGCAGAATTGACAAGAGTTCACTGGAATATTGAAACAACATTTGGTGGTAAACTTAACTTGACCAAATATGGATTGACATGGGCATACTACACAAAATTAAAGTAACTTTTTGGCTGTATCTATGTGATGTTTGGGAAATACTTTTTTAACATAATGTTTTGCAAAGTTTGACTGGCCTCAAATCTTTATAAAGAGATGCATCTCAAAGTGAGGAGGTAATAATATTGCCATTTTTTTACTCCTTAGTACTTGAAGAGCTCAGGGAAAAATATTGAAGCAAGTGGACTTTTAAAATGAGCTCTAGCCTTGTAATTGAGTGGGATAAAAATTCAGTACCCTATGTAATTCCCTCAAGGAGTGAGGCCTAAGTGCCGGCTTAATTTCCTCTGAAGACAGAAGTGAAACGTAACATAAAAGCTACCTTAAACTAGCCACAATATCAAGACATTGTAGTGCCTTGCAATTATACAATGAATGCTCCTCTTTTTCTGATTTTAATGAACATGATAGACCTTATAAAATAGTATTGAACTCTATAAATTTAGATATGCATATGCCCATACATGCACACTCAAAACACTGGATTAGAAATCAGCCTAATAAAAATATGCATTTGAAATGACTCTGGACATATCCAATTCAGTTAAATCATAGCACCCACAACAAGTATGTAACTGCTTTTCATGTTTAAATAGGTTTCAATAATATTTACATCCCTATACATTAGATAATTTATGGGCTATTAATAGTCCTGATGTGTTTGCAATAAATAATTAATATCTCACAGGAAGATTAATATATTAATACATTTACATGACAAATTATAATTGAAATTTCTAAACACCTGGCTTTGGTAGAACAATACTGAAAACACACAGTTTCAAACTTAACACCTAAAAATGCTAAATTGTGCATTATAATGTTAATTAGCTTACCTGCAATTTACCCATCACCAGACTATGGGCCTGATTGCAACCTTGGCGGAGGGGATTACTCAGTCACAAACGTGACAGATATCCCGTCCTCCATATTATAAGTTCCATAGGATATAATAGAGCTTGTAATATGGTGGACGGGATATCCATTGCGTTTGTGATGGAGTAATCCCCTCTGCCAAGGTCATAATCAGGCTCTATGTGATTATTTATTGGTCTATGCTAAAAACATAATCCCTGCTGGGGATTTCCTACTTTTGAGAGTTTAATTACTTAGTCTAATTTTTGTCTGAAATACATTGGATGGAACATGCACAGTTTCCTCACATGAACTAGAAACTGACATGTTTGGGACAAAACAAACCTAGTGATGTGTTTTTATCACCACATGGGATATGCACACAGTTCACTCGAAAGTCGTCAAAAAAATCCATTCCTGTTGTAATCAGATTTTCCCAGGTGAAAGCAAGCTGCACTCCCCAACAGAGAATTCTTTGGTGCAGCAAGTTTCTTTGTTTAAATGCTGTTCGATATACTGGTCCCGATTCACAAAGGGACTTCCAACTCATAATGCTACAAGTGGAGAGTCTCCACACTCTGGGCAGAATCTTAGCCAGTGTGAACGTTCTGCCCCAAGTGCAGAGACTCCACACCTGTAAATTTACGAGTCGTTAGTCTCTTTGTGAACAGGCTCAAAGTTTGAGCCTCATCTCAAGCATTGCAAGCAGCATTTTATTTTACAAGGCCTTCACCACACTAGTATTAACACATCATTACTCACCACACTAAATTCCTATTTTTTGTTCTATACAAGTAGAGCAGAGCAATTCCCTGTAAGTGATTCTACAGCTGGTGGTTGGTTGTGTTACAGTGCAGGTACCTTTTGGATCCTGCAAGTGCTACACACACATTTTTAAATGTCTACCCTGAAGCTCAAAAAATACCCCGTACCTATTACTGTTATTACATAAACCCAATTCTTTAGTTCCCACACCATAGCAGTGTAGCATTCAGTTTTAATGTTCTTTCCTGCTTACAGTGTATATTGGAAACATTAGAACATAGAAAGATTCAGAGATTCTTAAAGGAAGTCAATAAAGTAAAAAAAAATCCTGGGAAGATGGCTGTCTTTCAGAGACACGCTTTAATTGATTTATGTCACGCAACATGGACTATAAAAGTGAATGAATTCATATTTTAGGGAACTGTGTGGGAAACTTTGTTTTTCTGCAGATGCAGACCATACCTTTTTAAAGAATCTGCAGGTAATCCAAACTCAAGCCAAGAATGGCACAGATACTTTAACGGTGATTTCAGCAGCATCAAAAGGAGATGAGTTGTCCAGCCTCAATTCAGATAATACTTTAATGGTTTTTGAGTCAGGAGTGAAAGAGAAACATGCTCCTAGGTGATTGTGCTAAGTGCGGTTTCATCACAGAAGCTCAGGGTGCTACTGCATCTGCACATGGTGGCAGAAAATATGCAGTGTCAAAGCTAAAGCACCATCACTGGTATATCAGGGTACCCATACTCAATACAGCAAACTAGAGGAAAAACAAATATGTACAGTGATGCAATGTTTGTCAAGAAATGACATATGATATTTTTGTAAGACCAGCACAGGCTCCCCACACTATTTTCATTACACTTTAGAGGTGATCCTCTTCTTGATAATTTCAGGGATAATCACAGATAGAAATCCTATTATTTTGTATTACTTTCTGTTGATTCATGCCTCAGTGTCTTATGTATTTGGGCCACAAAGTAATATTGGTATGCTTAGGCATTTGAAATGTATCAAGCCACTGGATCAGTTCTTATTCTTAAGACAATGGACCTCTGTTCACCTTAAAGGCTTACACAGATGTTACATCTGCTCTGGAGGTTCATCTGAAATTCACCACCCTCTTTTGGCTAGTAAGCAATTGGTTAGGTGAGCAAGCTTTGCTATGTTCAACAAGTCTTGAATGCTGGGGAATACAATGCAGAACTGAGTTGGTTGCATAATCTGTAGGAGGTTTAGAGAACATTGAAAAATGAATTGTTTAGAGGAGTAATAGCAGGTTGTACTTCATAGTATGTCCTCTCTGTAGTACACACCTGATATTGATCTCTGTGGCAAGGTGTCAGAATTAAAATTGTCTGACCTAGAAACTCATCAGAAGCTGTTGCAAAACATTCAAGAAGTAAGACCTAAACTATTCAATACGACACATTGCTACTCTGCCACCTGTGAAGATAAGGTTTCCAAAGCTGTGGATAGGTGTCTCATGAAAGTTTGAGAAAAGATCCCTGATGATTACTTATTTGAGCCATCTTACAGACCACCTGTTCCACTTCTTGGCACACAAGACACATGGATTGTAACCCCGCTTCCATTGCTGGTGTCAAAGAAGAACAAGAAAGTATCCACTGCTCACATTGAAAGTAACATGTGTCCAATTTTGTTCAACAGACCTCCTTCAAACACAAAATGTCTTCACAGTAGAACCTCTTAACCTCTCCCCACTCTAGAGGAACTACCCCAGGAAGAATACAGTGATACTGGCATCCTGATTCCCAATCCAGAGAGTGCAGAACCTACTGTGTCTCCATCCTTACATTAGGTTCCAGATTGCTCAGAGAAACCTGCTGCTGCAGTTTCAAACATTCTACATGTTTAACTATTGCTCTGGCTTATCATGAACCTCAGCATGAGTCAATATCGACCAAGATAATGCCTTCTTTAGAAACAATGCTATGCAATGATATGAAAATGAATCTGAATTCTACAAAGAGAGCTTTTCATCATAATCTACAGTCACCTTACACCATCCATTTCTTCTTGCATATCATTGGTTTTGTGAATGGTACCTGATATCACCCTAATCCTATATTTGTATTATTACAAGAGTGTTTCTCTTTTATGATGTGGTCGGCAACGCTGACTCTTACTGTGACTACTGCTACTGAATAGACATTACATCCGTGGAGGAACAGTTTCACAACCTGTGATTCGAGAACTTCAACTGCATCTCTCATCCTAAAGTGCTCAACAAGATCTGTATGCTGCTAACATTATCGATTACCTGTGCCCGAGGGCATAGGTTGGCAAACGGTTCCTTAATATGCTACGGGACCCACTGAGACATTGAATTGACATCTGTGTTGAAAGTTTCAATGAATTTTGTAATTATTTCTGTCTGCTTTCCAGGTCCATGGGACTTTGACACTTTTCAACAAATTAATGATTGGTTTCTGTTTACAATAGCTTTGCAAATGAAGGTTCATATTTACATGTTCTAAATTACAAAGCAATGTGTTGTTTTCATAATTGTGGTGATTATGACATTCACAAAAGCATTAGATACTAAGTAATTTACAATAATACACACTATACACAATAGGAACACTGCAAGGCCTTGCACATGAGTAAACATAAAACCTTTAGAGAAAGTCTTCTTATTCAATGTTGCTAATGTGTCAATCACATCAGCTTTTTGCCATACAAAGAAAAAAGAATCTTCAAAGAAATCTCATTCAACAGGATCAAAACTCACAGACTCAAATACACTTCACATTTTGTTAAAACTCTAATTTCTAAGGCTAGGAGCATTACAGGGAGTGCAGAATTATTAGGCAAGTTGTATTTTTGAGGATTAATGTTATTATTGAACAACAACCATGTTCTCAATGAACGCAAAAAACTCATTAATATCAAAGCTGAATATTTTTGGAAGTAGTTTTTAGTTTGTTTTTAGTTTTAGCTATGTTAGGGGGATATCTGTGTGTGCAGGTGACTATTACTGTGCATAATTATTAGGCAACTTAACAAAAAAAATATATATACCCATTTCAATTATTTATTATTACCAGTGAAACCAATATAACATCTCAACATTCACAAATATACATTTCTGACATTCAAAAACAAAACAAAAACAAATCAGTGACCAATATAGCCACCTTTCTTTGCAAGGACACTCAAAAGCCTGCCATCCATGGATTCTGTCAGTGTTTTGATCAGTTCACCATCAACATTGCGTGCAGCAACAACCACAGCCTCCCAGACACTGTTCAGAGAGGTGTACTGTTTTCCCTCCTTGTAAATCTCACATTTGATGATGGACCACAGGTTCTCAATGGGGTTCAGATCAGGTGAACAAGGAGGCCATGTCATTAGATTTCCTTCTTTTATACCCTTTCTTGCCAGCCACGCTGTGGAGTACTTGGACGCGTGTGATGGAGCATTGTCCTGCATGAAAATCATGTTTTTCTTGAAGAATGCAGACTTCTTCCTGTACCACTGCTTGAAGAAGGTGTCTTCCAGGAACTGGCAGTAGGACTGGGAGTTGAGCTTGACTCCATCCTCAACCCGAAAAGGCCCCACAAGCTCATCTTTGATGATACCAGCCCAAACCAGTACTCCACCTCCACCTTGCTGGCGTCTGAGTCAGACTGGAGCTCTCTGCCCTTTACCAATCCAGCCACGGGCCCATCCATATGGCCCATCAAGACTCACTCTCATTTCATCAGTCCATAAAACCTTAGAAAAATCAGTCTTGAGATATTTATTGGCCCAGTCTTGACGTTTCAGCTTGTGTGTCTTGTTCAGTGGTGGTTGCCTTTCAGCCTTTCTTACCTTGGCCATGTCTCTGAGTATTGCACACCTTGTGCTTTTGGGCACTCCAGTGATGTTGCAGCTCTGAAATATGGCCAAACTGGTGGCAAGTGGCATCGTGGCAGCTGCACGCTTGACTTTTCTCAGTTCATGGGCAGTTATTTTGCGCCTTGGTTTTTCCACACGCTTCTTGCGACCCTGTTGACTATTTTGAATGAAACGCTTGATTGTTCGATGATCACGCTTCAGAAGCTTTGCAATTTTAAGAGTGCTGCATCCCTCTGCAAGATATCTCACTATTTTTGACTTTTCTGAGCCTGTCAAGTCCTTCTTTTGACCCATTTTGCCAAAGGAAAGGAAGTTGCCTAATAATTATGCACACCTGATATAGGGTGTTGATGTCATTAGACCACACCCCTTCTCATTACAGAGATGCACATCACCTAATATGCTTAATTGGTAGTAGGCTTTCGAGCCTATACAGCTTGGAGTAAGACAACATGCATAAAGAGGATGATGTGGTCAAAATACTCATTTGCCTAATAATTCTGCACTCCCTGTAGAAAGAAAACATTACTTTTAGTAATTTAAACTGAAATGATTCAGAATGGTATTTTCAATTTGACTGCATTCGCAATGGTATTTTTAATTTGACTGTATGGGATTTTAATGAGGCACCTTATGGCTTTAGGTGTATACATATGCTTCTAGGCAATAATTTATGTCTTATTATACCTACATGCTAACTGTGCAAACACAAATTAAAACTTTGTGGTATTATTTCTCCTTATGAAAAAAGATTGTTTTGAAATTGTGCCTTGGCACAAAAATAGGTTTGACTAATCACGGTGGTCATTATGACATTGGCTGTGAGTGATAAATTGGCAGAAATACCCCCAACATGCCGGAGGTAATTACTGCCAAATTATGACTATGGCGCTGAGAACTCCCATAGACAGCCAATGTACCACACCATCTGCCAGGGCCTTGACCCCACGCATGATGGTGGTAACCATCAACAGCCAGATGGAAGACAAAGTACCGCCCACCATATCATGATATAGCACACCACCACGATTTCTGGGGCGGAACCAACGCCATCAAAGGCCTGTCGGAAACACTGCACAGTCGATGAAAGACTTACCATCAGAGGCGAAGAGAAGGACAACGCCGCCATGGAACCGGAACTGCAAGTCTTCCCAATGCTCTTCTACGCCATGCTCGACCCGGAGCACCAATGCCGACAAAGACGATGACGGTGAGTACAGCTGCCTAGCACACAAGGGAGGGAGGGAGGAAAACGAGAGTGACACACACACGCACAACACACACCATACACACAACCAGCTGCAGACATACACCAATGGCACATAACACATGGCATAATAATACAAGGACAAAAAGAAGGCAATAATGAGAATGTATTGAATGGGAAGGGAACAGCCACCAAATTAACCAATTGGATAACAAATAGATATGTACAAATGTCCAGAAAGGGCCAATGCCCAGTCCAAAGTATTATAGGCCCACATGGCCACAGGGCACAGTCCAAGTCCCAACTTGTTTCCTGGCATCATCCGCACAGAACTCTGCAAAAGCATCATTTTGCAATTGGGCAGGCACCTCAAGGGAAAGAGGGGTGGGTGGCACCTCAGCCGAAGTCAGAAACTTGCCCACTGGTTCTGGAAGGGGGCTCCATGTCTGTTATCTTTGCTGGGGAGTGCTAGGTCAGAGTCTCTCAGGTAGATGACTTGCCCACTGTTTCTGGATGGGGCTCCATGCCCATATTCTTTGCTGGGGGGTGCAAGGTCACAGTCTCTCAGGTGGGTGACTTGCCCACAGGTTCTGGATTCGGCTACATGCCCATTATCTTTGCTGAGGAATGCAAGGTCACAGTCTCTCAGGTGGGTGACTTGCCCACTGGTTCTGGAATCAGCTCCATGCCCATTATCTTTGCTGGGGAGTGCAAGGTCACAGTCTCTCAGGTGGGTGACAAGCCCACTGGTTCTGCAGGGGGCTCTATGCCCATTATCTTTGCTGGGGAGTGCAAGGTCACAGTCTCTCAGGTGGGTGACTTGCCCACTGGTTCTTGATGGGGCTCCATGCCTATTATCTTTGCTGGGGAGTGCAAGGTCACAGTCTCTCAGGTGGGTGACGTGTCCACTGGTTCTGGATGGGGCTCCTTGTACAGCAGTCCCTGGAGGGTGTCCTACATGCCCTCTGCTGGAGGTGAGGGCTGCACTGTATCAACTAGAGGTGAGGGCTGCACTGTGTCAGCAGGTGAAGAGGTGCCTTCTGGGAAGCCTCTGCTGGAGGTGAGGGCTGCACTGTCTCAGCAGGTGAAGGTGCAGCCTCTCCAGGAGGAGTGGGCTGCACTGCCTCAGCTGGAGCAGAGGGCTCCGTGACCACTGGTGATAGTGGTGTCATCCTGCCAGCCTCTACTGGAGGTGAGGGCTCTGTGACCATTGATGATGTTGGTGGTGGTGGTGTCACCCTGCCAGCCTCTGCTGGAGGTGAGGGCTGCACTGTGTCAGCAGGTGAAGGTGCCTCCTGGGCATCCTTTGCTGGAGGTGAGGTCTCCTTCTTCTTCGTGGCAGTAGTGGAGGGCTCCATCCTCTTTATGGCAGGGGTTGGGGGCGTTTTCCCCTTTACGGCAGGAGTTGAGGGCTTCTTCCCCTTCATGGCAGAAGGTGGGGGCTCCTTCCCCTTCATGGCAGGAGGTGCGAGCTTCTTCCCCTTCATGGCAGGAGGTATGGGCTCCTTCCCCTTCATGGGAGTTGTTAAGGGCTTCTCCCCCTTCATGGCAGGAGGTGTGGGATCCTTACACTTCGTGGTTGGTGGAGTGGAATCCTTCACTGTCTTGCATTTACAATTAGGAGATGCCTCCACTATCCCCGTGGACTGTTTGGCTGAGGTGCTGGGCTGGGTCGTTGGGACCCTGCTCTTACAGGCAGGACAGGGGGAGGGAAGAGGTCAAGGTGGGCAAGGAAAAGCTTCTTAGAGACGGTGGGGCGGGAGGAGGAAGGAGGGATGGGAGTGGAGGTTGAGGGAGTGGTTTTTGGAGGTATATGTCTGCTGGACTTGGGTGCAGGTGCATGCGCAGTGTGCGCGTGTGAGGTGGATGGCGGATGGGTTTCTGAGTGCTTGTGTTTGTGTCCTTTTGGAGGTAAACAGGGTGGGAGAGGACACAGGGGATGTGTGGATGGATGTTGTGGAGGTGTCTGGCGGTGAGGTGTGTGTGCTGCTTGGTGTGGTGATGGTAGTGGTGGATGTTGAAGTAGTGCACGCAGTTGTGAGTGTGGACATGACTGTGAGGGAGGAGGAGGAGGAGAGGGGGAGACAGTGGAGGCAGTGGATTTGGTAGTGTGTGTAACTGTCTGGGGCTTGCATGAGTGCTGATGGGCTGAAGTGTGGTGTCTGTGTTTGACTGTGCCACTCTTGTGTGATGTCTTGTGTGCATGCTCATCTGTATGTGTGCATGGGATGGGTTGGGGTTGAGAAGATTGGGACTGGGAAGTGGTAGTTAGAGGGGGGACTGTAGGTACAGGGACAATGGCTGCCATCAGATAAGAGGCCAGAGCCTGAATTGATCTCTGTTGGGCCGCCAATCCACTGTGGATGCCCTCCAGGAATGCAGTGCATTGCTGCATCTGTGATGCCAGGCCCTAGATGCCATTCACAATGGTTGACTGCCCTACAGAGATGGATCTTAGGATGTCATTAGCCTCCTCACTCAGGGCAGCAGGTATGCCATAATCCCTTCTTTTGATGGGCGCTGACCTGCAGAAGTGATACAGACGGGAGGACACTATTACACATACAATCCAGCCTGTCACACATATGGCCCACCAATCCCGTTTCCATCACCATTGGCATACACATCGCCCACCATGTACACCACCACAAGGCATTCCCCCAAAGACAAGATGCTTGCACACACATCTCCATGCATCCTTCCCACATGCATTGTGCTCAAGGTGTACTCACCTGTTGGTCTGGAGGCCCATACAGACCCCTTGTGGACTTTGCTACACTGAAGGATAAGCACATAATACTGACTTATAGAGTGGAGAGGGCCACAATCACAGAGCTGTGTGCCCAATTGGAGCCTGACCTGATATTAGCTATCCGTCATCCCAGTTTGATCCCTCCTCTTGTGCACTTACTATCAATGCTCCATTTCCTGGCAACTGGTTCTTTCCAGGTGACAGTGGGCTTGGCAGCAGGAATGTCACAGCCAATGTTCTCAATCATGCTGGCAAGGGTTTTGTATGCCCTGGTGAAAGACATGTGCAGCTACATTGCTTTCCTCCAGGAGGAAGATTTGGCCACTGTAAAGGCAGAACTCTATGCAATGGGGCATATCCCCAATATTATTGGGGCGAATGGTGGAACACATATTGCATTTGTCCCCCCACCAGAATGAACAGGTGTTCAGGAATCGTAAGAGTTTCCACTCACTGAATGTGCAAATGGTGAGCCTGGTGGACCAGTGCATCTCCCACATCACTGCCAAGTATCCTGGGTCTGTGCATAATGTCTTCGTCCTGAAGAATAGCAGCATCCTAAATGTGGTGGCCCAACAACAGAGGCACAGGGTATGGCTAATAGGGGAGCCAGAGTTCCCACCCACTGTATGTCAGTGTATGCCTTCAGGTATTATCCCCATAACATTGTGTTAGGCTAATATTTGTCCCTCAATATTTGCAGGTGACTCTGGCTACCCAAACCTATCGTGGCTCCTGACCCCCGTGAGGAATGCCAGGATCGGGGCTGAGAAGCGTTATAATGGGGCACATGGGAGAACCAGATGGATAATCGAAAGGACCTTCAGGCTCCTGAAGAACAGATTCAGGTGCCTCCATCTAACAGGTGGATCCCTGTGCTACTCACCTGGCAAGGTCTGCCAGATAGCAGTGGCATGCTTCATGTTGCACAACCTGGTCCTCAGATGACATGTGCCTTTCCTGCAGGATGAGGAGACTGGAAATGCCCCGTGGAAGCAGTGGATCCTGAGGACAGTGAGGAGGTAGAGGATAAGGATGTGGACAACAGAACATCAGTTATACGTCAATACTTCAAATGATACAGGAGAGACAGTGGAAATGATCGTAGCTCTGACTATTGATTTAATCTGTGTGACTGTAGCATGATGACATTCACTTCCTTTGCATCTCAACTTACGGTCACCTATGGCTTCTCATTTTCCAGATGTTGGTGATATGACAACAATGTTCTGATGTGATCACTACAGACAGTTACATGTCATTAATTGTATGCTTTCACAGTGTTCAGATCATATGCCCTAGATGTGACTGTTCCCAAAATTGCACATTTTCAACATATAAAACAGTGTCACTCAAATTGTGTTCGAGGGTGCTTATTGTAGTGCACATAATTGAAAAGTGCAATGGAATGGGGGGATGGTGGAAGAAAGTCCAGGGTATTGTTCCGGTCTGTTTGTAGCACAGGTCCAGTGTCCAAGGGGCCATAGGAAGGGGAGCAAAGGCAGTTCAAAGTGGACAAGGTGACAGGGTGGGACACAAGGGGGACCATCAGGAGGGCCTGCTGGTGGGCTGTCCATTCTGTCATGATGTTGGTCATGTCTGCCAGCACCCCTGCTATGGAGATCATGGTGGTGTTGAGGGCCTGTAAGTCCTTCATGATCTCCTGATGGTGTTCTTCAGGCACTCATTTGTTCTCCTGCATGCTGTTCAGGATCTGGCCCATCATGTCCTGGGATTGTTGGTAAGCACCCAGGACATTAGTGAATTCCTCCTGGAGAGTTGGTTCCCTCAGCCTGTCCTTCCCCTGGTGTACAGCGGTCCTCTCAGTGTCCCTGTTGCCCTGTGCCCCTGTCCCCTAAGTGGTGTGCCCACTGCCACTGACCCCAGGTCCCTGATTGTCTTGAAGGCGAGGTGTGCATTAGGTTCTCTGTACAGGTTGGCATACTGCTGATTGATGTGTCCTTGGGACAGAGGTGTGGGGATGCTGGGTGGGTGCTGTGGTGTTGGATACTGATGGGGAGGCTCTGTGGTGGACTGTGAGTAGGCTGGAGTGACTGACTGCCCAGTGGTCCCTGATGGGCCAGGTTGTTGATATAGATCCTGAAGTCCAGAGTTACTGTCATCACTGGGAGCATCTTCTGTTGGGGCACTGGATAGTCGTGACACCTCCTGTCCACAGACATTGTTTGGGGTACCTGTGGGGATGTAAGTGATATATTATGTTTCATGCCTGTGACATATTTTACATCCCTATCTTCCCCTCTATCGTTGCTGTTGCCCTGCCAACTTGGAATGTGTATGGGGATGTATTGTGGGATTGTTAGTATCCCTATGCTGTGCATGCCTTGGTGACGGGTGTCCATGTAGGGCTGGGAGGGCTGACCATGCATTGATATGGCATGCTGGGCTTGGCATTGGGGTTAGTCATCTGCACTGGTGCATTGTGTGGGACGGAGTGGACTGATGGGAGTGATGGTGAGGCTGTGAGATGGTGCAGGTATAGGGGGTGATAAGTGGTAAATGTTGACTTACCAGCGTCCAGTCCTCCGGTTACTCCAGTGAATCCCTCTGGATGCAGTAATGCCAAGACTTGCTCCTCCAATGCTGTGAGCTGTGGGGAAGGAGGTGGGGGTCCACTGTCAGTCCTCTGTATGGCAAGATGGTGCCTTGCTTCCACAGAACGTACCTTCCCCCGTAGGTCTTTCCACCTCTTCTTGATGTCATCCCTTGTTCTTGGATGCTGTTCCATGGCGTTCACCCTGTCTGCGTTTCTCTGCCATAGCTCCATCTTCCTTGCAGTGGATATCTGCTGGACCTGTGCTCCTAAGAGCTGTGGTTCTACCCTGACTATTTCCTCCACCATGACCTGCAACTCCTCATCTATGAAACGGCGGTGCCTTTGTGGGGCCATGGGTGTTGTGTGTGTGTAAGTGTGTGGGTAGTGTGGTTGGGTATGCGTAATGGAGTGTATGAGGGATGTATGGGTATGTGTGTGTAGTTGTCGCAGTGGTGTTGATGTCTGTCTGGTGGCAACGATTTGTATTCGAAAGAGGTTGTGGATGTGTGTTTTGTAGTGGTGTGGATGGGTCGGTGTGGTGTGTGTATCTGTCAAGTGTGTGTTTTTTTAATTGGGCAAGTTGTGTCGTTTATTATTTGGGTGTCCATTCTGAGCGCGGCAGTGTGTATCGCCAATGGTTGACTCATGTTGAATGTCCACTGTGGAGATTCGTGGGTCATGATGTGGTGGGTGTTGTTTTGTTGGCATAATGGTCTGGGTGTTGGTACCACCACTTTAGCACTGACCTTTCGGCTGGCAAATTTATGTATGTGGCTGTATTCTGTTGGTTGGGTGTGTGTGTGTCATAATATGGGAAACGGATGTCCGCCTTCGAGGTGGTATGTTGGCAGCCCTCACTGTGGTGGTAAGCAGGATTTACCACCAATGTCATAATGAGGGCTTATGTGTGTTGGCAAATTAAAAAGAGCTTGTTATGATCTAAATATCAAAGAGTTATTTTAATCTCAAGCAGTAAGAAAATATTTTTTCCCTGCAAAAAGCACAACTTTCATGAGATTTAAACACGTTTAAAGACTGGATTTCCTATTGATTTGGTTGTTCTGTTGCACAACAACTTCTATTTTTAAACTAGCAAAATGGACACAGTTATCTGCAGAGAAATAGTGCCATAAGAGTGGCATTTATGTTTACGAGCAACTATCTTTGAGCACTCAATTTTTGTCAATATATAAGAAAAGCAACTGTTTCATACACATGGTTTACACTAACCTGTCATATTGCACAACATTTGCCCATCCTAAAGCATGAGGAATTCAATGGGTCACCAAAAACTATTTATCCATCTGTTTCAAAACCTGCTCTTGCCAGAGTAAGGCCACAGGACATCTTCTTTAAATTTTTTCTTTCTCTTTTTGCACCTAGCCACAAAAATAAAAAAATTAAAAGGTTTACCTAGCTCACTTAAGTTTTTCATTGAGTATCACACCCTTGTTTAAATTTCTCACATAAGATGTTGCACATTGAGATTAATGTTTTTTTGTGTATCTTTCTTATCAAGAGGGTGATGTTGTAAAGATCATGTCTTCGATTGCATAGGCCCCTATTTCGCTTCACTTTGCAGACATTTTATTGAATCTGGTCTGGGCTTTTATTCTGTGAATTTATAATGAATATGTCTGTTAAGCAAGAACAATCAAAAACTCATGCAGTGACAATTTACTGACTAATTAGTTTACACATTTTTCCAGGGATGTCATAAATGTTATGACTGTTTCCCTCCATAATTCTATTGTTTTTATCTATTTTAATCACCTGCTTTTAGGCTTCTTACTTTTAGTTTTAGGTTCTTAAGCACATACAAGACAGGTTTCATTTTAGCTAACCTGTACAGCTTGTTTACCTTTGTCCCAGATACTGCATGTAATTATGATGTAAAGACTATAAGGCCCAACTCTATTTTGAGGAGGCGGAGGCTCTGCCATTGACACAGATGTCGTCTGTGCCTGTCTTTCAAAGAACCGTCAAAGTCAACTTATTTAGATTTAGACAAAACACCTGATGCAACATCAGTCTCGAACAAGTGCCCTGTTATCTTAAGTTTAAATTCGAACAAGGAAGAATATCAAAATAGTGTAGACCAGTAGTTTTACTTCACATGTGCTCATTGGTTATATCAAACATTCCAATAGTGACACTGCAATTTCCATCTTAGATAAGATACAATATGAAAGGACTGCCAATTGAATACTTGCCAGAGGGGAAACGTCACCCAGGTCATAGACGCAGATCTCAGATCCAGATCAGCACAGCACCAGATTCCTTCTCACCTAAAGAAGCCTCCAGCAAGACTCTCTGCAAAGCATTCCGTTCTGCCTTCCAGAACTGGTGCCAGAATTGTCTTCTCACCCAGGTGTAACCTCCTGGCTATTGGTCTTGTGCTTGAAATAGCTGACAAGCTGTTCCAAGCAGCGAACAAACTCTGTTGTATAAGTATTTGCCTTATCTCTGGAACTCAGGGTTATTATTTATCAATCTGCTAGAACTAGCATTGTGCTAAGAGATATCACAGTGCGGGAGTTAAGGGTTATAAAATGTGATGTTTGATTGTTTTCCCTGTTTCACTATTATTGAAAAGATTATGGCGGTCATTACAACAGTGGCGGTAAAAGCTGCTTACCGCCGTGCAGAAGACCGCCAACACACCGCCGCGGAATTCCACCACAGTTAATGTGACCCATATTTCAGAATCTGCCAAAATTCAGACACCCACACAAGTCCGCCACACCAAAGGTCAGTGATAAACTGGCGAAAACAAAACCAACACCGTCACGCCAACAGAAATACGCCCACACTATCACAACACATGAATCCACATAGCGGTCTTTCAACCGCGGTATTCCATTGGCGGTACACACCGCTGCGCTCAAAATACACACACATTTCCAAAACACAGCCACATTGGACAATTCTAAATACACACACCTGATACACATACGCACACCACTCCCACACACCCATTACAATATAAAACACACACCCACAAACCTCCATGACCAGAATCACTGAGAGAAGGCCAGAGAGAGACACCAGCATCAACAAACTAGTATCCACAGGCACACAACACCATCACCCACACAACTTCCACGCACCTCACACAACACACCACTACATATCACCACACTTATCACCACACACACCACCCCACATATCACCTACACCACCCCATGGCACGGCAAAGACACCCCAGGTTCTCGGAGGAGGAGCTCAGGGTCATGGTGGAGGAAATCATCCGGGTAGAGCCACAGCTATTCGGAGCACAGGTGCAGCACACCTCAATTACAAGGAAGATGGAGCTATGGCGAAGAGTAGTGGACAGGGTCAACGCAGTGGGACAGCACTCAAGAAATCAGGAGGACATCAGGAAGAGGTGGAACGACCTACTGGGGAAGGTGCATTCCTTGGTCTCAAGACACCACCTGGCGGTTCAGCGGACTGGCGGCAGACCCCCACCTCCTCCCCCACAACTAACAACATGGGAGGAGCAGGTCTTGGCGATTCTGCATCCTGAGGGCCTCGCAGGAGTAGGTGGAGGAATGGACTCTGGTAAGTCAAAGCTTTACTATTACATCTCCCACTCTACCTGCATGCTATCACATACCCCCAACCTCACCTCCAGCACCCCAACTCCTCACATATGTCCCAACATCACAAACCACCCATCCCAACACCAAGCCTTGCATGCAACAACAAAGCATGGACACCCATAACCAAAGCATGCCCACTGCACATACCCATACACCCCCCTAAACCATCATCACACAAGGTCCCACACAGGAATGCTAGCACTGGGGTACGCAGTCTCCCACCTATTGCACAGCATTACACACAGAGATTTAATAAACATCCTTTTATACCCCTGCGGGACCCCTACCCAATGTCACCGGACAGGAGGGTCCACACATGTCCACACCACCAACAGAAGAGGCCCACAGTGATGACAGCACCTCTGTCCAACTGGATCTAGATGACCAGCCCGGTTACCCTCACACAGGCACAAACCACCACAGACCTTCCCCCCTCTGGAAACACCAGCACAGCACCCACCCAGCGGGCCCATACCTCCGTCCCCAGGACACGTCAATCAGCAGTATGACCACCACTACAGGGAATCCAGGATAACCCACCACCCCAACAACAGGGACCTGGGGGCAGTGGTAGTGGGCAAACGGTCTAGGAGACAGAGGCCCAGGAACACAGTGGAACTGGGAAGGCTGCTGTACGACAGGGGGAAGACAGGCCAAGGGAACCCACTCTCCACGAGGCCCTCTCCTCCATCATGGGAGCCTACTACCACTCCCAGGAGACGATAGCAACAGTACTGGCCAAGTTTCAGACCCAGTGCATGCAGGAGGAACAGTATATGGGCTTCAGGGAGGAACCATCAGCTCCACCCTGGGCACCATCGTAGGGGTGCTGAAGGAAGTACTCAACACCAGGAGGGACACTGTGGCACTACAAGGGGCCCCTGACAATAGCATGGACGATGAACTGCCAACCACCTTCGCCGGCACTAGTGGACAGGATGCCCCGCCACAGGACCACCACACCAGCACCTCACCCCCTGCAGAGGGAGAACCACCCCACAAACAGTCCCTGTGATCCAGGACAAAGACAGAGCATGATGCCAAGAAATGAGACCACCCTGTTTGTCATCCTACTGTCCCACTTTGTCACCCTCTCCGTACTTAAACTGCCCCAGCTCCAGATCCTATGCCCATATGGGCAATGCACCTGTGAGACTAATAGACTGGACTCTGCCATGGACTCTCCTCCACCATCACCCCTCACCATTTCACTACCCCCTCCAATATTGAGCACTTAAATAAACACACCTAAAGCACAAAACGATATGGAGTCTGTCTGTGATTTCGAAATAGTGTATTAGCAATTACAGTGACAAAATGCTTTTTAAATAGTAATGTCAACATACCTATGTCACACAGCTCTAGTCCATGAGGAATCTAAGCAGATGTCACACAGTGTGACCCACATCTGTGAAATCGTAAGGGAAAGTGACAACTCAGTGACCATACACTGGGTGAAAATGACAGACAGTAGAGAGGTACTAGTGCTAAAGTACATGTAGTAGGCAGGTTTGTATTCTTACCTGTGTCTCACTGGAAATATTGCAGGATCACTGCATCCCTGTTGTGCATGTCTTCTTCCTCTGCTTCCTCCTCTTCACTGTCCACAGGCTCCACAGCTGCCACAACACCGCCATCTGGACCATCCTCCTGCAGAAAAAGCACCTGTCATCGCAAAGCCAAGTTGTGAAGCATACAGCAGGCCACGATGATCTGGCACATCTTCTTTGGTGAGTAGAATAGGGATCCACCTGTCATATGGAGGCACCAGAACCTGGCCTTCAGGAGCCCGAAGGTCTGCCCGATCGCCCTCCTAGTTCACCCATGGGCCTCATTGTAGCGTTCCTCTGCCCTTGTCCTGGGATTCCTCACTGGGGTCAGTAGCCATGACAGGTTGGGGTAACCAGAGTCACCTGCAAATGGCGAGGGACAACTGTTAGACACACACTAACCTGTAGGGATAACACCAGACCCAGACAACCATTCCCAATGACTTGCTTCCAGGTGCTCACCTAATAGCCACACACGGTGCCTCTGGAGTTGACCCATCATATAAGGGATGCTGCTATTCCGCAGGATGTAGGCGTCATGCACTGAGCCAGGGAACATGGCATTCACATGGGAGATGTACTGGTCTGCCAAACATACCATCTGTACATTCATCGAATGATAACTCTTCCGGTTTCTGTACACCTGTTCACTCCTGTGGGGGGGAACCAAAGCCACATGTGTCCCATCAATGGCACCTATGATGTTGGGGATATGTCCCAGGGCCTAGAAGTCACCTTTCACTGTAGGCAAATCCTCTGCCTGAGGGAAAACGATGTAGCTCCGCATGTGTTTCAGAAGGGCAGACAACACTCTGGACAATACGTTGGAAAACATAGGCTGGGACATCCCTGATGCTATGGCCACAGTTGTTTGAATTGAGCCACTTGCAAGGAATGGAGCACTGACAGCACCTGCACTTGAGGGAGGATTCCTGTGGGATGGCGGATTGCTGACATCAGGTCTGGCTCCAACTGGGTACACAGTTCCTGGATTGTGGCACGGTCAAGCCTATAGGTGATAATCAAATGTCGCTCCTCCATTGACGACAGGTCCACCAACGGTCGGTACACCGGAGGATCCCGCCATCTCCTCACATGTCCCAGCGGATGGTGCCTATGAAGGACAACAGCGAGCACAGAGTCAACCAACTCAGAGGTACGTACCCACAGTTTACACAGAACACCATTCATACACAAAAGGTGGCCTGTATGTGTGTTGAGTCTAGCCCTAGGTCTGTGTGACGCAGTTGAAAATGAAGCCATGTGGGCCCCTGAAATGGTGGCTGCCTGACCTCTAAAGTGTGACAATGGGATGTGAGGTAACTGCGTTGGCGTTGTACACCATCGCGGTAGGCGGTCGAAGATCGCGGCGCAATGCTGCATTGGTTAACATTGGACCCTATGGGTCAGGAGCCAATGACGATGTACGCCGGCGGTGACGGTACGCACCACCGCGGACGTGACCGCCATTTTCTATCTGCTCAATCACTCGATACCTGATGTTAGACAGCAGAGGACCTACACTGCAAGTGCTGCTGTGACCTCAGTCTGGAAGAGACAATGGCTCGAGTGTCTGGGGAACGGGCCCCTGCCTTCACATCGGAAGAGTTGGAGAAACTTGTTGATGGGGTCCTCCCCCAGTACAAGCTACTCTACGGTCCTCCAGACAAACAGGTAAGTACACAGGGAGCATGTTGTATGGGCTATGCCTGTGTGGAGAGGGCTGGATGTAAGAAGGAAGGGGGCAGAGTGCCGCGTGCATGAAAAACGGTGAATGCATGTGCCACATGGCAAGGGTAGGGATGGGGGCCAATCACTTTGACGGTGCAGTTGGTAATGACTTCTCTTTTTCCCCTGTACATTTCATGTAGGTCAGCGCCCACCAGAAGAAAGATATTTGGCGTGCCATCGCCAAGGACGTCCGGACCCTGGGGGTCTAACACACTCGGAGCATCCACTGCCATAAAAGATGGGAGGACATTCGCCGCTGAAGCAAGATGACGGCGGAGGCTCAGCCGGGGATGGCCTCCCAATGTGGGAGGGGTGCCCGTCGCACCATGACCCCCCTGATGTTCAGGATCCTGACGGTGGCCTACCCGGAGTTGGATGGGCGCTTGAGGGCATCACAGCAGACACCAGGGGGTGAGTACACTCTCATTCAGCTGACTTTGCGCGCATTACGAGGTGTCTGGGTGGGGGATGTGGGCTGTGGGTTTCCCGAGGCCTGGGCGAGTTCCGTAGGCAAGGCCCCTCCGTAAGGCAGGCCAAGTGGCACCCCACCCCACCTCTGTAGAGTGCCAAGTACACCTAGTCATGCCCCTGTGTCATCTATGTGTGCAGATGTCGTCCATAGCCATGTGGGCCATTTCCCAGGAATTGAACAGTGGAGCCCAAGAGCGCGGCGTAGTGCAGGGGGCTTTTGTGTCTGTCGTATCCGCCAACGGTAGCGGTAATGCATGCACTCAACATGTCTTTCTTCTGTCCCCTCCCTTTTTGTGGTCTCCCTGTTCTTGTGTGCATCAGCATCATCAGGCGGAGGTACAGTGGCACCGGAACACGAGGGAGCTGCATCCCACATGGCCATGGAGGGCCACACCACGGACTCAGAATACACCAGTGGGGCAGAGGGCGAGGGGAGCTTCACGGCGGGGACAGGATCAGCAACCAGCAACACGGACTCGTCCTCCAATGGGAGCTCCCTTGTGGTGGTGGCAAAATCTGTGCCCCCCCCACTTCTACAGGTACAGCCGCCACCTCCCTACCAGCACCGCCCTCCCAGCAGCCCCTCAGCCTTCGCCCTGTGCCCGCTCACCCAGGAGGGTGGGCATCACCTTCGGCCCAGGCACTCAGTCCCTGCCCCTGTCACCTCTGATGCCCTCAGTGAGGAGGACATTGACCTCCTCAGGTCACACACTGTTGGGCAGTCTACCATTTTGAATGCCATCCAGGGTGTAGAAAGGGAATTGCAACACACTAATGCATTCCTGGAGGGCATTCATTCTGGTCAGGCCGCCCTTCATCAAACCCTGAAAACTCTGGCCTCAGCACTGATGGCAGCCATTGTCCCTGTGACTAGCCTCCCCCCTCCAACTTCCTCCACCCAGACCCAATCCCCTGTACTCTTGCCTATCCCAAGCACACCATCAGACCAGCATGCACACACCTCACCACACAAGGGAAGCTCAGGCAAACATAAGCACCACACATCCCACAGGCACTCATGCAAGCATCACACACATACAGACACACCAACATCCACTGCCTCCACTGTGTCCCCCTCCTCGTCGTCTCCCTCCTCCCTCCCAGTCTCGTCTACACTCTCACCTGCATGCACTACCACTACAGCCACTAGGTCCCGCACCAGCACACCCACCACCACACCCCGCTCACGTACACTCACCACCCCACTACCATTTACACGTCCCCTGTGTCCTCTCCCCTCCCAGTGTGTCTGTGACGCCCCCTCCCAAAGTACACAAACGCAGGTACACACCCACCCAACATACATCCACCTCACGACAGACTCCAGCGCATGCACCTGCACCCAAAGCCACAAAAGTTACACCTCCTACAACCACCTCCTCTTCCTCCACTCCCAGACCCCCTCCAGCTACCCATCCCAGTGTCCCTAAGAAACTTTTCCTGACCAAGCTTGACCTCTTCCCCCCCTCCAATTCATAGGTCCCGTACTAGCACCTCAGCCTAAAAATCTCCGGGACCAGTGGTGCCTGTTGTTAGAGGTATGCGGAGTGCACCCGGCACCAGGGCAGCCAGTGTGACACAGAGCCACAGCACAGCCAGTCCCCCCCCTGTGAAGCACCGGAAGTTGGACAGTGCCAGCGGGAGTAGGGGAAGACTCCAGCCAGCAAAGCCGCTCACAAGTGTCCTGGGGGGAGTGTCCACTCAGCTGTGACTCCTTCCAAGGTGGGGAAGGGGCAGAAGAAATCGCCAAAGTCTGGGAGGAGCAGCACGGCGGAGAAGACCGCCATCATCCCCGCTTCCCAGGGGGCCCCCGCCAGCCCAATCGTCAGTGGCCAGGAGGCCACCGCCAGAGTCAGTGCCCAGGAGGGCAGCCCGATCGTCATTGGCCAGGAGGCCACCGCCAGTGTCAGTGCCCAGGAGGGCAGCCCGATCGTCAGTGGCCAGGAGGCCACCACCATAGTCAGTGCCCAGGAGGGCAGCCCGATCGTCAGTGGCCAGGAGGCCACCGCCAGAGTCAGTGCCCAGGAGGGCAGCCCAATCATCAGTGGCCAGGAGGCCACCGCCAGCCACAGCCCAGCTGCCCAATGAAGGACCGCCAGCCCCAGCCCAGCTGGGCAATGAAGGACCGCCATGGCAAGCACCGCTGAACAGGTCAGAAACTTCAAACTCAAGCACCGCTGGACAGGGCAAGCACTGCTGAACAGGGCAAAGACCGCCATGGCAAGCACCGCTGAACAGGGCAAGCACCGCTGAACAGGGCAAAGACCGCTGAACAGGGCAAGGACCGCTGAACAGGGCAAGGACCACCAAGTCAAGCACTGCTAGCCCATGAGCGGCAGGGGCAGTAACGCAACTGGGACCGTCACGGGGAGAGTGATGCACTCTGGGCACCAGTCCCCCTCCAGAACCAGTGGAGAAAGGCATCCACTCAGTCTGTCCTGCACAGGATGAAGCACTCTGGGCACCAGTCCCCCTCCAGAACCAGTGGAGAGATCCATCCACTCAGTCTGTCCTGCACAGGATGAAGCACTCTGGGCACCAGTCCACCTCTAGAACCAGTGGAGACATGCATCCACTCAGTCTGTCCTGCACAGGATGAAGCACTCTGGGCACCAGTCCCCCTCCAGAGCCAGTGGAGAAATGCATCCACTCAGTCTGTCCTGCACAGGATGAAGCACTCTGGGCACCAGTCCCCCTCCAGAACCAGTGGAGACTGTTCTCCACTTGAGAGACTGTGGCTTTGCACTCCCCAGGATTGAAGAGTGGGCAAACCACCCACTGTAGAGACTTGAGAGACTGTGGCTTTGCACTCCCCAGGATTGAAGAGTGGGCAAACCACCCACTTTAGAGACTTGAGAGACTGTGGCTTTGCACTCCCCAGGATTGAACAGTGGGCAACCCACCCACTGTAGAGACTTGAGAGACTGTGGCTTTGCCCTCCCCAGGATTGAACAGTGGGCAACCCACCCACTGTAGAGACTAGAGAGACTGTGGCTTTGCACTCCCCTGGATACATCAATGGGCCTGGAGCCCCCTCGTGGATCTGGTGTGGTGCACTCATCCGGCTGAGGTGCCCCCCTTCCCTTCCCCCGAGGTGCCTGTTGTATTTGTATCTGATGCCCCAGCAGTGTTCTCTCCGTTTCTGGTCAGGTATCTTGTGTGGGCCTCGCCCATGCATTTTGGGCCCAGTGGTCCACGGACAATGACTTGTGCATTACCTGCACTACTATTCGTGGTGTATATTTTGTTTAATGTGTATGGATATATACATGTATATATTGGTTACTGTATTTTGATATATTACAATGGTTCCACTCATTTCCTTTGGTCTTTGCATTCTTCCGGGGGTGTTGGGAGTTGTTACTGTAATGTTTGGATATGCATTGGTGTGTGTGTTGTAGTGGGTGAGGGTGGGGGTGGGGGTGTTGCGTGTGTGTGTCCCTGTCTTTTGTCTTCCCCTCCCCTATGTTGTAGGTGCAGTACTCACTGTTGTCTTCGCTGCCAGCATTGATGATCGTCGTACAGGAGCAGGAAAACTAGTGCAGGAAGTATTTGGAGTTCCGGCTCCATGGTGTCCTCCTTCCTCGTGGAGTGTGTAGAGGTGAGCGTTTCCCTTTGAAATGGCTGTTTCCGCCGTGTTTTTATCCGCGGTGAATCCGCCCCGGAAAAAGTGGCGGATTGGTAGGTTGTTATACTGTGGGCGGTACATTGTCTCCCGTCTGTCTGTTGGCGGTGACCGCCGTTCTGCTTGTTTGTACCGCCGTGGCGGTCGGAGTGTTAAAGTGGCTGTCTTTGTTGGCGGTTTCCGCCACGGACATAATTCCAATTTTTTTACCACCGGCCTGTTTGCGGTCTTACCGCCGCTTAACACTTTCCGCCAGGGTTGTAATGACCCCCTTTGTATAGAGATATGACTCCTCTCTCAACCATGTGCCTCCAGTCGATAACTGGCTACATCTCACTCTCGAACCTGCCATACCTGCTTCAGATTATAATGCTGTATCTGGGTAGAAGTATAGTTTGTTTTGCAGGTCCAGAAATGCATATGAGCTAACCTCCATGAAGCTCTGCCTTAGCCTCCTATTTAGAGGAATTGTGTCTGAAAAGGGTAAACGTTATCCTTTGTGGCAGATTTTTTATCTCTGGAGAGTCTGATAATATAAGGCACCTACTAAAATTGCGTGTGTGGAGGAAGCTTCTTGGCCCATAGTGCTCACCAGCAGTCTCAAAGATTTTGTGGACTTGCAAATAATCTGTAGTCTACCCCCCTTTTACTGTATATTGAGGTAACTGAATAACAGATTTCTCTGAATCAATCAAAAAAGCCAGAGATTCCTCTTTCTGTAAGGAACTAAACTCTTGAGAGAGAAAAACCCTTGAACTTTGGATCAGCAGATCCCTGTTGAAAGGAGTTGCTGAAGAAGCAGTTGGTCCTGCGCTAAAAACAGAATGTTGTTTTGAAACAATATGAAATGTATAACTTGTGCCTCAAATAGTAAACAGCTGGTTACTTGGCATTCATTAAGCACTTAGGGGCTGATGACAGGGCAGACAGGTGACAACCTACTCACAGAACAGTGACATTTGAACTGCAAAATATGTTCTTAACCCCTTGTTGACTGGAGTTGAGTAATTAAGGCTTCATTTATGATGCAGAATGTGGTACACATAAAAAGAAGAAAAAATGGGGAGCAATAAAGATATTTCTCCCTGTTGCGTTATTCTTATACCACCTCTGAGGTGGCGTAGTAATCTGACCCATTCCCACACTGTTGAATCTGAGAATGTGCCAGATTCCTTTGGGTTCCATCAGAGTTACATGGGAACACCCTATGCAACACCCATGGAATGCCCCTTTCACGCAATGTTATGCATGAAAGAGGTCCACATTTACAAGGCCATAAAAAGGCTTATAAGGTGGCTTTGCATGGCCTTTTAAATATGGGCTGGTGCACTTTGCCATCGGAGCGTAATAAAAAATAGCACTCTGGCGGTGCAGTGTGCCAATAGGGCTTCATTAATGAGGCCCTTAGTGCCCTGTAGATCTGAATGGGCCATTGTTGGGATGGAAATATCCCTAGCATGATGTACAGTTATGACCCCTGCCTTGCATGTATGATCTGTATATATCTGTGATCCTGGTGTTTGATTTTTTTATCACGCTGCACAGTAATTCCATGTGTGCATGTTGACCCAGGTCCAGTCTTTTACAATTATTAGGTTCTGGAACTTTTTCTGAACCAGGATGGACTCACTAAGTACATTCTCATAGTGCCAGAGAACAACCATACCTGTAGCTGGTTTCCTGCATGGAGTGTGCTATTGACAGCATAACATGTGAATGATAATTACTAGCCTTTTTTACCTGTGAGGCATGAGTGTGCGCCCAAAGGCATATTCATATTAAAAGTTATGCTGCTTAAAATTAACCCGGAATCCGGAATGCCCATATGTATGTGTACTAGTATAGAGAGTGTGCCATGCATGAGTGATATGGGCCTATGGGTTCCATTATGGAAGCCCACAGCCTGGAACAGAGTACAAAATGGATTAGAGGTTGCTTTTCCCAGGCAGTAAATGTGTATTTCTGGCATTTCCTAGAAGGAAAGTGTTAACACCAGATTCTATGGTGAGGAAAGAGGACACAGGCTTTCTTTAGAAATACAAGGGCCTTTCCAGTCAATGTAAGGATGAGCTATAAATGACTCAAATTGTAGCTTCAATTAGGTAGATAGTAATGGGTGATGGATGAGGCCTGCATTATCTGTTGTTAGGGATCACCGTCCTTTGAAGTGGCACCAATTTGTGTCTCTCTTCCTGATTTTTGGGAGGAGGGGTCATATATCTAAGTATAGCCTTCTCACACTTCTTTGCATTTCTGTATTGGGTATTCCTTCTGGAGACTATATTGCTGGACAAAGCAGCATTGCCGTTGTGAGAGAACTGGTGCTTGAGCTGAAGGTGGAATTACTGGACTGTCCTGGCTGCCAAAACATCTCATTTGTGAGCAAGGGAAGGAAACCCCAACCATGCAGAAGGACCTGTTCTTGGAGGACCTGTTCTTGGAAGGGGCTGTTGTACTTGACTCTGGTGCAAGGTTTGCCCAAAAGAGACTCCCTATGCAAGGGTCCAGAATAAAGTACAGTAGTGGTTGGCAGTGAATCTTTGAAATATATCTCCATCATAGCTCCCAAGGCACCAATAGCTGTGTGCCTGAGTGGGGGCCCGACTGAAGTTAAAAGGAGTGCCTGTTTGTGAAACTGCATGACCAAGGTACTGCCTAAATGTGCCATTGGGATGGAACCAGTCAGAAGACCAAGTGACCAGAGAAATCACCCTTCAGCACTTTATGAAGAATCAAGGTATTTTTCTTGAGGAACTGCATGCAGAAGAAAGCAGCTGGTGTCTGCCAAAACAAAGAATCATCAGTTGTGGGTATGTGGCCTTCACACTCAAGAAAGAGCACTTCCCAGCTACAGAATGCTGGAGTGAGCCATGTCATGATTCAAGTACCTATTGGTACGTCAGAGTAATCTACATACTGATTCAAGTACCCATTGGAGTTACCCACGACCAACAGCCAGTTCACAATGAAGAAGGTCACTGACAGAAACGTCTGCTCCTGTTGTGACCTACTGACATAATGTGTGGCCAGCTGTAGCACATCCCTCTGGACTACTATATGCTGCCTGAAAACTCCTGGCAACCAGTGGTGATCCACAAAGGGATAGGAGAAGATGTAATTGAATTGGTATAGGCCCCTCAAAAGTACACATTCATGTAAATTGGGTGTGTATGCATTATTGAATGTGTGATGGAATTATTTATTTTCTGTATTAAAGTACTTGTCTTTTCTACAATGATGAGCATTGGATTTGAGATTAATCTTATTGTGTTGCTGGTTGAGGTGAGATTGATTCCTGACCCTAAGTGCCCACACACTAACCTTCATGAGAAGGCTGTAACTGCTTACCTCTACCACTGCAGTCAAGTGTAAAAAGGATTGTACTTGGCCCAGTTAGCAGAGCCAAAGTAAGGCAGGCTGTGGGTCACAGTGGCAACAGGCTCAACCCCCATGGTTGGGGCCCTGCAATTCCTGCCTACCACTTGTCTTCCTGAACAGGGTCTGACAAACATCCATTCCCCCGACAGTCCCTGAAATGCATTATTGTTTTCATCTTGAAATGGAGATACAACACAGCAACTTAATGATCTGAGATTTATCAATAGGTGTAGCTTTTTCTTCTTATTTTGAACTAAGTCAATTGTGATTAGGAAACCTTAAGGATTGGTGTGTAGCTCTTCCATTGCCCCTTTTTTATGTAGACACTGAAGGTTTTGGGAAGCAAGCATGTTGTGATCTTGTAGACATTGAGGTTGTTGTGGAAGAACATCATGAAAATTAATTGCTTAATGTTCCATGTAATATCTTTGCATTGTTTTTAAAAAAAACAAGGATTTGCTGTAATGCCTTGTCAAACTGGAATTTAATATTTTCCTATATAGCGAGAAAGCCAGAAGCAGCAGGGCTCACCTGCAAATTAGATTCCTCTTTCACAACAGGAACCTCGGTTCCTGATTCATCTGCCCATCCAGCCTTGCCTTTTTTGAAATATCAAGGATTTTGTCACCTTTTTGTGGATCTTTTCACAATTTTGAAAATAATAATAGCATTGAGATATTTCATGATAAGGTTTAGGCAAAGGCATCCTGAATGCAGCCTATTGCATATCTGTTCAATTCCAATCTACTGGAAATATAATGTGAGAGGTGGTCAGAATGAATTAATTCAGCAGGATTTGGGTGAAAATTGTGGTTGGGTCAAACACTGGGACACTTGCAGCATTCATAATAATGGATTCTGAAGTTGCCAAACTCATTTTAGACATGATTACTGAAAGAATTGTAATTTATCTCCTTAGGAAGCCCAAACCAAGAAGCATTGTCTGTGCATGCATGTAATCAGTATTGCATGTATCATTATCATGTAGGTGAGCAATATCAATCTAAGACTAAGGGCTTGATTACGAGTTTGTCTGTCCGTGAACTTCATGGCAGCAGTCCTACTGCCACCGCCTTGTCCATTCGAGCCACTGTATTATGATGTTGGCGGGCCTATGGAGCAAAGACAACCGCGGTTCCACCGGTACCTCCAGGTAGTGCATACCTTCGCGGTGACAAGGCAGGACAAACAGGTCATCACAGTCAGTGTTTCCACTGGACTCATTATGATGTTGCACACCACCAACGTTGCCGTCGAGGTCCAACTAACACATCCAAGCTTGCGAATACAGGCTGTATTACACATCCTGTGCCACCATGGAGCCCAATACACACATCCTGCTGCTGCTGGTGCTTATCGAAGGTGCCCAAAATCCACGCTGCAGTGGACACAATCAATGGTAAGTAGACACATCTACCTGTGTCATCAACCTTAACAACAGATCGTAGTGCCATGGACCACATATAGGGCCCCGCTAAGAGCACAAAGTACACGTGTCATTGTGTCCACAGTCGAAGCCTTTCTTAAGGAAGGACACATTCACAGCCGCTAAACACCCACTTTGGGCAGGTCACTGACACAACACACCACACTATGGAAAAAACACACATCTGACCATCACAGGCATAGGGACAGCAAAGTGTACACAACACTGTGTCACACAACAGCAACAACACATCAACATCACATCCACCAATACAACTGACACCCTCACATTGCATGTGTGCCATGGACTGCTGTCAGCGTATGTTATGGAACACAAACACCCCTCCCATGAAGTGCCCCTGCAATGGACCCACACATCACCCACATTGCAACACAATGAGGACAATGGAATGCAGAATGGTTAAAGATACAAATATCCAAAGCTTACTATGCAAACAATAGCGATAGAATAGGAATGGGGCATCCGGAGCACTCAGGGAAGGATACTGCCCTAGGACACATTACACTTTGCAAATGCCTCTAAGACACCATTTGCACAGGGACTGACCATTCAGGTATCAATAGCAGAGCCAAGTGTCATGCCTATCTGCTTAATGTGGAAGTGCAAATCAAGAAAGCAAATACAATAGCAATAGCATAGGCCATACATCTAGATGACGTTGCTGCAAGGTACACACAGCAAAATGGACACATACACAGTCAAATGAAAAGGAAGCTAGCCCAATTAAACACTCTCAATGTCTGGACAAGCAAAACTCAGGCTTCCACACAGTAGACAAATGTAAAATCCATATCAGGGGGACAAGTCTAACACCATACATGCTGACATTGGACAACATAAGATGAAATACTTACCATACCAAACATAACACAATTCAATGATTAACACCAACATATCCATACACTCAACATTTACCTTTGACTTGGGTGACACCAGCACTGCCCAAAAAGTCAGATATTGCACACAACAGCAAATGGATCAGCAAGCAGGATAAAACACACGCAACTGTAGGCATTCGACACAAGTTACTCCGGAACAACATAAAAGTAGAAAAGGAATTGCAGGACAAATGTGTACCAACAAACGTGGGTTTATTAACTCAAAATGCATACGAACAAAGGCCATTGGACAGTCTATATAGATATGTCCATAGACATCACTGTGCCCATACTTGACTTTAATCACTGGCATGGAACCTCCACATGAAGGGGCACCAAGTGGGGAGGGAAGGAGCTCAAGGATAATCCTTGGGTGGGGTTAGATTGGGATGGGTGGGTTTTGGGTTAGAGGGCTGTTTCTTTGGAGGGGTAGGATTCCTAGTGGTGTGAGGGGTATTGATGCTTGCAGCGGGGCAGGCGTGACATGAGAGGACTTCAATGTGGAAGGGAAGGGTTGGGATCTGGGTGTTGGCCTCTTGGGTTTGGGAAGGGGTGGAGGGAGCAGGGCAAAGGGCAAACTCCAAATTGAAACTCTCCTCGGGAACACGGGTACAGTCTGCAGAAGTGGTTGGAGATTTGGAGGTTGAAGGAATGGTTGTCTGGTATGTGGGTTTAGATGTCTTGGGTGGGTGAGTATGTGAGGTATGCTTCTGTTTGGGTGGTGTCTGTTGTATGTGTTAGTGTGGGCATTTGCATGTCTTGGGGGGCTGGGAGGTTGAGGTGGTGGGTCATGGAGTAGTGTGTGTTGGGGTGGTGTCTGTGGATATGCTGGATGTTGTAGATGTTTGTGCGTCTATTGGGGTGATGTTTGAGGGTATGCTGGATATGGTGGATGTTTGTGTGTCTGTGGAGGTGGTGTCTGCCAGTATGCTGAATGTGGTTGATGTGTGTTGTGCTGGTGCCTGTATGTATGGTGGGTGTGGTGGAAGTGTCACTGGCTGTTGTGGTTGTGTCTGTGGGTATGCTGGATGTGGTGTGTGGGTTGGTGGGGAGGTGGGGGTGTCTGGTGAAGTAGAGGCAGATATCTTATTTGTGGGTGTATGTTGAGAGCCTGCATGCCAGTGTGTCTTGTAGTGTTTATATCAATGTGTGCTGCTTGCGTCTGTTGAGGTCAGTGCATGTGGATATGTCAGTGTGCTTGGCACAGGTAGGGCAATAGGGGATTTGGATTGGGAAGGGGGAGATGGAGGTTGGAGGAATGTGGTGGGTGACCAGCTGCCATCAGTGAGGAGGCAAGAGCCTAAAAAGATCTCTGTAGGCCATACAATGCACTATGAATGTCTTCCAGGAAAGCATTGGTCTGCTGAAGTTGGCTGGCCAACCCCTTGAGGGCATTCACAATGTCCGACTGTCCCACAGAGATGCTCCTCAGGAGGTCAATATGCTCACTCAGGGCAGCAAGGGTAACAGGAGCTGAGGCGGAGATGCCTATGACAAAGCAGACTCCTGCCCTCCTGGGTGAGTGGGCATGGCTAAATGCACGAGGAGCAATAGGGAGGATTATGATAGATCTAGAGGTGGTGGACAAAGATGGTACAGGAGTAGGTCCTGATGGGTGGGCCACTACCAGGAAGTGGCCACAGGAGGTAGAATCTGATGATAAAGACATTGATCCTGTCTCCTCCGTGGCACTCTCCTCACCCTGTTGGCCACTGGGTCACTCTGTGTCAATGGTGTCATGACTGGAGGTACCGTGGACAGGTGCTTCCCCACTTGGTTGTGCCCTGTCTTCTTTACTTTCCTGGGCTGATGCTGCAAATACAAAGAGGAAAAGGGTCACCACATGTTCCTGATCACACTTATACAATAGCTATGATTAGCAAACATTACCATGATGTCAAGTAGACCCCAGCAACAAACTACATCAAAGTGGCTCCTACATGTACCATACCATATGCATTCATGGCATCTGAACTTACAACAGATGCTTATAGGTAAATCAGGATCTCAGACAACTACAATTGCATGACTGAAGTTGTGCAGTCACAGTAATCATTGCACAAGTAGGAGACCACCTTAGTTACCTGTTATCATACAATAGTAGGCCAATGTCAAGTTCATTCCCACAGATGCCACACAAAGTCATGAAGAAATCTATTTGTCACATACTCAATAACACAACAATGAGAAAAGATGTTCCTAAAACCTGCCATGTTGCTGACAACAGTACAGTAGCCTGGAGAAGGTGACATGGAAATACTCATGTCACACTGGAAGCATATTAACAGTGCACACTTCGCCATATGAAATGTGTCCTAATGGAGTCATGAGGGTTGCAATAATGTTGCTCAGATATGCTACAGAATTGGCATGGAGATGAACACTGAAATCAAAATGTGGAAAATGTTAGGGAGATATATTTCTAAAATCCACAACACATTGATTCAGCAAGCGCAAGGGGAATCACCACTGATGTCTAACACCCCTTACAATGATATACTCTGATTGCATCAGTAGACACCATTAGTCCTTTATATGTTGGTAGAGGCACAGAGATTTGCAAGTATTTGTAGAAGGCTCTCAACATGTTTTGCCAGCAGGAAGCTACACCACTGACTCCATTTTGGTCCTGCAAACCAAGATGTCTGTGGATGAATGGTTGTACCCAACCAAATATGATTCCAACATAACTGCAAGTCACTCCATGATGCATGCCAACAATCAGAAAACAAACCTTCTCCATTACACAAGTGCAGTGCACTTTTCAATTTTCAATTTCAATTACATTTTTAATATCATGATTTGGAACTCCGAAGAGATACACATGAATAATGATACATAGCCATATAAATACACAATAAATGATACTCTTTTCTAAGAAAAAAGAAAACAGAACCATATAAATACGTAATAAAATAGTACTCTTTACTAAAAGAACACAAAAGATCAAAATATCTGCAGAAAAGTTTAAAAAATGTAAACATCTTATCACAAAATCTTTCATTGGGAGGGTATAACATAAGTCTAAGGATTCTCTATAAGATCTAATATTTAGCAGCAAAAAGAGGGGTTTCAGCAATATTTTTTTTGTGCGGATAAAGCAGGACAGACAAATAAAACGTGTTTGATTTTCTGTACCCGACCTTGGCACAAATCACAGGAGTTAGTAGAATCATCCCACTTGGAAGTAAGATCCCTCAGGGGTATTCTATCAAGTCTGATCAAGATACAAAATCACCTCACAGCATGTGGTAAATTCCAGGTCAGAAAAGGTTGCACCACTTTCATAGTTACAGAATTGGTTAGCTTCTCAAGACCTCTTCTCTGGTGACCTGCATCAAGGTCAATTAAAAAGCCTTTGGACCATGTCACTTCCTTCAAGATTTTTATTTTTTAATTATGAGGGGCATTGAAGGAGTGAGGTCCGAGTCCAGCTCTAAGAGCCGAATAGCATGGATGTAATTTCTCAAAAACCCAGATTTTTCTCTCAAATTGTTAAAGATTTCATTGAAGGCCAGGTTTCTCAGCCTAAATTCCTCGCTATAGATAAGGCTGTGTGCCCTTCTTATCACGGCCGCAAGGCCTTGCTTGAAGATATTCTTAATGCCTAATTAAAGTTGTAGCGCTGCCCCTTAGGCTGAGTGATTACAAGAGGCCAGGCATCTTAAAATGCGGCCTTCTGTCTTGTCAAGGAAATCCCATTTGTTTATGTGTATACATTCTATTGCATATAGGAGAGTAGCTGGAATCTTAACCTGAGAGGCAGACAATAAATGCAAGAAGTGACGTTTACCATTTGCGTTGAAGAAAGCCACCAAACCTTGGGCGTGTGAAATAGCCTTATTAATATTATTATGAATATGTTCTTGGTTATTTATTGAGGCGGAAAAGATCTTACCCAAAAAACGATACGTATCTATCTGCTCCAACTTATGTTGACCCAGAACCCAGGGGGTTGAGATTTTCCTTCTGTTTTTATCTGGGAGAAGCATACAACCTGAGACTTTGATGTATTGATTCTTAAGTAGTGCTTCTCAAATTAAAGATTTAGAGCACCAGACGTTGATTTAGGCCTTTTCCACATGATGCTACACCAATGGCATGGAAATGCATATTTTGTGTCAAAACTGCTACTGCAGTTTATATCCCAAATGAATGCAATGATGGGTGAGGGCATGTGCCTGCTAACAATCAATGTTGACACTCTCCTGTCTGTGGCACCACATGAAATGTACCCACATTGCAAATGTCCTATTCCAAGAACATTGGCACACATATATATGTGAGGGAATACAGAAATTGCCCCGGAAATTGTCCCATGAACACAGGTGGACCATGCATGAAACAATAGTGTACACATTTTGTCAAAGAGAAAGGGACACATACTAACATGTAGGCACAAGGAATGTTGGCAACAGTGATGGCAGATATATAATGTCAATAGACATTCCCCACTTACCAAGGGGAACTGACCTGTAGCTGATCCAAAGAACAATTTATACTCCATCACATGTATGATGGCCATCTTCATTACAGACAATAGTGAAGCACCAGCACTTATGTGGTCATCAGCAATGTGGCATACAGATTGTGTGGCAACCTGAAGGGCAGAGTGAGTCATGATATGCCTTCCAGACAACAGTTTTGCAGGGCCAGATGAGGGCTGAAAGATCTGTTGCACTACACACATTGCTTACAAGATCCTCAAATGACTCAGACAAGATGCATACACAGCTCATGCTGTCATGCACATACATGTTGTCCAACGTTTACAACCATCATATATAAAGAAATGTCATTGGATGGTAGTAAAGTCTCCTTGCGTAGATATGCTCATCCAACACAAGGAGGATCTAATATCCTCATAAAATCACACAACACACTTTTAATGAACACAACATATAGTAGTGGTCACTAATGCCTGCACCATGTGCATTCCATTGATGCCACACACACTGCAACAACAGGAGCACAAGAAGTCTAACTGGCACAAAGGGACACATACTAGACTGTGAGGAGGGAAAGCACAGTGTTGAACCAAGTCAATTGTGCACATGAGGTACTGACCTACCCCTCTGGTGAGCCATAGAGGTGTCCTTACAGGGAAAAGACCTCATTCTCAAGCCTCTCCAGCTCTGCTGGCAAGGGCCCTATTACCTGCTGAATGTGGCATGATTGCTCCCACAGGCAGCAAACAGCAGCTCAAGTAGTGGAGGTAGCAGCAGTGTCAGGAGTCAAGTGAATGAATTTGCTCAACACAGTGGTCACTTTAGCAACGTATGCGGTCATCACCGCCGACAGACACAGCCAATGGGCTGTGACCACCACAGGCAACAATGTCAGCCTATGGCTGTGTCCACTGTGAATGGAACCGCCTACCGCACAGACGACTTGCACCTGCAATCACAGGATTTTCCTAATGTTCAGTGGAGTAGGTCAGGCATCTGTCATTTTGGCAGCCTGACATACTGTATATGGCTTTCCAAACTGCGCACAACTATAGTATAAATATTGTAGTATCACAAACATTTTTATTCTGTCTAGTTATGTAGATCCTACTACACAACCATCAGTGTAGTGTGTTGCAGGGCACAGATGGCATATGATGGTCCACCCACCGCTGATGGTATTTTTGGCAGTCTGAAACTACAGTCACATTTCGAGGGGCAATTGTGTAGCAGATAGTTGGATTTCACCCAAATCCATGTTGTGGACTCATATATTGACAACCATAGGAGTCACATGTGACCCTTGTGTAGTTGCCAGCTGGGATGTGTACTGTGTGTCATGTCTATCCATTCATAAATGCTTTGTCAAATGATATTGTTGGTATGAATCATGGATGTTGCTGTGGACACACTTACTAATGTTCCACATCACATCTTGTCACACATAGGTACCCTGGGAGAGGGAGGATGCGACAAACTCCTGTCTACTGTCCACTGCCATGACCTGCAGACCATTTAGCAAAGCTACATAATCCAGTTATTTGGCTTGGATAGACAAACAATAGTGGACTTATGACGTCAGCTGGAGCCAGATCTGATACCATCTAACAGTAATCCAAACTGCATATCACCCATGGTTCAAGTGAGGTCAGTACTACACTTCCTGGCCACAGGGTCCTTATAACACACAGTGGCTCTATTTGCTGATATCCCAACCTATGTTCAGTCTGCTGTTGAAGGATTTCCTCTCAGCAATGTTGAAACACACTGACAGCTATATCAGGTTCCCCTTACGTGAAGATTTAGCTAATGTGAAGGCTGACTTTTATGGTTTTGTCTGCCTCCCACATGTGGTGGGGACCATTGATGGCACACATGTTTGCTTGGTTCCACCACAGGCCACTGAACAAAGTTTATCAAAACAGAAATAACTTCCATTCCATCAATATAAATGGTGTCTGTTTGGCGGATCTCTACATCTCAAATGTGTGTGCCTGTTATCCTGGATCAGCTCATGATTCCTTCATAGTGTGGAACAGCACCTAACCCCAACTGATATCACAACTACACCCAGAGAGGGACTGGCTGGTTGGTAAGTCATGTCTGTACTGATTGTGTGTGAACAATGTCACTGTGCTAGAATCATGAAGTGAGTGACTCATTGTTGCTCTTATGTCCCATTTCTTAACACGAGACTCAGCATATCCAAACCATCTTTAGTTGTTGACATTGCTGAGGAATCCAACTACATTAGGGGAAGTCTGCTTCAATAAGGCCCATGTAAGAACACAGCAGGCAGTGGAGCAGGGTTTGGGGCTCCTGAAAGCAAGATTTAGGTGTCTGGACAGGACAGGTGGAGCCCTAGTATACTTACCAGGAAAGTGGGTCAGATCACAGTGGCATGCTGCATGCTCCACAGCATTGCTCTGCGGAGAAATATCCCATACATCCCAGAGGAGAGCAAGCCTGCAGTGCCACTGGGTGAGAATCCAGAAATGGCAAGTGGTGAAGAGGAAGGAGCTGATTTGTGAGAAGATCTCATCCACAGATAATTCTCATTAGTGCAAGTATGTCATGTGGTGTCATGACTGTGACTGTACAATGAACTTTAGTTGCGAAAATGTGTTGAGTTGAGTTCTGTCAATGCAGCTATGTAGCTGATACTCTGCAAAAATCAGGCAAACGCTGCTTGATAAGATAGATTTTGACAAATCCCCACCTTGATGATGTTGCTTTGTTTATTTCACTTCCTTGCCATGTTCTTTGTTTTCCAAATGCTTGCTGTGTTGCTTGTCATATGTATGGTTTCAAGGCTATACTCATTGTTTTGTCTGTTGTACAGGTACCTTCACCATGCCATCTTCAAGTGGGTATGTCAGAGTTGTGACATCGCCAGCTATGTGATGCTGTTCTGTCATATGAAGTGGACATAGATTGTTCCAGGAAATGTATGTCACAGAGTTTGGGCGTATGAGGCCTGTGCCAAGATAGCGACCACAGTGTTTGGGTGGAAGGTAAGATGTGCCCTTTGGACTTATTTTGTGTGCTGCGTCTGGTACATCATGTGTGTCATCATGTGGGCATAAACTAGACCATGATCAAGTAATTTTTACTTCACATTGGCTAAACTGTCTTTTTCTCTGACCTGTATGTAGCTGTAGATGTCTTTCATCATTTTTTAACACAGTGGCACAGTGACCTCCAGATGCTTGGGCATTGGTTTATGATGGTCCTGTGATCATGGACTGTTGTACTGCCACCTGTCTTTATCTTGGATTATGTGATGTTAAATTACTTTAGTGTTGAATGCAATAATGCCAAGCAGATAACATTAATCAAATCAATGTTTACCTATTCTACAGGACAATATCTGACAAATCCCTTCCTTCCGTGTTCTGGGGGTCTGTACCTGTCATGTTCATTTACTAAGTATGAGACAATCATTCATGATTTCCAATAGTACAGACATGTTGACTGCCTTTGTGCTGAGCACTATAATAACATTGTTACTTAGGGTAAACCCTTGTATATATGTGTTTGTGTGAGAGGGTTGTAATCCAGAGCTGGGCACTGTGTGCATGCAACATATCCCATCTTGATCATGTATCTTGGATCATCATTATTTGGTTTAAATGGTCTGACATAGCTACATGGCCTAATAGGAAATGAAAATCAGCAAACAGGAGCCAATTAAGGGTGAATTTGTTGTGCAGTAATTTTTTAACATACAATACATGTAACAAGACTCAACAAAAATTCAAATGCGAAGGGTCAGTCATGGTGATTGAAACCATTTGAGTAGATGCCACACCATTGGAAATGGTAGGTGGTTCAGGATCAGTCCAGAGTGAATGTGTAACACACAAAGCAGGTCCTTAAGAGTTAGGGCTACTGCTGACAGGGGTGGGTGTCTTGCTATTCGCCACTCCTGAATTCTGTACTCAACATCCCTGCTTGCATGGTGGGGGGGGCGGAGCTGCTGCTACAGAGACAGGGGTATCTGGGGCTTAATGTTCCTCTGGCAGGGCCTCCCTTCTAGAGGCTAACACCGATATTGGTAGGCCTGCAGCGGATGAGCCAAAGGAAGGGATAGACTGGGGTGAAAAAAGCCTTATTCAGGGTAGTGTGTATGTCCCTCAACACCCCTGTTAGGGAAGCCATGTTGATATTTTGGGCCTCAATCTGTTCCCACATGTCCCTAGGCACATCCCTCTGTAGCTGCTTGATTTACCAGAGTTCGGTTAACACCTGGCCAATGACACCTTATGACTCCTGATAGACCCCCAAGAAGTGGCTGATCGTGTCCTAGACAAGAACAGTCCCAGTGGCCTCACCCCCAGTGGACAACATCATCCCTCCCATGCACCCTACACCCAAGGGCCTGTGCCCTTGCCACAGGGTGCCATCGCCGACTCGGTGCTGGACGCTCATTCTCCAAAGTGTTGCGCTGCACCTCAGGATCCAGGACTGGGAGGCATAAGATGGTGGACACTGTGCTAAGGACACAGGTTGGGGGCAAATGATTGCCTGGGATGTTGAAGGAACAGGTCTGCGAGGTGGCATTGTCGGCACAGTGAGACTCACTGTTGATGTCTGACGAGGATGCCCAGATGGGTCAGAACCGTCCTCCATGTCCAGATTTCCAGATGGGTCATCATCACTGAGGGCTTTATCCAGGGAGGTAGTGGAAGTCTGTTCCATGGCCTCTGTTTGCCCAGTGGCACATCCACCTGTTGATGTAAAATCTAAATTGTTACTGGTTGTATTGTGACACCTACCTCCAATGATTTAGTGTTACAGTAAGCAGCGACATTGGACAAAGTTAAGTTGTAGTTTATCCAATTGTAGCATGTAACCATGGCACTGGGTGATTTGACATAACATGTGTGAAGCATGCCATCCCACGTTGACTCAAGCAGTTGTGGAGATGTGCAGATCAGTTGAACTTTTCAGGATGAAATGAAAATGACATCTTGCCACCAGTGACACCAACACAGGGTATAGTCAAGATATGGATTTGCCATTTGGAGGCCTAGTTGAGTGGGATGAAGGCAGACCCAGGTCTCTGTTGTATATGTGACTGGAGTCATGATGTGCACAGTGCTGTGCTGCTGCTGCCAATCTGGTGGTGCAGCAAGAGGCCTTAGGAATAACTGTTGTACACTCTGGATGAGGTTTAATTCCTGTTCTCTATAGTTTATTCTTGGCATAGCAAGTCAAGATGGAGCTGTGTAGAAAGACACACCTGTGATGTAAGCATGATCTGTGCTTGACCACTCTCAAGTGAGTACACTTGAATTGGGAGATGACAAACAGAGGTATTTGGACAAGTGAACACTGGGCTAGTGCTTGGAGTAACAGAAACAAGGCCTCCTGGGAGTTACAGTCATGTCACTCCCTTTACTACAAACACTGTGTAGAAATGGTATCCTCCCAGGTGAATACAATTCAATTTAGTGTTTACAAACTAGGGGCTTTGGACAAGTGAACACTAGGCTGGTGTTTGGAGTTACAGACACAAGACTTTCTGTGAGTTGCAGTCAGGTCAGTCCCTCTACTTCACACAAAGTACAAATGGTATCCTCCCAGGTGAGTACACTTGAATTGGGAGTTGACAAACAGGGATGTTTCGACAAGTGAACAGTCGACTGGTAGCTGGATTACCAGAAACAAGGCCTCCTGGGAGTTGCAGTCATGTCACTCCTTCTACTACACACACTTTACAAATTGTATCCTCCCAGGGAGTACACTTTAATTGTGTGTTGAAAAAACAAGGGTCTTCGGACAAGTGAACACTGGGTGGTTGTTTGGAGTTATAGGCACAAGGCATACTGGGAGTTGCAGTCAGGTCAGTCCCTCTACTTCACACACTGTACAAATGGTATCATCCTAGGTGAGCGCACTTGAATTGGGAGTTGACAAACAGGGGTATTTGGATAAGTGAACATGGGGCTAGTGGTTGGAGTAACAGAAACAAAGCTTCCTTGCAGTTGCAGTCGTGTCACTCCCTCTACTACACACACTGTAGAAATGTTATCCTCCCAGGTCAGTACAATTCAATTGAGTGTTTACAAGCAAGGGTCTTTGGACAATTGGACACTAGGCTGGTGTTTTGAGTTACAGACACAATGCCTTCTGTGAGTTCCAATCAGGTCAGTCCCTCTACTTCACAAACAGTACAAATGGAATCCTCCCAGGTGAGTACACTTGAATTGGGAATTGACAAACAGGGATATTTGGACAAGTGAACAGTGGACTGGTAGCCGGATTAACAAAAACAAGGCCTCCTGGGAGCTGCAGTCATGTCTAAACACAAGTTACAGACACAAGGCATCCTGGGAGTTGCAGTCAGGTCAGCCCCTCTACTTCACACACTGTACATATGGTATCATCCCAGGTGAGGGCAGTTCAATTGGGAGTTGACAAACAGGGGTATTTGGATAAGTTAACACTGTGCCGGTGGTTGGAGTTACAGAAACAAGACCTCCTGGGAGTTGCAGTCATTTCACTCTCTCTACTACACACACTATGCAAATCTTGGGTATTATATATCTGTACGCAGACTGCATTTAGGTCTGACCTTACATTTACATGTTGAGACATGCCATGAGTTGTGGGATTAGTTTTTGATACTGAAAGACTTACAGGCACCATTTGGACATATGGCATGTGATGGGCCTTGGTAGCTATGATGTTGGGACAACAATACACATTGACAGGGTTCATACTCAGATACTCTAGATATTGAATGTTGATTAAGTACATGGACAAGACAGTGGCAAAAGGTGAGCTGTGAGCATGCGTGACATTGCATTTTTGTGACAGTTGTTGTGCTGTGACTTAAGAGATGGCCAATACATTCTCCTTGAGGGTAAAGAGTATTAATGGCACACTGGGAGGGCCACCACCAGTCTTCTTGGCCAGCAACTGGTGCCGGGAGACCAGGGAATGGACCTTGACCCTAAAGTCATTCCACAGCTGCCTAATGTCCTCCTTTGTACTCAGGGCGGTGACTACAGCATCACTCTGCCAATGATTCTGTCCCAAATTTCAATTGTCCTAATGAGAGGAATATGCTGGACTTGTGTTCCAAGCAATTTTAGCTCTACTCTTATGATTTCATCCACCATGGCTCCTTACTCATCTTCAGAAAAACAGGGATTTTTCAAAGTGACATGGTAGAAATAAAAAAAAAAGGGTGACAAGGACTTACTTTACAGGGGAAGTTCACTCAGGTGTGAATGGAGAAAAGTGTGTGCAGGGTGTTCTAAAGGATGGTGAAAAACAAAGTGGTGCCTAATCTATGTACTCTACAAAAAAATGTGAACAGGCTTTGTTGTCTTGCAGTGGAAATGCAAAGGATTGTGGTCTGTGAAGGGGTGTGTTTTATAGTGTCCTTTGCAGGTGTGTCTAATTGGCCAATGTGTGTCAGCTGTGCTGTTTTTGAATACATCCAAAGTGCACTTGCCTGTCACTTTGCTAATTGCAAACCACTGTGGTTCTGACCACCATTGGCTGACCGCCACAAGGGGGTCACCACGGCGCCTGTGTGATTGTAATATGCTTGGTGGTTGGCCACGGCGCTGAGAGCGCTGGAGGTTGGACCACCTAAATCCAGGCAGCTGCACTACTGGTGGTCAACCGTTTTTGCTTGGCGGTCAGCAGTCCTGCCTGTATGACTCGTAATAGGGAGGTCTGGAAGACTGCTGGTATGGCCACCTTTTCATGACTGCCAACATGGAGGTCTGGCTGTCCGACCACCAAACTCGTCATGAGGCCCTAAGACATGATCTCCAAACAGGATACCTCTCAGCTTAGAGGACCAGAATTATTAATAACCTTTTATAAAGGCACCAGAGCACTGGTTCTGCTGATACTGTTCGCTGGTTTGCATTGAAAGACCAAGCATTCTATAGTTTGCTTTTTGTGAGACCTATAGATTTACTGGATGTATTTTTAATTATTATCTTAGATACGTGTTGTAAGTCTGGGTTTCATAAACATACCCTGCTATCACCAGCAAGTGGGACCAATGCAGACTTATGATTTATACGTTTTGCTTCAGAAGCTTCAATATTTCTTGAAATATTCTGGAAAGTGGAGGATACAGCTTGCTGAACAGAGTTTTGAATGAAATATTTTGAACTATCCCTAGGCAACTGACCCTACTCTTCCTGGCGATAGAATGAAGAGTCTTTAAATGATAATTTTGTAAATATAAATAGAACTAAATATGCAGACGCCTTCTTTAAATTTTACAGAAAGTCAGGACTGTGGAACAGCATTCTGTTCAGGCAGTAATAAAAAGACTCAAATTAATAAAGATGGGAGAGTAATTCAGTAAAACTGCACTTCATGAGAGGTGTGTAAATGGAACAAAGGTCAGAAAAATAGGCTGTGCCTCTTTAGGGCAAAGGCACAATACAGGTACAGATAGCATCAACGGAGATCACTCGACTTGAGAGTAGAATAACATGGAAAGCTAGCAGAAGACCGCCAGGGTCATAATGAGGGCATATGTCTTTGAGAATGATGTGGCAACGCACACATCTGCTGACAGTGAGGTGGCAGATTGCTGTTGGTGGCCTCTTTCAAGGAATTACAGGCTACCATAGCATTTATCCTGACCTGCTCACCTATAAATTATATAAGGGTCTAATGCGAGATGTCAGTGTTGCACACAGAGAGGTGCAAATAGGAACGCTTAATTGGAGCTTGTGGCTGCCTGTGGGGGGCATTGATAATTAATTTTGAGGACCAGCACTTCATTTTCGGCTGATATTTGCTAATACCAGCAGAGAAAGATGCACAAATTGGAAAGATGGCAGAAGAGATAGATAGAAAAAACTTCACAAAGGGAGAAAGCAGGGACTTGCAAGAGTGAGATAAAGTTTCAGGAAGTATCTTCTGGTGGATTAAAAAGGCATGAGGTAGATTTATGCCTTGGCATTCAGCATGCTGACTTTAATTGCAGCAGTACCATATTGGGGTGCTGTGCTTTGGGTGCAGTGTGCCTTGCACCAAGTGTGATGTGCCTCTGTCAAAGAGCTGCTCAGATAGCACGCAATACATTGCAGCATTGGATCTCACTTGCAGGGTGGGAGGTCGGGTGGGTAAAGGCAGGCCGGAAATGAGTCTATATTGGTAATGCAAGATGCACTATTCCTGCTGAATTTATCTTCTTCTTGAGCAGGCAGTGCCATCTTGGTTTTTCCTTTTCTTTTTCCCAATCCAAGATGATGCCTTTCCTATTACTTTCTATGGGTGAATCCTCAATCCAAGATGGCAGTAATTTGCTTTCTGTAGTTTGTTTCCTGGTCCTGGTCATTTTACGGTATATTTAAGGCAGAAAGACCTTGAGTGTGTCACAGACGTCTTTGTTCTGTGTTTACACTCCTAGTTGGTTCCTTGAGATCTTATTAGTTCTATGCTTGCATCCCTGTTCCAGGTTGGTCTTCTCAGTGACTCTAGCCCTTTTATAATCTTCTTGGAGGTTTTTGTGCCTTTGGCTTTTCCTCCTCCTGAAGTGTTTCCTTTTCTTGGTCATCCGCTAGCTTGGGATAGCTCCCTGTTGGCAGCATGGCTTTAAAAAGGAATCGCCCTTACTTCAAAGTCAAGGTCTCCAGGATCCAAAGCCAACATCCACCCCTGGTAATTGATACTCCAGGTTTATGAACAGAGTTTCAAGCACTAGCACACTTTCGTTTGCAAATTAAGCAGTGACAAAAAGCATGATCAAGGCCTATTTGACCCTTAAGGCCATTGTTTATATGCCGTAGCGGAGATATGATTCATTTACAGAGTCACATACACAGTGGTGCAATAAAGGCCCACGCAGGCCCCACAGTGTGGGAGGCCCCGAGCTCCAGGGGGTCCCCTATCCACAGTACCTCAGCCTGAGAGCTCCTAAGTGAGTTCAGATGGCAGGCCTTCAATGTACTTTGTAGAGGGGCCCTCTCAAGTTTCATTAAGCGACTGCACATACACAGAAGTTATAAAACAGCTGAGAAGAATGTTGTCCCAAATAAACATCTAGAAATTGAGAAAACCTATAAATTAAAACAAGTCAGTGTAAGATGAGTTTCCTTTGAACTATTTCAATTAAAATCCAATCAACTGCATCTCCTGGCCTAAAGGAATCAATAAGTTTGAATGCATCAGGTGTAAATGCTTGTTGAAAATGTTTCATCACAGAATCAATTCGAATATGGGAAGGCCTAGCAGATCACTTTTGGTGTGGGCCTCTTTAGATGATGAAGCTCAGTGTGTTAGAATGCCTTCACTGCATACCCATTCTTTGAATCATTTGGACACCTGTGTCTTTACTTCACACATGAAGTCTGGGGACTTTATAGTAAGACATGAATATGTGCTTAATGTGGAGCTTGAGATGGTGGGACATAAAGCCTTTAAAACAGATTATTTGAAAATAAGAGACTGAAAAACACACACACACATGTTAGAGAATATATTTTTCTGCTATTTATCTGCTGATATCAAGCATGGTGTAATATAATGTCAGCAGCAGTGAATGCACTTAGGTGTCAGTCTGAACCAATGGCCACCAAGAGTCTTTACTGGAAGCTCTATCTTATCACGTGGTAATGAATGACCAGATTTATTCAGTGCTTCATGACTTGAAAACCCTCCTAATACATATTGCTTTAAAAATGAATTTCCCTGTTATAAGTATGAGTTTCTGAATGCTGTAAAATAAGGTAAAGAGAACAAAGAGCAGAAATGCACAGATCTCCACTGAAATATAAATAATGACATAACTGGTTTGGACTCCTGTGTTACAGTTATCTGGTAGCATGAGGACTCAACATCTAACAGATTCTTAAAAGGATAACACCAATAAGATATCTTAGAGGTTTGTACCTGAGAGGAATATATCACTGTTTTTAAGAGAGTCACATCTCTAGAGAATGGGCCTCAAAGTTTCATACATACCTTCTTAAACTGTTCTAAATGATGTTGCTGTAATGGACAAACATCTTTCAGCAGGGAGAGTGTTTGGTCCTCTGAGTTAGGACTAAAGGCCTGATTAAGATATTGGCAGATGGGTTACTCAGTCACAACAGTGATGGATATCCTGTCCACCGAAATCTAAATCACATTATGTTCTATGATTTAGGTGGATGAGATATTTGTCACAGTTGTGATTCAGTAACCCATCCACCAATGTCTAAATCAGGGCCTAAATCATGCATGATGCTGAACTTAGCCATGAAGGGTAGTAAATTATATGAAATAAATAAATGACTGGGTTCTGTTGCTAGTATCCTCCCTAAAGCCACAAACTGTATTACTCTATCAGAGGAAATTCAACCAAATCCAAGTGGGGCTGAGTCAGAGGTATTGCATTCACCCTCAGGTAGACAAATACCAGACAGCAAATGACAAACAAAAACATTTAGGTAATCAGCAATGTCCAGGTAATGACATGGTCTGGAGTTGGCTTAAGACCATGAAGCACGACCACAGCGTACATGACCACAATAAGCTAGTTGTTCATATTGATACATTTTATTGTACCATTTTTTACGATTAACTTAAACTTCAGGCTTTGATACATTAGTATGTTTTCCCTTATATCATTCAGAAGTCAGATACCACTATTTAAATTAGGATAAATTGCTGCAAATTATTTCGGCTTCCCAAGGATCTACTCATATGCATCCAGAATTGATTGTATACCTGGAATATGTGACTGCATAGTAAATCTCTGTACTTTCTGTACGAAAATAACTTTAATCAACTCAAATGTTTATCCAAACTATAAGTCACTGAGGAACTCATTAACCTAAAATCAAAATAAAACTAGGACCAAGGCTAGGTTATCCAAGCTTGTTGCATTCATAGTTCACTAAGTGTTCTGTAAATCCTCATAATGTTGAGCCGTGTTGAGAAACACGATAAATAACATTGTCACTTGGGAAAAATCCAACTGTAAATAAGAAATGAGATTGCATAGGAGGCACTTTGAACTCCATTTAAGGCAGACGACAAATGATGGGCATTGGCAGGCCTCAGCTCCGGGTTCTTTTCAGCTTCATCTTTATTCTTATTCTTTCCAAACGCACCATGTTTCCTGGAACCTAGCAGGCATTTGTAGATACTTGCAGATTATAGGTGTGCTTGTCAGATATAATGTGCTTCCTGAAAATATGGATCACCCAGGTGATATATTTTCTAGATTTTACTGGAAACATAAATGTCACATTTCTAGACCTCGGCATCACAGGCTCAGTCAATGTGCCATCCCAAAACAGAAAAACATTTGTGTTGCAAAACCCTCCAATCCACTAAGCAAACTTTTTGTCATTTATGTTTCAGGTAACAATTAATCTCATGAAACCTTACAAGGATAGTTAGTGGAACCCTAAAGCCCTCTTTCATTAAGAAGTTACACACTCAAAAACACAATAGCTCTAAGGATACATTTAAACATTCTTTAAATAGGAATCCTAATCTGGTCGACACAATGTGATTTCTAACTGCAATGACGACAAATAAAATGGCAGTAGCAATGTTTACCAAAAGTGTAAATTAAAAAAAAACACTCTGACATGATTGCTAATTTAACCTTTAGACAATCTTACCATTTTGCTACTTCTAAATGCTAATATAGTTGTATTATATCAGAAAATAAAAACTATTTCGAGTTTCAGAGATGGTACCCACTTGCATACCTATCTGAACAATGTTCAATGCAATAGCAAGGTCTGCTGTTCAAATCTCACAAGGTCAGATGCACATATATATCTGCAAGTGAGGACAAAGTGCTTCCTGTCCCTGTAGCATTCAACTAGAGTTGTAGATATGATTCTGTACAGACTGTCCCAGTGCCACCTGGCATGAAGATTCCCCTCTACCCTTCTCGGTCCATTTTTATAACCATTTTTCATTGTTCTTAAAACTTCACTTTCTACCTTCTTTCAAATCTTAACAATAAATTATGTACGTAATTGTCAACCTTATATAAGCTCTTAGTAATCAATAACAAAATATTGTAAAATAAAGCAGAGATAATTGAGATTCAATACTGCAAATGTATTCACATAAGCTTGATTATCATGGTTTGAAATAAATGAGTATGAACTGAATATGTGTTGCAATAATCACATGTATTGCTTTCGATTGATTAACTGGCACCTGTATCTGAAGAAGAAGAATACCCAGAACAGAGAAGAACTACTCATAATAAAGGTGGTTGCATTTGCTATGTTTGATACCACTGAAACAAACCCATGAGAGTGTAATAAGAAGTACCATTGAAGTCAGTCTATAGTCTGACTTTTAGGAAGAAGAGATGTTCCATATAACTTTCCCTTTCCAGAAAGAGGGTCTAACATATTTAATTAATGTGGTGTGGTAATACAAATGTGTAGGATACATTTCAATTGATTTCACTTCAGAATTAAATTATGTTAAATAGGAAAATGTGTTTTCACTCATCGTAATTTGTATTCAAGACCATAGCTAGTAAACATTCTGGTATTTGTTTTAATATATCTGTGTTTCATACAGTGTGGTGTAATATCTACAGAACAATTCAATAATAGGTTGAATGTTAGAGTTGAGAAAATAACAGTCTTTTTTCGACCTTAAGTTCAATCATTTTCTTGAAGCTCGATTTCAATAATTTGTGCTGCATGGGATGTAATTGGTATCTATGTGCATGCCAATAGACAGCATCATCACACATTATGCCACTATGCTTTCAGGTTTAACAACTTAATCTAAAGGCTAACGCAAAGCTCTAATCTAGTATTGCTTCATTTATACATCTTACATTTTAAATCGAAAAATAATCCTAAAATAAAGTTTGCTTTATGGGAAAGAAAATACAGAAAAAATTGCATTACCACTTAGTTCCATTGCCTTGGGGAAAAATATATATGATAGTTTGCAAAGTGATTGCCTAAAATAATTCCCTGTCTGCTGTAGTTGGTCTGCATAAATGCCTTTCTTTCTCCTTGTCTCAAAAGCTGTATTTGGCCTGCTTATATTTCTGGTTGCAACGTACCTGGTTCCACAACTATCTATCTCTTCTTAGTATGCCATATTCTCCCCTTTCTTTCTCCCTCAATCTCTGTGAGCCATCATTCTACATACTGGACATATGATTTCCTGACGCCCTGGCTCTTTAAAATATCTGTTTTAAAATGTATCAGTATTTTGCTTAGTCTGTATTTCATTGTGTTTGTCTGAAGACGTGGCTTGAGCCCACGCATCCGTGAGTCAATGAGTCAGTCAGGTCTCTTGTATGTAAAGAGTAACCACCAACCTTCCTGACGAAAGAGGTGGGGGTGCACGGTACAAGAAAGTGCATTTTCTGATTACTCTCATCTGTCAGTATGCTGTTATCCATGTTTGTGTATGTTTGTATACATGCTTAATATTTGTTTTTAGCATTTCTACCTCCCTGCAATGTATCTAGTTATATGGTTTTGTCATAATTGGAAAGCATTGTAAAATTTAAATCATTTTATTTTGTTTACTGTGTTTAAGATAACAATATATAGAGATTGTGCTCTATGTCATGCTGTCCCATTAAATAACTCCTGGGGACAAATCGAACTTCACAAATCGGATGTGACATCATTTTAATTTGTTGTAGTCAGGTCGGATATTTCCTTTATTTGCATTTTTCTATCTATTTATTTCTAAAGGTGTGAGGTACTCATTTCACTCTGAGGAGTTACATAAAAACTCCACAAGATTCCATGGAGTTCTGCGAGTCAGCAAAATTCGGGCATGTTGCATTGTTCACGCTTTAGAAGCTTATTATGCACTGTAAAAGCAGCATAAAGGGCGTCATGCGGCACACCAGAGGGTGCTGCTTCATTCTGCTGCTCAATTAGATTTTCTATGTGAGCGACATCTTTCTCAACACGAATGATCACTACTTACTGCCACCAACCAACTTGAGAAATCTCACCAGGATCCATTCTAATGCCCAAAATTCAAGCAAGGGGACACAAATTTTCACTCGTGCTCACCAACTTAACATTGGTGAGCCACCCACAAAAAACAAACTCTACCATGCGGTGACTAGTTGAGTTTTCCCAGAACTTCACACTCCAAGAGGAACACAGAGTGGGCAAAACTCTGTGAACTTCAGGGGCGGAGTGGAATTCTTCACCCCCCTCTATGTATTGATTTTTATTTTTGAGTTCATTGTGGTTTCTACTTTTTCTGCAAGGAACCTTCTTCCCCTCTTTTTCTTGCTTCAATGTATGAGTTAAACCCTGAAGAGTCTGACTTTCTTTTCTCCTCTACCTACTCTCTTGGAGGACGTTTCACATTGCTGCTTCCTTCCCCATCTGATAAATCCAGCCTCTGCCCTTCTTGATTCTCCTTTCCTTCTGTATTCCATGATTCCGCCTAACTATAAAATTGGTTTTCTGACAAAGGGCCTGAACAACTAGACTGGCATTATGGCAGCCCCCAAAAGACTGTAATGTTGGCGGTACTACAGACTGCCGTATTGCAAGCCACACAGGCAAGATTGACAAAAGTCTGCCAAATATCCAGCACCTCCAGTACTTTGTAGGTCGGGAAAAAGGCAGTCCAACCACCAGCACCAACAGCCCGTCAACCAACCACCAAAGCTATTACAAGTACAAAGTCCCAGTTGCAGACAGCCATGGAAGTCTGCCAATGGCGGTCCGAACTACGGCAGTTCGTGGTCAACAAAGTAATACACAAACCACATTGGATGGATTTGAAAACAACGCAGCTGACACACATTGCCACACCCAGCACATTTGCAAAGCACATTTAAAAACACATCACTTCACAAACCACAATCCTTTGCATCTACAACGCCAAACACAGAAGCCAGAGGACATCAAAAAATGACCAAACTATAGACTAGGCACACCCACAATGTTCCCTAAGCACATATCCCACATCCCCAACACACTCCTATTTAAAATCACATCCATTTACACTACCAAAACTCATCAACTCACCATCACCTGTTCATTTCCCTCCACATATGTTTTTAATCCCCACCATGTCACCCCAGAAAAATCCCTGTTTTACTGAAGATGAAGAGGCATGGCGGATGAAATCATGAGGGTAGAGCCACATCTCTTTGGAGCCCAGCACACTACTATCACCAGGAAAATGGAAATGTGGCAAGGGATAGACAACAGAGTGAATGCTGTAGTGTCCACCCTGCACACAGCTGCATGTCCAGAACACTTTCAGTGTGCCCCCACCTCTTGCCTCACAACTCACATTATAGGAGGAAAGGGTCCTGGCCATCCTGCATCCTGAGGGCTTGACAAGAATACCTGGGGGAGTGGAGTTGGATAAGTCACAACATTAAAATATCACCAAAATGTATTGTCATGCATGCTCACTGACCCACCCACCCACCTTTTGCCAACTTCACTGTCAAACTACTCACCAGTCCAGTGTCTACCTGTCCAGAGACCCCTGTCTGACCTCCAGCATGTGAACAAGACTCACCTGGGCAACAACAACTCTGTATAGTGTGTGTAGTACACAAATTGTCAGCACTACAATTTCCGAGGAGGCACTGTTTCAGCATTACTAAAACTTGAACAGTATATCCTACTCAAAATTACCTTGATTGTCACCTCCACATTGGAATCTATACACCTGAGAGGATGACATCTGTATACTGGGTGGGTAGGAGAGGCACTGACAGGAATGCTAAGGCCAGGAGACACTGCTACTCTCACACCACTCAGCCAACAAGGTGTCCCCTGCTCCAATGACCCTGTTCCCTCTTCTCAGCCTTGGAACTATACTCCACTGAGAAGATGACATCTGCTTACTGTGTGGGTAGGACAGGCACTGACAGGAATGCTAAGGGCAGGAGGCACTGAAACTCTCAATCCACTTAGCCAATACAGTGTCCACTGCTCCAATTACTGTTCTCCCCCTACTCAGATTTTGAACAGTTCTCACACAAGACTATGGCATCGGTTTATTGTGTGGGTAGGACGAGCACTGACAGAAATGCTACGGCCAGGAGGCACTGCTACTCTCGCTCCACTCAGCCACCACAGTGTCCTTGCTCCTATGACTCTGCTCCCTCTACTCAGTCTTTGAACTGTACTTACTAGAGAAGGTGACATCTGTTTACTGTGTGGGTAGGACAGACACTGACAGAAATGCTAAGGCCTGGAAGCACTGCTATTCTCACTCCACTCAGCCAACACAGTGTCCCCCGCTCCAATGACCATGCTCCTTCTACTCTGCCTTTGAACTGTACCCATCTGAGAGGATGACATCTGTTTGGTGTGTGTAGTACCTGGAGTAAAATGACTGTAGATCCCAGGAGGGTCGGTCCCTGTAACTCCTCTTGCCAGGCCATTATGTATATGACATTGTGCATCTGTCTGTGTACTCCCAAATGGATATTATCCATGTGAGAGGGACCAGGATACAGACCAGGGTACACTCTGTGATGTGGCTAAACACCAAGACCCATCTTGAGCAGCTATGCCAAGATGATAATATTGTGGACAGGAAGGACGGCTCAACATCTGTGCCAAAAGAAATTTGAGACAGATCAAAAGCCCCAAGATGCATCATGTGAATGGTATTGGTGGCAGACACATTCACCTTGCACTGACCACATGATGACAAATATCAGATATACAAGAAGATTCTGGCTCTGCCGCATAACAGTCAATTAGGTCTTTAAACGACCTAAATTACATCCTGCCCAGCCACAGTTTAGCCCACACTGCTGGCAATAAATGAGTCTATGGCCATCCTACCAAGTGCTAACAAACTAACACATTCTGAAACTAGTTGACTGAAATGGATTTGGTATGTTATACAAATGTCAGATTAATACAACTGTTAGCATGTGTACCTGTCATATAAGGGAAATCTGCAACTGCAATGTGTAGATGACCTTAGCCAAATGACACTGTTTACTATTGGAGGTATATGTCACAATGCAACCTCTTACATTGTATCTCTCACATCAGCAGGTCTAGGTGTCAAGGCAAATACTGACATCTGGACATTGAAGACAGTTCAGGCCCATCTGGGAAACCTGGTCAGACAACACCAGTGAGCCTCATCGTAACCACATTGACTCCTCCCAGCCCATTGTTTCAGCATCTCAGGCAGCTAGTCACCCCCAAACCTGTGTGCCAGGACTGTGACTACCATCTTGTGCCTCCAAGTCCAGGGTCCTGAGTCACAGCAACACACCTCCGACAATGATGGTCCTTGAACCAGTGGTAGGGGTCAAGCTGTGTAAAGGAGGCAGGCATATGGAGGTATGGTGCGTGGGAGGTATAGTGTGCTCTGCGGCATGAGGCTGCTGGGGATGGTCCTGGCCAAAACACCATCAGCCAAGTCTTGGGAGCCTACCAACAATCCCAAGGTGGGATGGGCCAAGTACTTGCTGAACTCAGGGAGATGAAGCAGCTGCAGAGGGACTTCCGTCATGAGTCTCTTGAAAAGTGGGAGGGAACCAACACCGTCCTGGCCTCCCTAAGAAGGATGTTTAGGGAGATCAGTAGTACCCTGATCAGGGACCATGAGCAACACCACATCCCTTCCTTTGGCAAACCCATATCAGCCCCTTCAACATCTGTGGCAGCCACTATAAGGGAGACCCTGTCAGGGGAAGGACCTGCTGCAGACACCCCTGCCTCTGAAACAGCAGATCCCCGACGCACACAGGGATGGCCACCAAACAGTCCAGGAGGTGCGGATGGCAAGACAGCAGCCACTGCCAGCAAGTGACCTCTTCTTGATTTCCCTGGCGAAGTTGGGTTCCTCACTGGTGTCAACAACCATGGAAGGTTTGGGTATGCAGAGTCCCCTGTAACGGAATGTGACATATGCCCACAACGAGTCCCTCTCATCTGAATATTTTCTGCAGACATTGCATGCAAACAAAGAGGACATATGTGACTTACCAATCAGTCAGGCCCTCTCTGGGTACAGTTGTGACATTAGGTGTGGATTGTGCTGTTCTGCATGACGAAGGCATCATAGACTGAATCCAGATAATGGGCACAGACCTGTGAAATGTAGAAGCCTGGCAGACAAACAACTTGAATATTGATGAACTGGAAGTTCTTCCTGTTACAATAGACTTGTTCATTGCCATGCGGTGGAACCAAGGCCACATGTGTACCATCAATGGCTTCAACAATGTGTGCGATATGTGCCAAACCATAGAACTAATTCTTCACAGGGACAAATTCCTCACGTTGAGGAAACCGGATGTAGCTGTCCAGGTGTTTTAACATTGCTGAGAGTAAATCTTTCCATAATAGACTGTTATAGGCTGGGATATCCCAGGAGATAGGGTCACTGTATTTTGGAAGGCCCCTGTAGCTAGGAAGTGTAACACTGCCATGACTTGTATATTGGGTGGTGTGTTGTATGGATGATGAATGGCAGCCATCAGATGTGGTTCCAACTGATGACAGAGATCCATGATTGTTTGCTGATTCAGACGGTAGATCTGGATGATGTCTCTTTCTTCCATGGCCTGAAGGTCTGGCAGTGGACGATAGACAGGAGGATGTCTGATCCTTCCCCTCCCTGGGTACCTATATGGGGTAAGTAATGAGTTTAGCTATCACTTTTTTGTCCCTTGCAACATACATTGGACATGTCAAAGAAAAACTATGACAAGGCATGTCATAATTTTAGGACATGATGCACACTACACATCACCACTGTCAATGACACAAAATCAACATGTATTCCCCCTTGCTTTGCCACAAATGTGAACACATCATCTCTCTTGTCAGCAAGGATTTGTGCATAATACTTGCAACTCAGACTGTGACATGATGGCCCAAAACTTAACTTACCGGGGGTGGGGCAGCTGTGTCACAAAGCAAGTTGCCAGACGTGTCAGGCAATGTACACAAATGGTGTCCAACTCAAGGACCCATATTACACGACAGGACAAGCACTTATCATTGGTATTAACAACATTTTTGAGTTGTGACTCATTTTACTTAGCTATTTAACACATTTCATGCCTCTAAAATGGGGGCTGCCTAACCTACTCCATGGGACATTATAAACCGCCTGTGACCGCCAGCGGAAGTAGTCATGGCGGTAGGCAGTTGCTACAGTGGCAGACACAGCCATAGGCTTATATTGTTGCCAGTGGTGGTTACAGGCCAATGGCTGTCTCTGCCGGCAATGACGGCCATGTGTGTGGCGGACGTGACCGCCACGTTCTGAAATATCCCTCACTTGACTCCTGACACTGCTGCCAGCAAGACCTCCGTGACCTGAGCTGTGCCCATGCGTGCCAGGATGAAATGTCAAGGTCATGGATGTTGGGTCATTGTGGCATCAATGGGAAAGTCAATGTTCATGTAACTGTGTTCGTTGCCAGACGTTGGTCCTTATACTTTGGTGTGTGTGACTGTTTTGAGTGTACCTTGTTGTACATTATGTTGGATGCACAAACCTATGTGACATCACAGCATCCTCATGCATCACTTGACACGTGGACGTTGTCAATGTGAGACAACATGTAGTTGAATGACAGCATGAGCTGTGTATGCTTGGTGTATATGTCAGGTGTGTGTCAAGTGAACTATGTGTATGTCGTCTGTAAGATTTCAAAACACATCTGGCCTTACTAAACTGTTATTCTGAAAGCATATCATGACTCACTCTGCCTTTCAGGTTACCACATACACACCACATGCCAATATGTTTTTGGATACATAATGTATTGTTATGCATGGAAATGAAGGGAATGGAGCACCATTTTGGTTCTGTCTTCTCAGCCTGCAGAGACCAGGCCCTGTAAAAGTATATCTCCCAGTGTGGGTCCAAGTCTAGGCTGGTGTAGTCTTTCTAACTATGCAATTGTGACACTGTGCACACTCCCTGTATCCAAGTATGTCCTGTCAAGTAAACCAATCTAGATTCAGTTAAGAAATTCAGCTTATAGATGTTCTTTCCCTGATGAGTATGTAAATGGTTTTACTAGGCAGACAATGATCTGTGTATGTGCACTTGGCATCACTGTCAATGTGTGTCTCTGACCCCTGACAGATCCCTTACTCCCACAGCCCTGTTTACAGCATCACACAGGTCTTATTTGTCCTGTACTTGCTTATTGCACATATAATAGCCCCATAGTGCAGACAGTGTGATGAATCCTAGGAACCCAAGATATGTGACTCTTTGGTTTGCTCACATAGCAGATGATGTACAATGCATGCCTTTGTTAGTTTGATGCCATCGCTGAAGGATGGACACATATGTCCAGAAGCATGTTCTGTTGCGCATGTACATGATACAGAACCCCACCCCGTTAGCTGGCATGAGTATGCATTTGTCAGTCCACATGTCCACACATGGGCAGGCTGGACAGCTCCTACACCTACCAAGTCAGTCCCTTCATTATCACCCAGGTGTAATGTGTGAGTCTGTAATCTAGCAGTGTGACATGCAGTTGTGTGAGTTGTAATTATATATGTGGTGTAGGTGTGTTGTTGTTGCTGTGTTGTGTGTGACAATGCTGTGTAGCCTTCAGTGTCCCTGTTCCTGGGCTGTGTGGCCATGTGTATTTTTGTAATGTTGCTGTGTGATTGTGCTGGCCAAAGTGTATATATTGTGTGTGTGTACGTGTCCTTGTTGCTGTATGTCAGTGAGTGTGTATTGTTTGAGATGTGAGCCTGCTGCCTATCGCATACACCCCCCGTATTATGTGTTTGCCGGTGCTGCAAGTTGTTTTTAAAGGTTGATGGTATAGGTAGGTGTGTGTATTTATGGTTGTTAGTGTCCACGCCAACGTTGATTTCATGGTCCCGATGAGCAGCTGCAGCGGCATGATGTTTGTGAATGGCTCCATGGCAGCCCTAGATGTGTGGGGCTTCCTGCAGGTGAGTGTCTCTGTTTATACTGCCCATTTCTGCCGGATTGTACATGGTGGTTGGACAACCACGGTCATGTTGGTGGTGTGCAACCTCATAATGGGTCAGGCGGAAACACTGTCTCCGCTGGCCTGTTTATGCTTCCTCTGCACCGTGGCAGTCAGTGCTGCCTGGCGGTGCCGGCAGACCACTGGTGGTCATCTGCTTGTACAACAACCAAACTCGGTTTGGTCCACTCCGCTAGACCATTGATGGTCAGACAGACATCACCAACGTGGTGGTCAAGGGACTGCCAAACTAGAAATGAGGCCCAAATGTCTTTAAGGGAGTATCACTAGAAACAAATAATATGTCAAAAATATCGGGATTTGAAACATTTTGTGGCTGAGAATATCACAGGTAAAATTAGCATTTGTTAAAATGCTTTTTTAATATTGCAAAAAATATCATTGTGTTATACTGCTGTAATTTACATCATTTTTGAGGGGATTTTAAGTATTTTGTTTTCTAATGCATGTGTTTGTTGTTAAAAAGTTGGTAATTTTTTTAAAACATTTTTAGGAGTTGGATTTGAATGTTTAATGGAAATACGGGGAGTGCTGTATTTTTTCATATTTCAAGTTTGTTATTAAAACTGTTGTGCAATTTTTATTTTCTTTGTTTTCAAATTATTATACATATAACTAATTATTTCTGTAATGTCATTTTGATATTGTGTTGGTTTTTAATTATACGCTCATTATTTAGGTCATGCATTTTTAGTAATAATTTTCATATTGTGATATTTTACACAATTTAATGTTTGCATAATCTGATCAAAGGAAAGGTATTTTCATCATTTTTTTATTTATTGAAATACTTGATTCAATCAATTTATTGTATATGTATTGATTTTAACTTGTTTAACATTGGGCTTTTCAAACTTGTTATTTGATTGTTGTTTTGTATTATTTAGGATTTCTTCCTGTTAAAACAGAGCTATTTATTAGAAAATCATACATATTTTTTATTTTAATTTTTTGATCATAATCTCATATTACTTTATTTGTATAGTTATTCGTTTAGACAGATACAATGGATTTCTATAGTCTATTATTTTTAGTGTAATTTCTATCGTAATTTTGTGGTATTAGTCCATTTGTAAAATTTTAAGTGGAGGATATTCTCTAATGTCTTTACGTTTGGAGTCAGGGTGGTAAATTTGAACACTTAAAAGTCCTACACTTTCCTCAATGTGGTTATGTTTAAAATGGGAGTAGTAAATTAAAAAGTCCACCCCACAAAGTTCAACAATTTCAAAATGGTTAGGTTTAGAGTGGATATAATAAATTTGACTTCAAACCCAAAGTCCAACATGTTTGCCACTGTAGTTAAAACTAGAGTGGGAATAGTGAACCTGAACCCCGAAAATCCAACACTTTCCCTGATGAGTTTAAGTTTTGAGTGGTAATCATAAATTTGATCCCCCTAAAGTTATACACTTTCCTCAATGTAGCGGTCAGACCAACCACACACCACACCCCAGGTGGGCTCACCTGCCAGGGAACCTGCTAGAAACATGGTTCCCAACTGGGTGATGGCGGTCAGGGTTATACTCAGCCAGGGTCGTGATGAACTCAGTGCCAGATGGCTGATTACAACTCAGTTTTCTGCCAGCCTTTCCATTACGGGGACAGAAAGCCAGAGCCGGGGGTTTCTCTGCCTAGCACCTTAAAGGTGTTGAGGCCAATATTGTAGCACTGTTTCCCCAATGTCTAACACTGTTCTCAAAGTTGTTAAGTTTAGATTTGGAAAAGTAAATCTGAACAATTTAAAGCCCAACACTTTCCCCAGTGTGGTTAAGCTTGGGGTGAGAATCATACATTTGTTCCCTCCAAACTCCAATACTTTGTAAGAATAGTAAGTCAAACACTTTCTCCATTGTTGTTAAGTTTAGAGTGGTATTGTTTTTGGTTCTTAAGAAATGGTTGGTACAGACATTCCACCATAGATGTGATGTCCAGATTGGCATCTTTTGCCTGATTAGTCCAGGTGACCAACCCAAGTATCTTCAAAATGATCAGTGGAGCTGCTTTGTTTTCATGTTTTGGACAATAGTATGATTCAATTAGCATGCTATAGTCTGTTGTGACTTCTGGTATGCCAAAGCTATGTGGTTTTTAGTTTTTTGTTGTTAGACCTGAGAGCCTTACGGTGGTCACCCTCAGCTTTTTTCCTGCCTCCCTCCACATTTTGACATTGTTTTTGCTGGACTATACACACTTTACCACTGCTAACCAGTGCTAATGTGCATATGCTCTCTCCCTGAAAACGTGGCTTGTTTAATTTACTTGTAAGTCCCCATTAAAGTGCACTACATGTGCCCAGGGCCTGCCGATTAAATGCTACTAGTGGGCCTGCAGCACTGATTGTGCCAACCACATAAGTAGCCCCTTAACCCTGCCTCAGGCTTGCCATTGCAAGGCCTGTATGTGCAGTTTCAGTGCCACTTCGACTTTGGGTTTAAAAGTACTTGTGAAGCCTTAAACTCACCTTTTTCCACATATGAGTCACCCCTAAGGTAGGCCCAAGGTAACCCATAGGGCAGGGTGCAGTGTAGATAAAAGGCAGGACATGACCCTGTGTAGTTTATGTGTCCTGGTAGTGTAAAACTCCTAAAATGCATCTTGCACTGCTGTGAGGCCTGCTCTTTTCATAGGCTAGCATTAGGGCTACCCTCATATACTGTTTGAGTGTTAGATTCTGATCTGAAAGGAGTAACATGGTCATATTTAGTATCGTCAGAATGGTAATACAAAGTCCCGCTGACTAGTGAAGTTGGATGTAATATTACTGTTTTAAAAATGCCACTTTTAGAAAGTGAGCATTTCTCTGCACCTAAATCCACCTATGCCTTACAATCCACATCTGCTGGGTTAGTTGACAGCTCCCTTGTGCATTTCACTCTGACAACCCCAAACACAGGATGCTCAGTGACACCTGCACACATCTGTATATTGAATGGGTCTTCCTGGGCCTGACACTTACATGTCAAAGGACAGTGACCTGCTCTCACACAATGGACTGTGAAACCCCGTACTGGGACCCTGGCTGAAAGGATGGAACTGAAAGGGGACCTTGTCCACTTCTAAGCCACTCTTTGAAGTCTTCCCCCGCTTCAAAGGCACATTTGGGTATATAAACTGGGTCCCTGACCCTACCAACTCAGATACTTCTTGACAACATACCTCCTGGGAAAGAAACTCTGAACCAGAACCTGCACCCTGCTCCCTGTCAAGAGATGCGGCCTTGCTGCCCAAAGGACTCCCCTGGACCGCTTTGCTGTAAAGGACTGCTGCCTTGCTGTCCTCTGGCTCTGCTCAGAAGTGCTCACCAAGGGCTTGGATTGATCTTGCCTCCTGTTGCTGAAGTCTCATGGCCAAAAAGACTTCACTTTTGCAAAGAAATCCTTGTACACCGAACATTCAAAGCACAGCCCACTGGATTGACGCACAGCAGAGCGGGAATGACGCAGCAAGACTTCTTGGACGAGAATCGACACAGCGCCTGCCATGAGACAGAAAATCGGACGTAACACGCTATTGAATGACACAAGCCTGTGAGTTCACCCCACATGCCCTAGATTTCCACGCATCGTCCCTGGGTGCAACAAAGATCCCCGTACCGCAGTGAGGAACCCCAATCGAACGACGCAAGACCCATGTTGCGGGGGAAAAATGCCTCATCATCTATGGGTGCTGGAAAATCTGATGCACACCTTCTCTTTTTCCATGCAACGTCCTCCTCTGTGATCCTTGTGTGTGTAGTTTTTGACGCAAACCATGTACTTTGAAAAATCAAGCATTAATTGTCTGTTTCTTATTCAAAGACTATTTTTCAACTCTTGAAAGTGATATTTCAACTTGTTTTCATCAAATCTTGATCGCTTTTACGCTTTTTTATTACTCAGATAAATGCTCTATATTTTTTTAAACCTGTGTGGTGTATTTTTGTGGTGTTTATACTGTGTTATTGCATGATTTAATGCACAAATACTTTGCACATTGCCTTTTAAGCTAAGCCTGGCTGCTCAGTGCCAAGGTACCAGAGGGTGGGCACAGGACAATTTGGATTGTGTGTGACATACCCTGAGTAGAGTGAGGGTCCTTGCTTGGACGGGGATAACCTAAGTACCAACAAAAGATTCCAGTCTAACATTTGTGAAAAATTTGTAATCTATAATTATAGTGGATTTTTTAAGTGATTTTCTATGCTCTGGTTAAAATGATAATAGCACACTGAACTTTAGTGTGTGGACACATTTGAACTATTATCAACATCATTGCTTGTTTAAAAATCTATGATGATGCATACACCAATGGAGTGTGTGTATTTTTTATATTTACCATGTATATTTGAGTGAATGGCAGAGGGCACAAGGCACATCTTAAAATTCCTACCCATCAGCCATGTGTCAAATTGAGTTCAACCAAGAAAATTGTTATTGGTATCATAAATTATTTTTTTAATCATAACTGTGATTATCACATAGTAGAAAGGTGTTTTATGTGTGACTAGAATATGCTGTGGTAAGTATATACATGCTCATATCATTTAGGTACTGCTGGAGTTTCCATGGCTGTTCTGTTTGCTCTGGCAATTAATCTTTTTATGGTTGATGTATCAGGGAGTCGCTGTGTTGTTTGCTTAGTATTATTCCTGTTGGCTCTGGTGAGCTCATGCTCGCCTCTTTTAGACTTTGTGAAATATCACGACTTCTACATCCGTAATATTAGGGAATCTTTCAAACATTTCATTTTTAGTGGTTGCCTTTACGTAGCATGTGTTTGAATAATATTTTCCCCCGTCCAGTGTATTTTCTCACAAGCGGTGCTATCCTTACTATAAGTGATTTAATAATTGGGGTTGATGGTAGTTGGAACTTCTTTGGTACACCTCAAGGCTTCCATGATTCAAACTTGAACTCAGCCCGGGGTAGCTATGGCACTTAGAAGACAAGTTTAACTTAGAGAAAATGTGCAAAGAATTTTCGAAGTACCATAGCACTTGAAAAGTCAAGGATATAACACGGTAAACACTGCACTCCAATTTATAAAACCAGAAGAAAAATGAATGTGCAATATAACAATAAGAGGAACCAGAGATGAGAATTTTTGAAGACTGAGGGAAAAAAGGAAAGAAAAAATTAAGCACCAATCAGTATTCACTGTTTTCAGGTGAACAGGGCCTTGGCATGATTTCAAGCTAACAGAATGGAGCATTGATTAGATTTGACAAGTTGGTTCATCTCAGTCAAAAATGTTGCCTTAGTAATTTGTCTCTGAAATGGAAGTCAAAATCGTCCGGTGGGGCAAGGTTGCAGGCTGCACCTGAGGAAACTGTCTCAAAGCCAGATAGCTGTTAGATAGGTGGCCACTAAAATGCTCTTTATAGTAAGAAAAACTCATACTGGGAAAAGTTCAGATAGCACTCTAGTTAGTCCCATCATCTGCTGAATACATTTTCCACCTAGACCTTGTCAAGATTTCTATGTTTGCACATAGTTTCTTTTTTGGAACTCAGAATCCTCCAGCAGGACAAGAGTCAGGCTTTATCAGATGATAAGTTCCATGAGGCTGGATACTTTCTCACTAAGGGGAACTTATGACACAAACCTTCTACTACAGAGAAGCTCCAAGTAAGAGAAACCTGTTTCTTCAGCCCCACAAAGTTGCAGTCCTTCAGGCCAAATATGTTTTAATTCCCAACTTTTCAGAGAGTCTAGTAAAGGTCCAATTAGACACAATCATGGCCCCAAGGATGTTGGCACCTCACTTTAGATTCATAACTTATTGCAGCAGATGTAACTGCCAGGGTCCATCCAGGTCAAGTGCTGTTGAAACTGGTCAGGTGGTCACTTCAGGAACAACTCTGTTTTGAATGTGTTGTGTCCCTGTAGCCATACAGGAAATTAACCAACTGTCCCTTGGAGCCCTCTTCTTTGTCCTGGGTATAAATGGGAGCGGGTCCAGCTCTTTGTGCTTCCATACAGGTCTCAAAATGCAGGTGCAGCCCTTTTTCTGTTCTTCCCCAAGTGTTCTGAGAAGGATGCCTTGGGGTGCAACATGTATGGCTCCTGTGTAACCAATGGAATAAAAGTTCACTTTGGCAAAGCTACCCTCTTTTTTAGCAGCTCTTGTTCCCCAGGTTCAAATGCTCCCCCAGTGAAACTTACTCTTTAAATTTAAGATTGGGAAATCTTTTATCCCTTGCACAGAGTCAGTGTGTTTGCCCAGAGGTGTGCCCATGGAAATAGGTAGCTATCCACCTGAGTTCTCACTCAAACCTGTTTCAGTTGGTAGTATCCCTCCCACTGGTTTTGAAGTAAGCTTGACTGAAGAGCATGGGTTTTTCCTTCTCCAGGACTTAACTTACATTTACATATTGGAGGGCAGGCCCTTTACAAGTTAATGAAGATTTCAGGTTTGCTCTTACTGGTCTTCCCGCAAGGAGAAGAAAATAAACTTCTCAATACTATGATCATTGTTTCTGCTCTGGGAACAGATTTTGCACACTCTTGAAGATCAAGCAATGGCTGTGCAGCTTCTGTCACCCTAATTCAGATTAGTTTACAGGAACTTTAGGCAGGGATAAAGCAACTTTGTAAAAGTTACTTTCCCCAATTGTTTATTAAAATGTAACTTTAACATTTGATGGGATAGTAAATGCATTTTACCAATGGTGGTTGAATCATCTTTCTAGCAAGTCCTAAACGCAAAATTGCAGATTTATTTTGTTTAATATCTACTTTTATCAGAGGATAACCAGAGCCATTCACAATGAAAATACTTTTTGGGGGGCATGTTAGTGCTGGGACATGGTAACATTACATTTCTTCACATCCCACTTTTACATACCATGCACCATACCATGTAGGCTGCAAGGTAAGCATGGCAGTAAAAGACAGTTTTTTCTACTGTCAAAAGCATTATTTTGACAGGTCATTCTGCGGCTTTAAGCAGCAGTATATAATATAAAGGTTCTGTTGAGTCACTTTATTCACATCATAAACAATTAGGGAGTCCAAAAAAGTGGATTCTCCAATTGGGTCAAAAGATCCCAATGCCAGTCGCATATACACTTAGGCAAGACATAGAGTAAATGAAATTACATTTTCTTGTCAAAATGCATTACAGTGTGAGAAACATTATAGATCAACTTGTTTAAAAGGGAAAAGATGTGCTCCATGAGAAGTGAATATAAATTGCTCATGCAAAAAAGGTGATCTCACTGGTGCAATCAGTTATGTGCAATCGGTTTGGCATTTCACAATGAAATGCTCATTGTACGATTTTTGGAAACCTTCTTGCTGTTCATTCAAAAATACAGTCCTCACCTGACAGACATTTTTAATTGCAGAGTAAAAATAATCATTGTTCCGTTTTTTGTGTTCCAATCACTTTATTTGTTTTAGTAAAACAACAAACAAACATATATTATTGTGATCCATAGAGAAGATGGGTGGTCAATACAATAACAACCAACACATGAAATATGAGTGTCATTAAGAATTTAAGCCATAGTATATTGCGGGCTTCAATATTAACAGATTCATTCCTACTTGCAAGTTCAGCTCTAGTGGTCATCTAATTGTCCTCGATTGAGTGGGTAGGAGGAAGTAGAGACTTGTACATTGATGATAGAAGAGAGCACAGTGTGGAGTTATGTACATCGTGGTGATATACTGCCTTGATATCAGGGAGAACAAACAGGGGTGAACTGGGGAAATGGGGGCAAATTGAGGCAGAAACATGAGACAGATATCTGGGGCCATATTTATACTTTTTGACGCAAGTTATGCGCCAAAAAAATTAGCGCCGGCTAACGCCATTCTGAAGCGCGATGTGGGCGCCGTATTTATTGAATGGAGTTAGCCGGCGTTAGACGACCGGCGCTGCCTGGTGTGCGTGAAAAAAAAACACGTACACCAGGCAGCGCCGGCGTAGGGAAAAATGGCGTTTGGGCGTCCAAAAATGGGGCAAGTCAGGCAGAGGCAAAAAAATCATCTTAACACGATTTGCGCCAATTTTTTTTGGCGCCCAGACGCCATTAACATGACTCCTGTCTTAGCAAAGACAGGAGTCATGCCCCCTTGCCCAATGGGCATGCACAGGGGACTTCTATCCCCTGGGCATGGTCATTGGGCATAGTGGCATGTAGGGGGGCACAAATCAGGCCCCCCTATGCCACAAAAAAAAATTAAAAAAAATACTTACCACAACTTACCTTTTCTTCCCTGGGATGGGTCCCTCCATCCTTGGGTGTCCTCCTGGGGTGAGCAAGGGTGGCAGGGGGTGTCCCTGGGGGCAGGGGAGGGCACCTCTGGGCTCATTCTGAGCCCACAGGTCCCTTAATGCCTGCCCTGACCCAGGCGCTAAAAAGAGGCGCAAATGCAGGGTTTTTTGCCCCGCCCACTCCCGGACGTCATTTTTTCCCGGGAGTATAAATACGATAAATACCACGCACATGCCTGGGAGTCATTTTTTAAGACGGGAACGCCTACCTTGCATCTCATTAACGCAAGGAAGGTGTTCACGCCAAAAAATGACGCTAACTCCATGAACTTTGGCGCTAGACGCGTCTAACGCCAAAGTATAAATATGGAGTTAGTTTTGCGTCGAATTTGCGTCGAAAAAAACTACGCAAATTCGGCGCAAACGGAGTATAAATATGCCCCCTGGAATCCAAGAGCGTCTTCTTGTGCAGGTATAAAGGTGTGAAATAGGATGTGTTGTTCACCCAGTATAATGAATTCCCATTTATTGATCTAGGGTACACCATACTGTGTTGGAAATGTGAGGGAAGGACTGATTGTTGGATTGAACGGCACGTGCCCCTCTAAGGTATGAAACCCATGCCCATCAAGTATGGTGAGAGAGATGGTTGAACGATGTTTATTTGGAGAGTAAACATTTTACTGCAATGGTCAGAAGGAGATCATTGGTGTTACCCCTTCGCTGCCAGGCCTTTTCCCCTTCAGGTGGCAGGCCTTTTTTTGGCTATTTGGGCAGTTCGCACTTAGGTCCGCATAACCTTTTGTTCACATAAGCTACTCACGCTGAATTTGCATCCTTTTTTTCCAACTTCCTAGGGATTCTAGAGGTACCCAGAGTTTGTGGGTTCCCCTGGAAGAGACCAAGAAATTAGCCCCAAAAAAACAGCATTTAATTTATTTTTTTTAAAGTTGGAAAAAGGGCTGCAGAAGAAGGCTTCTGTTTTTTTCCCTGAAAAGGGCATCAACAAAGGGTTTGTGATTCTAAAATCATCATCTTCCCAGCTTTCAGGAACAGGCAGACTTGAATCAGAAAAATAAATTTGTCAACACAATTTTGGCATTTTTCTGGGACATACCCCATTTTTACTATTATTTTTGCTTTTTGCCTCAATCCAGTCAGTGACAGAAATGGGTGTAAAACCAATGCTGGATCCCGGAAAGCTAAACATTTCTGAAAAGTAGACAACATTCTAAATTTACCAAGGGGTCATGTATGTAGATCCTACAAGGTTTTCCTAAAGAAAATAACAGCTAAAATAAAAAAATAAAAATATTTAAATTGAAGTGAAAAAACAGCCATTTCTCTCCACGTTTTACTCTGTAACTTTCTCCTGCGATGTTAGATTTTTTAAAGCAATACACCGTTACATCTGATGGACTATTCTGGTTGCGGGGATATATAGGGCTTGTGGGTTCATCAATAACCTTATGTACCCAGAGCCAATAAATGAGCTGTACCTTGCAATGGGGTTTCATTCTATGCCGGGTATAGAGCAATTAATTTGCTGATTGAAGAGTGAAAACTAGGTATCAAGGAAACCTTTGCATTTCCAAAATGGGCACAAGATAAGGTGTTGAGGAGCAGTGGTTATTTGCACATCTCTGAATTCTGGGGGTCCCCATATTAGCATGTGAATTACAGTGCATTTCTCAAATATATGTCTTTTTTACACACTGTCTTACATTTGGAAGGCAAAAATGTAGAAAAGAAAAGGGGCAATTACACTTGTTCTTCTAGTCTGTGTTTCCCGAAGTCTCCCAATAAAAATGGTACCTCACTTGCATAGGTAGGCCTAATGACTGCGACAGGAAACAGAACATGGACACATCACATTTTTACAGAGAAATCAGGCGTGTTTTTTGCAAAGTGTCTAGCTGTGGATTTTGGCCTCTAGCTTAGCCAGTACCTAGTAAAACCTACCAAACTTGTGTGTGTTTAGAAAACTAGACACCTAGGGGAATCCAGGAGGTGGTGATTTGTGGTTCTCCCACCAGGTTCTGTCACTCAGAATTCTTTGCAAACCTCAAACTTTGCCCAAAAAATAATTTTCCTCACATTTCAGTGACAGAAAGTTCTGGAATCTGAGAGGAGCCACAAATTTCCTTCCACCCAGCGTTTCCCCAAGTCTCCCGGTAAAAATGATACCCCACTTGTGTAGGTGTGCCAAGTGCCTGTGACAGGGAAGAGCCAAAAAGGGCAGTTTGAAAAAAAACATTTTTAGGCTGACAAGTGGGGCAGAATTTTTATTGGTATAGATTAAACAATGCTGGGTGGTAGGAATTTTGTAGATTCATGCAGATTCAGGAAGGTTCCATCACAAAAATGTGGGAAAAGTGTGTGATTTCCAGTAAAGTTGGAGGTGTGCAGGGGATTGTGGGTAAGAAAATGGTGCAGGGTATATGTGAAGCACACCACACTGGACTCACCCAGATATTTAGTTTTCAGATGTGTCTAGGTCTTGTATATTTTTCTACATGGCAGTCTCCCAAAATCCAAAAAGTGCAGCCCTCACCATTCTAAGTGGGACGCTTTTGAGAGTGGGACAAGCTCTCATGGCCCAAATGTAAAACCAAAACCCAAAATAATCAAATGTCCTCTTGCTTGCCATGGGATAAGATGTTTTAGTGTGTGGGGGGGGGAGCTGAAAGACTGTTACCCTCTTTAGTTGGAGTGGGGACATAACCATACCCATACTGGTTGGTAGCCACCACCCCACTAATTTTTTAATTCCTTGGCATCTAATAGGTTTTCTGTCCCCCTGGGGAGTGAATATGGGGTAATTGCCCCATCTGCCCACCAGTGGGCAGAAAAACTTTGGCCCCATTTATTTGGGGTGGGGGTATGGCCATACCCCTACTGTCTTTTAAAAAAAAAAAAATCTTCCCTGGTCTCTGGTGAGCTTTCTGCCCCTCTTGAGTGCAGATGGGCCTTCCAAAAATAGGCAGATTTGCCCCCAAGGGGCCAACAGTAATATGCCCCCATGGGGAGCAACCCTTGCCCAGGGGGCTGTCCCCCAAACAAAACACACACATACACATGCACCAATGCCTAGTGGGTTTTGCCCTCCTTGGGGAAAAATGTACAAAAATCCCTGGTGCCTAGTGTTTTCTGCCCATCGTCCAAATTAAAATAAGCCGATCTGCCCCCAAGGGGCAGAAAAGGCCTAAAAGTAATTTCCCCTCCGGGGAACAGCCCTTGCCCAAGAGGCCACTCCCCTTGCGTGTAACTGACATTAAGAAAATCCCTGGTGTCTAGTGGTTTCTGCCACCCTTGTGGGCAGATTGGCCTAATAAAAGGAAGGGGGGCAGAAATGACCTAAAAACAATTCCCCCTCCCAGGGGAGCATCCATTGCCTAAGGGGTCGCTCCCCACATGTAAAAAATAATAAACAAAATCCCTGGTGTCTAGCCGTGTCTTATCTGGCCCCAGGGGGTCAGAAAAGGCCTAAAAATAATTTGCCCCTCTGTGGAGCAGCCCTTGCCAAAGGGGCCGCTCCCATTATAGCTAAACACAAACAAACTCTCTAGTGTCTAGTCGGCATTTCTGCTGCCCAATCGGATCACGGGCAGCAGAAATGCAGTGAGGCCTTTCCTTTACTTTAATGCCTCTCTCCCCCCCCTCCACGTGATTGGAGGAGACATTTTTTTGCATTTCTCCTCTGACCTGCGCCGGAAGCTCAGGGGCATTCTCTGATCAGATCAGCATGCGATTGCACGCTTACTTCATCAGATGCCACAGGGGGCGGGGGAATGGTGTGGAAGGGAAAGCAATTCCAGAGGAGGGGGGTGCCAGGCCCTCAGGGGGAGCGCTAGCGCTCCCCCTGAGTGCCCATAGCAGGATGAGCTGGTCTCATCCTTGGCACTGGAGCACTGTGGCAGAGGGCGAGACCAGCTCGTCCAAAGCACCCAAGGTGTTAAGAGACAGGGTGTTCTTGAAGCCCAGGGACCAAGAGTGACGATAGCAAAATTTAGCATTATAGGTGTGTCAAATATCACTGATAGTTTTTTCTGTATCGAACACCTATATGGGTCCAGCAGTCGGCAATCAAAGAACATGTATTGTTGAGATCTGGTCTCTTGGTTGCAATTCCAACGTTTATAGTTTTCTCATAGCTTTAGGCTATGTAACCTAGATGGAGTCCAAATGGAGGATGTTCATTGTGAAGAATTTAGATTGTAAGAGGGAGGGGGTGATTTTGTTACGTAATGTGAGCTTACCAATTTTTTGCCAGATGTTATCTATGATATAGCAGGATAGATCTTCATTAAAGTGTTTAGTGCATTTTGTGTATAATACCGAAGCTTATGCTGCGAATGGATCAGATAGAATTTTAGAAATCTTTGAAGCAAAATGTCCTGAGTGTTGCTACATCGCTAGATGGTCACTATATGTTTCTGGGAAAGGCAAATAGAACCTTGGGCTCCTAAAAAGGCTATAAAGCTTGCTGTTTGGGAGGTTACAACCACCACAAGAGAACCTTTGCCTATGGGATTCATAGGAGATCCTCACTCCTTTCTCGCTCCGATGGAGTTTTGACTTTATTTGATCAATTTCTTGGAAGAATAGGGGAGAACATTTTACTGATAGCATGGAGGACAGAAAGGTAACCATTGGGATGACCATTTACTTGAGGGGTTGGAGTCTACCCCACCAGAAAACGAACTTGGGTGACCAGGAGGGCAGTAGATCTCTAACTTTGGAGAGTCTGTAATTCCATTATTTTATAATGTTTTGGCTAACTCGCAACAGAATCAATTACCAAGATAATTAAGATGTTTGGGCTGCCATTTAAGACCTGAGATGTTCCAGGTGTGAGAAAAAGTATATGCAGATTTAGGGGGAAGACTCCTGTTTTATCTGTATTTTAAGTATATCCAGAGACCCTTGAGAACTAACGAATAATATTGGTAATACTCAGGATTGCATTTTCTATGTCCTCTGAGAATAAGGATATCATCTCCATAAGCTATGGTTGTATAGGTGTTAGATCCAAATTGGAGCCCTTTAATTCCAGGATCTGTATTGAGCATTGCTTTTCTTAATCGTTGTTCCATTTTAAATGTACAGATTACTATCTTGACACATTTTCACCTAGTCATTCAAAAAATAATGACTTGATAAAGTGAAACATCTCGCCTAGCATTAAATACAGGTATGTTGGTTTAAAAAACACACTAAAAATGTGTTACAACTCCTAATTTTCAGAAATTAAAAAGATCATCCTATTAACTTTGAAATAAATATGATCTGTGGAATTTGAGGGCCAAAAGAAATCACTGATCAAATTAGTGTATTTTATGTCGGCCATTACGTGCTAAGAGAAGCTAAACAAAATACACAAACGATGTGCAGTAGAAGGATTGAGAAACGTTGTTTGAAAGAGACCAGGAGACAAGAAGGACAAAAAACAGCTCACATACGAAAATGTAGGCTAGAATGTAAACAAAAAGAGGAGGCTAAGGAAAGCAAGCATTAAAGGGTTGTATGACACTGCATTGAATACAACATCAACATTGACAAATACCACCAAAACATATTGAAAATATCAGTATCATAAGCTTGGACGTATACAGTAAACAGAAAAAGATATATTGGTGATAAACAATATCAAGGAAAAAACATCTAAAATAAAAAAATGTCCTGGCAAAAATAAAGAAATGGCAAATGTCATCCACACCTTAAAACTAAAGAAACAATATTTATGAAAACTAAAAAAACTCACACCGAAAAAGAGATCTGAACGCAAAACACGATAATACATTACATTTTTTAATTACTAGCTGAACATTTGTCCACATAGTCATTCACTAAAATGGTCAGTTATCAAACTGAATTTTCCAGCATGGCATTTAGCAGGTTTGAGACTGGAACTTCGCATACCCAGGAAATTACTCAATTTGAGTTGTGTTAAATCTCAAAATAACATAGTGTAGTCTTTTATGGTGTGACAACAAAGATATGCATATGCATATTTTAGCGGCATGACCTTTTGTTATGTCCTGATCTTTTATGGTCTCTTTGGTACGGACGTGTGTTTTTTCACTACACCAATCGATGCACAACTCTACTGAATCAGAGTGTAAATTTGATACCGTTTGAAACAAAGTATTTGAAATCGGCTGTGCACTGCAGTTTTGCAACACTGATGTATTATTTTATAGTGACTGATTTAATTCCGAAGACTGCCGAGAGCAAAATTTTATTGCATGATATAACATTTTATATTATTGGTTTGAAAATTTTGTATAACACAGCAAGTCACTTCAAAGCGCTGAAAGTCAGTTCAGTGCCAGAGAAATAGGGTGAACTAAAAGTAGTAGAAGAGATAAAAATAGCATGAAATGAGAAGAGCAAAACTGGAACGCTCCTCTGAAATGTACAGTGTTTCCAGCTTTTTTATGAGGTGGGCATTTTCGCTTTAGGTCAAACCGAAATAAAGAGAATTCCGAAAAGGAGGATCCACAATTAATGACATTGTCATGACTCTATCTGCTTGTTGTAATGAACAACTACACACAGTACCTCAAGTGAATGTTGTTGGCTTTCTGATGCAGATGATTTATATTTGATCAGTAGTCATCTCCCATGAAGTCAAAGAAATGTTCCGTCTTTCAACTGCATCTTTAGACCCCGAAAGATACACATTCTGTCAACATTGCAGTGGTTCAGACTTTTTATTTTTGTCCTCTAAAAAAGGGTCACATATTTTGTAAAATAGCCCATGGTTCACTGATGGCCTGATGTGTGAGGATTTCTCCTTTTTTTAAATACTAGCTACATTGCCTGGCATTGTTATTTTAACTTCATTAGAAGAAATGCATCAATGCTGCAAATAACGGAAACACAGCATATTCACAAAGGCAGCTATATTTTTGACATTTCACAAGATTCTCAGGGTGGTCACATGAACATGCACAGCAACATAGAGTAGCAAAGCAATGTTCTGGTCCGTGTGTATATGCAGTATCCATAATCCTTTGCCCCTAATTGGCTCAGAAAACAGAACCATTGTTGAACAGCTCTGCAAGCGGTGTTCCTTTGTTAGTAAAGCCACAGTTGGCACCGTTTGTTAAGGGTCAGGACACTAATGTCAGAGAGGAAAGGGTGTGAGTAGGAACAATTTCAGGGCCATATCTTGAGCACTAAGATCGGGGGGGAGGGGGCGTTTGGTGAGCTTCAGGTTTCACAGTAATCACACATGCATATACTGTTGAAATACATTATATGGCAAGCAGGGGGCCTGAGAGGGCCACTTATGGCGTATTTGGTAAGGAGAGACATAAAGCTTGGAAGGAGTACTGTGAAAAAACATCATATTTTGTAAGGGAGCCACGACAGAGACATCATTCCTGACTGAAGACATCTGTACCCAACTATTTACCAGAAAATACATTTATTAGGGGGGAGTGTAACACCCAACCCCCACCCCCTATAAGCTGCGTCCCTGAAAAACATCCAGCCTTCTTAAATTGTATGTCTGCACTTTTTCAATGTGCAAAGGGTCAAAGTCAATACATGTTGCCTGTGCTGGCAAAACTGTATCGATTTTGTTATTCAGGCACTTTTTCATGTCATGTTTTCAGGTATTTAACAAACATTTTAAAAAGGTAATTTGGTTACAACAACAATAATTACAAACAGTATATGACCTTTTATTGAACTTTTGCTGGTATAGATCTTTCCAAAAGGTTCTGTTTATCCCACTAACATTCTTTAGTTGAAAATAAAAGTAGAGTGGGTCTTGGTTCTTCCCTCTATGGCCTCTGAACGAGCTGCTGTGGCCACAGGGGAAATATGTGGCTCTCCTTCTGTGATGCAGAAACAATGCGGTGGTGCCAGGTAGCGAAGAGAATGAGATGCTGACACGTGAAGTCCATAAAACCAAGAGGTCCATGAGGCATATGGTGGTTCTCTGGATGAAGTGGGGTTAGCTGGCAGTGCAGGCCAGCAAGTGATGTCAGTACAGAAAGGTGAGGGCACACCACCTTACAGCGACAAGAAAGATGGTCCATGGACCATTCCACATTGTGATCCCCCATGCCACCTTTTACTGTGCATGCTACAAATATGGATGCAGGCCTTTCGGAAATGCTTCCTCATTCCTACACTAGAGTCTGCTTTGCCCAGCATCACTAGAAAAGGCAAGTAATCTCATTGATGAAGAATCAAACTGGCCCATTTGTTTACCAGAATCATTAGATCTACAAATTTGTACTTTGTTTACAAGAGACTATTCTTAAATACACGAAAGGCCTGTTGCTATGCCCCAGATGGAAGAAATGGTACACCAGCTTTGGACTGGTGGAATCAGTCACAATGCCGATCATGACTGATCATAAGAATAAAGAATAATATGAGCAGAGAGACTCAGAGTAAGTCCTTGAATAACTTGATTAGTCAGCAATTGAGACGTCATGTCCTGTCAGCTAGCAGAGAGGATAGTTAGTGTTGTATGGTTAGCAAGCTGAAAAAGGGTGTGTAACAAGGTCTGCTACTTATAATAATTTGAAGCTGGTGGAGAAATAGTAAATGAAAGTTCTAATTATAACATTCGATTTTTTTGTTTTTGTACTTTAAACTTGGTTTGTATAGGCAAAATATGTTTTCCTAACTATAGTTAAGCTTAAACTTTTGATTTTTTTCATTGAATTTCAATGGTTGTTGTAATAAACGTTTTTGAAAGCATATAACACAGTGTCACAAGTGGAGAGGTGTTATGTGGACTGTTGTACAGTACAGTGAAGGAGAGTGTTGTAAATTATCTTGCCATAGACTAGAGTATTGTAGATTGAAATTGAGTGGAGTAAAGTGTAATAGCGTTTTGTTAAGTGTAGTAAAGTGTTACATAGTGTAGTGGCATGGTTTCTCGTATAGTGGAGTCAAGTATAGTAGACTTGCGCAGTGAGATGTGCAGTGGAATGGCATGCCAAACAGTAGAGTAGGGTGTCGTGGACTGTCATAGAGTGGAGGAGAGTGTCACACACTGGGGTAGGGTGAAGTAGAGTGTCATACATTGTAGTATCATCAAGTTGAGTGTCGTAGGGTATAGTGGAGGAGAGTGTCATGGAGTGGAGTGCTGTGTCATATAGTGAAGTGGCATATCATAGAGTGAAGTTGAGTGGTGTGTTGTAGAGTATCATACAGTGTAGTACAGTGACATAGATTGGATAGCCATAGAGTAGAGTAATGCGTCAGACAGTGGAGCATCCTGGAGCGGAGTATAGTACAGAGGCATAGAGTGAGATTGAGTGTAGTAGAGTGTATTGTAGTGGAGTGGAGTACACTGAGTGGGGTAGTGTAGAGTGGAGTAGTTTGCTGTACAGTAGCATACAGTATAGTACAGTCTTGTACAGTAGAGTGAATGGGTATAGACGGGAGTAAGGTGTTGGAGAGTGGCATAACGTGTAGTAGAGTGTTTTAGAGTGAGGTTGCATAGAGTACAGTAGTGTTTAAAACAGTGGAGCTGCGTAAAGTTGATTGCTGTATAGTAGCATAGAGTGAAATAAAGTCTCATACAGTGGAGTAGTGTCAAGTGGAGTGGTGTGACATACTGTAGAGTAAAGTACAATAGAGTGCATTGGTGTGTTAAAGAGTGGCATGGAGTGGAGCGTACTTACGAAGCATAGGTAGTAAACTGCCATAAATTGGAATGGGTCTTGTACAGTAAAGTCAAGAGCTGTGCCACATAAAAAAGTGTTGTATAGTGGAATAGAGTGTTGTACATTGTAGTGTAAAATAATAGAGTTCAGTATAGAGTTGGTTGGACAATGGAGCGTATGGGGATAGACTGGAGTAGAATATTGCAGAGTGTCATGAAGTGTGGTAGACTTTTATAGATTGGAGTTATATAGAGTGGAGGAGAGTGCCATACAATGAGCAGTGTAGACTGAACTGCCATACATCATAGTGGCGGAGAGTGGATCACCATAGAGTGGAGTAGCAGATAGTGGAATAGCATGCAATGGAGTACTGTACAGTGGAGGGTAAAAGAGTGGACTTCCATAAAGTGAAAACCTGTAGAGTGGAGTTGTGTAGAGTGGAGTAGGGTACAGTAGATTAGCATAGAGTGGGGTGGCATACATTGAAGTGGCATAGCGTATAGTCAAAGAAACTGTTATAAATTGAAATGGTGACTCAAACATAAGACTGTTGTGCTGTGTCATACAGTGTTGGAAACTGTGGTAGAGTGGAGTAGAATGTTGTACAATAGAGCGTACAGGTATTAAGTTGAATGGAAATTTGAATGGTAGAATGTACAGGGATAGAGTGGAATAGAATGGCATAGAGTGTAGTAAAGTTTTCTTGAATGGAGGTATGTAGAGTACAGGAGAGAGCACACAAGTGGTATAGAGTGGAGTAGCTTTCAGTGGAATGGCATAAAGTGGAATAGCATTGAGTGATTGTAGGAGGCTGGCCTGGCTTATAGTGGGTACCTGATGGTACTTACACCTTGTGCCAGGTCCAGTTATCCCTTATTAATAGATTAGTAGTGTTCTAGCAGCTTAGGCTGATAGAGGTAGCTATAGCGAAGCAGCTTAGGCTGAACTAGGAGACATGCAAAGCTCCTACCATACCACTTATATCATATAGCACTATATCATAAGAATCCCAATACTCAGAGTTACTAAAAATAAAGGTACTTTATTTTAGTGACAATGTGCCAAAAATATCTCAGAGGATATACTCTCTTAGGAGGTAAGTAAAATACACAAAATATACACACAAACCAAAATCAGGTAAGTAAACAGTTAGAAAAGTAGTGCAAACAGTGTAGAATACATTTGGATGTAATAGGCCTATGAGCAACACAAACCATATGCTAAGAAAGTGGAATGCAAACCACTTAGGGACCCCAGGCCTATTGTAGTGTGTAGAGAGCTGGGAGTGTAAGAAAGCACTAAGGGTGTCCAAGATACCCCACCCCAAGACCCTGAAAAGTAGGAGTAAAGTTACCCTACTTCCCCAGAAACACAGTAAAGTCTAGAGAGGAGGTTCTGCAAAGACCACAACTGACTGCAAAGCACTGAAGTCGAATTCCAGGACCTAAGGACCTGCAAAGGAAGGGAACCAAGTCCAAGAGACACAAAAGTGTCCAGGGGGGGCAGGAGCCCCCTACACCACGGATGAAGGTACAAAATGGCTGCCTCTGGGTGGAAGAAGCTGAAGATTCTGCAACAACGGGAGACGCCAGGAGCTTTGCACAGAAGATGTCCACGGTGTGCTGGAGGATGCAGAGTTGTTTCTGCGCAGAAAGACCGCAAACCTGCCTTGCTAGCTGCAAAGGTCACGGTTGAGGAAAATGGGTGCTGCCTGGGCCCAGGAAGGACCAGGAGGTCGCCACATGGACCCAGAGCCAGAGGGGGCACTCATCAACACAGAGAGCCCATGCAGAAGCAGGCAGCACCCGCAGAAGCACTTGAACACGGGTTCAAGAAACTGAGCACAATGGTCATCTCAACACTACAAAACAGGGTCCCACAAAGCCGGTGGTCAACTCAGCAAGTTGAGCAATGCAGGACGGAGTGCTGTGGACCTGGGCTGTGCTGTGCATGAAGGATTCCTTGCAAATGTGCACAGAAGCCCTAGCAGCTGCAGTTCACGCAGTACAAAAGATTGCTGTCTGGTGTGGGGAGGCAAGGACTTACCTCCACCAAATTTGGACAGATGGACCACTGGACTGTTAGGGTCACTCGGATCCAGCTCCTGTGTTCCAGAGACTACGCTCGTCATGATGAGAGGGGACCAGGGCACCGGTGAAGCAGAAGTTTGTTGCCTGCATTAGCAGAGGGATGATTCTGTCGACCCAGAGGAGATTTCTTCTTGGCTTCCAGTCCAGGGTGAATGCAGACAGCCCCCAGAGCATGCACCACCAGGAACAGTCGAGAAAGCCGGCAGGATTAGGCGCTACAATGTCGCTGATGGTCTTCTTGCTACTTTGTTGCAGTTTTGCAGGCGTCCTCGAGCAGTCAGCGGTCAATCCTTGGCAGAGGTTGAAGAGGGAGATGCAAAGTAACTCTGGTGAGCTCTTGCATTTGTTATCTGAAGAGAAGCCCACAGGAGTGACTCTAAATAGCCCTCAGAGGAGGATTGGTCACCTAGACAGGTAAGCACCTATCAGAATGGGTCTCTGACGTCACCTGCTGGCACTGGCCACTCAGAGGCCTCCATTGTGCCCTCACACCTCTGCATTCAAGATGGCAGAGGGCTGGGACACACTGGAGGAGCTGTGGGCACCATCTCCGGGGTGGTGATGGACAGGGGAGTGGTCACTCCCCTTTCCTTTGCACACCAGAGCAGAGGCTGGGGCATCCCTGAACCAGTGTAGACTGGTTTAAGCAAGGAGGGTACCATCTGTGCCCTTCAAAGCGTTCCCAGAGGCCAGGAGAGGCTACTCCTCTCAGGCCCTTAACACCTATTTCCAAAGAGAAAGGGTGTAACACCCTCTCTCAGAAGAAATCCTTTGTTCTGCCTTCCTGGGACTGGGCTGCCCAGACCCCAGGAAGGCAGAAGCCTGTCTGTGGGTTGGCAGCAGCAGTAGCTGCAGTGAAAACCCCATAGAGCTGGTTTGGCAGTACCCGGGGTCCATGTTGGAGCCCGAGGGATGCATGGGATTGGCACCCCAGAACCAAATTTGGCATGGGGGGGCAATTCCTTTTTCTTAGACATGTTACATGGCCATATTCGGAGTTATCATTGTGAAGCTACATATAGGTATTGACCTATATGTAGTGCACGCTTGTAATGGTGCCCCCCACTCACAAAGTCTGTGGAAAGTGCACTGAACTGTGTAGGGGCACCTTGACTAGTACCAGGGTGCCCTCACACGTAGGTACTTTGCACCTAACCTTCACCAAGTGAGGGTTAGACATATAGGTGACGTATAAATTACTTAAGTGCAATGTAAAATGGCTGTGAAATAACGTGGACGTTATGTCACTCAGGCTGCAGTGGCAGTCCTGTGTAAGAATTGTCTGAGCTCCCTATGGGTGGCAAACGAAATGCTGCAGCCCATAGGGATCTCCTGGAACCCCAATACCCTGGGTACCTAGGTACGATATAGTAGGGAATTATAAGGGTGCCCCAGTGTGCCAATCAGAATTGGTAAAATTGGTCACTAGCCTGCAGTGACAATTTTAAAGGCAGAGAGAGCATAAGCACTGAGGTTCTGGTCAGCAGAGCCTCAGTGACACAGTTAGGCACCCCACAGGGAACACACATTCAGGCCACAACTATGAGTACTGAGGTCCTGGCTATCAGGATCCCAGTGAGACAGGCAAAAACAAACTGACACACAAGTAAAAATGGAGGTAACATGCCAGACAAGATGATACTTTCCTACAGTGATGTGGCATAGACTGGAGTGGTATAAAGTGGAGTGGTGTAGTGTGTAAATAGCGTATAGTTTAGTAGCATACAGTAGACTGGAGTACAGTTGAGTGATGTAGATTGGAGTGGGGTAAAAGGCTTTGTGCACAGTGTAATAGCATTGATTAGTGTGACATATAGTGGAGTCACATACAGTGGAGCTGAATACAATAGAGTGGCATAGAGTTGAATAGCATGTAGTGGAGTGGCTACATTGGCATGGCTTGTGGATGTATGGGAAATTTAGAAGCAATGTAGAAGATGATGTGCAGAGTAACACAAAACAACAAATTGTGCTGCCTTGCATTTACCAAGATTTACCAATCAACGCAAAACCATGCATGGTGGCCTTGTGTTTCTTCTCTCATGTAAGTATTGCACTGTCCATTTGACACCATGAGTGACACAAGGATACCTGTTACAAAATGGGTCATTAGTTGTGTGGCCTGCATAACTAATGGGTCCCCATTGTAGCACTTGACTCTCACAGGGAAGTGAAGCAGTCCAAGGCTTACTAAAGGGAGTTGCTTGGGCTAGTAATCACCATTCACAGGAAAACAATTATAATGCTCAATTTATGATTGTTCTGTCTGTGTTTTTACTTTTGTAGAAGGAAACAATACTTTTAATACACACACGCTATGGAACACTATGCAACAATTTACAAATACACACAAGTTGATGGAAATACTTCTGGGTGACATGCAAAATCATTCTTTTCTCTCATAAAGGGAGATTTAAACAACCAATTCACTTGGCAACACATTTTCTTGTATGCAGCTGCAGTACTGGAAGTTTTGGGTGAGAACACTTAATACTGGCAATAAAGTATGCAACCTTTAATCAAGTATAGCTAGCATCCTCATTATCCCATACAAACAGGTGCTAGCAAAAGGTATAGTCATGTGTGAATGATTTGTGCTGTAAAACTGACTTTCACCATGAAATACTCAAGTTAATCACAGCCCCTAAAGGCATCATATTTATAATTACATCACTATGATATTAGAAGCATTTGTAGAATGTCACAAAAATGCTAATACCCACTTTTACCCATAGAGAGTGTGCAACCAACATAACATCTCACATTAAACCTCTTTAAGTGAAAAGAGTTGCAGCCATATTTCTTAGTCCTAGAGGGAGCATTACTCCCAGTTGAAGAGCAGAAAGCTCCAGCCTAGGGAGTGCTTGCAAACACACTTTAAAACGCCTGATGGGTTATCTTTTTGGAGTACCAAAAAACTGGGTGGGGACTCAGGTACTTCTTTTGTGGGCATTTGTGCTGCTCTTTCAGCACCTTCCGCAATTTAGTAATCTGTTGGTGGTGACCCCTCCTGGGACCACCACAAGCCACAAAGACAAACAGCATTTTTTATGGAACAACAAGAACCAGTCCATGCAGGGAATTATGCGGCGATCCTCATGCTGCTTGGTGAATTTTACAGCAGCAGCCCTCCCGCTATGCTGGGGAGAGCTGCATCAGCTTCTTTTCCTTTGTTTTCATTTTATTCTTGTGGCCTTGTGCTACAGTTTTACTTTCATCAGGTTGTCCGGTCCCACACTGACATCATGCGTGTAGCTTTCCCTGATTGGGTAATAGTTCAGGGACCCCTCTACCACCCATTCCCCGCACAGCCAGCACACTCATGTGCTGCTGTGAAAGCAGGCACTTTGTTCCGATCTGCCTGCCCCTGTGGGCAGACGCCTACTGTGCTGCCGGGCTTCCCACTCTGGTGCAGGCATCTCGCAGGCCAAAGGTGAGGGTCTGGGGCCCCTCCTCTCCTCCAGTGGGGAGTGCCTCCGTCTTCTTTCTGGGGTCCAGGGAGGGGGACCTGGGCCCACCCTTAGAAAACAGAGAGTGCAACGGCACTCTTCTTAAGCAGATTCCTCCTTGGGGCCCAGGGATGGAGTCCTGGGCCCCCTCACCTGGTCGGGGGAAGCACCGTGGCATTTTCCCTTTCGCTATTATTTCTCAGTAACAGCCTCTATGGTCCTGCTCCCCCCTCTGTGAATAATGATCATCCAGCAGCAGATGTCCACTCAATTGCGCTAGCCCGCTTGGGGTCAAATGTCACTAAACTTCACAAGTACACATCGCAGGCCCCATTGGATTGATTTGGGTGGTCTATGTCTCAAGACCTAGCCCCGTCAAGCATGTTCCTCTGTCCTCCTGGCCTTAATGTGTTTTGAATGAAATTTGAAGTTGGCAGGAAACTGGTTGCACTTGTTTTCTGCACCAGCCTTTTTGGTTTGCTCTTCCCCTGGGCTTCTCCTCTTCCTGTGAAGAAGCCCAGACTTTCCACCAGCTGGTCCTCATAGGGTATAAGGGGACCAGATTCCCTGGTCCTGGGGAGTGCCCCATCGGTCCTGGGTTCAATTAAAATGAGTCCAGGGTCCAGATGGCAACCAGGGGGTTCCTCCTTCTAATTCACCATGTTCAGTGTTTTACAGAAAAGCACAACCAAGAGAGCTCTCACCCCTGCGCAGGACCTTTTATGTGGGGATGGGCGTGTTTAGCAGGGCTATGCCTATGGCCTGTCCTGATATGCCACATCACCTTTCCAACCCTGCAGGGACTTCTGGGATAGCTCAAAATGGCATCACCCAGGAGTGATTTGCCACGTGTGCTCTGAGGGTCTCAGCTCCACCTCTCACTAACATCACTACCAGGGCCTCCCCCAGTAACTCTTGGAAGGAACTCCCCCCTTGGTTTAGATCCAGAGGTCTGGACTCCCTTCTTTGTTGAGTGGCTAGAGCAGGCCCCTTTCCAGGCACAGGATGACAGCTGGCTGATTGATGCAGAGCAATTTGCCTAATCCCTTCCTTCTTCATTTCTGACTTAAGCACTGTTTATTGTTTTACTTGATGGGTTATGTCGTTTTTTCTGCATCTCGAGAGAAAAGTAATTAACTCAGACCAGCAGGGTCAGAAAAGGCCTGGGCTCTGCCCTGGGCTGAGTCAGAGGAATATGACATTCCTGGATGACCCATAAACTGTACAGACATGCTTTTGGACTTTACAGAATTGTTCTTTTCCCTCTGGTTGTAGTGTACATTGGTGTATCTGTGAGCTCCAGGGAACTGGGGCTGCACCCTAAGGCAGCCTTTCCCATAGGAGTAAAATGGAGTTTTGCTACCGTCAAGAAAGTAAAGCATACTGACTTTCCCTGCATGAGTACAGCCTCAAATAAGACGTATTCCAGGTCACCACCTTGTGTTAGAAAGAAAAGGCAGCCATATTGTTTTACTACAGTTTTACGGCCTTAGATATAGGTAAGTAGTATTAAAGTGGTAACCCTGGTGACAGAAGTCACTACGTTTAAATGCCTTATAACTTAAAAAATACTTATCCTACTTAATTGGAGTACCCAAAATCATCATCTCTGCAACATATTGTGTAATCCTGCCAAATTTCTTGTAAATCCTATTCCGCCATTTTTGATCAATAGTCTAGGGAAAAGGTATTGGTGGAAAACGCATTTTGGGACCCCTTTTATCTTTGCACCCACTTAACAAATCACCACATCAATTTACATCATCTCAAAATGTAAAACATGCTATAGGTCTGGAAAGTTTTGTGGTGATTCATCAAATGTGTGGAATGTTATTAGGGAAGTACTATCCAAGGAATTCCTATTTTGGGGAATACTAGCTATAACTACAGAGTTGCAATCATATTTATGGTGTTTATCTCTTTTTTCCATCATATTTTTTATGTATTTTCTTTTTGGTTGACATACTAATCATGTGACCATAATCGTGTCTTTTAGTGGTTCATGTAATAATTATGAAATGTTTCTTATGCAGCATAGTTCATTTTTTTGGGCTTCCTTGCTACTTTTAGTAGGATTGCTCTACATATGAAGGCCAAAGTGAAAAAAGGCAATGATTGGTATTAGTATAACAACTGAGATTATTATTTTTTCCTAGTGGCATAATATCATTCTCTTCAAAAAGTAAATTGTATGGCTTAGGTTAATTTTTCATTTTATAGCACAGGGATGTATAAGAAAGATGTCTTTTGTTTTGGTTGTTGGTCCATTTTTTTGTGAGCCAGAGAGCATGCAATTTAAACTTATGTTGATTAAGATGTTTCTGTTTGTTATGTATTTGTCTATTGGTTTTCATTAGCAAGTGACCATAAATGGGTCTTTCAATTGTTCATGTAGTAAATCTAAAACATTGCATATGCAGTTTATTTTATTTTTTGGGTTCATTTTTACTTTTAGTAGTATTGTGCTACAAGATATCACTAAGCTGAAAACTTTTACCTTAACAATTAATTACTCTACTTACCTGCAGTACCCCTCAGAATCATCTGCACCTCCTGTAATACTGCCAAGTTTAATAAAAATCAGGATGGCTTTTTTCCATAATGCAAAATACAAAAGGATATGGAAAATACTTGATTTGAAGCCTGTTTTGGTACCCCTCTATTTTCTTTCCTCCTCCTTGACCAAATTATGTGAAACTTTCAGATCTGCAAAGTTTCAAGCACATTCGTCAAACAGGTGCAAAGATATAAATGGCCAAAAATAAAAAGACAATCCCTATTTCTGGTCACCCTAACTACAACTACAAGATGACTGTTGTGACAATGCAATATATATTTATATATATATATATTAATTTACATTAGAAATTCTCTAAAAAAAACTTTATAGTTATGCGAAAATGTTAGTTAAAAGATATCATGTTCCCATACAATATCAAAACCACTGAAATTCAGCAGTTATAGTTCTCTCAAATAACAAAGGGCCATATGTACGTGCACATTTTCTCATTGACACAGAATGGGAAAAACCCTTTGCTACATCTGGCCCAAAGTAACTATAATTCATGCTCTAAAGTAGCTACAATTCACATTCCTCCATGAACAGATTTGTCAGTTTTGTCATCATAGATGTCATTTCAGACATTACAGGGATATTGGCAATGATGTCATAGAACATATAAATAGGTGATTAGGAGTACATGGTAGGGATGTGAGTTAGGGTTACCTTAGGGCATATTTGCAACCTTCAGCTGTGATTTGGTGTTGCGTTGAATTCAGGGCCACTAATCTTTGTAGAAAGCTGGATTATGATCCATAAAGTGTGTTTTTTGTGATTTGGTGTGAATACATTCAGTAGTTTGTAGGTTTCACATTTATGCACATTTAACCACAGAGGGGCTGTACTAAAGGCAGAAGCAAAAATAGGGATTAGAACCTTTGAATGTGTCTAGGCATGGGATACAATATTTGAGGATTGCGCTTTCATGGACAACTTGGTTTGAATTATTGATATACTGGAAAGCGATGAGGGTGGATGTGATTGACCATGTAGCGACTGGTAGCATTAATTGTTGAAATATCCAACTGATTGAACATGCTCTTACGTCTGATCAAGCAATATGAAAGATAATAACACTATGAGCAAAGAGGTTCCATTGCAGTGATAAGGATATTATACAAATGTAATTGTGCATTCTCTCTTCAGTAGCTACTATTTTTTTTTCTTTGTATTTTCTTCTTTATACTATTCTTTATATTTGCTGACCTGAAACACTGACATATATCTACCTGAAACAGCAGTACTGCATTGGGACAATGTTTTATGTATTGTGTCTTGTTAGCCTTTTTGGTCATGCACAGTTGTGCTTCCAGGTGACATTGGCACATGGTAAACTGACCAGGGGTTCCTTATGTCTTGAAGACTTTTTAAAGATGCAGTGTTTATACTGAAAACAACAGTAAAATTATATTTATAAAAATAGTTTGTTAATACCAGGAGAGCCGAGCCACTGGGATCTAATGACCCAATAACGACTTTGGGGTGGTCCAACATTTGGACCGCCAAAGCAGCGGCATTGAGGCCGCCGCCAAGCCGGAGGCCTCACCCCTGTTATATTATGATGTTTCCACTCGACTGACTGGCAGAAATGTTGTATTGTGATCTTTCCACCGGTCCGTCTGGCAGAAGCAGTGCAGCAGCATTAGCCTTGGCTCCCTAAAAGGCGCCGAGCCCAATGCTGTCGCACACCAGCATCCTTGGAATGCACCTTTTCTGCATAGCTGACAGTGCACATATAGAGGGTGCTGGCAGGGAGCCCCTGCATTGCCAGTGACATGTTGTGGGCAGTGCAAGGGCCTCCTGTGGTCCTCAGCACTGGCTTTCTGCCAGCCTTTCCATGGCGGTGCACCTGCCATGGAAAGGCTGGCGTAAAGCAAAGTCATGATCAGCTCGGCAGTGCTGCCATGTCCACCACCATGGCTGACCACAACTCTGTGATCCCGGTTGTAGTGGTGCTTTCCTGGTGGTCCAACTGCCAGGATTGTAATCTGGTGGTCATACTAACAAGAGTGCGGCGGGCCGATCGGCACCACAAGTTTGGCAGTTTGAAGTCTTCCAAACTCATAATGAGGCCCTTAGTCTGGGATCAGCTGACAGATCCTGAAACAAGCACTGTCATCTTACTGACACCATTGTGCAAGCCCGTAGACCTGACCAAAAGAAAGATTCTATTTCCCCTGGTTCTTCTCTAATAAAAAAAGACTTAGCATCAAACTTTTTTTTCTGATCCTGGAGCCTTACAGGCAATAAGGTCTCCCAGAAAATAGTAGTTTCTTGAACGCTTTATCAAAAAGGGGAGGTAGATATTGACCAGTTGTACAGCACACCTTTAAATCTGCCTCCAGGCCCTTAAATACAATTGAAGGAACCCTTTTCAATTGAGTAATTGATTAAATAGCTTTCTAGAAAAGAGCAGCGTGCCCTGCATCACAGTGCAGGAGAAACCAATGGTTGTCACTAACTTAAGTCAGGACATTAGTCCAAAGGGTAAATTACCTAATCGGATGAGAGGGACTTCTGATGCACCTGTAATTTATCAAAGAAACCACTATGGAGCTGCAAAAAAGATGTGGGATTAGGTTTATCATAAAAAGCACATAATGGAAATCACTGTTGTTTGCTTAGACCACCCAAGATACCAGCAGAGTGACAGCAGATCTTCACTCCCCATGCAAAATAAACACACCAACATGTACAGTCTACTAATTGAAATGAACAGCTCTGTCCTATGTCTATAAAACACATTGTACTTCCAATAGACATTCTCATGTTCCATTTTTTTTTTTTTTTTTTTTTTTTAAAGAAGAATAACTCTACATTGCCCTGAGGATTTGGGAAGGTGATTTATCTGTCATGCCTTGTTGCATGTTTTTTAATTGAAATTTTACAGAGTGACGTTTAAATATTTGCTGAAATGTAATTCTCCAAATTTGCTGAGATTTACACTTATTAGGGTGGGTTTGCTCTCTAACAGAGATCACTTTAAAACAGACCAATGAAACCATGTCTGTAGGCAAGAAGTAACTTAGCTCTTCACTCCTTCCAGGCATAGGCCTATAATTGTGCAAAGCACGCAGTTCCATTCAGAACTTGCGTACTCTTTTTATAAAAAAGATCTTTTTGAATAAAGTGCACTTCAGTAATATTTAGGAAGTATTTTCAAAAGAATGGAGACAACATACCACCGCCGTGGCTACCAGCCGGCAACGCGTATTATGACCGCCGGAGGTATTCCGGCAGAAATCTGGCGGAACACCGCCGCCAGTCATGTCGGCGGACGGCGGTAAGGCAGCACTGCTGACAACAGCACCGCCACACGAGCAAAACACCGCAGACCATATTTTGAGCAATGATACAGCCTGCCATTGTTTTTCTGGTGGACGCTGCTGATGACAGCACCGCCGCAGACTATCTCCAGCCAGAGGACCCCCTGCAAGCAGGTAAGTCGGGTTCTCCAACCAGAGAGGGGGTTAGGGGGTGTTGTGTGTATGTGGGGGGTATATGTATGTTTTGGGATACGTGCATGCAGGTGTGAGTCGCATTGGATGCCTGCGTGAATGAGTGATTGTGAGTGTTGTGTGTTGTGGATGCGTGTGTGTGACAAGGTATGTTGGTGTGTGTTGTGGTGTGTGAGTATGTATGTGTGCATGCGTGGGTGGAGGTGAGTATCCGTGTGTGCATGTGTGTATATGGATGCGCGTGTGGGTGTGTATATGTTCAGGGGATAGGAGCGGGTGGGGGAATTTGGGGGAGGACTCTGGGGAGGGGGTGGGGGCAACCTCTCTCAGTGCCAAGGAAGGGATTCCCTGGCACTGATAGTGCCTACCGCCATGGTTTTCGTGGCGGTACGGAAACCATGAAAACCATGGTGGTAGGCAGGGTCATAATGCCAAGGGTGGGAATGTGATGGCCGCCGGGCTGGAGACCGAATTCTCCAGCCCAGCGGCTGTTACCACCCTGGTGGCCGGTGTGTTAAAGTGACGGTGTTGGATGGCGGTAACAGCCAGGGTCCAAATCGCATTTTTTTTACCACTGGCTTGTTGGCGGTATTACCGCCGCTTTAACACCGACCGCCAGAGTTGTAATGAGGGCCCACATTGTATTATAATATTTGAGAACAATTAGAATTATATACAAGTTGTCACAGTTATATTTTGAATTGACACTTCTAGTGAATTAGTGTTCTCAATTACTGACTACATTCTTAAGCGCATTATTTTCCAATAAACTGTAAATTTGAGTTAAATGATGGGTTAACGGCTGATAATTGCTTAAAATTTTGTTAGGCTTCATTGAAATACTGTTTTAATTTTATTATGATACGTACATTATCTAAAGGTGTTGTGGCTGTATGGTCTCTTTACATTATCTATGCATCCTGGACATCATTCCAAATGGAAAATCTTGAATGGGTCTATTTTGTAGGCTCCATTTTCAGTTTCTGGTTATGAGTATGGTTATAGAGGAAGACTTTCTGGGAACAATATGTTTGCATCACGATATTTTGTATTTAATATTTTTGTCCAAACATCTTAAAGGGTCATTTGTACTATTTTTACTCTCGTGCATTAAAGGTTTATGATTTACAGTTCCCACACCAAAAGAAAGTAATTTAAGGAACACATTGGGGATTGAAGTTGTTATATATACTACTACCACTACAAAGCATACTACATTGATGTTGGTGTTAGACTTAACAAAGGCCAAAAACGTTTTAAACTATTAAATACTAACTATATATAAAATTATTTTTAAGACTTTTTTCAAGTAAATAATATACACTAAATTAGTATATTTATGAAGAAAAACATTACTAAATTGTTTTCCAAATGTAATTCAAATTCCCCTTTCTTTTAAAAAAACTGAAAAATGCCTGACATTTTCAAAATATGTTTTAAAAAAAAGAAAAAGTATAAATAAATGAATACAAATTAATAATTTCTGTTTTCAAATAAATCCATTAAATATACAACACACAACCAATACATTTTAAAATTTTTGATATCACAAATTTTAAAAACATTTGTAGATTCAATTCCAATTAAATTATTTAATATTAACACATTTAAAAATTACATTTAGTTATATCATTTACATAGAATAACAACACATCATCTCAGTTTCATACATAACCACAAAAAGCTAAATAACTATGAGCAAATAATGTACTTTTTCAATTTTTCATTTAAAAATGATTTTATTTGTAAATGTTTACATTTTAAACAATCTACTCACAATTTCCTAATATAAACCCAACATCCCGATACCAAAAATAATACCAATAATTAAAAATAAATTCTCTAGCTATAAACTTACTTAAACTATTTAAATGTTGCAAACAAATTTACTCTCTAACCAACAATAGGTGGGCAGGCACCTACTGCTGTGCATAAACTTTGGCTGTGTACACCAGAATATGACAGCAGAGCCTGGCCTGTGACCTGATCCAATTTTTTTATGTATATTTTAGGTGTTCATGGAGCCAGCTTTGGGGTTTTCCAACCCGAAATGGGTGATGGGAGCAAAAAGTTTCATTTTTAAAGGTGGCGTTACATTTTAAATTTAGGTTTGTGAACAATTTGTAAACCTGGTTTTGAGCACTTTCAACTGACTAAAGGTCCCAATATAGCTAACCTTTAACCATTTCAAGCACACAGAAAAAAATTATATTGTTAATTTTTCCAAAGGCTACTGAGAAGATTCACACAACAAAATAATGACCCTTCCTTGAGTTAAGTTCTACTTTCATGTCAAGTTTGGTGCAATTGGTTCAGCTGATTTCGTGCATCATAGTGCAAAGCATACTTTGAGAATTAAAAAGGGAAATGGAATGGAGCCACCGTCATCATTTTGGCCCATGATTAGTGCGACAACACAAAGTCTGCCAATTCAAACCTAAAGTGGAAGAACTTCTTTGTTGGAAAAGTCTGTGCAGATTTATTGAAAGGCACTAAAGTTTTTTTAAAAATAAACAAATAATGCCTTATCAATGGGAACTCTGACCTAACTATAACTGCACAGGCACTATGGCATTCACGGTTGCAAAATAACACTGTATTGTTAGGTCATACCCATTTAATGTGATGTGCAAGTTATCATTTACATGTCATGTTTCATAGGTAATGGGTTGTGCATCCTAACAATAGCTGGCAAATTTCAAAGGTTTTTTAAAACATACTTTAATGTGCTACAACCAAAGGTAACATACTTTCACTTTAACCTTTGTTAATTACAAAATATGAAGGAGGCACAATGAGCAAACCACGATCTCAAGGAGCGTGTAGGGGTTTCCCAAAGTGAATTGATTGATTGGTTGACCACAACATAGACAGCACATTATGGAACCATTAAATGACTCATGGACAAAGTGCATTTAGTGAAAGCCTGTTTCTGTGGGTCACAAAATGGAGCCCATGTAAGAGGTGATAACAGATTTTAGGGCCTCATTATAAGTTTGGAGGACTCACTGTGCACAGCCAAACTCACAAGTAGGACCCCACCTCCATGGCGGTGATGTACCCACTGAGCGTATTGCAATGTTCTCACCGGGCTGACCAGTGGGGGCCTTGTAATACGTGTTCCTGTCAGTCAGTCCAGTGGGTAGAGTGCTACGATAGGGGACTCAGCTCTCTTAAGGGAGCCGAGTCCTATACAGTAGCAAAAAGGGGGTCGAGCAGCACCCTCGGAATCCGCACTGTCTGTAATGTGCGCATTCCAATGGTACTGGTATGGGGGGCCCATGCACTGCCATGCCATGGGCAGTGAAGAGGCCCCCCTTGTGGCATCTGGCACTGGCTTTCTGCCAGCCATTTCATTGCAGGGCAATGCCATGAAAAGATGGGCAGAAAGTGGTGTTGTAATCAGCCAGGTGGCACTGAGTTCAGCACTGCCGTGACTGAGTACAATCCGACCGGCCACACCACATCGTGAATTATGTTCCTGGTGGGGACGAAAGTCTTTAGGCAGGTCAGCCTGCCAACGTTGTAAATTGGTGGTCCAACCGCCTGGAGTTAGGCAGTCCGACTGCCACTACAGGGCTGGTGTTCCTAGTGCCATCAGCCTTGTCATGAGGCTATTAGTCACAGTACAAATCATTAGTTGGCAGTAGTATACTCATTTTAGGAATTTTGGAATTATAGTGATTTTACACACTAACAAATGCTGATTCTTTGCTGGAATTTAATGAACCCTGTTTGGTAGAAAAGTGTTTTCTCTCACGATTTTCTCTTAGAGGTTATGCAAGGTGCTCCAGGATCTAAAATCAGTGCACATTTTCAATATGTTCACACTTTTTTTTCAGCCATGGGAGCATAAAGTTTAATATACTGAATAGGCCTGGGCATAGAACTCCATTCTGCCAGAGTAGTTTGCAGAATTCGGGCACTCTGCGCTATGTGGAATAGCGCAGAGTACCCAAATTGTACAATCCGGCATGGAGCAGAGTTTATTTACACTTATGAGCACCACAGTACTCTAGGACTTTGTGTGCGCTCAACCTGTTTCTGGTTGCATTGCGACACTGTGCGTTTACCCATGCTGCTTCAAGCTGTGATGATGGCCAAAATAGTCCTGCTCACAAGCGTGAATGGACCTGAAGTAGATTTTTCCACAAAAGGTACATCTAAATCTAGACAAAAAGGTTTTTTTGAAGGATTTTCTTCCCCAAACTGAAAGGAAGTACCAAGGAGACTCCAACTGCTCAAGTCCAGCAGGCTCCTCCCAGTGCTTTGTTCATCTCCTGGTCACTTTTCACTTGGATTTCAAGGTAGAAGGATCACTCTCTTTGTCTCCTGGATATACCTTTGGAATTAAGGACTTTGTTTTTGTGAAATCACACAAGTAAGATCCAAAACTATTGTAAAAAGGTGTTGTTTGTTTGCTTGTGCATGCACCAGTATTTCTTTGCACTTTAATTTGATTTAAACAATATATAGTGGTGGATAGGCCTAGTTATTTATTTAGCATGTCACCTATTTATAATCTTTTGTAAAAGAAATATGTTGCAGAGCTCTGTACCTTCTCTACATGTTTGTAACATTTGCAACGATATTTTGCTATGTGGCCTAGATTTCCAAAGGGACATTTAGCCAGTAGGACGAGTACTAGTAGTCATCAGTGCATAATATAAACATTTTAGTGGTTTATGTTTTTAAATTTTAATTTAGGACAGCAATGGCATTGGATCATTTTTAAAATGTCGGCTATTGTTTGCATGTGAATATTTTTTGCAAATAGTGTACATGTTGTGGGGTAATATTTAATATCATCGGAAGATGTGTACTGATCATGTGAAATTTTTATAGTTCAGTTAATTTTTGTGTTTTGCGTTGCTGAATTAATGTGTTTTCTTCAATGTTACCATATTGCCTCCTTATGGCCAGTGTGTGTGGGTGTGTGTGTGCATGTGTTTTGTGTGTTTTCATGTGTGTGTTTGTCATCACCCACCATTTGTCTTTGTTCTCCAGGCTGTGTAGCCAGGGGCCATTTTGTGTAGTCTATATCCATAGGCTTGCACACGTTTTTGTTCTCCATGCCTCCTTGTTCACAGTTGTTGTTTGACCACGTGGCTGGCTTTTATTTTGTCCATCCAGCCTGTGTCCCTTTGCCATAGGCGTGCATGTGTTCTTTGTTTGCCATGTCTTCTTGCTCCTTGGTGTTGTTTTATCATTTGGATGGCAGCCATTTGGTGCATCCATTCAGTGTGCCTTTGCCATAGGTTTACATGCAAACAGTGTTAATTATTAATTATTTGTTTATTGAAGTTTATATTCTAATTTTAAGTTTACATTTTATATTTTAATCTTTCATTTTGATTTTTTAATCCATTTTTTTGTTTCAATTTCTTAATTCATTTTTTGTTTTCATTTGTTTTTAGTTATTAATTCAAAGTTGTAATTGTAATTCTATTTTTCATTTCTATTTTGTATTTTAATTTTGTATTTTTTTTTTATTCCTTGTTTTTGATTTTCATTTTAGTTTTTTTCAATTTGTTAAATGTTTTTTATTTTGTACTCTTTTTATTTAATTCTGCATTTTGTCTTGATCCATGTCCCATCTATCCATCCACATCCATCCACCAAAGGCATGCAGCCACACTACAGCATTTGGGCCCATATTTATGAAAAGCTTGCTCAAGTGGCACAAGCCTACCGCCATATTTATATTTTGATGCTAGAACCGGCTAATGTGAAAATATCAGAGTAAGTGCCATTTTTTTTCCCTTCCAAAAAATTACACTAGCCCTCCAGCTACCCCCAGAAAATGAATTTGCGTCAAATTTTAACACCTGGTCAGACCAGACTTTAAAATGAGGCCCGCACACAACTACTTAAGGAAAACACACAGAAGGAGCATTGGCAACCTCCTGGACAACATCAAACTGTTATTGCTTCAGCTTGGCACATGCCCCTAAACGTCAATGATGACAACAGGTCCCTCCAGCACCACTGCAGCAACCCCAAACACCACCACAGCAGCCACAAAGGCAGCACAGAAGGCAGGAGAGGATCGTTTGACAGTGTACAACAATGCTTGGGCTCAGGGAACAAGATGTAATTAGGAATTAATTTGACAATCTCCAGGTCCCTCAGTTACAACCCAAGATTGGAATATCCATCAACACAGACCAATTAAACCATTTCACAAAACAGGAACATACACAATACCAGAAGCAATTCCGAGTCATCACTCCACTTAAAACTAACAACTGCCAAGATACATACAAAACCACTATTAAGCATTACAAACACATGTTCTTTCATTCCTTTGTAGCCGACCAACGTTACATCGTATAGCCATTAGTGATGACTCCATTTGGCAACCTCACAGTGGTGAAAGCGTGTGCATATAATGAAGGGCACAGAAGGACACAAAGGCCCTCATTACAACCCTGGCAGTTGGTGCAAAAGTGTCAGTAATACCGCCAACATGCCGGCAGTAATTATCGCCAAATTATGACCTTGGCAGATAGACAGCCACTTTTCCACACGGACCACCAGGGCGGAAACAACAGCCACCACAGTGGTAGCCGCCTACAGCCAGGCAGAAGTCAATGTTCCACCCACCATATTAAGACCCTGGAAACCTCCACCTTTTCCGGGTGGTACCAACAACATTAAAAGCTTGGTGGAAACAGAACTCAGAAGTGAAAGGACTCACCACTGGAGGCACAGGGAACAACCACACTGCCATGGAGCCTGAACTGCATGTCTTCCCCATTCTCTTCTACGTGCTGCTCCACCACAAACACCAATGATGGCGAAAATGACGACAGTGAGTACAGACGCCTAGCACACAAGGGAGGGGGGGAGGAAAAAGACAGTGACACACACACGCACAACACACACACAGCCCCTCAACTCCATACACACAACCGGATGTAAAAAAAAACAAGTTATTACCCTGAAATTGGCTGAATAACGTAAGAACAAAATGAATGTACTAAAGTGAGTGTAATAAGATCAACACAGTATAAAAATAACTTAGCCGATTTTACAGATATTTACAATTGTACAGTTCAAGTACACTGCCCAGTCCTCAGTTTGTGTGGGTCTGTTTCATCTGGTCTGTCAGCCCCTGGATGAGATTCACAATGGTTGACTGTCCTACAGAGATGGATCTCAGGAGGTCAATAGCCTCCTCACTCAGGGCAGCAGGGCTAACTGGGACAGGGCTTGAGGTGCCGGGGGAGTGGGAGATGCCCAACCATCCTGGGTGAGCGGGCACGGGCAACTTGATGGGCTACTGGGAGGGGGGTGCTGGTATGGGAGTGGTGGCTGTACCTGTAGCTGGGATGGTCACAGAGGTGTCCATCACCAGGGAGCTTCCATCAGAGGAAGTATATGTGTCTGAAGTGTCCCCTCCAGTTTCCGCTGTGGTGCTCCCCTCACCCTCCGTCCCACTGGTGCCCTCACCGTCTCCTGGATCCTGTGGGATGCAGCTCTCTCCATTGCCGGTTCCTCTGCTCCTCCGCCAGATGATGCTAATGCACATAAGGACAGGGTGACAAAACAAAAGGGGGGGGAAGAGACAAAGGATATACTTGTTCAGTGGCTGCACCAACACCACCGTTGGCGTACACAGTTCACTCACACACAGGATACAGGCCTACGCACTATTCATTGCGCTACCAGTGATATTGCTAGCCAACAAGGCGTGGGGAGGGGCACACACTGCAAATCCAGCACACCTGGGACCCAAGCAGCCTTGACCAGTAGTGGATGCCTACGAGCTAGGTAGCAGGATTATCCCTTCTGGATCTTAGCCACCAGGGGACCTATGCTGCAATGTCAGGCCTGGCCAGGGGCACCCACTGACACACATCCCCCACCCGGATACTACCCTACCATGCATAAGTTATAATGATGGGCACTGTACTCATCCCCTTGTGGCTGTTGTGATGCCCTAACGCACCCATCCAGCTCAGGATAGGCCACCACCTGTATGTGAGCCATGGGGGGGTCAGGGTTAGATGGGCACCCCTTCCTCGTTGGAAGGCCATCCCCAGCTGTGTCTCCGCTGTCTTCTGTGCCCAGCGTCTCAGGTCCTCCCACCGTTTCTGACAGTGGGTGCTCCACCTGCCATAGACCGCCAGGGTCTGCACTTGTTTGGCAATGGCACACCATATAGCCTTCTTTTGATGGGCGCTGACCTGCAGAGGGAATGCACACAGACAAATAGTGTTAGTCAGACAGTCCTGCCTGTTATACTTATGGCCCACCATACCTCTTCACATCACCATTTACACACACATGGCCCAGCACACAACCTGCACACCGCCCAGGGAACATCCACCCACCCACACCCTTACACAATGCCTTCACACTACACTCCATGCATTCATGCCACATGCATTTTGCACACAGTATACTCACCTGTTGGTTGAGAGGCCCATACAGCAGTCCGTACTGGGATAGGACCCCACCCACCAGTCTCTCCAACTCTGCCGAAGTGAAGGCAGGGGCCCCTTCCACAGTCACACGGGCTAAAGTGGATTCCATGCACAGATCACAGCAGCACATGCAGTGTAGGTCCTCTCATGTTGAATGTCAGGTGGCAAGTGAGGAATATGATAGAAAATGGCAGTCACATACAGGACAATTCTCACTGACGCATTACAATTTGACAGCATATATTATACTGTTGTAGCCCCATTGTTCAGTTTGTGACCGGCTCCTCACTCTTTTCTCCCTTGCTCTCTTGCTACTGCTGCGGATGAATAGGAGATGGAGACATACCCCATTATACAGACCCCTGGTAGATTAGGCAACAATGGAGGACAGGCACATCATCCTCACCTATAGACTTGACAGGGCCACAATTACAGAACTGTGTACACAATTGGAGCCTGACCTGATATCTGCAATCTGTCACCCCACTGGGATCCCCCCTCTTGTGCAAGTTCTATCAGTTCTCCATTTCCTGGCAACTGGTTCTTTCCAAGTGACAGTGTGCTTGACAGCAGGAATGTCACAGCCATTGTTCTTCTCAATAGTGCTGACCAGAGTGGTGTCTGCCCTGATTAAACACATGTGCAGCTACATTATATTTCCCCAGGCAGAATTTTGGCCACAGTGAAGGCTGACTTTTATGCAAAGGGACATATCCCAAGCATAATTGGTGCAATTGATGTAACACATATTGCATTTGTCCCCCCATCACAATGAACAGGTGTACAGAAATTGCAAGTTTTCACTCAATGAATATTCATATGGTATGCTTGACGGACCAGTATATCTCCCATGACAATGCTAAGTATCCTGGGTCGGTGCATGATGCCTTTGTCCTGAGGAATAGCAGCATCCTAAATGTGATGGCCCATCTAAAGAGGCACAGGGTGTGGGTAATAGGTGAGCCATGGTTCCCACCCAGTAGATGTTGTGGTATGGGTATGGTGTGGGCCATATGGGATAGTGTGCGGCTAAATGTTGTCCCTCAATATTTGCAGGTGACTCTGGTTACCCCAACCTATCATGGTCAGGACAAGGGCAGCACAACGTTATAAAGAGGGACATGGGCAAAGCAGAAGGATCATAGAAAGAACCTTTGGCCTCCTGAAGGCCAGGTTTCAGTGCTTCCATTTGACAGGTGAATCCCTGTGCTACTCACCCAAGAAGGTCTGCCAGATAATAGTGGCATGCTGCATGTTGCACAACCTTGCCTTGAGACGCCATGTACCTTTTCTGTAGGAGGAAGAGGCTGGAGATGCGCGTGTGGCAGCAATCGCCCCTGTGGACAATGAGGATGAGGAGGCAGAGGATAAGGATGAGGACAACAGAACGGCAGTGATCAGACAATATTTCCAATGACACACAGGTAAGACAGTGTTACTTCACATTTCATTGTCATTATTTTGAAATTCTTTGGCACTGGCATGATGTTATTTCCCACTTCTATGGCCATTTACTGTACCCTTTGGCAATTCATTTTTACATATGTTGGTGCCTCACAGTAGCTCCTGGTGTGATCAGTGCAGCCAACTACAAGTCTTTCATATGTGCTCATTAACTGTATAGTTGAATTGCAATGTTTAAACGTATACATACTTAAAAAATGTGACATACTTCATACTTCTATTTTCTTCAAGGGTGTTTATTTAAGTGCTAAGATATTGAGGGGCAAGTGCAATGGGATGGGGTGATGATGGAGGAAATTCCAGGGTATAATTCCAGTCTGTAGCACAGGTGCATTGTCCATGGGGACATAGGAAGGGGAGCAATGGCAGTTCCAGCTGGACAGGGTGACAGAGTGAGACACAAGGGTGACAATCAGGAGAGTCTCATTTCCTGGCGGGGGTCTTGGCAGGAGTCTCTGGCTTCTGCCTGGATCGTAGGAAACGTTTGCGGGGTGGTTCTACTTCTGCAAGGGAGGGGTGCTGGTGGCCTGTTGGTCCTGTGGTGGGGCCTCTTGTCCACTAGCGGCAGCAGAGGTGGAAGGCAGTTCAGATGTTTGGCTAATGGCAGGGGCTTGCTGTTGTGAGACTGCCTCCCTCATAATATTGGCCATGTCTGCCAGTACCCCTGCTATGGAGACCAGGGTGTTGTTGATGGCCTGCAATTCCTCCCTGATCCCCTGGTACTGTACCTCCTGCAGCTGCCTGTTCTCCTGCATATTTTCCAGGATCTGGCCCATTGTGTCCTGGGAATGTTGGTATGCTTCCAGGATCTCTGCAAATGCCTCCTGGAGAGTTGGTTCCCTGGGCCTGTCCTCCCCCTGGCACACAGCACTCCTCCCAGTTTCCCTGTTGTCCTGTCCCTCTGTCCCCTGAACCGTGTGCCCACTGCCACTGACCCCTGGTCCCTGATTGTCATGGCAAAAAAAAGGGAGCACACTGCCTCACACTCCAGCAAAAAGTTGGCCCCAATGCATCTTGGTAAATGCAGTCAGATTCGTTTCACATTAACAAAAGTAATCAAAGTCTTTCACCTTAGTAGGTGCAGCAAGTGCTGTGTATCTCTGGACACGTGTTTCTAGGTTTAGCCTGTCATCAGCAGAGAGCAGCCAAGTCTGTGGGGTTGCTTGAAATGCCGCCAAAAGTCTTCTCAGGTTTATGTACCACTCGCTGGCGCACAGGTGCATCTCCAGAGCTCGTCAGCTCGTTAGCTCAAGGGAGCAGTCATTGGACAAAAAGAAAAAAGGGAGCACACTGCCTCACACTCAAGCAAAAAGTTAGCCACAATGCATCATGGTAAATGCAGTCACTTCGTTTTGTGCTGAAAAAGTAATCAAAAGTCTTTCACCTAAGTAGGTGCAGCAAGTGCTGTGTATCTCTGGACACGTGTTTCTGGGTTTCGCCCGTCATCAGCAGAGAGCAGCATATTTTGTGGGGTTGCTTGAAATGCCACCAAACGTCTTCTCAGGTTTATGTACCACTCTGGTGCGCAGGTGCCTCACCAAGGCTCGTCAGCCCGTTAGCTCAAGGGAGCCGTCATTCGACACAGTGCAAAAAAAAGGGAGCACACTGCCTCACACTCCAGCAAAAAGTTGGCCCCAATGCATCTTGGTAAATGCAGTCAGATTCGTTTCACATTAACAAAAGTAATCAAAGTCTTTCAACTTAGTAGGTGCAGCAAGTGCTGTGTATCTCTGGACACGTGTTTCTAGGTTTAGCCTGTCATCAGCAGAGAGCAGCCAAGTCTGTGGGGTTGCTTGAAATGCCGCCAAAAGTCTTCTCAGGTTTATGTACCACTCGCTGGCGCACAGGTACATCTCCAGAGCTCGTTAGCTCGTTAGCTCAAGGGAGCAGTCATTGGACAAAAAACGGAGCACACTGCCTCACACTCAAGCAAAAAGTTAGCCACAATGCATCATGGTAAATGCAGTCACTTCGTTTTGTGCTGAAAAAGTAATCAAAAGTCTTTCACCTAAGTAGGTGCAGCAAGTGCTGTGTATCTCTGGACACGTGTTTCTGGGTTTCGCCCGTCATCAGCAGAGAGCAGCATATTTTGTGGGGTTGCTTGAAATGCCACCAAACGTCTTCTCAGGTTTATGTACCACTCTGGTGCGCAGGTGCCTCACCAAGGCTCGTCAGCCCGTTAGCTCAAGGGAGCCGTCATTCGACACAGTGCAAAAAAAAGGGAGCACACTGCCTCACACTCCAGCAAAAAGTTGGCCCCAATGCATCTTGGTAAATGCAGTCAGATTCGTTTCACATTAACAAAAGTAATCAAAGTCTTTCACCTTAGTAGGTGCAGCAAGTGCTGTGTATCTCTGGACAAGTGTTTCTAGGTTTAGCCTGTCATCAGCAGAGAGCAGCCAAGTCTGTGGGGTTGCTTGAAATGCCGCCAAAAGTCTTCTCAGGTTTATGTACCACTCGCTGGCGCACAGGTGCATCTCCAGAGCTCGTCAGCTCGTTAGCTCAAGGGAGCAGTCATTGGACAAAAAGAAAAAAGGGAGCACACTGCCTCACACTCAAGCAAAAAGTTAGCCACAATGCATCATGGTAAATGCAGTCACTTCGTTTTGTGCTGAAAAAGTAATCAAAAGTCTTTCACCTAAGTAGGTGCAGCAAGTGCTGTGTGCTCCCTTTTTTTTGCACTGTGTCGAATGACGGCTCCCTTGAGCTAACGGGCTGACGAGCCTTGGTGAGGCACCTGCGCACCAGAGTGGTACATAAACCTGAGAAGACGTTTGGTGGCATTTCAAGCAACCCCACAAAATATGCTGCTCTCTGCTGATGACGGGCGAAACCCAGAAACACGTGTCCAGAGATACACAGCACTTGCTGCACCTACTTAGGTGAAAGACTTTTGATTACTTTTTCAGCACAAAACGAAGTGACTGCATTTACCATGATGCATTGTGGCTAACTTTTTGCTTGAGTGTGAGGCAGTGTGCTCCCTTTTTTCTTTTTGTCCAATGACTGCTCCCTTGAGCTAACGAGCTGACGAGCTCTGGAGATGCACCTGTGCGCCAGCGAGTGGTACATAAACCTGAGAAGACTTTTGGCGGCATTTCAAGCAACCCCACAGACTTGGCTGCTCTCTGCTGATGACAGGCTACACCTAGAAACACGTGTCCAGAGATACACAGCACTTGCTGCACCTACTAAGGTGAAAGACTTTGATTACTTTTGTTAATGTGAAACGAATCTGACTGCATTTACGAAGATGCATTGGGGCCAACTTTTTGCTGGAGTGTGAGGCAGTGTGCTCCCTTTTTTTTTGCACTGTGTCGAATGACGGCTCCCTTGAGCTAACGGGCTGACGAGCCTTGGTGAGGCACCTGCGCACCAGAGTGGTACATAAACCTGAGAAGACGTTTGGTGGCATTTCAAGCAACCCCACAAAATATGCTGCTCTCTGCTGATGACGGGCGAAACCCAGAAACATGTGTCCAGAGATACACAGCACTTGCTGCACCTACTTAGGTGAAAGACTTTTGATTACTTTTTCAGCACAAAACGAAGTGACTGCATTTACCATGATGCATTGTGGCTAACTTTTTGCTTGAGTGTGAGGCAGTGTGCTCCCTTTTTTCTTTTTGTCCAATGACTGCTCCCTTGAGCTAACGAGCTGACGAGCTCTGGAGATGCACCTGTGCGCCAGCGAGTGGTACATAAACCTGAGAAGACTTTTGGCGGCATTTCAAGCAACCCCACAGACTTGGCTGCTCTCTGCTGATGACAGGCTAAACCTAGAAACACGTGTCCAGAGATACACAGCACTTGCTGCACCTACTAAGGTGAAAGACTTTGATTACTTTTGTTAATGTGAAACGAATCTGACTGCATTTACCAAGATGCATTGGGGCCAACTTTTTGCTGGAGTGTGAGGCAGTGTTCTCCCTTTTTTTTGCACTGTGTCGAATGACGGCTCCCTTGAGCTAACGGGCTGACGAGCCTTGGTGAGGCACCTGCGCACCAGAGTGGTACATAAACCTGAGAAGACGTTTGGTGGCATTTCAAGCAACCCCACAAAATATGCTGCTCTCTGCTGATGACGGGCGAAACCCAGAAACACGTGTCCAGAGATACACAGCACTTGCTGCACCTACTTAGGTGAAAGACTTTTGATTACTTTTTCAGCACAAAACGAAGTGACTGCATTTACCATGATGCATTGTGGCTAACTTTTTGCTTGAGTGTGAGGCAGTGTGCTCCCTTTTTTCTTTTTGTCCAATGACTGCTCCCTTGAGCTAACGAGCTGACGAGCTCTGGAGATGCACCTGTGCGCCAGCGAGTGGTACATAAACCTGAGAAGACTTTTGGTGGCATTTCAAGCAACCCCACAGACTTGGCTGCTCTCTGCTGATGACAGGCTAAACCTAGAAACACGTGTCCAGAGATACACAGCACTTGCTGCACCTACTAAGGTGAAAGACTTTGATTACTTTTGTTAATGTGAAACGAATCTGACTGCATTTACCAAGATGCATTGGGGCCAACTTTTTGCTGGAGTGTGAGGCAGTGTGCTCCCTTTTTTTTGCACTGTGTCGAATGACGGCTCCCTTGAGCTAACGGGCTGACGAGCCTTGGTGAGGCACCTGCGCACCAGAGTGGTACATAAACCTGAGAAGACGTTTGGTGGCATTTCAAGCAACCCCACAAAATATGCTGATCTCTGCTGATGACGGGCAAAACCCAGAAACACGTGTCCAGAGATACACAGCACTTGCTGCACCTACTTAGGTGAAAGACTTTTGATTACTTTTTCGGCACAAAACAAAGTGACTGCATTTACCATGATGCATTGTGGCTAACTTTTTGCTTGAGTGTGAGGCAATGTGCTCCCTTTTTTCTTTTTGTCCAATGACTGCTCCCTTGAGCTAACGAGCTGACGAGCTCTGGAGATGCACCTGTGCGCCAGCGAGTGGTACATAAACCTGAGAAGACTTTTGTCGGCATTTCAAGCAACCCCACAGACTTGGCTGCTCTCTGCTGATGACAGGCTAAACCTAGAAACACGTGTCCAGAGATACACAGCACTTGCTGCACCTACTAAGGTGAAAGACTTTGATTACTTTTGTTAATGTGAAACGAATCTGACTGCATTTACCAAGATGCATTGGGGCCAACTTTTTGCTGGAGTGTGAGGCAGTGTGCTCCCTTTTTTTTGCACTGTGTCGAATGACGGCTCCCTTGAGCTAACGGGCTGACGAGCCTTGGTGAGGCACCTGCGCACCAGAGTGGTACATAAACCTGAGAAGACGTTTGGTGGCATTTCAAGCAACCCCACAAAATATGCTGCTCTCTGCTGATGACGGGCGAAACCCAGAAACACGTGTCCAGAGATACACAGCACTTGCTGCACCTACTTAGGTGAAAGACTTTTGATTACTTTTTCAGCACAAAACGAAGTGACTGCATTTACCATGATGCATTGTGGCTAACTTTTTGATTGAGTGTGAGGCAGTGTGCTCCCTTTTTTCTTTTTGTCCAATGACTGCTCCCTTGAGCTAACGAGCTGACGAGCTCTGGAGATGCACCTGTGCGCCAGCAAGTTGTACATAAACCTGAGATGACTTTTGGCGGCATTTCAAGCAACCCCACAGACTTGGCTGCTCTCTGCTGATGACAGGCTAAACCTAGAAACACGTTTCCAGAGATACACAGCACTTGCTGCACCTACTAAGGTGAAAGACTTTGATTACTTTTGTTAATGTGAAACGAATCTGACTGCATTTACCAAGATGCATTAGGGCCAACTTTTTGCTGGAGTGTGAGGCAGTGTGCTCCCTTTTTTTTGCACTGTGTCGAATGACGGCTCCCTTGAGCTAACGGGCTGACGAGCCTTGGTGAGGCACCTGCGCACCAGAGTGGTACATAAACCTGAGAAGACATTTGGTGGCATTTCAAGCAACCCCACAAAATATGCTGCTCTCTGCTGATGACGGGCGAAACCCAGAAACACGTGTCCAGAGATACACAGCACTTGCTGCACCTACTTAGGTGAAAGACTTTTGATTACTTTTTCAGCACAAAACGAAGTGACTGCATTTACCATGATGCATTGTGGCTAACTTTTTGCTTGAGTGTGAGGCAGTGTGCTCCCTTTTTTCTTTTTGTCCAATGACTGCTCCCTTGAGCTAACGAGCTGAGGAGCTCTGTAGATGCACCTGTGCGCCAGCGAGTGGTACATAAACCTGAGAAGACTTTTGGCGGCATTTCAAGCAACCCCACAGACTTGGCTGCTCTCTGCTGATGACAGGCTAAACCTAGAAACACGTGTCCAGAGATACACAGCACTTGCTGCACCTACTAAGGTGAAAGACTTTGATTACTTTTGTTAATGTGAAACGAATCTGACTGCATTTACCAAGATGCATTGGGGCCAACTTTTTGCTGGAGTGTGAGGCAGTGTGCTCCCTTTTTTTTGCACTGTGTCGAATGACGGCTCCCTTGAGCTAACGGGCTGACGAGCCTTGGTGAGGCACCTGCGCACCAGAGTGGTACATAAACCTGAGAAGACGTTTGGTGGCATTTCAAGCAACCCCACAAAATATGCTGCTCTCTGCTGATGACGGGCGAAACCCAGAAACACGTGTCCAGAGATACACAGCACTTGCTGCACCTACTTAGGTGAAAGACTTTTGATTACTTTTTCAGCACAAAACGAAGTGACTGCATTTACCATGATGCATTGTGGCTAACTTTTTGCTTGAGTGTGAGGCAGTGTGCTCCCTTTTTTCTTTTTGTCCAATGACTGCTCCCTTGAGCTAACGAGCTGACGAGCTCTGGAGATGCACCTGTGCGCCAGCGAGTGGTACATACACCTGAGAAGACTTTTGGCGGCATTTCAAGCAACCCCACAGACTTGGCTGCTCTCTGCTGATGACAGGCTAAACCTAGAAACACGTGTCCAGAGATACACAGCACTTGCTGCACCTACTAAGGTGAAAGACTTTGATTACTTTTGTTAATGTGAAACGAATCTGACTGCATTTACCAAGATGCATTGGGGCCAACTTTTTGCTGGAGTGTGAGGCAGTGTGCTCCCTTTTTTTTGCACTGTGTCGAATGACGGCTCCCTTGAGCTAACGGGCTGACGAGCCTTGGTGAGGCACCTGCGCACCAGAGTGGTACATAAACCTGAGAAGACGTTTGGTGGCATTTCAAGCAACCCCACAAAATATGCTGCTCTCTGCTGATGACGGGCGAAACCCAGAAACACGTGTCCAGAGATACACAGCACTTGCTGCACCTACTTAGGTGAAAGACTTTTGATTACTTTTTCAGCACAAAACGAAGTGACTGCATTTACCATGATGCATTGTGGCTAACTTTTTGCTTGAGTGTGAGGCAGTGTGCTCCCTTTTTTCTTTTTGTCCTGATTGTCATGGGTTTGAGGTGTGCCCTGGTGTCCCTGTGGTGGTTGTAGGAGGCTGGACTGGCTTGTAGTGAGTACCAAGGGGTACTTGCACCTTGCACCAGGCCCAGTTATCCCTTATTAGTGTATAGGGTGTCTAGCAGCTTAGGCTGATAGATAATGGTAGCTTAGCAGAGCAGCTTAGGCTGAACTAGGAGACGTGTGAAGCTACTACAGTACCACTTAGTGTCATATGCACAATATCATAAGAAAACACAATACACAGTTATACTAAAAATAAAGGTACTTTATTTTTATGACAATATGCCAAAGTATCTTAGAGTGTACCCTCAGTGAGAGGATAGGAAATATACACAAGATATATATACACAATAGCAAAAATATGCAGTATAGTCTTAGAAAACAGTGCAAACAATGTATAGTTACAATAGGATGCAATGGGGAAACATAGGGATAGGGGCAACACAAACCATATACTCCAAAAGTGGAATGCGAACCACGAATGGACCCCAAACCTATGTGACCTTGTAGAGGGTCGCTGGGACTATTAGAAAATAGTGAGAGTTAGAAAAATAACCCTCCCCAAGACCCTGAAAAGTGAGTGCAAAGTGCACCAAAGTTCCCCTAAGGACAAAATAGTCGTGTTAGAGGGAAAATGCAAGGAAAACACAAATCAGCAATGCAACAACGATGGATTCCTGACTGAGGGTACCTGTGGAACAAGGGGACCAAGTCCAAAAGTCACAAGCAGCTCGGAGATGGGCAGATGCCCAAGAAATGCCAGCGGTTGGTGCAAAGAAGCTCTTACTAGGCTGAAGAACTGTGAATACTGCAGGAACGACAAGGGCTAGAGACTTCCCCTTTGGAGGATGGATCCCCCACGCCTTGGAGAGTCGTGCAGAAGTGTTTTCCCGCCGGATGGACGCCAACAAGCCTTGCTACACGCAAATCGTGCGTTTGGCGTTTTTGGACGCTGCTGGGGCCCAGGAGGGACCAGAAGGTCGCAAATCGGACCTGCAGAGAGAGGGGACGTCGAGCAAGACAAAGAGCCCTCAGTGAAGCAGGTAGCACCCGGAGAAGTGCCAGAAACAGGCACTACGAGGATGTGTGAAACAGTGCTCGCCGAAGTTGCACAAAGGAGTCCCACGTCGCCGGAGACCAACTTAGAAAGTCGTGCAATGCAGGTTAGAGTGCCGTGGACCCAGGCTTGGCTGTGCACGAAGGATTTCCGCCGGAAGTGCACAGGGGCCGGAGTAGCTTGCAAAGTCGCGGTTCCCAGCAATGCAGCCCAGCGAGGTGAGGCAAGGACTTACCTCCACCAAACTTGGGCTGAAGAGTCACTGGACTGTGGGGGTCACTTGGACGGTGTCGCTGGATTCGAGGGACCTCGCTCGTCGTGCTGAGAGGAGACCCAAGGGACCGGTAATGCAGCTTTTTGGTGCCTGCGGTTGCAGGGGGAAGATTCCGTCGACCCACGGGAGATTTCTTCGGAGCTTCTGGTGCAGAGAGGAGGCAGACTACCCCCACAGCATGCACAAGCAGGAAAACAGTCGAGAAGGCGGCAGGATCAGCGTTACAGAGTTGCAGTAGTCGTCTTTGCTACTATGTTGCAGGTTTGCAGGCTTCCAGCGCGGTCAGCGGTCGATTCCTTATCAGAAGGTGAAGAGGGAGATGCAGAGGAACTCGGCTGAGCTCATGCATTCGTTATCTGAAGTTTCCCCAGAGACAGAGACCCTAAATAGCCAGAAAAGAGGGTTTGGCTACCTAGGAGAGAGGAGAGGCTACTAACACCTGAAGGAGCCTATCAGCAGGAGTCTCTGACGTCACCTGGTGGCACTGGCCACTCAGAGCAGTCCAGTGTGCCAGCAGCACCTCTGTTTCCAAGATGGCAGAGGTCTGGAGCACACTGGAGGAGCTCTGGACACCTCCCAGGGGAGGTGCAGGTCAGGGGAGTGGTCACTCCCCTTTCCTTTGTCCAGTTTCGCGCCAGAGCAGGGGCTAAGGGGTCCCTGAACCGGTGTAGACTGGTTTATGCAGAATTGGGCACATCTGTGCCCAACAAAGCATTTCCAGAGGCTGGGGGAGGCTACTCCTCCCCTGCCTTCACACCATTTTCCAAAGGGAGAGGGTGTCACACCCTCTCTCAGAGGAAGTTCTTTGTTCTGCCATCCTGGGCCAGGCCTGGCTGGACCCCAGGAGGGCAGATGCCTGTCTGAGGGGTTGGCAGCAGCAGCAGCTGCAGTGAAACCCCAGGAAGGGCAGTTTGGCAGTACCAGGGTCTGTGCTACAGACCACTGGGATCATGGGATTGTGCCAACTATGCCAGGATGGCATAGAGGGGGCAATTCCATGATCATAGACATGTTACATGGCCATATTCGGAGTTACCATGGTGAAGCTACATATAGGTAGTGACCTATATGTAGTGCACGCGTGTAATGGTGTCCCCGCACTCACAAAGTTCAGTGAATTGGCTCTGAACAATGTGGGGGCACCTTGGCTAGTGCCAGGGTGCCCTCACACTAAGTAACTTTGCACCTAACCTTTACCAGGTAAAGGTTAGACATATAGGTGACTTATAAGTTACTTAAGTGCAGTGTAAAATGGCTGTGAAATAACGTGGACGTTATTTCACTCAGGCTGCAGTGGCAGGCCTGTGTAAGAATTGTCAGAGCTCCCTATGGGTGGCAAAAGAAATGCTGCAGCCCATAGGGATCTCCTGGAACCCCAATACCCTGGGTACCTCAGTACCATATACTAGGGAATTATAAGGGTGTTCCAGTAAGCCAATGTGAATTGGTAAAAATGGTCACTAGCCTGTCAGTGACAATTTGAAAGTAATGAGAGAGCATAACCACTGAGGTTCTGGTTAGCAGAGCCTCAGTGAGACAGTTAGGCACCACACAGGGAACATATACATGCACACCTATGAGCACTGGGGCCCTGTGTGACAGGGTCCCAGTGACACATACATATAGGCCACAAACCTATGAGCACTGGGGTCCTGACCAGCAGGATCCCAGTGACACATAACAAACATACTGAAAACATAGTGTTTTCACTATGAGCACTGAGGCCTGGCTATCAGGATCCCAGTGAGACAGTGAAAACAGTGACAAACACCCTGACATACACTCACAAACAGGCCAAAAGTGGGGGTAACAAGGCTAGAAAGAGGCTACCTTCTCACAGTGGTGGACACACTGAAGATTAACGTGTCCCGGGGACAGAGCTGTGGGTATTCTGGGTGGGTGCTGAGGTGGTGTTTCCAGATGGGGGAGGCTCTGTGGTTGTCCGTGACTGGGCTTAAGTAACCGACTGTCCAGAGGTCCCTGATGGGCCAGGTTGGTCATCCAGATACAGGCGACCAGAGTTGCTGTAATCACTATGGGCCTCCTCAGCTGGGGACTGGGTATTGCTGGCACCTTCTCTCTGCTGACATTGGCTGGGATACCTGTGGGGATGTAAATGCTGTGTTATTGTTTCTGAGTCTTACATAATGTGCATCAGTGGCTTGCCCTCTTTAGCTGGATTTGCCCTGGCAGCTTTCACTTGTGTAAGTTGGTACTTGGTGGGCTAGCTGATTCTCTCTAGTGTGCATGCTATATCGATAGGTGTCCATGCAGGTCTCTGAGTGGTGTCCATTCATTGATATGGCATGCAGGGCTTGGCATTGGGATGAGTGAGAAGTGGTGGAGTGATGGGAGTGAAGGTGAGGATGGGGGTATGTGATGGCATGCAGGTAGGGGGGGGTAGAAGTATTATAGAGTTGACTTACCAGAGTCCAGTCTTCCTTCTACTCCAGCCAGGCCCTCAGGATGCATGATTGCCAAGACTTGTTCCTCCCATGTTGTTAGTTGTGAGGGAGGAGGTAGGGGTCCACCATCAGTCCTCTGTACAACGAGTTAGTGTCTTGCTGCAATAGAACATACCTTCCCCAGTTGGTCATTCCACCTCTTCCTGAAGTCATCTCTGGTTCTTGGGAGCTGTCCCACGGCATTGACCCCACGATTCCCCGCCATAGCTCCATCTTCCTAGCTATCGATATCTGCTGCACTTGTGCTCCAAATAGCTGTGGCTCTTCCTTGATGATTTCCTCCACCATGACCTTTAGCTCCTCCTCTGAGAATCTGGGGTGTCTTTGTGGTGCCATGGGTGTTGTGTGAGCTGTATAGGTGAGGGTGTGTAAGGTGATGCGTTGGGGTGTGTGATGTGGGGTGCGTGGGTTGTGTATAGGTGTAGGTAGTATGTGTCTCTGGTTTTGTCTGTGGTCGTGGTGTCTGTCTCATGCTAATGGTTTGTTGTCCTAAAAGGTTGTGGGTAATGTGGGTGTGTGTTTTATAGTGGTGTGTGTGTGTGTGGTGTGTTTATGGGTGTCAGGTGTGTGTTGTTCGTATAATCCAATGTGGTGGTGTTTTGTTTGAGCGTGTGTATTTTGGGCACAGCGGTATGTAATGCCAATGGTTTACCACCATTGAATGTCCACCGTGATGATTCGTGGGTCACAATGTGATGGGAGTTGTTCTGTTGCCTTAACGGTGTGGGTTTTAATACCGCTAGTTTATCACTGACCTTTGGTGTGGTGGATTTGTGTCTGTGGCTGAATAGTGACGGATTGGTGTGTGTGTGTGTGTCATAATATGGTGAACGGATATCCACCACGGCAAGTTGGCGGCAGTCAGTGTGGCGATAAGTGGAATTTACCGCCAATGTCATAATGAACGCCAAAATGTGGTGGAGACGACATTTGGGCTTCTGAAGTCTAGGTTCAGATGTCTGGCCCTGGCAGGAGGAAGCCTGTTGTATGCACCACCACCGGTAGGTAAGATGATACTGGTATGGGCAATCTGGCATAATATATATATAAGGACCAATGTTCCCTGTGATGAACAGGTAGATGTCCCCAATGAGGAGGAGGATGATAATGGTACAGGACCTTTGGAGGGGGAACTAGAAAACATTGCTGCAGAAGTTCGCAGGAAATACAGAACTTCTACATATGGGGCCAGATGTATCAAGGTTTTTTGCATTCGCAAACGGTGTGCAAAAAGCCAGTTCAGAATGTATGAAAGACATTCTGAATGCAATTTTAAGGAATCGCAAAAATAGCGATTCCTTAAAATTGCGGCCCTTAGGATTCCTTATTTGCGATTTCTTAGCACATGTATGAAGCGATTCCTAAATGCGATTTGGGCATTTAGGAATCGCTATTTACCACCAGGTTGAACCTGGTGGTAACCATGTGCAAAATAAAAAAATGCATTTAAAATGCATTTTTAAAATGTACATGTAAAGCACACATGCCCTTTTGGCATGTGTGCACCTTACATGTTCCCCCAAAAATGTTTGGGGTGCAGCAGAGGGGGCCTTAGGCCCCCAGCACCCCAGGGTTTTGCATTTCCAAAAATGCGATTTCGGGTTAAGAAATCACAATTTTGGAAATGCAAAAAATTTGCAGCTACAGGCCCATAGGTGCGAATGGGGACAGATTCTCTATTTGTGATTCGGTAATAGCATTTGCCATTTTTAAGAAATCGCTATTACCGAATCACAAAAATCATACATACCTTTTTGCATTTCTGAAATAGCGATTTCTTAAAAATCGCTACTTGAGAATCGCAAATCAGTTGTATGATACATCTGGCCCATAGTCACTGTACAAATATTATTACTTTGTAAATATCACCAATAAATAACTTTGCACCAGAATGTCCATGGTCTACTCATTCTCCACTATGTATAGCATTGGAATGTTACTCATACCTCAGAGAGCAGGAAAGAAACACAACAGTTGCATGTATAGTTGCAACATAGTTTGTGATGTAAGAGGGTCTAACACCTCCATGTCACACAACAGTGTCACATAACTCAGGGCCATGTGGCTCTCGAAGGCCTACATCCATGCACCACAAAATATTACATGGCATTAAGTGGGCAATGTGCAATATTCTAGAGCTTTCCCCACCTCATCCCCACACCTGGCAGAATGTATGCAAGGAAGTCATACATAAGGTAGGGGCTGTTATGAAATGGTGCTTTAATAATGTAGAAACTGAACTGTGTCACATCTCAGGCGGATCAACGCTACGCCAGCACTATGCACATGTGACGAGGGGGGACACCATTGTTAACAATGGACCTTTATTACCTGTTCAGGGTTAATAACCAACATTAGAGCCAGAGCCTAAACTGTATATAAATGGGCTTACGTCCTGGCACTGCCAATGGGCCCAACCCTGCCACCTGGTGTGCTGTACCTCGAATACGGCACACACAGGTTGGCTGTGGAGTGTGCTACGGGTTGCTAGATAAATGATGCAGCAATGGGTGCTAAACCACTCTCCATGCAAATGGCCCATTTCATGATTTAAGAATAAAATAGGACAATGCACACCCAAGTTGATGACTGGGTAGAATGTAGGCAGACTGTGTTCCACTTCCTATGAACATTCTATTCACACTTCTCACACAAATCTGCTGTCTTGACACATGCATACAGCTAATCCAGATATACATGTGAAGACAGATGTAAGGGTGTATGGCCTAGGTAGAAAAGTGTTTGCAGCTACCTACAATGGTTGACATGTGCCAGCAAGGAAACCTAGTACAGTCTGTATTACACCATCACACACTACATATCAATACACACCTCTCATTGACAGGCACATGCCAGACCAAGGGAAAGTTAGCAACAGTGACAAAAGTCCCTGTTATGTCCAGGTCTCTAACATGCCACTCAGGTGTAGGATGTGCAAGTATGTTTAGCAATGTCCAAAAGTGTCACAGACCCATCCCATATATGGGAGAAGAAGGAGACAGATATGATGCATGTGGCTAATAAAAAAACTAGCACTGAGATGATTTCACACCCCAACATTGTACACTCATGGTAAAAGTGGCATAGGTTGTGGAATGCAGGATTAAGTGCATACCCATGTACAATGAAGGTTGAGGATGTACAGCTGAGAAATACCCACAGATTCTTGGAAATACAACGTGGAGAGGACACTTAGAGGTGAAACAAGTGTTGTGGCAGGTTTAATGTCATGTGTGTGTAGAAGTTATGTAAACTCGCAAAGGCAGGCAATGGGACGGTAAATTTCATGTAGCCAGTAGTAGAAGATGTGTACATCTTCAAGTTACACAAGACACACCATGCATCCTGTCCATGTATGACCGGACAATGTTGCTATAGAAGATGTGTACAAAGCGTAAGCAGCCTAAAGATTGGTAGCAATGTAGAACACAATCTATTCCTAACAAGATATGTGGTAAAAGATGGAGAAGGTACACACATAGACCAATATTGACTGTGCAACACATCAATGTCATCATGTGCCCACCCAACATATGTAAATAGAGGATGCCTAGGTCAGTACATGACCCACCCATGTCTGCCACTACAATAACCTGTTAGTTGCCCATCGCATACTATTCTGACAGGAGGCAGTGACATATGACATCATCGGTCCCCTGCGTCGTTCCAAAATTACAAGTTACAACAGAGGTACAAGCCCTAACCAAGCTGATGATGGAAACTAGTAAGGACGTAAAATCATCTGTCAGACCATGCCAAATGATGACACATGTCCTACACGTACAAGCAGCCAATCCTCAGTACATGGTAGGGCAAGGCTGACATCAGGTACCCCAGAGGAAAAAGAAAATCCCAGTCTTTTTTTATCACAATCGTGCATCTGTCTGTCTGCAGAAGACTGTGCATCGCTCTGCTGATGAACTATCATGAAGAGGCTACATCCCTCCCCAAAACCCCATAACCCCACGGCTGAGGCTACATTGACATAGTCAGGGGCCTGATGCATGTGCACAGAGGGTTGAGTAGAGTGGAGCACCGTAAACCTGCACCTAAACATGCAACCATGGGTCTGTGTGGGCATAACAACTCCCACAGTAGTGATGATGACTAGGCTGCCATCTTTGCCTGACTGTAACACTTCTACACAGTGGGATGCCATTGTATGTGACAGTCATAAGAAATATGATGTAGTTGATTGTAAGTAACTAGTTGGTGGCATGCACACATATGCCAGATATCTCAGCACATATGTACCACTTAAATGGCACAGACCTGGTAATGTGTATCGCAGTCTGCACAAAAATATCATTGACATAATAAAATTACCTTTAGATGTGTTCTGACATATAAAAACATAGGTGGCACTGATATAACTGCACAGGCATTTGACAAAGTCATATCCTGTATCTAAGATGCATGGGGAACTGTATGTAACACATGTAACAGAGCATCATGAAGGCCGAACCTTACTTTACACTACAGTGTGGACACGCAGGCACTCACATTGCCTGGGGTAATGTGAAATCAACCCAGCCATAGTCCACTGCATCCTCTGCATTCGATTTGTCTTACCATGTATTGGACATAGCCCACCATATATACTGTGTTGTTGGTATAAATACATTTCTATATCAGACAATACAATGGGTTAGACCCACAAATATGTGCTAGATCACATATGTATATTCCTAGAACACATATGGTAACATGTATGGGGACACAGTGTAGTAACACATGCACACATGCACATGGTATCAGCCATCACATGCATCACACACATATACAAACATATTGGTAACACATGCCAATGTTACCATAAAGATATGAATGGACATGCACACACAGGTAGCCATATCATACTGACTACATACATCCATAACCCCTGTGACATTGTATGTGAATCTGGGTGTAATGTAAGCCTTTCTAAAAAAATCTATGCTTTCCTGTCATGCATCAAAATATTTTCACTAAGAAAGGAACATTCCATACTCTGCAAGGCCAACACAATTACGACTGGCCCCTTCTCAGGCTCAGGCATCATGTGTCAAGATTTTGGACACACAATCCAAAACTTCATACTTTCCTATTAAAAAAAATGACGCCTGGTGGCTGTGAATCAATCGCAATTCTTAAGGCCTTGTCAGCCTCAATGGAAAAAAATCAACGCATGAACGTCATGCGTAAAAAAAACACAACGCATATCTGAAAACGGGATGCACAGGCCCAGGAAGTGATGAAACAGGACATCCTGCCTGCATACATGGTAGAGTGAGTTCACTTTCACTTTCACTTCACAGTCTTATTGTCTGTGACTGTGTGAGGCTGTGTGGAGCTGGTGTTGATGAAGGATTGGAGTTGTGTGAGAGTTTTGTGCTGTGTCCTGTTGCTGTTGTGCTACATTTGTCATTTCCTCAGTCTTTTGTAGTGTTTTTGTACTGTATTTGACACTGTATTGTGAGGTGTTTGTGTAGCGTAAATATAGTTTGTTGGGGTATTTGGGGTAGGTGGGGTAGTTTTATAGTACATTTATTTTTGGGCACTTACATTTGAAGTCTCCTAAAACCTCATTATGTTTGGGAAAGCGAGGATGACAACGATGATGGCTGATGAACTGGGAGGGTTCATGTGGCTTGTGCACTATCACCTATCGATGATGCTAGTTTTGCATGGCTGCGTGATCCAGGGCTACACCACAGAGGCCCAGAAGCTGTGGTGAGGCAAGGTGCTCCATCACCTAACCCGAATATTTGGAGGATGACGCAATGACCACCAGCTGAAATACTGTTGGGCTGACCTGATCACAATGGAGCAAGACCTATTGGACCACCTGGGGATTCAAATTGGTGGACCAGCTGGTAAGTATCCCATTTGCATAGCGAATCCAATTTTTTCCATGTGCATAACAGGCGAAGATGAGGTTGTTGTTTAGCCATTTTAGCTATAATTTTAGACACATTATTTTAGCAAACTAGGCCTGCCTAGATAAGTTTTATTCTAGCTTAGTTATATTATTTTAACAATAGCCACATTTGCGGTCTTGTTTTATTTCTCTCTATCTAGCTGTTCTTCGCCTAGGCCAGTACTGCGTTCTTCAACAAGACATCTCTTTCACTCTATGCTTTCTCAAGGCTGCAGTGAGATAGAATGCCGGCAAAATGGTATGCTTTGTCTCCAATGTTCACAGAAACATGCACACTCTTACATGGGGATCCTTTCTTCGAACATCAGCTGTTTTATTATAAAAACACTACTTTGGCCCATGTACGTTAGAGGGAGATTCCAGACAGATGACCACGACTGTATGCTGATTGCTGAGTGCTTCACTGCAGCTGCTTACATAGACTACAGGCCTCTTGTTCAGGTGTGAGGGATGATGTATTTCCAGGGGGAACCTGAAGGGCAGACTTAGAGCTTAACATGCTGTGCTCTAACATAGCCTAAGTAGGAACTATCCTTAACAATCTTAGTGACACAATAGTAGAGTTATTTTTGTGCTTTACTCTCCTTGTCACAATTATAATTTAATCCTATTGTGCTTCATCGTCTGTGTCATTGCAATACATGCTTTATTATCTAAGATGCAGTTGCTTCAATAAAACCTTATTGAACCTTATTCTGCCTTGGATTGTCCTTGCATACATGAGACTAATGTAACTGAGAGACACGGTTGAGATCTGAGTGACCACGATTCCCCTGAGGAGTCATTTATGTCATGCGCACGGTTGCACAATCATCCCTACTCTTGGGTGGAGATGAGGCACTGCTAGTTACCCAGTACAAACCCGGATTAGGCTGACAGGTGTCACCTGGAGCGGGTTCAGACTCACTCTCCCGCAGTCCAGGTGATTCTGCCACCCAAATCCATTAGTTTCATTGGGATAATGAGAACCTACGCGACAAGATTGAGTGCAGCGTGTTTTGTCAAGGGATCTGGACAGGTTGCTTTGGGCCTGGTTAAAGAGCCCAGCGCCACCTTAGGGCTGCCATTGTGATTTACTTTAATGAAGCTGAGGCAGGGCAGAAGTGCCATCTTCCCTGCACCATGATCACAAAGTGGTGCGATTCATGCATACTGCCACTCAGTTAAGCCTTGCACAACATGATGACTGCGTCCGGCATCATGTATGGAAGGGGAGCTTACCTCTGTATGGGGGGGCTAAAGTACATGGGTTTGGGAAATATGATATATTTCCTAACGTCATCTAGCCCGCACTTTGAACATCTGCTCAGAGCAGGTGTTAAAAGGGGGCATACCATTGTATATGATGGGCCCCTATGTACTCAGCAGAAGTCGTGCACATTTTTTGGTGCTACGTCTGCTGAGTACCACATTTGTGTCCAAACAAATTGATGCAATTGCCCCCTACCTGCATCATGGTGCTCCATATGTTTTATACGGTGCACACATGGTGGGGGAAAAGGGGGTCGCTAAGGGGCACAAGGACAGCAGTGATGCACTAGGTGCAGCACAACTTTCTTTATTTGCCCCTTTGTGTCATTGGCCAATGGCATTTAAGGGAGCTTGTCTATGCCCAGAGTACAGACTACTAGCACATTCCTCTTCCTGTACATTGTATATCACATACACCCCATAATGTGTCTATTATTCCACACATATGTGCAAAATTTGTACCACAGGCCTTACAGACAGTGTGGGGCAGGAATGTATCTGCACCAGCACTAGCTAATTACTCAGAAGCCTGCACCAACACAGGCATCCTTGGACCACAGACCAAGTGTGTCTGTGTTGAGGGGAATGTGTATGCGCATGTTGGTATTCCTTCCTGGACTGAAAATTATAAACCATGCCAACAATGGCTGGCCACACAGTATTGGCAAGACAACCGTAATGTAATTCAGGTAATGTGCATGTAGGGACGACTAAATGAACATAAGTTAACTGCCCTGGCAACTTTGTTCAAGTGTGTGTGCCTTGTAATGGCACACATACAGTATATTAGAAACAAGAAACCAGGATGTAACAATGCATTCCTCAACACTTTGCAATAGTCGCACAGCCCCTGGGCAGTTGTCAGTTTTTTAGCACTGATAATGAGTTAGATGTTTCAACATCTGGGGCAGGGTCAAAAGCAATGGGTGTTACAATGGGGTGGCCACTGCAACAACCACTGCATGCCCCTCAGATGCAGAATACTGTGTTATGCAGCCCCATATGGTAATGGAGGCATAAAGCAGCTGAACATCTGCATGACAATTCCATGTACATATGGTACATTTAAATGCACCACAGTAGCAGTAGTAGTAGTTACTTTATTGCATGATTACTTAAAATCGTTGCACTAAATACAATAAAACCCACATAAAACTCTATGATCAGAAAAGTGAAAGTGCAAGTACATAGTTTATTTGCTATCTATCAATTCATTTATCATATACTAACCTAAAACTTGGTATCACATATGTTATTGTAGAATTCTAAAATCTTAGGAGTGAAAGTGCAAATGCCTACGCCAATGTTCCCATCCATCCATCTTTCTCCGCAAAGGAAATTCATGAGTTATTTCCAATGTGTCAACTCATTTATCATAAACTGGAGTGAAAATCCTACCTCCGAGAGAGTCAAATACTGCACAGTATACTATCATCTCATTGGCCGTAAGGCAGTGGAGCTCAGCTGAGATTGAACAACTCTCATATTAGTTATCATATTGCACATTAGCATATATAACTAAAATCCATTAAAATTGCATGTCATAATATAATGTAAACCACCAATCTCATGAATGTGCATATATTGTCTAAGACAAGTTTAACAAAATATAGAGTGAAGGGTGGTAGAGTTTTGAAGAAGATGCCCCCCAATGTGACTGCAGTACCAGAGCATTAACACAGAGACCTGTGTCATCCAAATAAAGTTGACATAAGGTAGAGACAAGATAAGACAGCAGTACCAGAGCATTAGCACAGGGACCCCTGTCATCCAAATAAAGCTGATGAAACAGAATATGAAAAAGAAGCTATTTAAAGCAAGAGGTGTCAGGATATAACGGAGAGTCCCCTAACTTATCTGCAGCACCAGATCCTTAAACACAGAAGCCAGAGCCATCATGAGTATGAATACAATTAGCATGGAGGTAGGAGCCATTGCAACAATATAGTTTTTTTGTGGGCCACACCGCCCCTGTTGGGTCCCGCCCTTTGCTTGCCCCTTGCAAGCTGCAAAGCCTTTCTAACTCTGATAAAAAAATTCCAAAGGCAGGCAAGTTCCAAAGGGGCCACTGCAGTAAATATGTAATTTATAGCTTGTTTGAATATTCTCAGGCCGTATTTCAGGAATAAGGGTTTTAATAGTTGACGTCTCTCTAAGGCCAAGCATGGACAGCAACATACGAGATGTATTATTGATTCTGTATGGTATTTGCACAGGGTACATTCTTTCAGGTAGTCCTGTGAAGGCTTCCAATTGTGTCTATAGTCCCAGACAGGGAGAGTTAAGGGACGCATTTGCAAGATGCTCTGGAATGCACGGCCTCCCAGTGCTGCTTTCATAAGTGGTTGTTCATTAGTGGTTGTGTAAGACTCAGCTAAAACCCTCGGCTCCTCCAATGTTCCGGAAAATGGCAATGTCTCTTTCCCTTAAAGCTTGCACACTCAGCTCTTTCAAGGTCTTTTGTAGCAGAGCCTACGTTATAATGGGATCTGATATGTGGGAGGGAGCCAAGTTGAAGAGTTCCTCAGCATGCTTGAGATAGATGGCCCAACAGATTGATTCATCTTTAAAGATTACTTTCAAGGACCCTCTCAAACTGTCAAAATTTGCCCTGGAAACACAATGGTAAAACTTCATTATGTCCATTTGACATTTTATGTCCATTCTTACTATGTCAAATTCCAGGCGTATCCCTTCATGTCTGGTTGGTTTAGGAATCTGAAATATCCTTTTATAGGCTCTCATCTGGCAGTTCTCCAGCAGTGTTGTCAGCCTGCCGAGATATACAAGGTGACCATAGGAGATTGCAGCTAATAGTTTTGCCTTAATTACTCTCCTGATTGCCCCTGGTGCGGTGATTTTAGCCGATGGTGGAGTTTTGCTGCAGCATATGTGGTTCTCTCAGTTTAGCTATCAATGTTGCTGCCCGGTATGTTATTTTCCCCGTGTTTGATAACAAAACTCCGAGATAAAGATACTTGTCTTCCATCTCTATTTTTAATGGGCTGAGTTTCCAATCTCTTTGATGTTTTTTTGGCTTGACGATCAAAAAACAAGACCTTGGTTTTTACTGCATTTGCCATTAGTGCATTTTTTTCTTTGTAGCTGTTTAATACGCCTAGTCCCCTTTTCAACCCTATCCAGGTCTGAGCGAACAGGACCAGGTCGTCCGCACATAGCATTATAGGGAGCAAAGCCTGACATAGTTTCAGGGGAAGTGTGTTTCCTCTGAGCAACTCCGCTCCCTGATCAGCTGTGTACAGATTAAAGAGAGTGGGGGTGATAACACAGCCTTGCTTTAATTCTTTGTTGGTATAGATTTTCTTAGTTACATGTGTATTTGTGATCTTGATTTGCACCCAGGTATCAGAGTAAAGTGAAATTATAGATGCTAGCAATTTCCTTGGTATCCCCCAGGCCGCCAGTAACTTCCAGAGAATGTGGTGCACCACACTACCAAAAGCCGTGCTATAATTCATAAAACAAGTAAAAAGCAGCTGAGCTATTCATTTCAGTGCTTTCTGACCTATGTACGAAAGAGCAAGAACATTATCTAGGGTGGAAGAGCTAGGTCTAAAGTCACTCTGATATGTAGGTATGATGTTATTTTCAGTACTCCCGTTTTCAAGCTCTGAAAGCAGAACCCTTGCCATCCACATCTAGTAGGGCCTATAATGTTCAGGAAGAGTGGTTCCTCCGTTTATTTGTAAATTGGGTGCAATATTGAGCCTTTCCAGGCCTCTGGGACAACAGAGTGGGATAAACAGTCATTAAATAGAGTGGTCAAAGGTTCAGCCCAAAAGTCTTCATCGTCTCCGAATGTGCTCCCTGGAAGACCATTCGGACCTGGAGCCCAATCACACCTAATACTACCAGATACCACTTTACTGATTTGACAGTGACAGTTAGCGCCATATTTTCTAGGCTGTCTAAATCATGTTGCAACTCAGTGGTACCCTGGGCATCAATGTATTCTGGGTCCACATTGAGATTACCTACATGACTTTCCCAAACACAGGCAGACATCACATTGGCCTGACTTACAGATGCATGTAGCAGAGAGTTAAAGTCCCAAAATTCCCTGAGTTTGTAAGATGGCAACAGTGCATATAATCGGTTCCAGCATTCTCCAATCTCCCTTAGCTTCAATTTCCATATAACACCATTGTACTCTTTCATTGCCTTCCTTCAAAGAGCTTCCACTACAGGGGTATTGTTCCTCCTGTATACCCTTTCTATCTACCTGCATTTCCTTTCGTCCGTATGTATTCCCTAGTTGCTAACAGCTTGTAAGCTTTTTGCATCCTATGTACCTGTACTGCACTGGACTGCAAAGAGAGGCATGTAGGTTCTTGAGCATGTTTCCCTACTGGTCAGCAATTTGGCTTACCAAGGTTACAAGATTTAATGGGCCGCTAGCCTGCTTCCATAGATCGCATTTTGCCTTGCAAGCCATGCTCCATTTGATCCGTTTTGTCAATGGGCATAAGCTAGATCATGATTGCTGTCCACTGGCCTTGTAGGACTGATGTCTAGCTGCATCAAGTTCAATTTCTATTGTCACAGGGTTATGATTACTTTCAGATCTATTAATCACCTTATGACTGAAACATATACACACACACTGCTGAACTGAAAAAGATGTAGTCTAATGTGGAGATACTTCTGAATGTCGGAATGAGTGTGCCCACTACTGTATTGCTGCAACTGGTTGTTCTTAGTTCAAATTTCTTAAAAAGGTTTTCTAGGGCTAATATTATGGCGTCTCCAGGGAGCCCCACCTCCTGTCCGAGAAGATGGATGTAAAATCTCCTGCCATCAAATTTTCGTGATCCGGGTGCTCGTATAAATTTTTTAATAGGGACAACATTGAGTTAACCTTCGCCTGTTTATTTTCCCGAGTGGGATTTATATACAGGTTTATAACTGATTCTGGCATTGTTTGTTTGGTAAAGGCTAGGCTATATATCGTTGTCACATGAATTTCGCTTGCTGATTTCTCCCAAGGCACCAATTTAACAGCTAAATCTAATTTGACGTATTTTGCAAGACCTCCCATATGTCTTCCAAACAAGTTTTTCTTTTGTGCAGGGGACTGAGTTGTTATGGAGCCTGTTATGGTTAATGACTCCACTGTCCAAGTTTCTTGAAAGCACCCACTTCCTCCAGTCCCTCACTGGCAGATTGATCTTCTCCTATATCCTCCCCGGAAACCCCCCTAGCCTAATTTTCTCATCCTTGCGATTCCAAGCTCACTTTTTGCAATGTCCAGCATCCACATGCTTTTGTGGTGAGCAAGGCATGGGGGATTTCCCTTATGCCTTGTAGGGGGGTAGAGTAAGACTGACTATTGCCAGAGATCTCTTGTACACAGGATTCCTCTATTTAAGAGATTGGGCTAACTGATGGATCTCTGCCACTGTTTGCAGTTTGTTGTTACTTGGAAATGTAGCCTGCCCCCCGTTCAACTGACTGGATATCTCCACCATAGGAGCTGTTCTGGTTACCTAGGATCTGCAGTCAAGCCACATTGGGCTGGTGTTTATACTAGGTCTGCCTTAATTGTTGTTGTGACTGCTCCTGCTTTCTCCTAATGCAGGATCTACAAGGTCTATCAATTCCCCAATTGTTGAAGCATCTAGGCTGGAGCCTGCAGCGCAGCTAGCAAATCCTTGTGCCTGGTTGGTGGGTCAAGTTCCAAAATCAAAGTGGGAGTGAAGTCCATATGACTCGATTGTCCATGGATTTAGAGCATTCCCCTACTCCACTCCTTGCTCTTGTGAAGTAGTTATGTATATATGTTTTACTAGTATCTGGAACCTTTCACTTTGGATCTGTCTTGTGATCCTTGTGATCCTTCTGTACTTTGAAACCATGTGCTGGCAGCTGTCATGTCTCTGAGTCCAGCTTGTTAACATTTACATCGTGGTTATTTAGTTCTACTGGTTCTATATATTCTATAGATTCCCTGACATTTGCCAAAGACCTCGTGGGGCTTGCAGGGATTGTGGGACTTGCAGGACTTGCGGGGTGCATATTCTCCTGGGGGGCACCTTCATCTGCCTTCCAGGCTCCCATTTTGAACCTGTTAGACCAATCAAACGAGTTAGACCAGTCAAATGACTTCGGTCCCTTGTGTCCAGGCTAAGGTTGGGGCTGTTGTGCTACTGCAAGTTGTCTTTTCAGCTTGCTACGAGCCCTTTCGTATGGAAAACATTCTGTGAGCTGGTTTCCAGTTGCCCCCAAATATTTTAAGAGTCCTTTGTTCTTTCCAATTTTCCAGTTTTTTCTGGGTCCCTGGTGTCTCAGATATCAGCTCCTGCTCCAGGTGAGACACAGACCAACTTAGTACAAGGCTTAACTCAATGATTTACCCAGGATCTAGCCGGGCACCCCCCCGGGAGGAGTCTTGAGTGCTTGCACTTGTTGTTGTTGCTATTGGTATTGCTATGTGCCTAAATATTTGCATGCTCTCTTAATAGTTACGTGTCTGCATAGATTGCCATTCAGAGAATGTTATACTGTTTGGCCACTAGCTACGTGGATCAGTACTGACTGAGTGCTGCCTCACCTCCTGCCACTCTGCTTCACTCTACTTTGATTCGATCATGTCAGGCTGGGCAGGCACAAGTACGCTTGAAGCAATATTCTGCTGTGTTGCTATTGCAATGCAGCAGTCCAGAATAGTTATTGCAAAACGCTTGTAACTCCTGTGACTCCTATGGTTGTAAGGTACGTTCTAATACAGATTCAAGTGAAAAGGCAAAGTCAGTCCACTGCGCTATGCTCCTTCTGCCTCCTGTGCTCCCTCTGCAACCCTTCTATTCTCCTTCTGTAGACCACCGAGCCAGTCAGCAGCCCAGCCGATACTTAAACAGATCTCAGTAGGCCTTGGCGGGAGGGTTGGCTTTAGCGGGGGTCATTGATAATCAGAAGGGCCGCATGATGCCGGCACACTTAACTGGTCTTAGCGTGAGCTCAGTACCACGCAGTGGACCGCAAGCCACACAGTGAGGACAGATTTAGCCCACCCTGCTCAGAGCTAAGGGGGAATCACCGAAGAACCCGCTCTGATCTTGGCCGCAGGTTTTGGTCGACAGGCCCAGTCTCGGTCTCGGGCTCAATCTCAGTTGGCCGGTTGACTTGGCACCCCCTGCCGGGCAGCAGCGGAAAAAAGAGGAAAGCTGCTGGCCATTCACTGCTGGTCTCCACACCACAGCTTTGCGCTGCTGCTACCGTATGCACCGCCCTTCTGCGTTGCCCTTCTGCCAAGGTATCTTTTATTCCATAGACTCAAAATGCTTTTTAGTTGTCACCATCATTTTTTCACCTAGTCAGAATGCACCACAGGAGTGTCAGGGAAAGTGATGCATTGTTAGTGCCAGGGTCTCCATGATCTGGCTCTATGGCCCTCATTATGACATTGAGGGTAAATCCTGCTTACCGCCGCAGTGACTGCCGCCAACATACCGCTCAAGAGGGCAAACATCCATTTGTCAAATTAGGACACACACACACCAATCCAACAGAATACTGCCACATACACAAATCCACCAGCCCAAAGGTCACTGCTAAAGTGACGGTACCAACATCCATACCGTTATGCCAAAAGAACAACGTCCACCACATTAAGACGAATCACCACGGCAGACATTTAATGGTGGTAAACTATTGGCAGTACACACCGGCGCGCTCAGAATGTACACCCATATACCAAACTACACAACATTGGCCAATACCAAAAACACACACCTAACACTCATACACACCTCATTCCCATCCACCCACAGCACTATAAAACACATACCCACATTACCCAATACCAATACAAATTATTGCCACCACTGCGACCTAGACACACACACCACATACACCCATATATCCCTCACGTACCCCACTTCACACACCAACCACAGTATCCAACACCCACACACTTACACACACCACACAACACCCAGGTCCCCACAAAGCCACCCCGTTTCACAGATGCAGGTCATGGTGGAGGATATAGCCAGAGTAGAGCCACAGCTGTTTGGAGCACTGGTACAGCAAATATCCATTGCCAGGAACATGGAGCTATAGCGGAGAATCATGGACAGGGTGAACGCTGTGGGGCAGCATCCAAGAACAAGGGACGACATAAGGAAGAGGTGGAATGACCTACGGGGGAAGGTAAGTTCTGTGGCAGCAAGGCACCAGCTCGCCATACAGAGGACTGGCGGTGGACCCCCATTTTCTCCCCCACAGATCTCAGCATGGGAGGAGCAAGTCTTGGAATTACTGCATCGTAAGGGACTCACTGGAGTTGTCAGAGGACTGGGCACTGGTGAGTCAACATTTACTACTTCATCAACCCCTATACATGCATGCCATCTCACCCCCTCAGCCTCACTCCCATCACTCCACACCATCCCACACACTGCACCTACACATATGATTAACCCCAATGCAAATCCCTGCATGCTATACCAATGCATGGTCAGCCCTCTCAGCCCTGCATGGACACCTATCACAAAAGCATACACAGGATGGAGAACTAACAATCACACAATACATCACCATACTCAAACAAAAGTGGCAGGGCAACATAAATGACAGAGGGGAAGATAGGGATGTACAATATGTCACAGACATGAAGTATAGTTCATCACTTACATCCCCACAGGTACCCCAGCAATGTCAGCGGAGAGGAGGTGCCACAACAAACCAGTCCCCCAACAGAAGATGCCCCCAGTGATGACAGTAACTCTGGACTTCAGGATCTGGATCAATTATCTGGCCCATCAGAGACCACTGGACACTTGGTCACCCCAGCCCACTCACAGTCCACCACAGAGCCTCCCCCCATCAGTATCCAACACCACAGCACCCACCCAGCATCCCACACCTCTGTTCCCAGGACATGTCAATCAGCAGTATGCCCCCCTGTACAGGGGTCCCCAGTCCACATCTCACACCCAACACAATAAGGGACCTGGGGTCAGAGGCAGTAGGCACACCATTCAGGGGGCATAGGCACGGGGGAACAGCAACACTAGAGGACTGCTGTGGTCAGGAGAGGACAGGCCCAAGGAACCAACTCTCCAGGAGGCACTCACCAAGATCCTGGGGGCCTACCAACAATCTCAGGACACGATGGGCCACATCCTTAACAGCATGCAGAAGAACAAGAGGCTTCAGGAGGAAAACCATCAGGAGATCAGGGAGGACTTGCAGGCTCTCAACAAAACCATGTTCTCCATGGCAGGGATGCTGGCAGACATGGCCAACATCATGAGGGAATCAACAGCACACCAGCAGGCCCCTACCACTAGCCATTCTATAGACCAGCCCTCCACGTCCGCTGCAACTATTGGGAAGGAGGCCCTGCCACAAGACCCACAGGCCACCAGCACCCCTCCCCCTGCAGAAGGTGAACCAATCTGCAAACATTCTCTGGAGACACATGTCAAGACCAAGACTACTGCCAGGAAATGAGACTCTCCTGATTGTCCCCCTTGTGTCCCACCCTGTCCCCTTGTCCACTTTGAACTGCTTTTGCTCCCCTTCCTATGGCCACTTGGACACTGGGACTGTGCTACAAACAGACTGGAGCAATACCCTGGACTTTCCTCTACCATCACCCCATTCCATTGCACTTTTCAGTCAATTATTTGCACTACAATAAACACCCTTGAACACAACTTGAGTGTCGCCGTTTTATGTGTTGAGAATATGCATTTATGGGATTACTCACATCTAGTGCAAATGAACTGAACACTGTGATAGCATACAAATAATGACCTATAGCTGTCTGCAGTAAACACGTAAGGACACTGTTGTCATATCACCAACATCTGTAAAATGCCAATCATAGGTGACAATAAATCGAGATGCAAAGAAAGTGAATGTATTCATGTGTATCACACAGAAAACATCAATAGTCAGAGTAACGGAAAGTTCCACTGTCTCATCTGTGTTTCATTTGAAGTAGTGTCATATAACTGATGTTCTGTTGTCCTCATCCTCATCCTCAGCGTCCTCATCCTCACTGTCCTCGGGGTCCACTGCTGCCACAGGGTCATCTCCAGTCTCCTCCTCCTGCAGAAAAGGTACATGTCATCTGAGGGCCAGGTTGTGCAACATGCAGCATGCCACTGCTATCTGGCAGACCTTCTTAGGTGAGTAGCACAGGGATCCACCTGTCAGATGCAGGCATATCAACCTGGTCTTTAGGAGGCCAAAGGTCCTCTTGATTATTCTCATGGTTCGCCCATGTGCATCATTATAACGGTTCTCAGCCCCTGTCCTGGCATTCCTCACAGGGTTCAGGAGCCACAATATGTTTGGGTAGTCATAGTCACCTGCAAGTATTGAGGGACAAACTTGAACCTTACACAATGCTGTGGGGGTAACACTTGAAGGCATATACTGACATACAGTGGATAGGGACTCTGGCTCACCTATTAGCCACACCCTGTGCCTCTGTAGTTGGGCCATCAAATTTGGGATGCTGCTATTCCTCAGAACAAAGACGTCATGCACCGACCAAGGATACTTGGCAGTAACATGGGAGATGTACTGGTCCGCCAGGCACACCATTTGCACATTGAGTGAGTGGAAACTCTTCTGTTTGCTGAACATCTGTTCATTCTAGCGGTCAGACAAACACAATGTGTGTGCAGTCAATCACCCCAATATTATTGGGAATATGTCCCATTGCATAAAATCCCGCTTTCACAGTGGCCAAATCTTCCACCTGGGGGAAAGAAATGTAGCTGCACATGTGTTTCACCAGGGCAGACAATACCTGTGCCAGCACGAACATTGGCTGTGACAGTTCCTGCTGCCAAGTCCCCCGTCACTTGGAAAGAACCAGTAGCAGGAAATTGAGCACTTATAGCACTTGCACAAGAGGGGGGATCCCAGTGGGATGACAGATAGCTGATATCAGGTCAGGCTCCAATCGGTCACACAGCTCTGTGATTGTGGCCCTGTGAGTATAATGTGCCTGTCCCCCAGTGTGGCCAAGTCCACAAAGGGTCTGTACACGGGGGTTTGTCTCCTCCTCCTATTCATCCGCAGTGGTAGGTATCTAAGGGACACAAGAGTGAGAAGGATGTCACAATTTGAACAATGGAACCTCCACCTCAGTGTGCATACAGCATTAATGTGATAGGGCAGAGGAAAGGCAATGTGTGTGCAATTTTCATAATAGTATATGGCCAATGGGGATCAGCGTCGGCAGTGACGGTGTTCACCGCCATGGACTTGACCGCCATTTTCTGTCCATAACCTCACTTGATTCCGAACTTTCCACAGAACAACACCTACACTGCGTGTGCTGCTGTGACCTGTGTCTGGAACCTACCATGGCCTGTGTGACCGGGGAAAGGACCCGTGCTTTCACTTCGATGGAGTTAGAGCGCTTGGTGGATGGGGTCCTGCCCCAGTATGGACAGCTTTATGGGCCTCCAGACCAACAGGTGAGTACACCTTGGGCACAATGCATTTGGGAGGGTTGCCTGGAGATGTGTGTGCAGGCATTGTGTCATATGTGGTGTGGTATGTCTGGTGGTAGTGTACATGGTGTGCGCCGTGCAATGTGTGTGCCAATGGATTTGTAAATGGGATTTGGGGGCCATACGTGTGACAGGCTAGATTGCATGTGTAATGCTGTCCTCCTGTCTGTATTACCTCTGCAGGTCAGCGACCATCAAAAGATGGGATTGTGGTGTGCCATCACCAAGGATGTGTGGACCCTGGGGGTCTACATCAGGTAGAGTACCCACTGCAGGAAACGGTGGGAGGACCTGAGACGCTGGGCACGGAAGACCACAGAGGCCCAGCTGGGGATGGCCTCCCAACGACAAAAGGGTGCCCGTCAGACCCTGACCCCCCTGATGGCCTGTCTACTGGCAGTGACCTACCCGAGCTGGATGGGGGCTTGAGGACATCACAGCAGCCACAAGGGGGTGAGTACAGTGAGTATTACTACAATAATTGGTAGGTGGCATGGGATCTGGGTGGTGGCTGTGAGTTAGTGGTTGTCCCTCAACGCCAGGACTGACTTTGCAGCATGATCCAGCTTAAGAGTAATGAGTGTATGGAAAATGCAGGTAACCTAGCTTGTTTGCATTCCATGTCAGTCAGGGCTTTGTGGGTCCCAGAAGGTGTGCAGTTGGCGGTGTTTGGCCTTCATCTTGGTGTGGCATCTAGCCAATTTAATTCCAGTGCAATGGATAGTACTCAATCCTGATCCCTGTGTGTGGCGGTGATGTGTATGCCAACTGTAGTGTTGGTGCTGTAATTCACCCAGTGCTCCCTTTCCCTCCCACTCTCCCTTTCTCCTTCTGTCATCCTATCCATTGTGCATTAGCATCATTTGGTGGAGAAGTAGGGGCACCGGCGACAGAGGGAGCTGCATCCCACAGGACCCAGGAGGCAGAGTCCACTGAGGCCAAGGGAACCTGTGGGACTGAGGGCAAGGGGTGCACCACGGCGGAGACAGGAGGTGACAACAATGACTCAGATACCTCCTCCGATGGAAGTTCCCTGATGGTGGAGAACACCTATGTGACCACCCCACCTGCAGGTAAAGCCGCCACCCCCGTACCAGCACCACCCTCCCAGTAGCCCCTCAGCAACTTGCCCCCACCCGCTCACCCAGGAGGGTGGGCATCTCCTTCGCCCCATGCACCTCAGGCCCTGCCCCAGTGAGCCCTGCTGCCATGAGTGAGGAGGCTGTTGACCTCCTGCGATTCATCTCTGTAGGGTAGTCAACCATTGTGAATGCCATCCAGGGGCTGGCATTCCAGATGCAGCAATGCAATGCATTTCTGGAGGGCATCCATGGTGGATTGGCGGCCCAACAGAGATCAGGCTCTGGCCTTCTCTCTGATGGCAGCCATTATCTTTTTTCCTATCGTTCCCCCTCCAACTCCAACTTCTCACTCCCAGTCTCCTTAACCGCAACCCATCCCATGCACACATACAGACGAGTATGCACAGAAGATATCACACAAGAGTGGCACAGTCAAACACAGGCAACACACTTCAGTCCACAAGCACTCACACAAACAACAGACAGTTGCACACACATCCACATCCACTGTCTCTCCCTCCTCCTCCTCCAGCTGCCTCATTGTCACGTCCACACTCACACTTGCATGCACTCCTTCAACAGCCACCACCAGCATCACCACACTAAGCAGCACACACACATCACTAACAGACACCTCCACAACATCTATCCACACGTCCCCAGTGTCCTCTCCCACCCTGTCTGTCCCCCACCTTCCTAAAGGACACAAACGCAGGCACTCAGACACCCAACAGTCATCCACCTCATGTCAGCACACTGCCCATGTACCTACACCCACTCCTCAACCTCCACTCCCATTCCTCCTTCCTCATCCCACCCCACCACCCCTAAGAATCATTTCTGTGCCCAACTTGACCTCTTCCCTCCCCTCCCCCCGTCCTGCCTGTAATAGCAGGGTCTCAATGATCCAGCCCAGCACCTCAGCCATACAGTCCACAGAGATAGTGAAGGAAACTCCTAGATGTTTAGGCAAGACAGTGAAGGATCCCACTCCACCAGCCAGGAAAGGGAAGGATCCCACTCCACCAGCCAGAAGAGGGAAGGATCCCACTCCACCAGCCAGGAAAGGAAAAAATCCCACTCCACCAGCCAGGAAAGTGAAGGATCCCACTCCACCAGTCAGGAAAGGGAAGGATCCCACTCTAGCACCAATGTCAGAAAAGGTTCCTTTCTCAACCACCAATGTCAGAAGAGGTTCCCACTCAACCACCAATGACAGAAAAGGTTCCCACTCAACCACCAGTGATGGAAGAGGTTCCCACTCAACCACCAATGTCAAATATGTTCCCACTCAACCAGCAATGAAAGAAGAGGTTCCCACTCAACCACCAATGCCAGAAGAGGTTCCCACTCAACCAACAATGAAAGAAGAGGTTCCCACTCAACCACCAATGTCAGAAAAGGTTCCCACTCAACCACCAGTGACGGAAGAGGTTACCACTCAACCACCAATGACAGGCAAGACACCCTCACCTCCAGCTGGGACACTGCAGCCCTCACCTCCAGCAGTGGATGCCCAGGAGACACTTTCTCCAGCAGAGACAATGCTGCCCTCAGCTCCAGCAGAGGGCATGAAGGCCACCCTCCAGGGACTGTTGTACATGGACCCCCCTCCAGGAGCAGTGGGCAAGTTCCCCACCTCAGAGACTGTGACCTTGCACTCCCCAGCAATGGGAAATGGGCATGGAGCCCCCTCCAATCAATCAATCAATCATTCGCATTTATAAAGCGCGCTACTCACCCATAAAGGGTCTCAAGGCGCTGGGGGGGGGGGGGGTCAGTGCTTGAAGAGCCAGGTCTTGAGCTGCCTTCTGAAGGAGAGGTGTTCAGGTATGGCGCGAAGGTGGCTGGGCACAGAGTTCCAGGTCTTCGCTGCCAGGAAAGAGAAGGATCTTCCTCCGGCGGTGGCTTTGCGGATGCGGGGTACGGCTGCCAGGGCCTGTCCGGCGGATCGTAGAGTGCGCGGAGGAGTGTAGAAGGAGACGCGGTTGTTGATGAGTTTGGGTCCGAGGTTGTGAAGGGCTTTGTGTGCGTGGGTGAGGAGTCGGAAGGTGATCCTCTTGTTGACGGGGAGCCAATGGAGTTTTTTCAAGTGTCCTGAGATGTGGTAGTGGCGAGGGATGTCCAGGATGAGTCTTGCGGCAGCGTTCTGGATCCGTTGGAGTTTCCTCAGCAGCTTGGTGGTGATGCCCGCGTACAGGGTGTTCCCGTAGTCCAAGCGACTGGTGACGAGGGCGTGGGTGACAGTCTTCCTGGTGTCGGTGGGGATCCAGCGGAAGATCTTGCGGAGCATGCGTAGGGTGTTGAAGCATGCTGAGGTCACCGAGTTCACCTGTCTGGTCATGGTGAGGGATGAGTCCAGGATGAAGCCGAGGTTGCGTGCGTGGTCGTTGGGTTGGGGAGTGCTGCCTAGGGCGGGGGGCCACCAGGAGTCGTCCCATGCGGTGGGGGTGAGGCCGAGGATGAGGACCTCCGTCTTGTCGGCGTTCAGTTTCAGGCGGCTGTCTGTCATCCAGTTCGCCACTTCCTTCATTCCTTCATGAAATCTGGTCCTAGCTGAGGTGGGGTTGTTTGTGAGGGATAAGATGAGCTGGGTGTCGTCGGCGTATGATATTAGGTCGAGTCCGTGTTTGCGTGCGATGTTCGCCAGGGGGGTCATGTAGATGTTGAAGAGAGTGGGGCTGAGGGAGGATCCTTGAGGTACGCCGCAGATGATCTCCGTGGCTGTGGATCTGAAGGGGGGCAGGTGGACTCTCTGAGTCCTTCCGGAGAGGAAGGAGATGATCCATTCGAGGGCCTTGCCTCTGATGCCGGCGTTGCTGAGGCGTCGTACCAGAAGCAGTGAGCAAGTTCCCCACCTCAGAGACTGTGACCTTACACTCCCCAGCATTGAGAAATAGGCATGGAGCTCCCTCCAGGAGCAGAGGGCGAGTTCCTGATTTCAGCTGAGGTGCCCCCACCCCCTTCCCCCTGAGGTGCCTGCCCACTTCCTAGATGTTGCCCCTGCACAGTTTTGTGCTTAGTTCGTCGGGATCAAATTGGGGCTTGGACTGTGCCTGTGACCATGTGGGCCTTCTGTACTATGGACTGGGCATTGGCCCTTTCTGGACCATTGTTCAGGTATCTTTGTTTTAAAATTGGTTCATATGTTGGGTGTTGTCTTGCTATTACAATGTCAGTACTGCCGAACTGTAGTCCTTGTACTATTATGCCGTGCGTCGTGTGCCAATGGTTTACGGCTGCAGCTGGTTGTGTGTTTGGTATGTGTGTGACTGGTGTGTGTCGTGCCTGTGTGTGTCAATCTCCATTTCCTCCCTCCCTCCCTTGTGTGCTAGGTGGCTGTACTCACCATCGTAGTCTTCGTCTGCGTTGGTGTCCTAGGTGGAGTGTGGCGTAGAAGAGCATCAGGAAGATTTGCAGTTCTGGTTCCATGGCGGTGTTGGTCTTCTCTGAGTCTCTGTTGGTGAGTCTTTGGTCTTCTGTGATGTGTTTCCGCTAGGCTTTTGATGGCCTTCATACTGCCCTGGAAATCATGGCAGTTTTCAGTGTCATAATATGCTGGGTGGTACCTTGACTTCTGCCTGGCTGTTGATGGCTACAGCTGTGGTCAGTGGTGTTAATGTCCTGGCGGATAGTGTGGTACATTGGCCGTCTATGGGCGTTATCACTGCCATGGTCATAATTTGGCCAGTAATTACCCCCAGCCTGTTGGCGTCATTATCGTCACTTTAACAGTCATGGCCAATGTCATAATGACCACCTATGTCTCACAGACAAATTATATATGTTTGGCAGTTGTTGAGATCTACCACTAGGTTGACTTACTCACTCAGCTTAACTGTTATCAATGCACAGACGTGTCCACATATTACTAAGCTATGTTTTCCTTTCATATATTGCAGGTAGGCCTCCACTCTACATCAGTGGAGAGATGTCCAGATTCGAAGCTGCCAGTAAGTGTCACCTTGTCACATGTGACATTCCAGGGTTTTGTGTGAGACAGTCTGATTTGTGCAATGCATTGATTACATGTATTTTGTGACCAATTATATGAAATCATCATGGCTGATGCAAAGTTGAAGATTGAGAATGGGTTGATTGTTGCCCAAGTGGCAAAGTATGCTGCCATGGAATTGTGGGTGTTAGGAAATGTAAAGAATGCCCACAAATATATTTATGTCAATCAAGATAGGTGTCAGAGCTGATGTTATTTGATTAGCATGCCTTTTGCAAACAAATTTGTCACTGCACTTTTGACAGCACTGTGTGCCACATATAGCTTTCAGTTACTCATGAAACTGTACAGATTAAGTAAATGCATTGAGGTCTCTAGGGAGCTTATATAGGAGACACTTGCACCACTGGTGCCTCTTTACTCTTCAGATTTTAATTGAGGCCGCAGTCATGCAAGGATCATTATTCTGTTGCTCCTCGAGAGATCATCGTGCTGGTCATATGTCCTGGATCCTGCTGATACTGTTAGCAAGTTGTTCCCTACCAGTTTGGTATCCTTGTGGGTTTCCCCTGTGGATTACGTTTTTTAAACCATGTGAACTTGTAGAGTGAGAAAGCATAGCTTCATTTAGCTATATCCATGTGTTAGTCCTTCATTTTGGACTACAAATTTGAAGTTGGAGAGTGTTTAATCCAGCCTGTAAGGGATATCTAAGTTCTTTCATATCTAAGGCAGGTTACAAGATGTACGTATGCCAATTATACTGAATCATAAAGTCCTGATGAAGGTGTATTTATATTTTTCTTCACTCACCGAAACGCGCGTCGGCTTGAGAATTGGCATGTCTTGAACATTGGCATGAAGTGTTTGAAATTGGCAAATTTGAAGCCCTGACCAGGATTGGCTACCATCAGGCCTGTAACACGAGAATTTGAATCAGGAAATTATAACCTAGAATTGGCTGTTATGTTGAATTTTATACAATCCAAACTACAACGCATAATTGTAGCATCAAAGCAGTAACTTTATTGTGCTGTTTAAATATCCTCTCATGTATGAGGCGGTTGTAATTTTGTATGTATACTATTTTGTGATTTTGTTGGTTCTGTGTTATTTGTTTATTTTTGCGTATTTACTGTTATGTTATTTATGTTTTCATATATGTATGTTTCATTTAGGGTAGGGGGTTGTATTATATAATTTTTTTGGTTGATTCTATGTTGATTATATTATGTGCGAACTGAATGTTTAATTAGCTATAATAAATATCTAAATTGAAATATATTGTATGTTGTATATTTGAATTTAAGATTTCCATTCCTATGTTTGCTATGTTAATGGAGAGTAAACTACGTTATACTCATAATACAACAGTCTGTAGAGTACACAATGAGAATACAATTCAGTTCCATGTGGTTGTGGGAAATATCTACTGATTGTAGCAAGCTAGATCTCTGCATATCATCCAACATGGTTTACGTATCATATCATGATATTTGTGAGTGGTTACATCACATGTGCATATAATGTGAATGCTGAGTGGGTACCTGGTACTTAGGAGATGTTTGACATGCATGTAGCACCCAGTGCTGTGCCAATCGTACTGTGCCCATAAGGGCACCTATACAGCCACCATGTATGTTTCACATTACATATTTTGTAGAACATAGGACAGGGTAGATGGCAATAGTTACAAAATCTGTAGACAATGTTGATGTGCTGTTCAGGCTATGCCCAAACTATATGGGCACTTTGCATGAATTGGAAATGTTGGCACATTGTGAGCAATGGTGTGCCACCTTGTAATGGTTGCTCTGAGCAGGTGTTCACCCAGGACACATGAATGAAGCTTTATCTTACCTTAGAAATGCCTGTGGGAAGTTTCCTTTTCCCCGTATCAGATGACACCCCACCTTGCATCCATGATGCCTGGGCAAGGCTTGATGTAGTGCCAAAGGTGTCAAAGTGGTGGATTGCATACAAAGAGCTGTGGATTGACAATGGCACAGGAATTCTGGACTTGTTGGGCCACTTCATTCTCACTAGTTTGATCACACAAATGTTGAGTAGGGACACACTAGTCTACTTATCTCTGGGCCCTGATGGTCAACAACTGATAGCTGGTACCCCAGTGGCATGTGCATGATACTGTAAATGGCTGGTAGGTATTTGGTATAGATTTGGAGTCAGTCAGTGTTGTGGAATGTGTGGTAGACTGCATGTTTCATCTGAGATTGCTGTGTACATTGCATGCTAGTGTTAATGCGTCATTCTCCTCATATTTCAGCTGCCAATATAACCCCAGCAGAAAAACATGCTTTCATCAAGCAGGCCAACAGGTTTCAGCACATATTGGAGGAGAATGCTGGGTTCCAAAAAATGGAGAGGAAATTTAGGAAGGAGAAAGCCACTGAGGCTTGAGGTGCATTCACACATGGGGACCTCCACAACAGCCAACAATAAAGCAGGTCCGACCCCATTCACATCTGCTGCACCTGTCTCTAGCCAGGCACCCCTACAGCCACCTGCTCCAGCCACAACATCCAGCTTTGAATCAGACATGAGATGGGACATGGCCGCCATGATGGCCAGATTAGAAAAGTTGGAGAAAGACAATGAAAGAAATTATAAGTTGCTCAAACAATGCAAGAAAAATTTGAAAAAAGCTGTGAACTGTTTGAGCCACAACCTCACAGAGTGTCTTTCCTTTCCCTTTTACTGATACTAAATATTTATTGTGGGTTTTAAATGGGTAGTGTTAGGTTAGTAAAACAGTGTAGGGTAGGCATAGGTTAGAGTAAGTACAGTTGGGGTGGGTTTTAGTACATTTTTATTTTGAGGGGTTGGGTGGGGGGTTAATCTAGGTAAAAAAAAAAAAAAAAAAAAAATCTCAAAAAATGCTTAAAATTATATATTTGTTTAGGACATAGGTTAAATTAGTACATGTGTAGCCTTAGCTTATGCTGTCCTACTTGTATCTTGTCTCTTAAGTGGGATGGGGGACAACGTTTAGAGTGAGGCGTTACATGTCTAAGATAAGTTTAGAATAGGATAGATAGGTGTAGGTGTAAGTTAAGAAAAGGTAGTGTAGGTTAGTTTAGTGTAGGGTAGAGTATAGGGTAGGTTTAAATATGATATTCTTTATTTCTTGTAATAAATTCTGTTAGTATTAGACAATTATCTATCCACGTTGATTGATTGTCTGGGTGTTCTCATGTGTGCACTGGCCAAGTAGGAGGACTGTCTTAGGGTATGCTTACTTTCTTTATGTCCATGGATGACCATGCGTATCCCCTAGGACCAAGGAGCTATCAGATTGGCTGCTAAATGATACCAGGTAGTCAAAACATTTGTCATTCAGATTGTGTATGTATACAGTATTTTGGGAAGGTAAGTATGGAACTCCAACTGTCATTGGTGGTGTCTGCCAGTATTTTTGTTGGAAAGTTGGCACATTAGCCATATTTGGGTCTGTATCCTGCCACACTAAAAGCTGCCCGTCACTGATTAGATTTGCCTCTTCTGAACCACACATTAGTTGGGCTGGTGCTCTCAACCTGGTAAATTACCATACTCTTGGTTCAGACCCATACATGCCATATGTCAACTTCCATGGATATATGTTCAATACCTGTATTTAAGATTCTGTAGGTTGGCTGTAGCCCACAACACCATCATTCACCTTTTTTCGTATTAGGAACATTGGGCCTCATTCTGACCCTGGCGGTACAAGACCGCCAGGGCCAGGGTCAACGGAAGCACCGCCAACAGGCTGGCGGTGCTTCATTGCCCATTCTGACCGCAGCGTTAAAGCCGCAGTCAGAAAAGGGAATCCGGCGGTTTCCCGCCGGATTTCCCCTGCTTGGGCAGAACCTCCATGGCGGCGCTGCTTCCGACCCCCTTCCCGCCATCATGTTCCTGGCGGTTTTTACCGCCAGGAACAGGATGGCGGGCACAGGTGTCGTGGGGCCCCTGGGGGCCCCTGCACTGCCCATGCCACTGGCATGGGCAGTGCAGGGGCCCCCTAACAGGGCCCCAGGGAGATTTTCACTGTCTGCATTGCAGACAGTGAAAATCGCGACGGGTGCAACTGCACCCGTCGCACCCCTGCAACACCGCCGGCTCCATTCGGAGCCGGCCTCTGTGTTGCAGGGCCTTTCCCGCTGGGCCGGCGGGCGCTCCCTTGGCGGGCGCCCGCCAGCCCAGCGGGAAAGTCAGAATGGCCTCCGCGGTCTTCTGACCGCAGAGCGGCCATTTGGCGGTTCCCACCAGGCGGCAGGGTCAGAATGACCCTCATAGTGTGTGGCTTTGTGTCTGACAGTAATGCTCACATGTAATTATGTTCTTTTCTCATTGACATAGCTTCACACAATGCATGCATTTAGCTGAGTTGATGGATCACAGTAAACTTTGAAATGTTACATGTGAACGAGGTGATTTATTTACAGGGGCAAGTGTATTTTCCAATGCTATACAACATCCAGTTCACAGTCCCCATGAGAGATCCTCAGGCATTTGTTGTACAATCAGAGTCCAGGGGTGAGGGACATGTAATGAGGCATGGTTAGGAGAAGTGCGCATTTGTCAGGAGGTGTACAAATTGCAAATAGGGTCGGATTTGAGACAATGACAGTACATAGTAGACAGGTCAACAGTGGTTGGGTGAAGAGGGCACATTGCCTGCTGTCACAGCACTGGCATGATCTTAAGCACAGATCTAAGGAGATATTGTCCATGTAGTACGGACTGTTGCTACCTGGTGGTTTTCCTGGTGAATGTAAATCCTTCCACATCTTCATCCTCTGATGTGTGTGGTGCCTCCTGCGCCCTGGGTGGTGCTGTTGTTGAGGTTGAGGGGGCCACACACACATCAGGGGATAGAGAAGTAGAGCCAGAACATCCCTGCAACTTCCATTTGTGGGAACACATAAAGCATCACTGCAGCAAGGAGGAACTGAGGATTTCTCAACAATGCAACAACATCACATGGTAGGCAGCCCTGTTTTCCCATGGGGGGGCACTTTCCACGGTATGAACTCCAGGGTATTCTGTATAGCCCCTAGCATGGTGTCTATCATGCTTCTGCCGTTTTGAGAGGGCAATTTTTGAAGCTTCTGCCTCTTGATAGCAGCAATGTTGGCCAGAGACTTCTGGAGTCCATGTAGTGGGGAGTGGGTGCCTCTGATGGCAGCTGAATAGTCCTTAATTGGACTGGGATACTTCTACACTCCCTTTAGGATGTCTGCCATGGTCTTCATCCCCACCCACACCTGCTTGGCCAGCTCCCTCTGGACTCCCACCACTGTCCTCTGGAAGGTGATGTCTGGGTCCTCGGAGTCCTGGGCTATGTCAATACTGGCTTGTGATGTGTGTTGGTATCTGGGTGGATCATGTGTACACCCCGCAACACTGTGTGTCCTCCCTGCAATTGGAGGTGGTGTCTGGAGGGAATTTAGGACATCCTGGAGAGTCTTTTCATTGATGGTCGGCAGCCAGTCATCCATGTCATCTGTAAAACCCAGGACAGGCAGGTTGGCAGGAGGTAAGGCATCAACCTCTGCAATGAGATAGTGATATGTCCATCTTTGATTATGGTGGCTGTTGACATGGCACATCATTTACTTGCTACTGGAGACTCAATGACATGTTATAGACCCAGGTTGTATTAGTATATTATGGGTAGCATTGTGCATCACACATGGGGCACGCTCACAAGGTATTTTGGGGCATATTTATGATGCCCTAGTGCCACCGGAGCATCACTTTTCCTGCCGCTACGGTGCCGCAATGCCCTGTGACATATTTACAAAGTGGCGTTAAGCTACTTTTTTGGCTTAACACATCTTTGTAAATATGGCCTTTTCACACTCAGCACTTTGCATGGAAGAGGAGTGCAATGGGTGTTGCTGTGGGCATACCACAGCAACATTCATTGCATTTTGATGCTGCTTCAGATTTACGAGTTTTTGTAATTCTGAGGCAGCACAAAAATCTAACACCACTCCAGGGGTGGTGTTAGCCTGGCGCCACTAGGAGAAATGCTTTCATTTCTCCTTGTTTTTTGCTTTTTCTATGTGTACTGCATTTGCACACATTGACAGAGCAAATTGCCATTTAAGATTGTTTTTGTGCAGGAAGGTGTTCCTTCCTGCACAAAAACAATCTCATCTTCAACGCAGCCTTCCTTGCACTATGGTGCAAGGGTTGCTGCGTTGGAGCACGGCAGCTAATTTAGTGCTTGTGCAGGAAGAAACACAGGGGTATGCCGAATTATAGTGAATACGGCACGTCCCTGCATTTAGAAAATGATGGTGTGCAATGCTGCAAAACCTGTGGGAATGCCACACACTGTCATTTTCTATTACATCTGGCCTCTTCGTGCTTTGATCCCACACCACCTACTTCCTTAAAGGCCCCTTGTCCCTGCCACTGACACCTTGGTGACATGTAATTTGCCTTCCTACTCACCATGGCGGACTTTCACACAGTAGTGTAATGCATGCTGCACTCTTTTGGTGCTATGATACATTGGCACCATGAATGATGGCACTAGTGCAGTATAGTACAGTAGTTCGATTGCATACAAAGCTTATTTTTAATTCTCATCTGCTTGTAGCATGTCCCAAACAAGTGCTAATTAGAAGGGGCAGTGCAACCATTATGGATTGTCTGCACCATTAGTTTGTCCCTCCCTAAATTTGGGACATTTTGCTGCACACAAGATATCTGCAATAGATATATGTTGGTGTAAGTATGCAGAGTGTGGATCAATACATGCATTTCTAAACTTTGTTGAAGTGGCACAAGGGGAATGTGCAGCTTGGATCCACATGGACAACTATTTGTATGATAATAGAGTTGCATTACCGGCTAGTGACATTGTGTTGATGGTGTAACTTTGATATCACTTGTGCCAGTTCTTATGCATGTTTATGTATCTCCTCCAGCTCATCCAGGTCCTCCTGTGATGCAATACTTCCACCTCCAGTCTGCAGTGCTGCCTTTCATTTCCTGGCCAGTTTTTCCTTAGTCCTGCACCTGCAATCATACCAGCACTTCTTGCAATCAGTGACAGTCCTCCTCACCTCTGCCACGCTGTTGACTTTGTGTACTATTGCCTGCCATATGGCCTATCTCCCACCATTTGGCAATTTGGAGGTGACAAAGAGCTGGTGTTGGTGCTCCATCACCTCTCTGACCAGGATGTCATGCTCCTCCTCACTAAAGCAGCACTTTCACTTCCTCTTCTCCTTCTCCTGGGACTTTGCTGGGCCCTCCTGGCTGGAACTTGGGTGTTTGGGGTCTCCTTAGGGTCTCTCCTGGCTTGCATTCTCCATCTTGTCTTCCCAAAAGTTTATTTCTTGCTTGTGCATTTTATTTTACGCTAATGTGGTTAGATATGGTGATAACCCGTTTTGTGTAAAAAATGTGTGCCACAAACTGGTCAAGTGGCACTTTGCACTTTTGCAGCATTAGCACAATTATGGCATGTCGCTATGGTTATTGTCATTTTGTTTACGCTAACTATTCCTTAGCACCATTGTGCGTCATTTATAAAATATGGCTCACTGATGGCATTAGGTAATGACATTAGCTTGCGTTAGAATATTTGACGCACAATTGTGCTAGCGCAGTTGTGCTTCATTTTTCAGAAGTCTGCCCCTTGATTTCTTTAGGTATATAATAATTAAATGTCCTCCTGGACACACTGGCTGCAGTGCACTGAATACGAATCAACAGCATAATTTTAATGGTTATTGCATTTCCCCAGGACCACCTTGCCGCCATAGTTTCTTTTATGGATAATTCCAGCTACCTACACACCATTCTCTGACTACCACAGGTGTTTCATTTTAAACAGATGGAGATAAAGAAAAGAGCAATATCTGCATGTTGTGCAGTCTTATTTGAAATTACATTTTAGTTCGTGCTGGTGTGGCTTGACTTACAACGTATTTCTTACATAAATGGCCAACCACACTCAAATTGCATTTGCCTATACTATTACAACCTGCAACAATGCTATTTTTCACTAATTACAAGTTTTTTCTTGCTTGTTTGCTTTTAGGTGTACAAGAGAAGAGATGTCACATCACCCCCAGTAATGCTAAAGATAAGGCCTGCACAGTAAGTCCTTCAATCTCTTCCACTTATGCAGCTTAGTGCCACTACCAACTGAGAGCTTTGGGATGGCCCTAAAGAACGTTGCTCCAAAGAAAGTGGTCAGTGACAAGAAGCAACTTTCCACCCATGGCGTGATGACTGCAACCTTTATAAGGAGACGTGTGCCTGCCACACCATCCTCCAGGGAAGAACTTGGGAGCAGCACTCCCTTATCTACAGCACCACCCCAACCTAAACCAAAGACCATATGTGTCAGTGAGGGGACCACTGCAATCATGGTGATGCTAATAAGCAATGACACTGAAATGAATTTGTCCCTTTCATAAAGTAGTACCAAATCGTTTCAGAAAACAGAACAAAGAGGACAGCAGCCACAGCCAGCAGTAGTAGATCATCCCAAAGTTGAAGCAGAACTGGAGGTCGAGCTTCCTGCTGAATAAGAACCTCTTCTTTTAGAATCAATGGCTCCCAGATATCCAGCAAGAAAAAGGAAGGGTGCTACTCCACCATCTTCTCCAGGCAGCACTTTGGATGACGATGATAGAGACATGGAATGGACCCCGACAGAGTCTGGGTGACACCTGGAGAGGTAAGGGAACATAAAAGTTCCAGAAAGCCTTAGAATCATGGAAGGGGATGGTGGTGAGGAGGATGATGATAATGAGTCAGTCATCGTGGAAGGTAGCAGAGAGTAGTCTAACATTGCTATCCAACCTGCTCCGTGGAATATGGCACAGGCAGCACTGCCAGCTTTCATATTTGTAAACGGCCAGTAGAGACCTACACCAACCCTTACCTCAGTAGAAGTATGCAAGGCACAGAGTCATTCCACGTGCCCACCTACCTCCAGTTCTTCTTCAAGCATTGGCAGTGACCTTGTAAGAAAGTACTACTCCCCAGTTTGGGACTTTTTGATGATTAGCAATTAGGAGGAGAACATTGCAATATGCTCCACTTGCCACATAGGTGTTTGTCGAGGTCAGCCTGGTTCACATTATGGTACTGGAGGCCAGAAGACCCACATGACAAAACATCACACAATCCGGTGGGAGGAGCACCTTAAAAAATGGCTGAATGTGGTGATGGTGGTGAAGGTGAGGTGAGCCAGGAAACATCACCTACAACTGGTCAGATGGTGGGGAAGGAGAGGATATTATCCTCATGCAAAGCAGCCCTGTTCTCAGCAGTGTGCCCGAATCTCCTGCCTTAATGAACTCACAACGGCACAGGAAGACTCTGAGTCAGATGTAGACACCATGACATATGGTGACTGCACCACAACGCACACTGAGTCTACCACCACCTATATCTCAAAAGTCACCTGTGTCAGTGGCTTCAGAAAAGAAGAAAATCCATGCTACTACTGCAGGCTTGTTTAGGCAGGAAGGGCCCTATGACTAGAACTACCCAATGGCAGTTTTGGACAATGGGAAGCTAGTACAATCATTAGCTCTGGATCTTCTCCCTTTTTCTTTTGTGGAAGGAGTTAGAGTTTGTGGCAGCCATCTGCCCAAAATGGTTCCAATGAGGAACTATTTTGTCAGAGATGCTGTGCAATTGTTTGGACAAGCTTTGTAGCAAAGTGTTGTTCACACTATCCACCTGATGATAGAAATGTGGACTAGTTGTCAGGCTACTGATTACATGTGCTTCACTGCACACTATATCTCTTTGTGGGGGTAAAGCAACAGGTATCTACTGGTTTTGGCCTTTCAGATATTTTGAAGAGCATTTGGTGGAATGCAACAGTAGCCATGGTTGCCATGGAGAAATCACATGGAGCTACAAATATCTTGAATTATTTTATCAGCAGTGTGTCTGAATAGCTGCGACCAAGAGGTCTCCAAATCGGATTTGTTGCCACAGACAATCGCAGTAACATAGTCAAGGCCCTGGGAGACGGTGACTATTTCAGGGTCCTATGTTTAGCGCACTGCATCAACTTGGTTGTGCAAGACTTTCTAAAAAAAGAAGACAGTCAGCAAAATACTGACTACTTGCAGATGAATCTGCACTGATTTCAGCCATTGTTTTAAAGCCCGAAGCAGTTGCAGATTATTCAGCGTGGTAAGAGTACCAGTTATATTCCTCATACAGGAGGTACAAACACATTGGAACTCAACCTATTATATGTTGCAACATCTGCATGAACAGTACAGACAGATCGATGACTAGGTCATTCTAAGAGGAGGGAATGTAATTGGGAAAGCTATGACCATGGATGCTAATAAATGGGGCCCAGTGAATTGCTAACACAGATGCTGCTCTTTGTTTAGGTTTTCAGGTGGGAAGTTAGCAAGGAGGACATTACAATGGGCCAAGGTATCTTGTTGTTGCATCTTCTATAGGAACAGCTAAAGAAGGTGTCTGAAAGGTTCACATTCAAGGTGGGAACAAAGATGCAGAAGTGCATATCTTTGCTGAAAGCCTAAGCTATTGTTTGCCTGGAAATGCAAGGCTGCAAAATGACATTATAAAGTCCAAAGAGTGCATCTGTGCCATCCTACTTGATCCATGCTACTAAAACATTCTTACCACTTTGAATTTCATTTTCTGAAGGAGATACTTCAAAACACAAGAGATGGATTGTTGAGCAAGCCAGACAGCTGGAACAAGAATGGCTGGAACTAAGAATTCCACTACGCAGTTCTGGGGTGCTGCCTTCAATTTCCAGAGAGGGCAGTCTTGCTCACAACAGACAACACCAGCAGCAAGAATACCTACAACATCAGCATTAGAAGAATCAGACCCAGCCTCTGCATTGCATGGTTTCAACTGGCAGGTCTTACATCCAGTGCAGAGGCAAAAGAAAAGGAGTTCAGGCAAGTGGCAGCACCAAGGACACTTCAGAGGATGTTCCAAGAGTACCTGGATGACCCAAAAGAGGTTTATGTGGATTAAAACACATTGGTGTATTGATATGGGAAGATGTGCCAAAGACCACACTTCAGCAGGCTGGCAACAAAGTATCTGGCTTGTCCTATAGCCATTGTGTCTGCTGAACATGTGTTCAGTGCAGCTGGTTCACTTGAGAAGGACCAGTCTCTCACCTCAATGCGTGGAGAGAATAACCAAGATCAAAATGAGGCATCATTTTATACCACCTGATTGCACTGTTCCTGAAACACCAGAGGAGCAGGAAGTGTTTAATTGGTCAGAATCAACTGTGTTTGCTGACCAACTCCTGGGTGAACCACCTAAGTTTGAGGACAAACTTTGTTTCTCATTGAATTTCTTTCTTTCTCTATTTCCTTGCAAAAAAAAATATATATATATATATTTAGAGGAACATTGTTTGTATCAGAGTCATTGTGCCCTAAAATTTATAATAATGACATATATGGCCAGATCGGACTTGGACCTGTGTGCAAGGAAGAAGCCCCAACATTTCCTTCAGGACATTCAAGATAATGCCTGCCTCCCTCTCATGCCATTGCCTATCCTTTTTTAATTTTTTGATCATCTAGCATGGCTGCCCAGGAAGATCATTGATTAAAACGCTGCCAATGCCTAATTCCAATGTGTTGCAACCATCAAAGAGCAGATAATATTTTATATCAATCATGGTGCTTGGACTGAAAGAGGTAACTACTAACTACTGCACCAATGAATAATGATATATTGATTGATTGTGAGTGATGATTGATGATGTATGTGGTGGCTGACAATGAGGGAGAGGGGTTCAAAAGATTAAAATTTGTAATCTTGATTTCGATTATTTGCAATGTTAGGGTGCAGATGGGTGTTGGAAAGTACCCTCTTTTTGGCATGTTACCCCATATTTCTGCCTGATGTCGGTGTGTTTTACTGTGTTCACTGGGATCCTGCTAACCAGGACCCCAGTGATTATGCTCTCTCTCCTCTAAATTTTGTCACTGCGTACTGATAACCCAGTATTTCACCCAAAATTGAAATACTGGTCACCCCTTGTAATTCCCTAGTATATGGTACCTAGGTACGCAGGGCATTGGGGTTCCAGGGGATCCCTAATGGGCTGCAGCATTTCTTTGGCCACCATAGGGAGCCCATGCAAAGGCTTCTACAGGACTGCCATTGCAGCCTGCGAGAAAAGGTTCATGCACTCTTTCACTGCCATTTACACTGCACCAGGTCACTTATATGTCACCCTTATTACAGGCCCTCCAGCCCTGAAGGCAGGGTGCAGAGTACCTGTGTGTGAGGTCACCCCTGCACTAGCAGAGGTGGCCCCATGACATCCAGGACCATTTTCAAGGACATTGTGAGTGCTGGGATGCCATTCTACACGTGCACTGGACATAGGTCACTACCTATGTCCAGCTTCACAATGGTATCTCCGAATATGGCCAAGTTTGGTATCAAACATGTTAAAATCATACTCCAAAGCTTTTGCAAGCATTGATTGTATGATTCTATGCATTCTGTGGGGTCCTTAAAGGACCACCAGCACTGCCATCACAACCTTCTGAGGTTTTCCATGCAGCCCCAGCTGCTGCCACCTCTCAGACAGGTTTCTGCCCTCCTGTTGCACAAGCAGCTTGACCCCAGGAAGGAAGAACAAAGCATTTCCTTTGGCAGAGGGGTGATACACCCTCTCTCTTTGGAAATAGGTGTTACAGGCTTAGGGGTTATGGCATCCCAGAGCCTCTGGAAATGCTTTGAAGGGCATAGATGGTGCCCTCCTTGCATAATCCACTCTACACCAGATCAGGGACCCCCAGCCCCTGCTCCGGTGCAAAGCTGGACAAAGGAAAGGGGAGTGAGGACTCCCCTGTCCATCACCACCACAGGGGTTGTGCTCAGAGATTCTCCAGAGGGTCCCTAGGATTTGCCATCTTGGATTCCAAGTTGGCAGGGACCTCTGGGAGCATCTGAATGGCCAGTGCCCGCAGGTGATGTCAGAACCCTCCCCTGATAGGTGCTTACCTGTGTAGCTGACCAATCTCCCTTTCAGGGCTATTTAGGGTCTCTCTCGTTGGTGGTTCTTCAGATTCGGATTGCAAGACTCTGGCAGGAATCCTCTGCATCCTTTACTTCACCTTCTTATCAAAGAAACTGCATCTGGACCCTCCAGGATCTCTACAAACTGCAACAAAGAAGATGACTTCAGCAACATTGTATCTTTAGCTCCTGCCAGCAACTGCAACTGTTTCCAGGTTGTGCATCCTCCATGGACTGCCTGACTTCAACTTTGGTGGATGTAAGAGCTTGCCTCCCCACGCAAGACAGTACCCCCGTGCACCATGTGTTTGGCAGTTGCCAAGGCTTGTAGGCATCCTTCCATGAAGTTGTTCATGCACCATGCAGTTCCGGCCCCCAGCACTCCTTCCTACAATGCACAGCTTCCTGAGTGGTTCTCCTGCAGCGTGGGATCCCTTTGTATAGTGCTGCGTGGGCCTCCTTTAGCACCTTCTCTGTCCCCATTCTGTGGGACTCCTGTGCATGCTGCTTGGTCTTCTAAGGGCTCTGTGAGTTGCTGAGACCCCCCTCTGAGTCCCCCACCTGGGAAGAGTCTACCAGGTCCCTCCTGGTCCCAGGCAGCGCCATTTTCCACAAACTGCGTGCTTTGCATGTGCCGAGGCTTGTTGGTAGAATCCAGTGGCACAAACCAGTCTGCAATCATCCAACCGGTGTGGGACATCAACCGCACCAACCAGAAACCCACATCTGTCTTCTTGGGTGCAGTACTGACTGATCTTCTCCACCAGTGGTTTTTCTTTTGCACCTTCATCCGGGTTAGCAGGGGCTCCTGTTCTCCCTTGAGTCTTCAATGCTTCTTGGACTTGGTCTCCTTCTTTCACAGGTCTTCAGATCCAGGAATCCATCATTGGTGTCTTGCAGTCTCTTCTGGTTCTTGCATAATCTTCTTTATTGTGTTCTTGTGTGTTCTAGGAAAGTTACTGTAATTTACTCCTGCTTTCCTGGGCTCTGGGGTGGGTTCTATTACTTACCTTTGGTGTTTTCTAATACTCCGAGCACCACTCTACACTTCCCTAGGTAAGAAACCGACTTTCACATTCCACTTTCTCAGTATATGGTTTGTGTTCCCCCTAGACCCAATTCTAACTATTGTGATTTTCACTATTTGCACTGTTTTCTAACTGGTTTTACAGCTATTTCTGCATACTAGTGTATTTAATTTGTATATTACTTACCTCCTAAGGGAGTATGGGCCAGATGTAGTAAAATTGCAAATTGCGACTTGCAATTTGCGAGTGCTTCCGACTCGCAAATTGCAAGTCGCAATTTGCAATGCAGAACGGTGTCTCAGACACCGTCTGCGAGTCGGTATGGGGTCGCAGAGACCCACCTCATTAATATTAATGAGGTGGGTCGCAAATTGCGGCCCCATACCGACTATAGGCACTCGCAAACATGGAGGCCTGCTGTAGTCAGCAGACCTCCATGTTCTTGACTGCTTTTAAATAAAGCAGTTTTTTTTTTTTTTTTTAAGTGTAGCCCGTTTTCCTTAAAGGAAAACGAGCTGCACTTAAAAAAAAATCCGAAACCTTTAGTTTCCGTATTTTTTCAGGGTAGGTAGTGGTCCCTTGGACCACTACCTGCCCTGAAAAAATAATTTGGGGTCCATTCACAAAGAGGAAGGGGTCCCATGGGGACCACTTCCAATTTGCGAGTGGGTTTCCATCCACTTGAAGTGGATGGTAACTGCGACACCATTTGCGACCGCATATGCGGTCGCAAATGGTATTGCATACCACTAGGAATCGCAAATAGGAAGGGAACACCCCTTCCTATTTGCGATTCTGAAATGCATTTTGTGAGTCGGTCCCAACTCGCAGAATGCATTTCTGCATTGTAAACACGAATTTGCGAGTCGCAAACAGCAGATTTTGCCATTTGCGACTCGCAAAGTGTTTCCTGCATCTGGCCCTTAGTTCTCTATGGTATTTTTGGCATTTATGTCACCAAAATAAAGTACCTTTATTTTTGTAACATTAAGTATTTTCTTTCATGTGTGTGAGTACTGTGTGACTACAGTGGTATTGCATAAGCTTTGCATGTCTCCTAGTTAGGCCTTGGCTGCTCATCCGCACTACCCCTAGAGAGCCTGGCTTCTAGACACTGACTACATTTCACTAATAAGGGATAACTGGACCAGGTATAAGCTATAAGTACCTTTGATACCCACTACAAACCAGGCCAGCCTCCCACAATGAGTGATATTGTTTTCCTGAAAGTGATTGGCCTTTCAAACTTAGCAAAACTTGCCTGTAGGGTGGAATCATTTTTTTGGTTCCTCAGAAACCAGACCAGTCACTTTAGCTACCAAATAAAAATCTACACAAAATACTCCAATTCTGCTTCTCTATTTGTTCTTCAACAACAGTGCACCACACATGTCTAACTTGCTCGGTTTAGGACTGGGACGGAGTTATTCAGAATCAGGAGAAGAAGGAGGAGGATGAAAGGACTAAGGGTGTGACTACCTCAACAGCTAGAAGGAAAAAGTTATCGAATTCAAGGAGAAACCATCATGATGATGAAGACTCTGAGGCCTAGTACTCTCTCAGTGATGTGGCCTGGAAAAAGGCATGTTGATTTGGGAAATACTGCTGAGTGTGTGTTTGCTGCATTGCTGACTCAAATGTGAAATTCCTCTTTATGTTCTTGTTCTTCTTGGTACACTGTTGACCCATCATGAAGCTTGCCTTGCTAACATTTGCCCATCTGTACTCTATAATACAGTTACTGTTTTTCAATAATCAGGCTTTCCCCTAGCCCTCTCCTGCCCAAACAAAACTTGGTGAGAGCTTAACACTTCAGCCAGACACCCAGCAGTGACTGACATTCTAAGAAGAATGGAGATGCACCGCCCAATTTGGCAATGCGGTGTCATTTTTCTTTTAACAATCATAACTCTTAGAATTGGAGCCCATATTTATATTTTTTAGTGCTGCATTTGCGCCGCTTTTTAATGCAAAAGCGGCACAAACTTACAACTGTATTTTGTAAGTTTGCACTATGGAGTACAAGTTGTTATGTTGCTAAATTAATGGAAGCATCCTAGCCAGTGCTTCGTGCACTTTGCTACTGTCTACAGCTGGGGAAGCTGTAGTTGACAATTATCTATCTTTAATTCCAGTGGCCTTGCTCTTCTCCAAATGCCTTTCAATTTCTACCCTGACTCCAGAGGCAGATGAAGAATAAATAAGATACTACGTCACACACATCACGTATAAACTGCGGCTATTATTATCCTGTCTGCAGTAAGTAGACAGCGGATAAAACAATGCACTGCACTAAAGGGAAAGGAACAGGCAATGGAGATTGCATTTGCCACATTCGTCCCAGAGTAACCCTTATGCCAAACTTTAAATCAAATCAGGCACTTGGGGGGTCATTACAACATTGGTGGTAAAAGCCGCTTACCGCTGTGCAGAAGACCGCCAACACACCGCCGCGGCTGCAGAATTCCGCCACAGCTATTATGACCCACATCTCGAAATCTGACAAAATCCAGACACCCACACAAGTCCGTCACACCAAAGGTCAGTGATAAACTGGCGAAAACAAAACCGACACCGTCACGCCAACAGAAATACGCCCACGCTATCACGACCCACGAATCCACATGGCGGTCTTTCAACCGCGGTATTCCATTGGCGATACACACCGCCGCGCTCAAAATACACACACTTCTACAAAACACCGACACATTGGACAATTCGAAATACACACACCTGATACACATACAGACACCACTCACAAACACCCATTACAATATAAAACACACACCCACATCACCCATAAACACCTATGACCACTATTACAGAGAGAAGGCCAGAGAGAGACACCACCAACTACACAAACTAGCATCCACAGGCACTCAACACCATCACCCACACAACTTCCACGCACAAAACACCACACACCACTACATATCACCACACTTATCATTCACACACATCACCCCACACATCACCCACACCACCCCATGGCACGGCAAAGACACTCCAGGTTCTCGGAGGAGGAGCTCAGGGTCATGGTGGAGGAATTCGTCCGGGTAGAGCCACAGCTATTCGGCGCACAGGTGCAGCACACCTCCACCGCCGCGGACGTGACCGCCATTTTCTAGCTGTTGAATCACTCGATACCTGATCTTCTACAGGAGAGGACCTACACTGCAAGTGCTGCTGTGACCTCGGTCTGGAAGAGACAATGGCTCGTGCGTCTAGGGAAAGGGCCCCTGCCTTCACATCGGAGGAATTGGAGAAGCTCGTCGACGGGGTCCTCCCCCAGTTCACGCTACTCTACGGTCCTCTAGACCAACAGGTAAGTACACAGGGAGCATGCTGTATGGGCTATGCCTGTGTGGTGAGGGCTGGTTGTAAGAAGGAAGGGGGCAGAGTTCTGAGTGCATGAAAGACGGTGGGTGCATGTGCCACATGGCAAGGGTAGGGATGGGGGCCACTCACTTTGACGGTGCAGTTGGTAATGACTTCTCTTCTTCCCCTGTACATTTCATGTAGGTCAGTGCCCACCAGAAGAAGGATATTTGGCGTGCCATCGCCAAGGACGTCTGGACCCTGGGGGTCCACCACAGATGGAGCACCCACTGCCGGAAGAGATGGGAGGACATTCGCCGCTGGAGCAAGAAGACGGCGGAGGCTCAACTGGGGATGGCCTCCCAACGTGGGAGGGGTGCCCGTCGAACCATGACCCCCCTGATGTTCCGGATCCTGGCGGTGGCCTACCCTGAGTTGGATGGGCACTTGAGGGCATCACAGCAGACACAAGGGGGTGAGTACACACTCATTCTGGTGACTTTGCGCACAGTGGAGGGGTCTGGGTGGGGGAGGAGGGCTGTGGGTTTCCCAAGGCCAGGTCGAGTTCTGTAGGCTAGGCCCCTTCGTAAGGCATGGCCCTGTGGCCCTCCACCCCACCTCTGTAGAGTGCCAAGTACAGCTATTCATGCACCTGTGTCATCTATGTGTGCAGATGTCGTCCATAGCCTTGTAGGCCATTTCCCAGGAATTGCACTGTAGAGCCCAACAGCACGACGTAGTGCAGGGGGCTGCTGTGTCTGTCTTGTCCGCCAACTGTAGCGGTAATGCATGCACTCAACATGTCTTTCTTCTGTTCCCCCCCTTTTTGTTGCGCTCTCCCTGTTCTTGTGTGCATTAGCATCATCAGGCAGAGGTGCAGTGGCACCGGAGCACAAGGGAGCTGTATCTCACATGGGCTTGGAGGCCCACACTACGGACCCTGAATATACCAGTGGGACGGAGGGCGAGGGGAGCACCACGGCGGTTACAGGATCTGCAACCAGTGACACGGACTCGTCCTCCGATGGGAGCTCCCTTGTGGTGGTGGCAACATCTGTGCCCCCCACTTCAACAGGTACAGCCGCCACCCCCCCTACCAGCACCGCCCTCCCAGCAGCCCCTCAGCCTTCGCCCTGTGCCCGCTCACCCAGGAGGGTAGGCATCACCTTCGCCCCAGGCACCTCAGCCCCTGCCCCCTCTGCTGCGCTCAGTGAGGAGGCCATTGACGTCCTCAGGTCCCTCACTGTTGGGCAGTCTACCATTTTGAATGCCATCCAGGGTGTAGAAAGGGAGTTGCAACACACAAATGCATTCCTGTAGGGCATTCATTCTGGTCAGGCTGCCCTTCATCGAACCGTTCAAACTCTGGCCTCAGCACTGATGGCAGCCATTGTCCCTGTGTCTAGCCTCCCCCCTCCAACTTCCTCCACCCAGACCAAATCCCCTGTACCTCTGCCTATCCCAAGCACACCATCAGACCAGCCTGCACACACCTCACCACACAAGGGAAGCTCAGGCAAACATAAGCACCACACATCCCACAGGCACTCACGCAAGCATCACACACATACAGACACAGCAACATCCACTGCCTCCACTGTGTCCCCCTCCTCATCGTCTCCCTCCTCCCTCCCAGTCTCGTCAACACTCACACCTGCATGCACTACCACTACAGCCACTACGTCCCTCTCCAGCACACCCACCACCACACCCCGCTCACGTGCACTCACCACCCCCACTACCATTCACACGTCCCCTTTGTCCTCTCCCAGTGTGTCTGTGACACCCCCTCCGAGGATACACAAACACAGGCACACACCCACCCAACAGCCATCCACCTCACGACAGCCTCCAGCGCATGCACCTGCACCCAAATGCACAAAAGTTACACCTCCTACAACCATCACCTCTTCCTCCACTCCCACACCCCCTTCTACCCGTTCCAGTGTCTCCCAAAAACATTTCATGTCCACCCTTAACCTAATTCCCACCACCCACCCCCTTCCAACTCATAGGTCCCGTACTAGCACCTCAGCCACAAAATCACCGGGACCAGTGGTGCCTGTTGTCACAGGTTTGTGGAGTGCACCGGCCACCAGGCCAGCCAGTGTATCACGGAGCCAGAGCATAGCCAGTCCCCCCCCTGTGAAGCACCAGAAGTTGACCAGTGCCCGGCGGGAGAGGGGGAAGACTCCAGCCACCCAAGCTGCTCACAAGGGTCCCGGGAGAGTGTGGACTCAGCTGTGACTCCTCCCTAGGTGGGAAAGGGGCAGAAGAAACCTGCAAAGTCTGGGAGGACTAGCACGGCGGAGAAGACCGCCATCATCCCCGCTGGCCAGGAGGCCACCGCCAGCCCCATCGTCGCTGTCCAGGAGCACCCCGCCAGCCACAGCCCAGCTGCCCAGGAGGGCCCCGCCACCCACAGCCCAGCTGGGCAATGAAGGACCGCCAGCCCCAGCCCAGCTGGGCAATGAAGGACCGCCAAGTCAAGCACCGCTGAACAGGGCAAGCACCGCCAAGTCAAGCACTGCTGAACAGGGCAAGCACCGCGGAACAGGGCAAGGGCCGCTGAACAGGGCAAGCACCGCTGAACAGGGCAAGCACCGCTGAACAGGGCAAGGACCAATGAACAGGGCAAGCACCGCTGAACAGGGCAAGGACCGCTGAACAGGACAAGGACTGCCAACTCAAGCACCGCTGAACAGGGCAAGCACCACTGAACAGGGCAAGGACCACTGAACAGGGCAAGCACCGCTGAACAGGGCAAGGACCGCCAACTCAAGCACCACTGAACAGGGCAAGGACCGCCAACTCAAGCACCGCTGAACAGGGCAAGCACCGCTGAACAGGGCAAGCACCGCCAAGTCAAGCACCGCTGAACAAGGCAAGGACCGCCAACTCAAGCACCGCTGAACAGGGCAAGCACCGCTGAACAGGGCAAGGACCGCTGAATAGGGTAAGCACCGCTGAACAGGGCAAGGACTGCAAACTCAAGCACCGCTGAACAGGGCAAGCACCGCTGAACAGGCCAAGGACCGCCAACTCAAACACCGCTGAACAGGGCAAGCACCGCCAAGACAAGCACCGCTGAACAGGGCAAGGACCGCCAACTCAAGCACGGCTGAACAGGGCAAGCACGGCTGAACAGGGCAAGGACCGCCAACTCAAGCACCACTGAACAGCCCGCTGAACAGGGCAAGCACCGCTGAACAGGGCAAGCACCGCTGAACAGGGCAAGCACCGCTGAACAGGGCAAGGACCGCCAACTCAAGCACCGCTGAACAGGGCAAGCACCGCTGAACAGGGCAAGCACCACTGAACAGGCCAAGGACCGCTGAACAGGGCAAGGACCACCAACTCAAGCACCGCTGAACAGGGCAAGCACCGCTGAACAGGGCAAGCACCGCCAAGTCAACCACCGCTAGCCCATGAGCGGCAAGGGCAGTGACGCAACAGGGACCGTTACGGGGTGAGTGATGCACTCTGGGCACTAGTCCCCCTAGAGAACCAGTGGAGACATGCATCCACTCCGTCTGTCCTGCACAGGATGAAGCACTCTGGGCACCAGTCCCCCTCCAGAACCAGTGGAGACATGCATCCACTCCATCTGTCATGCACAGGATGAAGCACTCTGGGCACCAGTCCACCCCCAAAGCCCAGTGGAGACATGCATCCACTCTGTCTGTCCTGCACAGGATGAAGCACTCTGGGCACCAATCCCCCTCCAGAACCAGTGGAGACATGCATCCACTCCGTCTGTCCTGCACAGGATGAAGCACTCTGGGAACCAGTCCCCCTCCAGAACCAGTAGAGACTGTTATCCACTTGAGAGACTGTGGCTTTGCACTCCCCAGGATAAAGCAGTGGGCAACCCACCCACTGGAGAGACTTGAGAGACTGTGGCTTTGCACTCCCCAGGATAAAGTGAGCAACCCACCCACTGGAGAGACTTGAGAGACTGTGGCTTTGCACTCACCAGGATAAAGCAGTGGGCAACCCACCCACTGGAGAGACTTGAGAGACTGTGGCTTTGCACTCCCCAGGATGGTACAGTGGGCAAACCACCCACTGGAGAGACTTGAGAGACTGTGGCTTTGCACTCCCCAGGATACAGCAGTGGGCAAACCACCCACTGGAGAGACTTGAGAGACTGTGGCTTTGCACTCCCCAGGATACAGCAGTGGGCAAACCACCCACTGGAGAGACTTGAGAGACTGTGGCTTTGCACTCCCCAGGATACATCAATGGGCATGGAGCCCCCTCGTGAATCTGGCGTTATTCACTCATGCGGCTGAGGTGCCCCCCTTCCCTTCCCCCTGAGGTGCCTGTTGTATTTCTATCTGATGCCCCTGCAGTGTTCTCTCCGTCATGTTCAGGTATTTTGTGTGGGCCTCGGCCATGCATTTTGGGCCCAGTGGTCCACAGACTATGAATGGTGCATTACCTGGACTACTATTCGTGGTGTATATTTTGTTAATAGTGTATATATGTATATTTTTGCTTACTCTATTTTGATATATTACAATGGTTACACTCATATCCTTTTGTCTTTGCATTCTTCCAAGGGGGTTTGGGGGGGTGTTACTGTAATGTTTGGATATGCATTCGTGTGTGTGTTGTAGTGGGTGAGGGTGGGGGTGGAGGTTGGGGTGTTGTGTGTGTGTGTCCCTGTTTTTTGCCTCCCCTATGTCAATGGTGCATTACTCACCATGGTTTTCGCCACCGGCGTTGGTGCTCCTGGTACAGGAGCAGAAAGACTAGAACAGGAAGAATATGGAGTTCCGGCTCCATGGTGTCGTTGTTCCTTGTGGAGTGTGTAGAGGTGAGCGTTTTTCCTTTGAAATGCCTGTTTCCGACGTGTTTTTATCCGCTGTGAATCCGCCCCGGAAAAGGTGGCGGATTGGCCTGTCATAATAGTGTGGGCGGTACATTGTCTCCCACCTGTCTGTTGGCGGTGACCGCTGCGCTGTTTGTCTGTACCGCCGTGGTGGTCGGAGTGTTAAAGTGGCTGTCTTTGTTGGCGGTTTCCGCCACGGTCGTAATTCCAAATTGTTTACCACCGCTTTAACACGGTCCGCCAGGGTTGTAATGACCACCTTAGTTTCACTTTACTCACAGGCCTCACCCACCACTACAAATTATTTCCAACAAACTCATTCGCTGAGCATTAAGAGAATGAAACTTTACTTACTCAACTGCAGGATAAGGTAAAGGGATTAGGCAGGTGGGTAGAGCTTTTGCTATAGTGGGGTGTCACTGATCATTGATTCGTCATGTGCCTAAGCTTTGGCTTTTCCAGTCACTTTAATAGCTGAAAGTCAAAAGGGAAAATTCTGAACAGGTGTAATATAAATCTGTTATGGGAAACCATGAAATATATTTTGGAATCACTTCACATGGCCATAGATACGTGGCACATGCCAAAAATTGATTTTTCAATTTTTCGGTTGGCTGGGATGGAAGAACTTAGTAAAGAATCAAGGAGTGAAGTACTAAGAGGTGAGTGAGTGGGTGAAGGGAAACACACCTTGTTGTTTGGTTTGCAATGCATTGAAAACTGAATAAATGGTGCATTTACTGAAACAGACACACATTGCACCGCCAACACTGCAGTCACAAATTGAACCATACTGCATTTGTGTCCCTGGTGGTGAAATGCCATGGGCAGGGAGGGGGGTTAATGAATGATAATGGGTGGGATACATATCTGCCTTGCTTAACAAATACAGTGAGTCAAGGGATAAGAGCAAAAATTAAAATACCCCCTTGAACCATAGCTTTGATAACCATAAAACAAAATAAGTGAAGTAGATGACCAACATGCTTCTCTAGATGACCTCCCTCGTTTATTCACCAAAGCAATTGTTCAATCATTCTTTCATTCTTTCTACTATATTGACCCATAGCTACCATGATTTAAGCTTTACTTTCTCTCATCCAGTCTTTCACCTTTCTTTCAATCTTCCTTCCACCCATCCATCCATTAACCCAAAATGTACTCATGCATCTTTTCACCCACCCACACATCCTTACCTTTCACTAATTTCACCCATCCTTTCTTTTAACCTTCGATTAATTCCCGTGTCCATCAAGCCACTATTTTCAGCGTACATTATACCTGTCCCTGGTAGACCTGGGAATATGTCAAAATGCTACCCCCCTCCCAGTGGAAGCGTAGCAAGGTGCAGTATCTGTATTTATCGTCATTTTTCCTCCTTCTACTTGTGTTGCACTCTGCAGTACACATACAGTGAGGAAAAAGCATCAAAGGATTATTTTTGTACAGGAAGGTGTTGTACCAGCACAAATGCAATCCTTGCTGCATTGGTTCTGGGAGCCAAAAGTGCTCTTGCACAAGGAGAGAGCAGGAATGTGCTATATTTTGAAAGATATGATGCATTCCTGCCCTTTTCCTTTCATGCAGTGCAGCAGAATTCCTAGCTACATAGTGGTGTGTGAAAAAATGATCTGTGAATGAGTTGCTGACCTACGAGATGGAAAAGATATCTGATACTCAAAGTGGAAGTTATTCACATAGAGCAAGTTCACTTTTGGGTATAACATCAATGGCATTGAGGGGAGCAGTCAGTGTTACAGAGGACCACTTCTTGCTCTCTCCTATTTGTTCTTAATGGGAAACATTTATTTGAAACCAGCACCCTTTCCTTTAAATGATAGAAGCTGCTTTAAAAAACATTTTTCCCATTTATGAAAGTATGTGCAAGGATGGTAAACTGATGTGCATTTCAGGCCTCTATTCCTTCATTTGCAGATAATCACAAGGGTTCGCAAATTACACACCTAATAATATGTTTATTCAGGTCCTATTATGAGCCCACCCACATTGACTATTATTTTGCACAACACTGGTTATGAAATGGGGATAGTACAGGAGGACCTTACTGTGGTGAGTAGACACTCTTCTTAACCAATGAGGGAATCTCTTGTTTCTCAGCAAATCATAATCACAATGATGAGTCGTGATATTCTCTGGTCCAACAGTGAAGAAATGACATTAATCAGCAAAAATTAGTTTGTTTTCTTTTTTACAATAAGTGAGAGTGGAAACAAAATGTGAACTTAATAAAAGTGACTGCTAATAAGGTTGGGAAGTGTAAGAAATGTTGTTATTAGTTGAGAGTATGAGAGCCCCTGTCAGCAATAAACACAGTCCTTGTCAGGGTGGGGCACAGAAGTCACTAGGAAAACCCATGCTTTATTGAAGTGTCAGGAAAGTTTGTGAAAGCAGATGTGATTGTTGAGGTATGTTAGAACAGTGTTTTGCAGTGCCTTAAAAGTACGGATGAGGATTTTGAATTGTTCTTATTTAGGAATGGGGAACCAATAAATCTCCCTCAAGTAATATAAATGTGGCTTGGAGGATGTGAGTGATTATTGCCACCGAGTTCTGAATGGTCTGCAGTCTACTGGTGAGTTTTTGTTGTTCTTGGCATAGAGGGTATTTCCATAGTCAGGCTTGTCTGAGACTAGGTTGTGTGCAGCAGTTTTCTGGGTGCTTATTGAGAGCCAGTTGAAAATCTTCCTCAGCTCCTTTATGGTATAGAAACATTTGGCAGTGATGGTATTGACTTGAGAGGTTGTGTCAAGTTTGTTGTTAATGTTGATCCACAGGTTCTTGGCATGGCTGAGGTGAGTAGTCTTGTCAGGGTGAACCACATAAAGCACTAAATAAATCTGTGCATAACCCTGTAGTAGCTTGGCACAAATACAGTCAGGCTTAACTTAGAGGAAATGTGTAAAATATTTTTGCAGCACTCAAATATTTGGCCACCAGGAGGCGAACCGCAGTGATGTGTTCTTCCCAAAGATAGCAATTTGTCTGTGTTTAGCTTTTGACTGCTAGTCTTCATCCACTCGGTGATTTCAGTCATTCAGGCATTGAACTATTGAACTTGATCTGGGCACTGGGCATTTTGTCTGTGAGCAAGAGAATTAGTTGCATATCATGGGCATTGTGGAGGTCATTGATATTATGAGAGTATCTGATGCTGGCTAGAGGGATCAGATTTATGCTGAAGAGAGTCAGACTCATTGGGATCAGGCAGGATCCCTGTGGAACTCCGCAGATGAGGTTGTAGGTATCCAAGGTACATGATGCAAGGCTAACTGACTGGGTCATCCCCCATAAAGGTGCTGGAAAAGGATGTCGTGGGAGACTGTATCAAATGCTGCAGAGAGGTCCAGGAGGATAACGGCCGCCATGTCTTTTTTGTTCAGAGTCATGCAGATGTCATCAGTGGTGGTGATGAGGACTTTTTTCATGCAGTGGTTGAGTCTGAGATCAGACTAAGTGGTATTGAGGAGTTGCTGGTTGTTGACATATTCATTGAGGTGTCTGTTAATTATTTTGTCTAAGACCTTGGCCAGGCATGGTATCAGGGAGACATGTCTGTAGTTGGCGAATGTTCAAGGGTCGGAAGGGGGTTTCTTCAACAATAGGAGGGCAGTTGTATGTTTCCAAGCATCTGGGAAGATCGCAGAATAGGTGGAGCCATTCAGAATGGGGGTAAGCATGGCACTGGTTGGTTGTAGTCCTCTGGATTAGATGTAGTGGGGGCCAGGATTCAATGGGGCACCTGAGTGGATGGACTCCATCAAGGTTTTTTCTGGGGTGATGATGGGCCATGTGGTTAGCATTGGTTCTTTGTATAAGATTGGGAGGTGTTTGGTGAAGTGTGTGGGGTCCAGTTATGTGCTGAAGTTGCTTTAAATGACAGTGATTTTGTCACTGAAGAATTGAGAGCAATTGTTGTAGAGGTCCTTTGAAAGGGTGATTGAGTTGAAGGTGGCCAATGGCGAGCCGAAATCTTCCATAATGGCAAATATTTATTTGATTCTGTTGGTGCTGGCATCGATGCAATCAGCCAGAGTGCTGCTTTTGGTGGTCAAAGTCATTTGGTGATAGCATCTTAGAGTGGATTGAACGTGCTCCTGTCTGCATTAGCCTGGCTTATTCTCCATTTGCGTTCCAGTTGTTTGCAGTGGTGTTTCATGTGCATGTTCCTCCTTGTACCAACTGGTCTGTAGTCTGAATCTTGTTGTATTGCTGTATTTAAGGACTGTCCACGGAGTCGGGGCAGAAGGTAATCCCATTGTTGAAATTCCTGATGGCTTTGGTGAGAGCTGATACTGTTACACCTCTCCATACTATTGAGGTCTTCAACCTAGGTCTATCACATGCATTCTCCCACACAAAATGGAATTAATGAGACCTTATTCAGGATAAGAATAACTGTTTGTTCTGTCTCTGGTCTGTTGTCCCTCTCATCCCCCATCCTGCTCGACCTATAGTCCTTTACTTCCAGATGGTTTACCTGTCTTTGTTCATTCATAAACATAGGTGAGACATCAATAACAACTCCACCTATCTTGTCTCAGCCCAGTGTCCCTCAGTAACAACCTACTATTGTTAAACAGTGAGCAACACCAAATAATAATTGTTAGACCTGGGATCCTTGGTGTGGTCTCCCTTGTCTTTTCTGCCTCTGCTTCCATGTTTTGACTGAGTGCTGGACTCTTTTTTTGCTGTTTTTGGTACTCTGGGCACTTTACCAATGCTGACCAGTGCTAAAGTGCAAGTGCTGCTGTATAAAGTGTATGTTTAATTGGCTTTTCCATGATTGGCATATTTGATTTACTAGTAAGTCCCTAGTAAAGTGCACTAGAGGTGCCCAGGGCCTGTAAATCAAATGCTACTAGTGAGCCTGCAGCACTGGTTTAGCCACCCACATTAGTAGCTCTGTAAACATGGCTCAAACCTACCACTGCAGTGTTTCTGCGCGCAGTTTTAAACTGTCAATTTGACTTGCCAAGTGTACTCACTTGCCAAACGTAAACCTTCTCTTTTTTTGTACTGATGTGTTTTACATATCCTAACAATGAAATACTGCTAAATTCAGTTTTCACTGTTGCAAGGCCTATCTCGCTCATGGGATAACATGGGGGCTGCCTTTAAAAACCCTTAAAGTGAAGTTCCTCTTTGAGAGCAGATAGAATTTGGAGTTTGGGGTCTCTGAACTCACAATTTAAAAATACATCTGCTAGTGAAGTTGGTTTTTAGATTGTTAGTTTGGAAATTACACTTTTAGAAAGTAGGTGTTTACTTGCTTTAACCATTCTGTTACTCTGCCTGTTTATGGATTCCCTGTCTGGGTCAAACTGACATTTGGCCTGTTTGAGAATCTCCTCTAGACAGTGACACAAAGGGAGCTGGGGTGTAGCATGCATATCCTAATGAGCCATCTGGGCTGGAGTGGAGGGAGGAGTGGTCACTTACACCTGAATGGTTTGTGCCCACCCTCACACAATGCAGTCTTCAACCCCATGGTATGTGTCTGTGGCCTGGCCTGGGCAAGTCAGAATCCTGTAAACAACAGAAAATTTCCTTTGAAGTTTGCCTACTTAGCAGCAGACCCAAAACCCCAGACTTTAGATCACTTCTGGAACCAAGAGGAACCTCTGCCAAGGAGAGGAGCTGAAGAGCTGAAGAGAAGTGCTGCCTCTGCCTGTGACTGTACTTTGTTGAGCTATCCTGCAGTTGCCTCTTCTGCCTGTGAAAAGGGACAAAGACTGGACTTTGTTGTGCATTCCTGCTTGAAGAAGAATCTCCAAGGGCTTGAACTGAGCTTGCCTCCTGTTTTGAAGTCTCAGGGTCATCAAAGACTTCCTCTACCAGCACCTTGACTCTCTGCTGAGACTCCTGCCCTGCCAAGTAGTGCCCTATGTAGTCCCTGCGCTCTTGAAAGGTGAAGTTGGCAGAACAAGAGCTGAAATTCATGCACATACTGCACCATCTGCAACACGGCTGATAAACGATGAACCACCCACCTTGTGGCTGAATTTCAGCTGGGAAATTCCTTGCATCGTGGATGGAGAAATGACACAACTCCCGTTTGTGGCTGCTGATAATGACACAAACCCCACAAACTGTGCAACCAGATTTCTCACTCATGGTCGCTGAGCATCAAAGTCATCAGGGACCTGTGCAGATCTGAGGTGTCCTGTCCAGAAATCAATGAATCACTTTCTTGTAAGGGAGAAAATGACGCATCGCTGACCAGACTGGTTAAGATTACAATGCAAGGCCTCACTTGTGAGTAAGGAATCAACGCATTGATGACCTTTATGACATATGCTCGCCCGCGCATCTTTATTTTTAATGCAGATCAGGTACTTTGAGTAATATCAATGTTTCCATTGTTTTCTATGGAGTAAGAATCTTATTCTTTTGAAAATTCATAGATTGACCTGTGTATGTTGGATTTTGTATTGTTTTGGTCTTGTTTGATTTAGATAAATATTGCCTACTTTTCTAAACTGGTGTGGTGTCCATTTTGTAATGGTTCCACTGTATTACTGTGTGTGTTGGTACAAATACTTTATAAATTGCTTCTGGGATAAGCCTTCCTGCATGTGCCAAGCTACCAAGGGGTGAGTGGAGGTTAACCAGGTGTGATTCTCCTTTGTCTGGAATAGAGTGAAGGTCCTTGCTTGGAAAGGGTATAACCTGAATGCCAACCAAAGACCCCATTTCTAACAATAATGAATGACAAGATTAGGTAAATAACTAACTGACTTCCCCCTGAGAATTAAACTGACGCCATGCCTTGCCTGCAATCCCACCAATTACAATGATTGGAATAAGTCTCCCAGGGAGCAGGTCATTACTAATTTATTGCGGTAGTATTAAAGACTTTTCTTTGTGTCCAAAGGGGTTCTTTTGGAAATAGGTGGGATAGGCTGACTATAGTGAGACTCCGATATGTGAGAGTATGCCACTGAAGGGAATTTTCTATACACCAACCCCAGTTGTGAGGGTCTGGCATAGTCAACAATATCTTAGTCACAATCTTCCCTTGGCTTGTGCCACTCTTCACACTAAGGCGGTCATTCTGACCTCAGCGGTAAAAGGCGCTTACCGCCGGTCAGAAAACCACCATAACACCGCCGCGGTAAACTGCCACGGTCATTCTGACCCGCAACTTGCAAACCTCCAAAAACCCGACATCCACAAAAGTCCGCCATACCAAAGGTCAGCGAAAAGATGGCGATGACCAAACCTCCACCGTCACGCCAACAGAAATACACCCACACTATCACGACACACGAATCCACGCGGCGGTCTTTCAAACACGGTTTTCCATTGGCGGTACACACCGCTGCGGTCAAAATACACACACACATAGAAAACTCAGCCACATTGGTCATTTTGAAACACACACACCTGATACACATACTGACACCACTCCCACACACCCAACACAATATAAAACACACACCCACATCACCCACAAACCCCTACGACCCGAAAATATTGACGAAGGCTAGAGAGAGAGCACAGAATAGACAAACCCACAACACAGAGGCACACAACACCATCACCCACACAGAATCCACGCACCAAACACCACACACCACTACACGCACCACACTCATCACCACAAACGCCACCCCACACCTCATCCACACCACCCTCTGGTAAGTCAAATCTCCACTACTTCATTCCCCCTACCCCACCTGCATGCCAAATCATACCCGCACCCTCACCCCCACCCCCATCACACCAACTCCTTGCAAATGGCTCACCATCACAACCCACCCATCCCAACACCTAGCCCTGCATGCGACCACAAAGCATGGACACCCATCACCAAAGCATGCCCACTGCACACACACATCACCCCCACAAGCCACCCTCACAAAAGCCCCCACAAGGGAATGCCTGCACTTGGGTACACGGACACCCACCCATCACACGAAATGCCACACACAGAAGCAATAACCATACCTTCATACCCCTGCAGGACCCGAACGCCACCACACCGCCACGGAGGGTACAGAGATGTCCATCCCACCCCCAGAAGAGGCCCCCAGTGATGACAGCAGCTCTGTCTCCCTGGACCTAGATGACCAGCCCGGCCCATCGGGGACCTCTGGACAGTCGGTTCCCCACAGACAGCCACAGGCTACACCAGACCCAACCCCCTCTGGGAACACCAGCACAGCTCCCACCCAGCGGGCCCATGCCTCTGTCTCCAGGACACGTCAATCAGCGGTGTGTCCACCACTACAGAGCACCCAGGTTGACCCACCACCCCAACAACAACAGGGACCTGGGGGCAGTGGTAGTGGGCACACCGTTCAGGGGACAGAGGCCCAGGAACACAGGGGAACTGGGAGGGCTGCTGTGCGACGGGGGGGGGGACAGGCCCAGGGAACCGACTCTCCAAGAGGCCCTCTCCTCCATCATGGGAGCTTACCACCACTCCCAGGAGACGATGGCGACGGTACTGGGCAGGTTCCAGGAGATCCAGGCACTGCAGGAGGAACGGTACATGGGGTTCAGAGAGGAACTGAGGAACATCGGTTCCGCAATGGGGACCATCGGCGTGGCCCTCAACCAGATAGTCACCACATTGCGGGACCATGTGGCACCCCAAAGGGCCCCTGTCACTGGCCCAGGCCAGGAACAGCCTACCACCTCCGCCGGCGCTAGAGGACAGGAGGCCCCCACACAACAACAGGCCACCAGAACCCCACCTCCTGCAGAAGAAGAACCACCCCGCAAGCGGAACCAGAGATCTCACAAGAAGACAGAGTAGGATTGCAAGACCCCCGCCAGCATAAGATACCCCCAGATGTCATCCCACTGTCCCACATTGTCACCCTGTCCAACCTTTGACTGCCCCTGCTCCATCCTTCCACAGGCATATGGACAATGCACCTGTGCGTCTGAGAACTGGACTCTGCCATGGACATTACTCCACCCCCACCCATCACCGTTTTACTATCATGTACCTATATGTAGCACTTATAATAAATCACTTATTGCACTTAAAATAACAGGAGTCTGCTTGTATTCTTAACAAATGTAATACACATAACGGTGCAATAATGTCCAGTTACTTTGTGATGACGACATACCAAGATCAATAAGCTTTAGTCCATGGGCAAACAAAGCAGAAGTCACGCAGTGGGTCATACAGCTCTGAAAAGGGAAGGGAAAGTCACTAATCAGTGAACAGGAACTGGGGGAAACACAGACAGTAGAGACGCATGAGGGCTTAAGTAAATGTAATATGGCGTGGGTGATTCTTACCTGTGTGCTACTGAAAATATTGTTGGATGACTGTATCCCTGTTGTCCGTGTCGTCCCCGTCGTCTTCCTCCTCTTCACTCTCCACAGGCTCCACAGCTGCTACAACACCACCACCTGGACCATCCTCCTGCAGAAAAGGCACCTGGCGTCGCAAAGCAAGATTGTGAAGCATACAGCAGGCCACGATGATATGGCACACCTGCTTTGGTGAGTACATTAGGGATCCCCCTGTCATATGCAGGCACCTAAACCTGGCCTTCAGGACCCCGAAGGTCCTTTCTATGATCCTCCTAGTTCGCCCATGGGCCTCATTGTACCGTTCCTCTGCCCTGGTCTGGGGATTCCTCACTGGGGTCAGTAGCCACGACAGGTTGGGGTAACCAGAGTCACCAATTAGCCACACACGGTGTCTCTGTAGCTGTTCCATCACTTAAGGGATGCTGCTATTTCGCATGACATAGGCGTCATGCACTGACCCAGGGAACTTGGCATTTACATGGGAGATGTACTGGTCAGCCAAACAGACCACCTGGACATTCATCGAATGATAACTTTTTCTGTTTCTGTACACCTGCTCACTTTCTTTGGGGGGAACCAAGGCCACATGGGTCCCATCAATGGCACCAATGATGTTGGGGATATGTCCAAGGGCATAGAAATCACCCTTCACTGTAGCCAATTCGCCCACCTCAGGGAAAATAATGTAGCTCCGCATGTATTTCATCAGGGAAGACAACACTCTGGACAAAACCTTTGAAAACATAGGCTGAGACATCCCAGATGACATGGCCACTGTTGTCTGAAAAGACCCACTTGCCAAAAAATGGAGTACTGACAGAACCTGCACCAGAGGGGGAATCCCTGTGGGTTGGCGGATGGGGGACATCAGGTCTGGCTCCAGCTGGGCACATAGTTCATGTATAGTTGCTCTGTCAAGCCGGTATGTAAGTATGATATGTCATTCTTCCATTGTCGACAGGTCCACCAGCGGTCGGTACACAGGAGGATTCATCCTTCTCCTCGCAAGTCCCAGCGGACGGTGCCTAGGAAGGACAACATGGAGCACAGAGTCAAGCAACCCACAGGTACGTTCACACAGCTTGCACAGTACACGAATCGCTATGCATTGAAAGGCTTGTATGAGTGGCAATGCAAGGCCTAGGCCTGTGTGACGCAGTAAAAATTATGCCATGTGGGCCCTTGAAATGGCGGCTGCCTGACCTGTGAAGTGTGACAGTGGGATGTGAGGTCAATGCGCTGGCGTGGCACACCGTGGCAGTAGGCGGTCGAAGACCGCGGTGCTAAGCCGCATTGGTTAACATTGAACCCTATGGGTTTCAGTAGCCAATGAGGATGTGCGCCGGTGCTCGCGGTACGCACCGCGGCGGTACGCACCGCCGTGGGCATAACCGCCATTTTCTATCTGATTAATCACTCGAGACCTGATCATCCACAGGAGAGGTCCTATACTGCAAGTGCTGCTGTGACCTCGGTCTGGAAGATACAATGGCTGCTGCGACTGGGGAAAGGGCCCCTGCCTTCACTTCTGAAGAATTGGAGAAACTTGTTGATGGGGTCCTCCCCCAGTATGCGCTACTCTACGGTCCTCCAGACCAACAGGTAAGTACACAGGGTGCACGTTGAATGGGCTATGCCTGTGTTGAGTGGGGTGTATGTATGATGGTGGGGAGCGAATGAGGAGTGCAACGCACGAAAGATGAGAACATGTGCCACATGGTAAGGTTGGGGAGGGGGGGGCCACTCACATTGACCAGGCAGAAAAGTAATGAGATTCCCTTTACCACCCTGTACATGTCACATAGGTCAGCGCCCATCAGAAGATCGACATTTGGCGTGCCATCGCCAAGGACGTCCGGGCCCTGGGGGTCCACAACAGACGGGGCACCCACTGCCGAAAGAGGTGGGAGGACATCCGCCGCGGGACCAGAAAGACCGCCGAGTCTCTGCTGGGGATGGCCTCCCAACGTAGGAGGCGTGCCAGCTGCCAATTGACCCCCCTGATGTCCCGGATCCTGGCGGTGGCCTACCCCGATTTGGATGGGCGCGTGAGGACATCACAGCAGACACAAGGGGGTGAGTATCAGCACATTCTGCTATCTTTGCGCGCAGTGAAGGTGTCTGGGTGGGGGAGGAGGGCTGTGGCTATCTCTAGGCCAGGGCGCATTCTGTAGGCTAGGCCCCTCCGTTAGGCATGGCCCTGTGCCCCCACCCCCCACGTCTGTAGAGTGCCAAGTACAGCTATCCATGGTCCGGCCTCACCCATGTGTGCATTTGTCATCCATCGACCTGTAGGCCTAGTCACAATAACTGAATAGTGTACCCCGATTGCGCGGCCTAGTGCAGGGGGCTTCTGTGTCTGTCCTCTCCGCCAACGGTGTTGCCAATGCATGCACTCAACCTGTCTTCATTTCTCCCCCCCCCCATTTTCTTTGTCTTCCTGTGTGCATTAGCATCATCAGGCGGAGGAGAAGTGGCAGCGGCGCACAAGGGAGCTGCATCTCACATGGCCCCGGAGGGCCATGCAACAGACTCCGAGTACACCAGTGAGACGGAGGGCGAGTGGAGCTCCACAACGGGGACCCGTGGAGACGTCAGCGACACCGAGACGTCCTCGGAAGGGAGCTCCCTTGCGGTGGGGGCAACATCCGTGCCCACCGCCACAACAGGTACAGACGCCACCCAGCGCACCAGCGCCGCCCTCCCAGCAGCCCCTCAGCCTTCGCTCCGTGCCCGCTCTCCCAGGAAGGCGGGCATCTCCTTCGCCCCAGGCACCTCAGGCCCTGCCCCAGTTACCCCTGCTGCCCTCAGTGAGGAGGTCATTGACCTCCTCAGGACGCTCATTGTTTAGCAGTCTACCCTTTTGAATGCCATCAAGGGTGTAGAAAGGGAGGTGCATCAGAGCAATGCATACCTGGAGGGCATTCATTCGGGTCAGGCTGCCCATCAGCGATCGTTCAACGCTCTGGCCTCAGCACTGACGGCAGCCATTGTCCCTGTCTCCAGCCTCCCTCTTCAAACTCCCTCCACCCAGTCCCAGTCTCCTGTTCCTCTGCCTATCCCATCCACACCATCAGACCAGCCTGCACACACCTCTACACCCAAGGGCAGCTCATCCAGACATAAGCACCACAGATCCCACAAGCATTCACCCAAGCAACATCCAAATGCAGACATGCCAACAGTCACTACCACCTCTGTGTCCCCCACCTCCTCATCTCCCTCCTCCCTCCCTGTGATGTCTCCACTCACACCTGCATGCACACCACCATCAGCCAGTACTTCCATCACCAGCACACCCTCCATTACAGTCCGCACACGTGCAGTCACCACCCCTACTGCCATTTACACGTCCCCTGTGTCCTCTCCCAGTGTGTCTGTCACCCCCTCTTCCAAACCACACAAACGCAGGCAGCCACCCACCCAACAGCCATCCACCTTACCACAGCCTCCGTCGCAAGCACCTGCACCCAAAGACAGCACACTTCACTCTCCTACAACCACATCCTCTTCCTCCACTCCCATACCCACTACACCTACCCGTCCCTGTCCTTCCCAAGTGCAGTTCCTTTCCAACCTTGAGCTCGTTCCAATCACTGACCCACCCCCTCCATCTGGTAAGAGTAAAAAAAGCACCTCAGCCACCACCAGCCCTGCATCTACTATGACCATAGTGCAGGGCTATTGGAGTCCACCAGCTCCTAGGGCAGGAACATCGGCCAGCAGCAAGGGGACAGCCAGCCCACCCCCTGGGAAGAGGACAAGGAAAACTAAGGGCCGGTGCAACAAGCCTGAGACGGCTGCCACCAAGGACAGTAGCCTTGCCCCGTCACCTGCCACATCATCAAAGGGATGCAAGGGCCACAGGGCTTTAGCGAAGGAGGGCAAGGGCGGAGAAGTCAGGCAGCAGGCGAGCTGCCCAGGAGGGCCCCACCAGCCCCATTCCGGTTGTGACGGACGACACCCACGGGCCCAGGACTCCATCACAGGAGGGCCCCGCGACCACAACGTCGGATGGTGAGTGAGCGGGAAGTCTTGGCCAGGTCTGGCTCCCTAGAAACACAGGACAAGAACAGCTGAACAGGGGCCCGCCGTGAGAAGCACCGCTGAACAGGGGCCCTCTGTGAGAAGAACCGCTGAACAGGGGCCCGCCGTGAGAAGCACCGCTGAACAGGGGCCCGCCGTGAGAAGCACCGCTGAACAGGGGCCCGCTGTGAGAAGAACCGCTGAACAGGGGCCCGCCGTGAGAAGAACCGCTGAACAGGGGCCCGCCGTGAGAAGCACCGCTGAACAGGGGCCCGCCGTGACAAGAACCGCTGAACAGGGGCCCGCCGTGAGAAGCACCGCTGAACAGGGGCCCGCCGTGACAAGAACCGCTGAACAGGGGCCTGCCGTGAGAAGCACCGCTGAACAGGGGCCCGCCGTGACAAGAACCGCTAAACAGGGGCCCGCCGTGACAAGAACCGCTGAACAGGGTCCCGGCGTGAGAAGTACCACTGAACAGGGGCCCGCCGTGACAAGAACCGCTGAACAGGGCACCGCCGTGAGAGGCACCGCTGAACAGGTGCCCGCCGTGAGGGGCACCGCTGAACAGGGGCCCGCCGTGACAAGAACCGCTGAACAGGGGCCCGCCGTCTCAAGCACTGCTCCGCTGGGCCCTTCCTGTCAAGCACCGCTCCGCTGGCCACCGCCGTCTCATGCACCGCTCCGCTGGGCCCTTCCTGTCAAGCACCGCTCCGCTGGCCACCGCCGTCTCAAGCACCGCTCCGCTGGGCCCTTCCTGTCAAGCACCGTTCCGCTGGGCCCTTCCTGTCAAGCACCGCTCCACTGGGCCCTTCCTGTCAAGCACCGCTCCGCTGGGCCCTTCCTGTCAAGCACCGCTCCGCTGGGCCCTTCCTGTCAAGCACGGCTCCACTGGCCACCGCCGTCTCAAGCACCGCTCCGCTGGGCCCTTCCTGTCAAGCACCGCTCCGCTGGGCCCTTCCTGTCAAGCACCACTCCGCTGGGCCCTTCCTGTCAAGCACCGCTCTGCAGGGCCCTTCCTGTCAAGCACCGCTCCGCTGGGCCCTTCCTGTCAAGCACCACTCCGCTGGCCACCGCCGTCTCAAGCACCGCTCCGCTGGGCCCTTCCTGTTAAGCCCCGATCCGCTGGGCCCTTCCTGTCAAGCACCGCTCCGCTGGGCCCTTCCTGTCAAGCACCGCTCCGCTGGGCCCTTCCTGTCAAGCACCACTCTGCTGGGCCCTTCCTGTCAAGCACCACTCCGCTGGCCACCGCCGTCTCAAGCACCGCTCCGCTGGGCCCTTCCTGTCAAGCACCGCTCAGATGGGCCCTTCCTGTCAAGCACCGCTCCGCTGGGCCCTTCCTGTCAAGCACCGCTCTGCTGGGCCCTTCCTGTCAAGCACCGCTCCGCTGGGCCCTTCCTGTCAAGCACCGCTCCGCTGGGCCCTTCCTGTCAAGCACCGCTCCGCTGGCCACCGCCGTCTCAAGCACCGCTCCGCTGGGCCCTTCCTGTCAAGCACCGCTCTGCTGGGCCCTTCCTGTCAAGCACCGCTTCGCTGGCCACCGCCGTCTCAAGCACCGCTCCGCTGGGCCCTTCCTGTCAAGCACCGCTCCGCTGGGCCCTTCCTGTCAAGCACCGCTCCGCTGGCCACCGCCGTCTCAAGCACCGTTCCGCTGGGCCCTTCCTGTCAAGCACCGCTCCGCTGGGCCCTTCCTGTCAAGCACCGCTCCGCTGGGCCCTTCCTGTCAAGCACCGCTCCGCTGGCCACCGCCGTCTCAAGCACCGCTCCGCTGGGCATCGCCGTCTCAAGCACCGCTGGCCCATTAACAGTGCCGGTTCTGTGTCGAGCAGGGCTTCACGAAGAACTCTGGGCACCATGGCTCCTCCATTAACAGTGGAGTCGGTAATCCATCTGATGGACTGTGGCTTTGCACTCCCCAGGATGGCACAGTGGGCAACCCACCCACTGTAGAGACTTGTGAGACTGTGGCTTTGCACTCCCCATGATGGCACAGTGGGCACGCCACCCACTGTAGAGACTTGTGAGACTGTGGCTTTGCACTCCCCAGGATGGCACAGTGGGCATGGATGCCCCTCGTGGATCTGGCGTCGTGGACTCATGTGGCTGAGGTGCTCCCCCTTCCCTTCCCCCTGAGGTGCCTGTAGTTTTATCATCTGATGCCCCAGCAGTGTTCTCTCCAATGGTATCTGGTCTCGTGTGTGGGCTTTGCCCCTGTGTTTGTGCACATTGGCCCACGGACTATGGAACTTTGACAGAATGGGCAGGACTTATTGCCTATGTATATATTTTTAACTATGTTCATTCCTTATGTTGTATCTTTAATTTTGCATATTTCCCATGACTTCAATGGAGCTTTATTATACATATATTTTCAAGATCATTTTATTTGTGTCTTTGCATTATCCCGGTGGGTTTGGGGGGTGTCTCTGACTTGTTGCTCTGCATTGGTGTGTAGGTATTTGGGGTGGGGGGGTGGGTGTATGGCGTATGTGTGTGCCTGTTAGCTTTCCTCCTCCCCCCTCCCCTGTGTCGTAGGTGCAGTACTCACTGTTGTCGTCTGCGCCGGCGTTCGTACTCGTGGTAGATGAGCAGGTAGACAATAGCTGGTAGGACGTTTAATTTGGGTTCCATGCTGTCCTCCGTCCTCGTGGAGTGTGTATAGGTGAGCGTTTTCCCGTTCGTAGTCTGTTTCCGCCGTGTTTTTATCGGCGGGGCTCCCGCCCCGGAAAAGGTGGCGGATTGGTGAGTTGTGATAGGGTGGGCGGTACATTGTCTGCCGCCTGCCTGTTGGCGGTGACCGCCGCGCTGTTTGTCTGTCCCGCCGTGGCGGTCGGAGTGTTAAGGTGGCGGTCTGTAATGGCGGTTCCCGCCAGGGTCAGAATTCCATTTTTTTGACCGCCTGCCTGTTGGCGGGTTGGCCGCCGATTTATCACCGACCGCCAGGGTTGGAATGACCCCCTAAGTGAACAAAAGAATTAGATTAGTCCTATCATACATGCTCATATTATCATTTGATTTGAATATAAAATGCTCACATTCCTCAATTTTTACCAATTTTCTTCAGCCACTCAGACCTCGTCTGCCCTATCAGCTTCCTCCATTAGTGAAGGATGCAGAGCTTAGCCTTGAACAGGGCTGTTGCCACCTATTGCTTCCTGTGTTTAGTGGTGCCTGTCATGCCATGCAGAAGGGCCAGCCAAATGGACGGGAAAATCTGGACGCCCTGGGTTAATCTAGTACTGACTACACCTTGGACCAGTAGCCCATCAGCTGGATGCAGCTCCACAGGATATGCACTACATCACATTGCTAGTCCCACATATCCAGCAACCAGAGTGTAGTAAGAAGCCAGCTGTAGGCTCTTGGTGAGGTATCAGTACCAGTTATGGAGCAGTGTAAAGTAATAAACTAGCCTCTCAAATGTAGGAATAATGGTCCTCATTATGACAATAGCGGTAAGTCCCCCTTACCGCCATGCCGACTGCAGCTAACATACCATGACCGTGGCGGTATAGCGCTATCCATATTATGACCCACACATAGCAATCCGTCACTATACAGCCACAAACACAAGTCCGCCAGCCCAAAGGTCAGTTATAAACTGATGGTACCAAAACCCACACCGTTATGCCAACGGAACTACACCCACAGCATTATGACCCACTAATCACTGCGGCAGACATTCAACCGCCCGCGGTAAACCATTGGAGGTACAGACTGCTGCGCTCAAAATACACACACACTAACAAAACAACACTAAATTGGTCAATTTTAATAACACACATCTGACACACATACACACACCACACCCACACACCAATACCACTACAAAACACGCATACACACATTACCCACGTCCCTCTATGACTAACAAAAATTGCCACTAGAGAGAGATACAACAATAGCACCCACTCAACCAGAGCCACAGAACACCATCACCCATACAACATCCACACACCTCATAGCACATACCCCAACACATCACCCCACACACCCCCACACACACCACTCATACTACACCCATGGCACCACAAAGACACCCCAGGTTCTCAGAGGAGGAGCTCAGGGTCATGGTGGAGGAAATCATCTGGGTAGAGCTACGGCTATTCGGATCACAGGTGCAGCAGACATCCATCGCTAGGAAGATGGAGCTATGGAGGAGAATCGTCGACAGGGTCAACGCTGTGGGACAGCACCCAAGAACAAGGGATGACATCAGGAAGAGGTGGAACAACCTACGGGGTAAGGTGCACTCCATGGTCTCAAGACACCAGATAGCAGTACAGAGGACTGGTGGTGGACCCCCACTTCCTCCCCCACAACTAACAACATGGGAGGAGCAAGTCTTGGCAATACTGCATCCTGAGGGTCTGGCTGGAGTAGCAGGAGGACTGGACTTTGGTAAGTCAAATCTCTATTACTGTCACCCCCCCTACCTACATGCCAACACATACCCCCACCCCTACCCTCACCCCCATCACCCCACCACCTCACATACACCCCACTGTCACAACCCACCCATCCCAATACCAAGCCCTGCATGCACCACCAATGCATGGACATCACTCAGAGCCCTGTAAGGACACCCATCGCTAAAGCATGCACATTAGAGAGAATCACCTAACCCACAAAACAAGTACTCACACAAGGAAAAGCTGACAGGGCAATCATAACAATACAGGGCAACACACCCATGCACAACATGTCACACACAGAAACAATAACACTGCATTTACATCCCCACAGGTACAACACCCAATGTCACCAGAGAGGTGGTGCCAGCAACATCCAGTCCCCCCACAGAAGAGGCCCACAGTGATGACAGCAGCTCTGCTCGCCTGGATCAGAATGACCAACCTGGCCCGTTAGGGACCTCCGAACAGTCGGTTACCCAGGCACAGTCCCATACCACCACAGAGCCTCCCCCTCAGGAAACATCACCACAGCACCCACCCAGTGGACCCATACCTCTGTCCCCAGGACCCATCAATTAGCAGTGTGTCCACCACTACACGGACCACAGGCCACCCCACAAACACAGGACAGTCAGGGACCTGGGGTCAGTGGCAGTGGGCACACGTTTCAGGGGACAGAGGCACAGGACAACAGGGGGGATGGGAGGACTGCTGTGCGACAGGGGGAGGACAGGCCCAGGGAACCCACTCTCCAGGAGGCACTCACCAACATCCTGGGAGCACACCACCATTCCCAGGAGATGATGGGCCAGATACTGGACAAGTTGCAGGAGACCCAGCGGCTGCAGGAGGGGCAATATCTGGGGATCAGGGAGAACCTGAGGGACATCCTCACCACCCTGGTCACCATTGCAGGGGTGCTGGCAGACATGGGCAACACCAAGAGGGAGGCAGTGGCACAGCATCGGGCCCCTGACACTAGCACACCAATGAACAGCCCTCCACCTCCACGCTAGTGGACAGGAGGCCCCACCACAGGAAGAACAGGCCATCAGCACCCCTCCCCCTGTAGAAGGAGAACCACCCCGCAAACGCTCCCTGCGATCCAGGCAGAAGCCAGAGAACATTGCCAAGACCCCCCACCAGGAAATAAGAATCTCCTGATTGTCACCCTTGTGTCCCACTCTGTCACCCTGCCCATCTTGAACTGCCATTGCTCCAGTTCCTAAGCTCCCTTGGACAATGCACCTTGATACAAATAGACTGTACTCTACCTGGGACTCTCCTCCACCACCCCCTCCCCAGCCTATATCAATACCCCATCAATTATTAGCAAATGAATAAACATCCTTGTAAAAAAAAATAAAGTATTGAGTCTGTCAAGTGATTGAACTATGTATTTGTTTCACAATCTGTAGACATTGCAATTCAACTGTACAGTCTTAGGTATGACCTGTAGTTTGCTGCAGTCAATGCACCAGGAGCCAGAGTTGGGCACAGATATCTGTGAATAGACATGTCAAAGGGTACAGTAAGTGGCCATAGTAGGGGGAACATCAGCCTGGCAGTGAAAACAAACAACACAAAACTGCAATGGTAGGTGAAGTTACAGTGTCTTACCTGTGTGTCACTGGAAGTACTGTTGAATGATTGCTATTCTGTTGTCCACATACTCATCCTCTGCCTCATCTTTGTCACTGTCCACAGGCTCCACTGCTGTCACATGCCCATCTCCAGCCTCATCCCCCTGCAGAAAAGGCACCTGGCCTCTCAAGGCAAGGTTATGCAACATACAGCATGCCACAATGATCTAGCACATCTTCTTGGATGAGTGGTACAGGGATCCACCTGTCAGATGGAGGAACCGAAACATGGCCTTCAGGAGGCCAAAGTTTCACTCTATAATTCCTCTTGTTCACCCATGTGCCTCATTGTAATGTTCCTCTGCCCTTGTCCTGGCATGTCTCACTGGGGTCAGTAGCCATGAGAGGTTGGGGTAACCAGAGCCACCTGCAAATATCGAAGGATACCAGTTAGCCAGAGTTAGGGCCAACCCCACACCCATATACCAACATCCACTGGGTGGGGACCATGGGCTCACCTATTAGCCACACTCGGTGCCTCTGGAGTTGAACCATCACATATGGGATGCTGCTATTCATCAGAATAAAGGCATCATGCACAGACCCAGGATACTTTGCATTCACAAGGGAGATGTACTGGTCTGCCAGGCACACTAGCTGCACATTCATAGAGTGAAAGCTCTTTTGATTTCTGATCACCTGTTAATTTCTCTGGGGGAAGACAAAGGCAATATGTATTGCCCCAATTATGTTGGGGATATGTCCCATTGCGTAGAAATCAGCTTTCACTGTGGCCAAATCCTCCACCTGGGGGAAAACGATGTAGCTGTGCATGTGTTTCATCAGGGCAGACAACACTCTGGTCAGCACGTTTGAAAACATTGGCTGTGACATTCCTGCTGCCAAGCCCACTGTCACTTGGAAGGATCCAGTTGCCAAGAAATGGAGCACAGATAGGACTTGCACAAGAGGTGGGATCCCCGTGGGGTGACGGATAGCTGAGATCAGGCTCCAATTGGGCACACAGCTCTTGGATTGTGGCCCTATCAAGTATGTAGGTGAGGATAATGTGCCAGTCCTCCATTGTTGCCAAGTCCACCAGGGGCCTGTAAACGGGGGGATGCCTCCATCTCCTATTCATCCTCAATGGTTGTAATCTAGGGGGCAAAACAATGAGCATCTGGTCAGTTTTCAACATTTCCTAAATGTACAGTGCATTGCATGTTGTGACAGAAACAGTATGTTGATGTTTAGCCCTAGAATGTGCCTATGTGTGCTGTGACGCAGTTAGGTGCCATGGCCTGCCCCCTCCTGAAAAGGCGGCCGCCTGTCCTCTGTGGATGGACAGGTGGCAAAGGGGGAATGCCTCTGACGGTGTGCGCCATTGCGGGAGGCGGTCGAGTACCGCCGTGCAACTCCTCATTGGTTAATATTAGGCCCTATGGGTTACAGTAGCCAATTGTGAAGTACGCTGGCTGTGACGGTACGCCACTGACGTGACTGCCATTTTCTATCTGTTCACTCACTTGCTACCTGACCTTCAACAGTAGAGGAACTACACTGCAAGTGCTGCTGTGACCTGTGTCTTGAACCGACCATGGCTCGCGTCACTGGGAAAAGGGCCCCTGTCTTCACTGCTGCAGAGTTGGAGAGACTAGTGAATGGGGTCCTACCCCAGTACCAAATGATGTATGGGCCTCCAGACCAACAGGTGAGCACACTGTGAGCACGATGCAAGGGACATGAATGCATGAAGTGCTGTATGTGAGGGCCTCGTGTAAGGGGGGTGGTTCAGGGGTACTGGGCAGCGTGCTGCATGTATGGTGGGCAATATCTGTGCATAAGGAGATGGGAGGGCTATGGTGGGCCATGAGTGTAACAGGCCAGATAGTATGACCTTTTGCTATGTTTATTTTTCTGCAGGTCAGTGCCCATCAGAAAAAGGGTATATGGTGTGCCATTGCTAAGGACGTGCGGACCCTGGGCATCTACGGCAGGCGGAGCACCCACTGTCGCAAACGGTGGGAGGACCTGAGACGCTGGGCAAGGAAGATGGCGGAGGCCCAGCATGGCCTCCCAACGAGGAAGGGGTGCCCGTCGAACTCTGACCCCCTGATATACCGCACACTGGCGGTGGCCTATCCGGAGCTGGATGGGCGCTTGAGGGCATCACAGCAGCCAAAAGGGGGTGAGTATAGTTCCCAATATATTACTTGCACGTGGTCTCTGGGTGGGGGATGTGCTCCTGTTGGTGCCCCTAGGCCAGGCCGGACATTGCAGGGTAGGTTCCATGTTGGGCAGGGGCTGATGAACTCCACCTCTTAACAAGCTAGTGGGCATCCACTAATGGGCAGGGCTCTGTGGATCTCAGGTATGCTGCAACTGGCGTTAGGTATTACTGTTGAGGGCCTGGTGACTAGCATTGTGACTGGTAGTGCATTGCCTAGTGCGTAAGGCTGCCCCCTGTGTGTCGTGTACACCAATGGTGTTGTCTCTTACCCCACTTTTTGTTTTGTCATCCTGTCCTTCTGTGCAATAGCATCATCTGGAAGAGGAGCAGCGGCACCAGAGACGGAGAGAGCTGCCTCCCACAGGGCTCAGGAGGCCAAATCCACCAATGGTAGGGCACCAGTGGGACAGAGGGCGAGGGGAACACCACTGTGGAGACAGGAGGGGACAGTTCTGAAAGTGATTCCTCCTCCGATGGAAGCTCCCTAGTGGTGGCGGACAGCTCTGTGGCCAACTCAACTACAGGTACTGCCGCCACCCCCCATACCAGCACCTCCCTCCCAGCAGCCCCTCAGCCAGTTTCCCATGCCTGCTCACCCAGAAAGGTGGGCATCTCCTTTGCCCCAGGAACCTCAGGCTCTGCCCCAGTTAGCCCTGCTGCCCTGAGTGAGGAGGCTATTGACCTCCTGCGATCCATCTCTGTTGGGTAGTCAACCATAGTGAATGCTATCAAGGGCCTGGCAGGGCATTTGCAACATACAACTACATTCCTGGAGGGCATTCACTCTGGCGTGGTGGCCCAACAGAGATCGTTCCAGGGTCTGGCCTCCTCTTCAATGGCAGCCATTGTTCCTGTCTCTAGCCTCCCCCCCTCCAACTTCCTCTGCCCAGTCCCATGCCCCTGAACCCCAACCTATGGCAAGCACACAATCAGACCAGCATGCACCCAAGACAACACACAGGAGTGGCTCAGGCAAACACAAGCACCACAAGTCATCCGACAGGTACTCACACAAACACCATCCAGATGCTGACATAACAACATCCACTGCCTCCACTGTGTCCCTCTCTTCCTCGCCGTCCTCCTCCCTCCCAGTAGCATCTCCACTCACACCTGCATGCACTACATCCACACCCACTGCCTTCATCACCATCACACCTATCACTACATGCCCCCCAATGGCAGTCACCACCCCCACATCCATGCACACATCCCGTGTCTTCTCCCACTGTCTCTGTGCCCCCTCCTCCCAAAGTACACAAACGCAAGAACTCAGACACCCAACAGCCATCCACTTCACAACAGCATCCAGCCGATGCACCTGCCCCCAAACACAGCAGACAAACACCTCCTACAACCACTCCCACTTCCTCCACTCCCAAACCTTCACCCTCTTCCCGCCCCAGTGTCCCTAAGAAGTTTTTCCTCTCTGCCGTTGACATCTTCCCTACACCTTCCCCCAGTCCTTCACGTCGGGCCAGAGTGGGCTGAACTCAGGCCAGCACCTCAGCCACCCAGTCCACAGTCACTGTAGTTTCAGCAGCTACTGCAGGTGTGAGATGCTCCAAGGAGACACCCATCAGCACTGGCAGTGTGCTTGCACCAGCTGCCAAGGGGAAGGGGAAGGAGGAACCACCAGCTTAAAAGGGGAAGGGCAAGGAGGCACCACCAGATGGCAAGGGCAAGGAGGCACCACCTCATGGCAAGGGCAAAGGGCCTGCCCCTGCAGGCAGGAGGGACAGGAGGCCTGGTGCTGTGACAGAATCTGAGTCCCCAAAACCAACCATGGTGCTTCATCTGTCGGAGGCTTCAGGGGAAGGGTTGGAGCCTCCCCCCATCTCTGGTAGCACCGCCACCAGCACCACTGTCAGCACTGCCACCTGCACTGCCACCTGCACCGCCACCAGCACCAATGCCAGCAGCAGCCCCAGTGGGCAGCCGTCTGAGGCTGCAAGGGACAGGTAGGAGCCTCCCCCCACCACTGGCATCCCCATCACCAGCCCCAGTGGGCAGCACTCCGAGGCTGCAGGGGACGGGCTGGAGCCTCCCCCACCACTGGCATCCCCGACACCAGCCCCGCCACTGACACCACTGAGCAGCCATCACCGCCGGCGGGCAGTGTGTAGTCGTGCCTCCATGGACTTTAGTGCGTCCTGACCCCTGCAAATCCTGTGGGTGTAAAACCCAGGTGAGAGACTATGAACTTGCACTTCCAAAGATCTGCATCACAGGGCACAAGGCCCCTTCCAGAACCAGTGGAAGAAGGCTTCCAGTCACCACATCCTTGCCAGGATGAAGCACACTGGGCACAATGCCAGCTCCAGAACCAGGGGAAGAAGGCATCCACTCACCGCATCCTTGTCAGGATGAAGAACACTGGACACAAGGCCCCCTCCAGAACCAGTGGGCAAACCACCCACTTGCGAGACTGTGGCCTTGCACTCCCCAGGACCAAGCAGTGGGCAAACTACCCACTAGAGAGACTGTGGCTTTGCACTCCCCAGGACCAAGGAGTTGGCAAACCACTCACTAGAGAGACTGTGGCCTTGCACTCCCCTGGACCAAGCAGTGGGCATGTTGCCCCCCTCCAGAAAAGTGGCGTTGTACCATCTTCCGGCTGAGGTGCCCCCCATTCAGTGTCCCCCTGAGGTGCCTGTGTATTTTTGACCTGATGCCCCAGGAGTGTTCTCTCCGTTTTGATGCATGAGTAAGATGGGGCCTTGGTCTATATGATGAGGCCCTGTGGCCCACTGACATTATGGACTGGGCAGTGTCCCTCCATTTGTATATCTGTAAATATTGTTTTGAATTTTGAGGAAGTTTTTCTGGATTTTTATCTCGTTACACTCATTTTAATAACTTCCTTTTGTCCTTGCATTATTCCTCAGGGGTACGGGGTAAATATGTAATGTTACTGCATCTGTTTGTGTGTATGGTATTGGGAGTGGGGGTGTTACATGTGTGTGTCACTCTCTTTTTCCTCCCCCCTCCCCTGTGTGCTCGGCGGCAGTACTCACCATGGTTGTCATCGCCGGCATTGGTATTCCTGGTGTAGGAGGAGGTAGACCAGCATGGGGAAGTCTGCAGATCGGGCTCCATGGTGTCGTGGCTGTTCCCTGAGTCTCCAGAGGTGAGTCCTTTGACTTCTGTGTTCTGTTTCCGTTGTGCTTTTGTTGTCGTTGGTACCGCCCCTGAAAAGATGGTGGATAGGCTTCTTGTAATACAGTGGGCAGAATCTTGTCTTCCGCCTGGCTGTTTGGCAGTTACCGTCGCAGTGCTTGTTGCTACCGCCGTGGTGGTCAATGTGTCAAAGTCTCTGTCTGTGTTGTGGTTCCTGCCATTGTCATAATTACATTTTGTTTCCTGCCAGCTTGTTGGCGGTATTACCGCTGCTTTATAACCGACCACCAGGGTTGTAATGAGGGCCAATGTGATTTCAGCAGCACAGACCAAGGTTTGCTAGAGTATGTGTGTCCTACTGCCTCTTACCAAAAACATTCTGTTAGATCAAATGATCATTTATCAGTACATTATAAAATCCCACACTCACTTTCTTGGTGGTGCCCCACTTATCTAAATATGTGCGGATCAGCACAGTTGGGAGATTTAGTGGTCCTCTTCCTAACTGTCAAGCAGTAGCCTGTTCATCCCACGGAGACACAATGTTGACCAAGCTGTCTGTTCCCAAATTCCACCCAAATGTTGCATGCCTCTACTCAAATACACATGTGTGGAACCTCAATGTCCGGGGGGAAAGGGGATGGACGAGAGAAGGAGAGAGACAATGGAGTCGCAGGGCTGGATCCAGATGCTTCTTGAAGAGCCGATCGATCCCTCCTAAGATAAATTAACCATCAGTCAACTAACCAATACCTCATAACATGTATAATCTACTGTTAAACTATGATGTGCAAGCTAGAAGTACCTGTTGGGGTCTGCTTTCACGCATTTGATAGCTCTCCCTCTCTCTAGAAACCTTTGGAAACAAATTAAATAAGAGCCTTAAACCTCCTATCCTGTCTCTAACTACTCCCACTGTGATACCAGATTAGTCCCTCATCACCTCAATTAAGCCTACCTAGATGTTCCTTGATTTTCAGTGGATATCTTGCGTGTTTGACCTTAATGAGATTTTCCAAGATGCTGACTCATAGACATTTACATAGGCAACAATACTAAAAACAAACTCTCAGGGAATTATATTCTCTAGATATTCATGGGTTAATCATTGTACTGTGCTAGTATCACAAGGGATGCAATAGGAAAAACATAGGGTTAATATCAAGGATTACAGTTCACTCTGTTTTACTATGAAAACATAGGCTAAATCAATAGCGTTCAACTTCATGAACAACGGGCTTTTTGTTGTTACATCACAGCGTAATTTTGAGCATGTCATAGATAAGCTTCAACTTCATTTAAGCGCCAAACACAGAATGTTCTGCATCACTTGCAACAATTTGAAATAATGCAAATGCCACTATGAACTCAGTGATAACAATTGTATTCACAGTACATTGTATAGCTAATAACAACAGTAATGCCACATTAAACACAGAGATAATAAACAAATTCACAGTGTATTGTAGTCTTGATAATTTTTCAATAGAAACTCCTTTTGTGGTATAATGCAAGCAACTACAATAAGCGATACAGCATGACAAGCGGCGAACATCCCAATGACCTTAAAACCCCAAAATGTGCCATTTTAGGCGCATCGCTTATCAAGTTTCAAGTCAGGAAGTATCATGTTTTAGCTATAAATCATGCGCAGAGCGTTACCGCCTTTTTAAGGGTTAATTCAGTCGGTCTCTTCTTCTTCCAGAAGTGGCCTCCAAGATGTTGGACAAAAAAAGTTTTTGAAGATTAAAAGTGGAGGAGCAGAGATTCCTTTTCTGCAGCAGTGACCTTTACAGCAAGCAATTCACTCAGGATGGGTGTGGTTTAAATACCTCTTGCATCCAGCCACACCCAGTCTGAGTCATAGATGCTGGAGTCTTGTGCAACACGTGTTCCCAAACAAACATTGGTCTCTAACAAGCATTGGTTCCAACAAGCATTGGTCTCTCCAAGCAAGGATTGGCCTCTGTAAAAAAGCATTGGTCACTGCAAAGGCAAATGATCGACTCAGCAGTTTTTTTAATGAGGCATTCTAGGTTTGCAGGCCCAACACTAACTTGTCTCAGTGATGTAACCAGAGGTATTTACATCATCAGTTATGTGGTAGACCATATTCTGAGCTTATGTCTGCAAAGGATTTAAGTGTATCCCCCATAATCATCTGCTCCAGTAGTTGTGTGCCTCCCTGTCTCCACTCAGACAAGTCTACCATGTGCCTTCTATCCATAACTCTTCATTGTTCTAATCAGGTGCTGAGTTATGACGCCAGGAGTCTAGCTTCAGTCAAACGTGTGTCTGCTTCCATTTGCAGAGCCTGTAATGGACTATTCGGTTAGTTGTTATCTGATGGTCTGGCTTTGTTACTTAGAGGGCCGATAGGTTGGCTTCATACCGAAGTATGGTCTGTTCTATTTGTCTCCATAAAGGAGGTTGCCAGACAGCTGGGGACCAGTATAGCATATGAGATAAATGGTTGGCCAGGTAATATGTTTCCATGTGTGCCAAACAAAACCCTCTGCCTCTGTAGCCACATACAGTTTTTACATAAGAAGCCAGGTTTTACCTGAGCCTCACAGAAAGCTTTTGATCTCAAAGACACTTAAATGTTGCATAAGCACCATCTTTATAGCCTTTACCTGTCCCCACAATGATAGTTAGAGGTGCAACTATTTTGCAAAGTCAATTTTAGTCTTAGTAAACTGGGATTTTATTATGTCCTTAGCCATTTGTATAAAGCTCCTATTCAACAACACGCCCAAGTGTTTTATCCCTTGCTGGAATCATCTTGGTTCTGCCTCTTGTATGCATGTACTGGTCATTGTGTTAGACATATTGTAAGGAAATGCCTACTGGCATGGTTACCCCCTGACTTTTTGCCTCTGCTGATGCCCAGTTATGATTTGAAAGTGTGCTGAGGCCTGCTAACCAGGCCCCAGCACCAGTATTCTTTCCCTAACCTGTACTTTTGTTTCCACAATTGGCACACCCTGGCATCCAGGTAAGTCCCTTGTAACTGGTACCCCTTGTACCAAGGGCCCTGGCGCCAGAGAAGGTCTCTAAGGGCTGCAGCATGTCTTATGCCATCCTGGGGATACCTCACTCAGCACAGACACATTGCTTGCCAGCTTGTTTGTGCTAGTGGGGATAAAAAGACTAAGTCGACATGGCACTCCCCTCAGGGTGCCATGCCAACCTCACACTGCCTATAGGTATAGGTAAGTCACCCCTCAAGCAGGCCTTACAGCCCTAAGGCAGGGCGCACTATACCGTAGGTGAGGGCATAAGTGCATGAGCACTATGCCCCTACAGTGTCCAAGCAAAACCTTAGACATTGTAAGTGCAGGGTAGCCATAAGAGTATATGGTCTTGGAGTCTGTCATGCACGAACTCCGCAGCACCATAATGGCTACACTGAAAACTGTGAAGTTTGGTATCAAACTTTTCAGCACAATAAATGCACACCGATGCCAGTGTACATTTTATTGTAACATACACCCCAGAGGGCACCTTAGAGGTGCCCCCTGAAAACTTAACCGACTACCCGTGTAGGCTGACTGGTTTTAGCAGCCTGCCACACACCAGACATGTTGCTGGCCACATGGGGAGAGTGCCTTTGTCACTCTGTGGCTGGTAACAAAGCTTGTACTGGGTGGAGGTGCTTCTCACCTCCCCCTGCAGGAACTGTAACACCTGGCGGTGAGCCTCAAAGGCTCACCCCCTTTGTTACAGCACCCCAGGGCAGTCCAGCTAGTGGAGTTGCCCGCCCCCTCCGGCCACGGCCCCACTTTTTGGCGGCAAGGCCGGAGGAGATAATGAGAAAAACAAGGAGGAGTCACTGGCCAGTCAGGACAGCCCCTAAGGTGTCCTGAGCTGAGGTGACTCTGACTTTTAGAAATCCTCCATCTTGCAGATGGAAGATTCCCCCAATAGGATTAGGGATGTGCCCCCCTCCCCTCAGGGAAGAGGCAATAAAAGAGGGTGTAGCCACCATCAGGGCTAGTAGCCATTAGCTACTAACCTCCCAGACCTAAACACACCCCTAAGAAGAAGAGGACTGCTGAACTGATAAACCTGCAGAGAAGACGGAGACACCAACTGCTTTGGCCCCAGCATTACCGGCCTGTCTCCCCACTTCTAAAGACACTGCTCCAGCGACGCGTTCCCAGGGTCCAGCAACCTCTGAAGCCTTAGAGGACTACCCTGCATCTAGAAGGACCAAGAACTCCAGAGGACAGCGGCTCTGTTCCCCAAAGACTGCAACTTTGCAACACAGAAGCAACTTTGAAACAACACACGTTTCCCGTCGGAAGCGTGAGGCTTTGCACTCTGCACCCGATGCCCCCGGCTCGACTTGTGGAGAACAAACACCGCAGGGAGGACTCCCCGGCGACTACGAGACTGTGAGTAGCCAGAGTTGACCCCCCTGAGCCCCCACAGCGACTCCTGCAGAGGGAATCCCGAGGCTCCCCTGACCACGACTGCCTGCTTCAAAGACCCAACACCTGGTAAGGACACTGCATCCGCAGCCCCCAGGACCCGAAGGATCCGAACTCCAGTGCAGGAGCGACCCCCAGGTGGCCCTCTCCCTTGCCCAGGTGGTGGCTACCCCGAGGAGTCCCCCCCTTGCCTGCCTGCATCACTGAAGAGACACCTTGGTCTCCCATTGAAACCTATTGCGAACCCAACGCCTGTTTGCACACTGCACCCGGCCGCCCCGTGCCGCTCAGGGTGCACCTTTTGTGCTGACTTGTGTCCCCCCGGTGCCCTACAAAACCCCCCTGGTCTGCCCTCCGAAGACGTGGGTAATTACCTGCTGGCAGACTGGAACCGGGGCACCCCCTTCTCCATTGAAGCCTATGTGTTTTGGGCACCACTTTGGGGTTGCCCTGAACCCCCAATGGTGGGCTACCTTAGACCCAACTTTGAACCCCGTAGGTGGTTTACTTACCTACAAAACTAACAAACACTTACCTCCCCCAGGAACTGTTGAAAATTGCACTGTGTCTAATTTTAAAATAGCTATATGCCATTTGTGTGAAAACTGTATAAGCTATTTTGCTAATTCAAAGTTCCTAAAGCTCCTAAGTGAAGTACCTTTCATTTAAAGTATTGTTTGTAAATCTTGAACCTGTGGTTCTTAAAATAAACTAAGAAAATATATTTGTATATACAAAAACCTATTGGCCTGGAATTGTCTCTGAGTGTGTGTTCCTCATTTATTGCCTGTGTGTATACAACAAATGCTTAACACTACCCTCTGATAAGCCTACTGCTCGAACACACTACCACAAAATAGAGCATTAGAATTATCTCTTTTTGCCACTATCTTACCTCTAAGGGGAACCCTTGGACTCTGTGCATACTATTCCTTACTTTGAAATAGTGCATACAGAGCCAACTTCCTACACATATAGTGCCCGATTCACAAGGAGACATATGACTTGTAAAGTTATGAGTGTGTAGTCTCTGCACTTGGGGTGGAATCTCTGCAGTCGGGGCAGAATCACCATACTGCGCACTCTCTGCAGTGTGCAATATTGAGATACACCACAAGTGCAGAGATTCTGTCCCGAGTGATGAGTCTCTGCGCTCGCAACTGTTTGAGTCATAAATTCTTTTGTGACTCAGGCCCTGAAAGTGCTTCACATTTCCCCAGTTCATCTTGCAGCCAGATACAATCTGAGAAGTTAGGCAGAGGCGACATTTGCATTGGTACTGGGATAAATATCAGTGGCTTCAACATTGTCATCAGTATGTCATATGCATAGAAAAATGAATTGACTGTTCTGCTGTAGTGATGGGGGATGCCCCCTTTGTTTAACCGGTGCCCTTCCCTGGGTTTGGCTCCAACAAACGACAAGAGAGCCATACACAGTCATGCAACCTTGATTACTAACAGACTTAAAGGCACATCTGGTTCAAGGAAGAAAAATGACAAATTTTTAAAAGGGGTATTTTCAGACTAGTAACTTAAAATTCCACTTTCCTAAACTAAGGGTATCTCCTATTAGGTGTAATAAGTAACCCAGTGATAGCCTATGAGGAAAATAGCCTTACAACAGTAAAAAATGATTTTTGGAGCTTTTGATTGGCAGGACATGTAAAACTTAGCTACACATGTCCAACTTTTTAAATGTCATGTACCCTGCCCTATAAGCCTTTAGGGCTTACAGTAGAGGTATTAAAAAGGAATACCTTTGCCCGCCATTAGGTTTATTTTACCAGGTCAAAAAGGCAGTTTTAAAACTGCACACCCAGGATGCAGGGACAGTCCTGTATGTTTTACAGTGCTGCTCTAGTAGTAGGTGGCCCAATGAGTGCTGAAGTCTTTTACTAGCATTTAACTTACAAGCCCTGTGTACGTGTAGTAACATTTACACATACACATATTAAAAGTACCAATCAGGTATCTGCCAATTTTACCCTGTTTTAGGAGAGAGAGCATAAGCATTATACCACTGGTTATAAGAGAAAAAGTGCACAGAGTACTAGTGCAAACAAAACTAGGTACAATGGTGGAAAGGAAAGACCTGAGGATAACCCTAAAAAAAAGGACCCATCCAATAGGAAGTCTTCCCCTTTCTGTCACTACACCTGTTTCTGAACTCATTGACTTTTGACCCATGTTCCATCATGTAATGTGCATGGTCGCATTTCTATTTTTCTCAATTGGCACATTTCAGCATCTTGACCTACAGTGAACTTCCTTTAGAAAGAAAAGAACATGATAGCGATGTTGTGATATGTGTAATCAATCTTAACTGGTAAGGTATTACCAGCTCATTGAATTTTAAAGTGGTGTCTTCTGACTCGACCATGATTATGGGGGTTATTCTAACTTTGGAGGAGTGTTAATCCGTCCCAAAAGTGAGGGTAAAGTGACGGATATACCACCAGCCGTATTACGAGTTCCATAGGATATAATGGACTCGTAATATGGCTTGTGGTAAATCCGTCACTTTTCCGTCACTTTTGGGACGGATTAACACCTCCTCCAAAGTTAGAATAACCCCCTATGTGTTATATTTAACAAATTATTCTTCATAGCTGTGAAAGGGTCTTGTGTCACGTGTAACAACTTGAACCAAGTCTGTCTTTTTAACAAAGAGGGTTTTGCATTGTGGGATATGTAGTTTGACAATTTCCGTAGTGTATGCATCTATAGGTCTAAGGAGGCAAGTAGGCAAGTGGTTAATGGCAGAAACATTATTATCTGAAGTCATCAGGAAATATATACATACCTTAATATAAAATGTATGAACCAGTTACTATGCAGCATAGCCACTGAACATTTTTTACGATGTATTCATCACCTCAGTATAATTCTGAAAGTCTACACTGAAGAAAAATAAAAAAAATTGAGGAAAAGGAAAACATGTAGTACGCAAATATGCATGATTTGTGAAATGAGCAGCAAGACACTTCTGAAACCTGAAGGATAGTGTTTAAAGACAGAGAGCATTTGTTGCCTCGGGCTGTGCCTCAAAACAATTAGCATGAAACTCTGCATGGAATCCAACAAAACCATTTAAAGAACCACTGGGGGAGCAAAAGAAGATGGATAGGTTCAGGCCTTTGTCTTTTATAATTTCATAAAGGATGAATAAATAACAGTGCAGAATGCAAAATAAACGCATTAGTGCAACTGAACTTTATTTTTTGTAGTCAGAAGTCGTTTTCAATGTAAATGAATTAAATATGAATGGTTGAGATTAATATAGTCATAGATGGGTAACAATAAATTGTGAGAATGGTTTTTACCACGTGGTTCTTTGTGAAATCAAATGGACAACAAGAGTAAAGCATAAATTGTCTATGATGCCACTTAGAACTCTGAGGCAAAAAAAAGCTCAGTAATTCACTGTTTACCCATCTGTAATTGTTTTGTTTTGTGCGGCCCTCTGCTTTCAGCTGATTCACAAAGTCAGAGGATTAATGGGGACCCATTCATAATATGGCCTCTCCTTGCTCCACATTAAAAACAAAAAAATGGCCTTCTTCAACATTTTCAACCAATTTGCCTTCTTTTTCCTCCGGTTCCAAAAGCTGTCTTTCCTGCTTCTCAGGAAAGACAGGTCTGACAAGCTCTCATAGAGCCAAACTAAGGCAGCTTGGAGTTCCTTTATGACATAGAAATAGTGGTTAACAAACTGTGTTACCCACTGGTGCCACATCATAGCAGGGAGTTACTGGATTCAGCATCCAGTCAGTCACAATATTTAGCTCTCTACAGGAGTCATGCATAATTTTAAGAAATAACCATTATTATTATTAAATAGTTTAACAGCTAAACATTATTATTAAATTGGTTAACAGCGCGAGTATCCATACCAGATTGTTGAATTCAGGAGGATACACCAAAGTTGTGCCACAAACATATTGTGTTGTTTATGTAGCCAAAGGGAGCACAGCAGCTGCTAGCTATTGCTCACCTACTAACATTTCATCCATGAAACAGATTGGGGTGATAGGTTGGCTATTTTTTGGCAGCTTACGCATCTAGGTTCCTAGAATCTTTTCTGTTGAAAACCATTTATCACGTAGCGACATAAACAACGATTGAGGGCATATACCAGTGATTTATAATGGAAGAGTGAATTGGTATAATTTTGTAATTCTTTGCAAAATATCTACCCTTAGTAATCTGTTCCACCTTTCTTGGTTGTGTGCTGTGGACCAGAATTGGCGGAGTTTCATTCTGCAAAGTTCTTCAGAATTACATTAAAATTCCACTGATTTAGGGGATTTCCACCAAGTGGCATAGTGGGCACAGCAATTTGCATGGCAGTATCCCTCTGTGCCCTTACATAAGCATGTAAGGGTGCTGAGGGGAATGCACTGCACTCCAGTGCAGTACATAAACCTCGTTGCCCTTACATCCTATATAAGGGCCCCAAGGGCCATGCAGTGCACTCCAGTGCAGTGCATAACCCCCGGTACCCTTACATAAGGATGTAAGGGCACTGAGAGGTGTCCACTCCAGTGCATATCCCTCAGTGTAGTGTATAGATGACATCATCTGAAATGTTAGATTTCTCCTATTTTTACCTATAGCCTTAGAGCCCGATGTAGTGGGTTATTTGGTGAGGACCTTTAACAAGGGAGAGGGCCTTTCATGGCTGGCATAGCCCAGCTGTGGAGGGCTAAAAAGCTGTTAGAACTTTCTACCACTAAAGGGCAGAATGTTCTAATAAATAAAACAAATACCTCATGGAGCCCAAGAAGATTGAAATCCCCTTGGGCTCCGTAATGCCCAGAGCTGTTGCTGTGAGACAAACATTGGGATGTTGCAGCTCTGGGCTTTTACCTGCCATTAGATGTCTGGAGCACTCAATTGTCTTCAATGGAGCACAAAATCTTCCAATGTTCTAATATTAATTAGGACTAGGTGAAATTTTGTTTAAACAGGAGTAATCTCATGAAATTTAAGACAGTTTGCACTATGCTTGTTATAAAAAATGCTCAAGATTGCTCCATTGCACCAGATTGCATAACTAAGATTTTGTTTTGGCAAACATTATTTCGCAGGTGTAAGAGAAACAATGCAGACAAACAGAATGCAAGCTATTGTTATACCCTTCACATGCGGTTTTGCTCTATTGTGTTAGTTAAATACGCCCTTTAGTCAAAATGAATGCAAAGTGTGCGAAAACAATAGTGCAACAGGACAGTCTGGCATTTTATGTAATAATATTTAATTTTGCATAGTTTTCTGGTCATTTGCTGTAATTGTGTCATGGGAAACCACGCACATTTTCACTAGGATACTCTTTATAAGAATAATGAGATATGAAATATATTTTGCCTGGTCTCAACTAAAGTGCAAATTGGAAACACTCTGTTTTTTACTGGGATTGTCACCCTTTCAGATCTTGTAATGCCCATGTTTTCCAGCTACAGCTTCAAAGACTCCCAGTGCTACACATCGGACACTTAAAGACCATGGGTTCTGCCAAGTGTAGACCTATGTAACGGAATCAACTCTATAGCAACCATCCACATTCAGAAGAGAGATCCGGTGGACTCATTTTGGCGCGATCATGCAGGAAACAAGGGCCAACTGTTCACTTACTACAGGATTTCTTTGAAGCTCAGAGCAGTGAAGTGGGAATTCCAGAAATGGAGAAAGTTCTTCACTGCTTATACTGGAATGCATCAATTTGGATTTTTGGTGACAGCATTCTGGGGCTGTTAAGACCCTCCAAAGCACATCTGCAGAATTAAAAATGCTTTCCTTTTCTGCAAATATGGGAGTGGAATGCCTGAAAATCATGTTAGTACCAACTAGGTCTCATGGCCAGTAATTGGCTTGTCGCCTTTTCTAACACATGACTTGACAAACCCCTAGGTGAAAATCTTCCTGGAGCTAAAGAAGAGAGAAGACTTTGCTGTCTGTTACACTCTGTCTGCATACCAAAAAGAATTGGAAACAGGTGTCCGATGCTCCCTCTAAACATCTGCTTTTAGTATTTTTCTTCTGGATTGGTAATGTTAGTCTCCTTCTGAGTCTCAGTGGTAAACGCGGTCTAGATCAGACGTGTAAAGTATGCTTGCTCCTTTGAAGCTTCTCTCCTGGTGATGACGCGTGTCCAACGTCCCGAATCAGAGATAGACGCGGTTTTATACTAACATGTCTAAGAAGAATTCCAGGTGATAAATTGGAAAGGGGCATTGTTTCGGGATCAAGAAGCTGAGTTACACTCGCAAAATGTGTATTGGGTTCTGAAAATTCAACTCTTATTAAAGACAACGTTGCTGGTAGAGCACGTGGAAACAGTTTAGCCTTTGTTGAAAATCTACTTCTGTAGAACCTGGGCAACTTGCAAAGCCTCTCTGAAAGAAACGTGGCTTCAATTTTTCCATTTGAAACGAAGTTTGAGGCTACTGCTATTGAACTTGCTCAATAAATCTGATCTTGTGGAGCTTTAACCTTTTTTTCTGCTCAATATTTGAAACATCCTCAAAGGTTCCGAAGAACAAACTAAAACCAACAATTTTGCCACAATTAAGACTTGTGTTGGACGCAGAGAGCATAGAGGTCATGGTCAATCTCATGGGAGACGCTGTGCCTTTTTCCAGCATTTTCCATATTATAGTTAAGTTCGTCTTTTTTCCAGTGGCTTTCTCATTAGAAATGTTGTATTGCTTTTATTTAATTGGATCTCTGCTTCTAATATTCTGCATTTTGTGGCATTTTTCTGATAATATTGTCCTTTTTTAACACACGTGCACTCTAGTAACTGCTTTTGTTGATTGCTTGTTGCATTTTCTCGTGACAACGGCCTTCCCGCTTGAGCCAAGTTACCAAATGTGAGCCATGGACACCTGGCAACACCAGGTTACCTTTGTGCATCAAATCACATTCCACTGTCTTGTGTGGCCTTGTCATTCTGAATGGTGTGCTATGGTACCTGAATCTCCCAGCTTATGTTGTTATTTTCATTCCACATCTCCAGTACACCAGTCAGTGGCTAATGGCTGACTAAACATATCTCATACTTGTTGAGCTTGCTGGAAACATTCTAAGAATACGAGATGGCATCGTCCTCTTGTACAAAAAGAGCTGTGCAGCTCCAGTCTAAAGCAGCTGCACACGGATCATTGACACACAAAACAAGTAATGAAGCTTTGCTACAGATATGTTGGCACTCACAGACCTTATACTCTACATCTGAAAAAAGTAATATTACGGACAGTATTTAAAAACTTAAAGCTCTCAATTACTTTTTACCTAAATAATTTCTCACGTTGCATAATGCAATACTTGTAGCCAGAGTTAAATTGATATCTGGTTATTTTTTAGAACTATGTGCAATTCAAATTTAAAGAGAAAAAATACTGTCAGGGAAGGAATGGTTGTGGTTAGTAGCTAGGTGGAAGCCTTATTAAGCTAAAACAAATGTCCAGATTATTACTCATACAATATAAAGTCCCACCAGAAAATAATTAATACAGAAACCATGGTAAATGCTGTTCATGATTAAGGTCCTCATTATGACCCTTGTCTTAAGACAGCCAGGGCCGCAGTGGTGGTCAGACCACCGCCAAGCTGGCGGTCCGACAGCCACATTACATACAACCGTGGAAGTTGTGCCATGGCCGGAAAGCCAGCACCGCCACTTCTCCTCCACTGGTGGTGCTGGCAGTGCTGGCGGTGCTGGCGGTGCTGGCGGTGCTAATCCACCAGGGCAGTGCAGCAAGCAGCGCTGCCCTGGGGTTTAAGCATCCCTTCTCTGCCGACGATTACATAACGGTAGCCCCGCCATATAAAAGGATGGCGGAGACAGGGTACTGGGTGCCCCATGGGGCCCCTGTACTACCCATGCACTTGGCATGGGCAGTACAGGGACCCCATGGCCAGCCCCATCGTGATGGGTGCTGGTGCACCCTATGCACCACAGCATTGCCGCCAGCTGAAATATGAGCCAGCGTCAGTGTTGTGGGCTGTTTTCCACTGGGCCAGAGGGAAACTCGTAATGGGGCCCACAGGAAGGGGACTGCACTGGTAGTAACCTGACTGTGGGAGTTTGTTGGGCAGCCTTTTCCGTCTGCCAAACTCATAACGACCCCCTATGACTCTTCGGTCATAGAATTCAGGGTATTCTGAACAAAATAACTTAAATTGTTGGTGTATCCATGTTTCATAAAGACACACTGAAATATAGTGGCAAAAGTGCCACACCATTGGCCCATTGCTCAATCCTTGGAATTCTTGTTGAATTAACAGTGGTGGCTGGTGAACTTTGAAAGTGGTGGGGCATAAATACCTTCTTTGATTTTCACTGAGGGGGCAAGCAAACTGAGCAAGCCTACACTTCTTTGGGAAAGTTCAGAAAGATTTTTCTGACGGAAGGTCTTCTAAAAAAGAGGCAATTGATGCATTTCACACCTCGTCCATTGTTGATTTCTTTGTTACAGCCTTACGCCCCTATGTTTTTCCCTACTCTAGCATGTTGGGTGAAATGACTTCTTTCAAAAGTAGGAGTGGACTCTTCCATTTTTTGAGCAAACACAGGCTGGGGAGCCAGGGCCTCAAAATCTTTTGCCATAGGGGCACCCTTGGAAGAAATTATCTGTATGTCCAATTGGTCCTTGGATTCCATGTGTAAGGAATTCTACCACAAGCCAGTAAGCAATTATTTTTCTATGGCGGTGGATAAGCTTTAAACTTGCATGATTTGAAGCATCCAGTCCTGACAGAATTAAAACATTTTATTGCATTTGTGAACAAAACGTTTCATTTCTATTAAGGATACCTGTCAATTGTATATCTGTAGAAGGTACTTTCATGCTCTAGTACTGGTCTTGACTCCCTTTGTACTTATCATCCATAGATTGATTCCTATTGAGCTCACCCACATTTATAGATCAGACGTTTAGTTATTTTCAGTTTCAGATCAAAAGCAAGAATAAGCCATGATTGCTGATACTCAAGACGAGACACCTTGCAACAACAAGAGGTAGAGCTGATATTGTTCATCCTGCTGGAAGCCCATTTACATCTCTCGAGTGAGCCAACGTCAAGTACTTCAAGCCACATTGATTTTTACTCACTTCAACAGCAATCTGTGAAAAAAAAGTTTGCGAATATATCTGAACATATTGATATCCAAACTTTTGTTAAAACTGAAGAGTGGCAGGATGTGACGGGCTTTTAAATTCCATTCTTACATGTATACATTTAAACATGTGCTTCCATGTATAAGCACACATACACTCTCAGTCCCGCACACGCAGATACACAAACATATGCACTCATAAATAGCCGGAGTCCACTGAAAATTAGCTTAATTGAGGTAGGCCTCTTTACGGTTAGCTTGCATACTATTTATCACAAGGGCCCATGATTCTAGAGTCCAGTAAATAGACCATGAGCTTCTACACAATTGGAGGCCAGGATAGGACTGGAGGTAGACCCTTCTCCTCTATTCTGGATGCTAATGGGGCATTAGGGCAAATGACCAACTAGTCCTAAAGCTAAATTACCTAACATATTGCACAGCCTGAAACTAGTGCAGCTTGCAGGCTATATATTGTGATTTTATGCTAAGCTGGAAAGCGACTGTCTAACTTATGTGCAATACAGCCAGTGGAGACCTCTTTTGTTACCATGGTAATATGACAGCTATTATATGCAAACTAATGATCAGTTGTTAGAAATGGGGTTTTTGGTTGGCAGTCAGGTTACCCTCTGTCAAAGCAGGAACCCTCACTCTAGTCAGGGTAAGTCACACACAATCCAAAATCTGCCTGTGCCCACCCTCTGGTAGCTTGGCACGAGCAGTCAGGCTTAACTTAGAAGGCAATGTGGAAAGCATTTGTGCAATAAATCATGCAATACCATAATATAACAGCACAAAAATAAACCACACAGTAGATCTCCTTGCTACAGGAAGGCCCCATTTTCTGCAAAGCTTCCTTAGGTCAGCCTTAGTGAGGTGTTCAGTAGGTACAAAGAATGAGTAGGTACACAATCCCATTCTGATAAGATCTTACCGGCAAAAACCAAAATCCAAAGTCCAAAATATCAATAGTATATCCAGGAGGACATCAGAGAACCAAAAGCAAAAAGATGAAAAATCAAGTTGACCTTCAACTGTGGGTAGGTACTGAAATACTTAGCTACTGTATGTCACTGCACAAACACAAGTCCTATCCTCACCGCTGATCACCAATGTTAGAAATTGGGTTTTTGGTTGGCAGTCAGGTTACCCTCTGTCCAAGCAAGAACCCTCACTCTAGTCAGGGTAAGTCACACACAATCCAAAATCAGCTTGTGCCCACCCACTGGTAGCTTGGCACGAGCAGTCAGGCTTAACTTAGAAGGCAATGTGTAAAGCATTTGTGCAATAAATCATACAATACCATAATATAACACCACAAAAATACACCACACAGTGTTTATAAAAATATATAATATTTATCTGTGTATTTGCAGGTCAAAACGATCAAAGTTGCAATATGAATTTGTAAAGATATCACTAAAAAGTGATATAAAGTGTCTTAAGTCTTTAAAAAGTAAACAAAGTCTCTTTCAAGCACAAAGTACCTGGTTTGGAGTGGAAAATCTCCGCAGAGGGCCGCAGAAGAGGAGATGCGTGGAAAAATGGTGTGTGCGTCAGTTACGCCCCTTCACACACGGACTTGAGTCGTTATTTTTCACGCGGGGAGACGTGAGTCGTTCTACGGGAGGAAAAATGGTGTGTGCGTCGGTTGCACCCCTTCGCACACGGACTTGCGTCGTTATTTTTCACTCAGGGAAGCCGTGCGTCGTTTTCCAGCATGCAGACCGTCTCCTTCTATGGGTCGCGGGGATTACCAGATGTCCCGGGACTGTGCGTGGATTCTCCTGCTTGTTTTCCGGCTGCGCGTCGTTCCGCGGGGCTGTGCGTCGAAGTTTCGATCTCACGGCAGGCGTTGTGTCGATTTCTCCTCTGGAAGTCGGGCGGTGTTGTCCTTGCGAGGCCGTGCGTCAAAGTTCCGGTCGGCCCGAAGGCGTCACGTCGATCAGCGTCGGTGTGCGGCGTTTTTCTCGCCGCGGAACAAGCTGCGCGGCGAAAATTTCGGTGCACGAAGCATCCAAGTGAAAGAGAGAAGTCTTTTTGGTCCTGAGACTTCAGGGAACAGGAGGCAAGCTCTATCCAAGCCCTTGGAGAGCACTTTTACAGCCAGACAAGAGTTCAGCCAGGCTGCAGGCCAACAGCAAGGCAGCAGTCCTTTGTAGAAAAGCAGACAGGTGAGTCCTTTAATCAGCCAGGCAGTTCAGCAAGGCAGCAGGCCAACAGCAAGGCAGCAGTCCTTTGTAGAAAAGCAGCCAGGTGAGTCCTATGAGCAGCCAGGCAGTTCTTCTTGGCAGGATGTAGTTTCTGGTTCAGGTTTCTTCTCCAGCAAGTGTCTGATGAGGTAGGGCAGAGGCCCTGTTTTATACTAAGTTGTGCCTTTGAAGTGGGGGTGACTTCAAAGAGTGTCTAAGAAATGCACCAGGCCCCCTTTCAGTTCAATCCTGTCTGCCAGAGTCCCAGTAGGGGGTGTGGCAGTCCTTTGTGTGAGGGCAGGCCCTCCACCTTCCCAGCCCAGGAAGACCCATTCAAAATGCAGATGTATGCAAGTGAGGCTGAGTACCCTGTGTTTGGGGTGTGTCTGAGTGAATGCACCAGGAGCTGTCAACTAAACCTAGCCAGACGTGGATTGAAGAGCACAGAAAGATTTAAGTGCAAAGAAAGGCCCACTTTCTAAAAATGGCATTTCTAGAATAGTAATATTAAAAACGACTTCACCAGTTAGCAGGATTTTGTATTACCATTCTGGCCATACTAAATATGACCTTCCTGCTCCTTTCAGATCAGCAGCTGCCACTTCAACAGTGTATGAGGGCAGCCCCAATGTTAGCCTATGAAGGGAGCAGGCCTCACAGTAGTGTAAAAACGAATTTAGCAGTTTTGCACTACCAGGACATAGAACTACACAGGTACATGTCCTGCCTTTTACCCACACAGAACCCTGCTCTAGGGGTTACCTAGGGCACACATTAGGGGTGACTTATATGTAGAAAAAGGGGAGTTCTAGGCTTGGCAAGTACTTTTAAATGCCATGTCAAAGTGGCAGTGAAACTGCACACACAGGCCTTGCAATGGCAGGCCTGAGACAAGGTTAAGGGGCTACTGAAGTGGGTGGCACAACCAGTGCTGCAGGCCCACTAGTAGCATTTAATCTACAGGCCCTAGGCACATATAGTGCACTCTACTAGGGACTTATAAGTAAATTAAATAGCCAATCATGGATAAACCAATCCATAGTACAATTTACACAGAGAGCATATGCACTTTAGCACTGGTTAGCAGTGGTAAAGTGCCCAGAGGTCAAAAGCCAACAACAACAGGTCATAAAAAATAGGAGGAAGGAGGCAAAAAGTTTGGGGATGACCCTGTCAAAAAGCCAGGTCCAACATGACCCCCTACCAGCCTAAAGCCAGGGGAGAACAATCACTTTCCTGATGTACTTCCCTGTTTGAGGCGACAGAACAAGGACCCAGGCCCACAACAGCAGGGGCATGCTCCAGTTCTTCGCCTTCCTGACTCCAATTGGATCCCTCTGTCCACACTCTCAGGGCCCACTAAGCCAACCCATGGGGAACCTTTCTCCTTACCTGTGGATCCCATTTGTGCAGCACCTAACCTTACTTTGCTCACAGATGTATCCCAGGAGCAGGATAGTACCACCAGGACCAACACAGTGGTGTTGCTCAGTCTACCCCCGGGGTGTGACACTTGTCCCCTCCCCAGGGATAACTCTGTCCACCCGGACAGCAAGCCACAGTGGTTATTGACAGCTGTCAGGGATGAGAGCTAGGCCCCAGGCCTCTCAAAGCTCTCCCACCACTGTGGCTGTGGAGAGTGGGGGTCAGTAGCCCCAGGTGCTGGGCACCCTTTAACCACTCTCCCTTCCACCAGGTCAGGGCTCACAGCCTGAACCTGGTCCTCCCCTCTGGGGCTCTGTACCCTCCCTCCTGGAGCGGTACCCCCAGAGTCCAACATGGTCAGGCTGCTTATAGAAGTCGCCCTGTACCCTTCCTCCACCAGTGCAGGGCTGTTAACCTGCAACTGGCCCTCCAACTTGGGGTCTGTACCTTCAGGTTGGACTAGGGCCCGGGGTGAGGCTTTCCTCCCCCTGCCCTCTCTTCTGGGGTCCAGCACCCTCCAACTAGGAGTGGCCTCCTCAGAAGCCAACGTGGTAGGGGCACCTTTATCAGTAGCCCCTCCCTCCAGGTCCGGGGGGACACCCTGAACCTGGTCTTCCAGCCCAGGGTCTGTACCCTCAGACTGGATCACTGCCTGGTAAACCAGGACTTTCTGGGGGGCACGTCTACCCCCCACCAGGTCAGAGTTTAACCTCTGAACTTGGCCATCCAACTCAGAGTCACCACCCTGAAGTTGAACAATTGCCTGGCACGCCAGGACTTCCTGGAGGGCACACTGACCCTCCACCAGGTCAGAGTTTAACCTCTGCACCTGACCATCCAACACAGAGTCACCACCCTGAGGTTGAACAATTGCCTGGCACGCCAGGACTTCCTGGGGGGCACACCTACCCCCCACCAGGTCAGAGTTTAACCTCTGAACCTGGCACTTCAACCCAGAGTTACCACCCTGAGGTTGAACAATTGCCTGGCACGCCAGGACTTCCTGGGGGGCACACCTACCCCCCACTGGGTCAGAGTTTAAACTCTGAACCTGGTTCTCCAACCCAGGGTCACCACCCTGAGGTTGGGCAATTGACTGGCACACCAGGACTTTCTGGGAGGCACACCTACCTCCCACCAGGTCAGAGTTTAACCTCTGAAACTGGTTCTCCAACCCAGAGTCCCCACCGTGAGGCTGAACCATTGCCTGGCATGCCAGGACTTCCTGGGAGGCACACCCACCTCCCACCAGGTCAGAGTTTAACCTCTGAACCTGGTTCTCCAACCCAGGGTCACCACCCTCAGGTTGGGCAATCGCATGGCACACCAGGACTTTCTGGGAGGCACACCTACCTCCCACCAGGTCAGAGTTTAACCTCTGAACCTGGCCCTCCAACCCAGAGTCAACACCGTGAAGTTGGACAATTGCCTGGCACACCAGGACTTCCTGGGAGGCACACCTACCTCCCACCAGGTCAGAGTTTAACTTCTGAACCTGGGTATCCAACCCAGAGTCACCACCCTGAGGTTGAACAATTGCCTGGCACACCAGGACTTTCTGGGAGGTACACCTACCCCCCACCAGGTCAGAGTTTAACCCTTGATCCTGGCTATCCAACCCAGAGTCACCGCCCTGAGGTTGAATCTTTGCCTGGCATGCCAGGACCTCCTGGGGGGCACTCTCACCCCCCACAAGGGACACACCATCCCCAAGGGCCACACAAGAGTCTGGTTGGCGCAGGTCTCCTGACCTCTGCCCATCCGGCAGAGTCTGGGTCTCCCCCAAACCAGAAAAGGTTTCACCTGGGTCATTCCTGGGGGGCTCTGCTCTCAGAGCTGACCCCTGACTCTCCAGGTCCTCCACTGGGGTCCGCAACCCCCTCTCAACCCTATGTCTGGACTTCTGCACCCCCTCACTAGGAGTGGTACTGCCAGACACCAGAACTGTTGGGATGCTGGCTACAGTCACCCCCCCAAGTTCTTCTGACACTGCAGAGCTTCCCTCAACAGGTGGCCCTACGGTACAGGGTAGGCTTCCCTCCTGGTGTTCCCTCATGGAACCCTCTAGGACCTGGGACCTACCTGGGACACTACAATCGTCTCCCACCTCACTTGGTTGGGAACCACCTAGACCACTCCCTTCAGGAGCACCCCCAAATGCCTCTTCAAACTGTCTGGTACTCACCCAGAAGTCTGCCTCCATTGTAAGTTCCCTGGGGTCAGAGAACTCACACTCCACCTGGTGTTAGCGTAGCTCTGGAAAATAAGGACCAGACATATGCTCTCCAGCAATTACATCACTCTGCCCTTCAGATGTATTAACCACAGTACCCTTCACCCAACCATCCAGTAACTCAGCCTTGGAAAAGCACTCTACATCACCCTCCTGAGACTGGTGAGACAGTATCTGACTGTCCCTGACACTCAACCCATACTCTTCTGGGATGTCTCTACACTCTATATCCAGGACGTCCACCAGGGGGGAACCCTTTTCTCTGTCACTCTCTACTAGAGCCAGTAAAGTGTCCCTCCCCCCCAGTAGGAATATGACTCCCTGTGCCAGTTCCCCAATCCTTCTCAGGGACCCCGTGCATAACGGGAACTACCTCATACCCTTGAACCACTTGGGGTGTGTCAACTCCCTTCTTCAAGTTGGGCACCACATCTCTGGGCGTGTGCCCTTCTTCAGCAGTACTGGATGCAAGATTTTTGCTGCCACCATCTGAACTGGACTCAGCCTTTCCGGCCTCCAGTTTCAGCTCTTCACAGCTCAGCTCTTGAGCTGCAATCCTTTCTTTTTCCAGGGCTAAGAGTATTTTTGCCTCAACCCTTTAAAGATACTCCTCTAACTGTTGCTCCTGCCGCTTTTGACCTAGGAGCCATTCATCTCTCTCTGAGTCTCTTTCCTCATCTGAGTAGTCTTCCTCCTCATGTGAGCAGTCTTCCTCCTCATGTGAGCAGTCCTCCTCCTCATCTGAGGGGTACTTAGTCATTTGGTTTCTTGCTGCCATTCTCTCTGCCCATCTTTCTTCCCCCCAGACTATGTAGTTATGTAGCATTTCCATCTTAGAAGATCTCCTTGCTACAGGAAGGCCCCATTTTCTGCAAAGCTTCCTTAGGTCAGCCTTAGTGAGGTGGTCAGTAGGTACAAAGAATGAGTAGGTACACAATCCCATTCTGATATGATCTTACTGGCAAAAACCAAAATCCAAAGTCCAAAATATCAATAGTATATCCAGGAGGACATCAGAGAACCAAAAGCAAAAAGATGAAAAATCAAGTTGACCTTCAATTGTGGGTAGGTAGTGAAATACTTATACTGTATGTCACTGCACAAACACAAGTCCTATCCTCACCGCCGATCACCAATGTTAGAAATGGGGTTTTTGGTTGGCAGTCAAGTTACCCTCTGTCCAAGCAAGAACCCTCACTCTAGTCAGGGTAATTCACACACAATCCAAAATCAGCCTGTGCCCACCCTCTGGTAGCTTGGCACGAGCAGTCAGGCTTAACTTAGAAGGCAATGTGTAAAGCATTTGTGCAATAAATCATACAATACCATAATATAACACCACAAAAATACACCACACAGTGTTTAGAAAAATATATAATATTTATCTGGGTATTTGCAAGTCAAAACGATCAAAGTTGCAATATGAATTTGTAAAGATATCACTAAAAAGTGATATAAAGAGGGTCATTCTGACCCTGGCGGCCGGTGGCCGCCAGGGCCACCGACCACGGGAGCACCGCCGACAGGCTGGCGGTGCTCCAATGAGCATTCTGACCGCGGCGGTTCAGCCGCGGTCAGAAGCGGAAAGTCAGCGGTCTCCCACTGACTTTCCGCTGCTCATTGGAATCCTCCATGGCTGCGGAGTGCGCTCCGCAGCCATGGGGATTCTGACCCCCCCTACCGCCATCCAGTTCATGGCGGGAAAGCCGCCATGAACAGGATGGCGGTAGGGGGGGTCGCGGGGCCCCTGGGGGCCCCTGCCGTGCCCATGCCAATGGCATGGGCACGGCAGGGGCCCCCGTAAGAGGGCCCCAAAATGTATTTCACTGTCTGCCTTGCAGACAGTGAAATACGCGACGGGTGCAGTAGCACCCGTCGCACCTTCCCACTCCGCCGGCTCGATTACGAGCCGGCATCCTCGTGGGAAGGTCGTTTTCCCCCTGGGCTGGCGGGCGGTTTAACTGGAACCGCCCGCCAGCCCAGGGGAAAACTCGTAATACCCGCCGCGGTCTTTTGACCGCGGCGCGGTAATTTGGAGGGCGGGATCCTGGCGGGCGGCCTCCGCCGCCCGCCAGGGTCATAATGAGGCCCAAAGTGTCTTAAGTCTTTAAAAAGTAAACAAAGTCTCTTTCAAGCACAAATTACCTGGTTTAGAGTGGAAAATCTCCGCAGAGGGCCGCAGAAGAGGAGATGCGTGGAAAAATGGTGTGTGCGTTGGTTACGCCCCTTCACACACGGACTTGAGTCGTTATTTTTCATGTGGGGAGACGTGCGTCATTCTACGGGAGGAAAAATGGTGTGTGCGTCGGTTGCACCCCTTCACACACGGACTTGCGTCGTTATTTTTCACTCGGGGAAGACGTGCGTCATTTTCCGGCACGCAGACCGTCTCTTTCTATGGGTCACGGGGATTACCAGATGTCCCGGGTCTGTGCGTGGATTCTCCTGCTTCTTTTCCTGCTGTGCGTCGTTCCGCTGGGCTGTGCATTGAAGTTTCGATCTCACGGCAGGCGTCGCGTCAATTTCTCCTCTGGAAGTTGGGCAGCATTGTCCTTGATAGGCCGTGCGTCGAAGTTCAGGTCGTCCCGAAGGCGTCGCGTCGATCAGCGTTAGTGTGCGGCGTTTTTCTCGCCACAGAACAAGCTGTGCATCTAAAATTTCGGCGCACGAAGCGTCCAAGTGAAAGAGAGAAGTCTTTTTGGTCCTTAGACTTCAGGGAACAGGAGGCAAGCTCTATCCAAGCCCTTGGAGAGCACTTTTACAGCCAGACAAGAGTTCAGCAAGGCAGCAGGCCAACAGCAAGGCAGCAGTCCTTCGTAGAAAAGCAGACAGGTGAGTCCTTTAAGCAGCCAGGCAGTTCAGCAAGGCAGCAGGCCAACAGCAAGGCAGCAGTCCTTTGTAGAAAAGCAGACAGGTGAGTCCTTTGAGCAGCCAGGCAGTTCTTCTTGGCAGGATGTAGTTTCTGGTTCAGGTTTCTTCTCCAGCAAGTGTCTGATGAGGTAGGGCAGAGGCCCTGTTTTATACTACGTTGTGCCTTTGAAGTGGGGGTAACTTCAAAGAGTGTCTAAGAAATGCACCAGGCCCCCTTTCAGTTCAATCCTGTCTGCCAGAGTCCCAGTAGGGGGTGTGGCAGTCCTTTGTGTGAGGGCAGGCCCTTCACCCTCCCAGCCCAGGAAGACCCATTCAAAATGCAGATGTATGCAAGTGAGGCTGAGTACCCTGTGTTTGGAGTGTGTCTGAGTGAATGCACCAGGAGCTGTCAACTAAACCTAGCCAGACGTGGATTGAAGGGCACAGAAAGATTTAAGTGCAAAGAAAGGCTCACTTTCTAAAAGTGGCATTTCTAGAATAGTAATATTAAATCCGACTTCACCAGTCAGCAGGATTTTGTATTACCATTCTGGCCATACTAAATATGACCTTCCTGCTCCTTTCAGATCAGCAGCTGCCACTTCAACAGTGTATGAGGGCAGCCCCAATGTTAGCCTATGAAGGGAGCAGGCCTCACAGTAGTGTAAAAATGAATTTAGGAGTTTTACACTACCAGGACATACAACTACACAGGTACATGTCCTGCCTTTTACCCACACAGCACCCTGCTCTAGGAGTTACCTAGGGCACATATTAGGGGTGACTTCTATGTAGAAAAAGGGGAGTTCTAGGCTTGGCAAGTACTTTTAAATGCCAAGGCGAAGTGGCAGTGAAACTGCACACAGACCTTGCAATGGCAGGCCTGAGACAAGGTTAAGGGGCTACTGAAGTGGGTGGCACAACCAGTGCTGCAGGCCCACTAGTAGCATTTAATCTACAGGCCCTAGGCACATATAGTGCACTCTACTAGGGACTTATAAGTAAATTAAATAGCCAATCATGGATGAACCAATCCATAGTACAATTTACACAGAGAGCATATGCACTTTAGCACTGGTTAGCAGTGGTAAATTGCCCAGAGGTCAAAAGCCAACAACAACAGGTCAGACAAAATAGGAGGAAGGAGGCAAAAAGTTTGGGGATGACCCTGTCAAAAAGCCAGGTCCAACATCAGTGATCTATGCCAAACGCCCATACATTATGCTCGATTTCTTCCAAACATTTTTTGTTTTTAAGTGATCACAAACTAAGGCTTCCACTTTCTCTTTCAATAGGGCTAATGCCAGCCTTTTCGTCTTCTCTTTGCCTCCCTGTCCTTGATGCACTGTTGCAGCATACCCAGTCCAATCCATTTTCTTGGTAGGGCTCAGTTTTTGATTTAAGTGACCATGGGGGATACTGATCTCACCCCCAAGCTACCATTGGGATTTTCTTTGTAGAAATGTTCTCCCAAATGTAACAGCATTTTCCCTCGTATCCCATGCTGTGACAGCAATTGTGCCTCAATCCCTGTCTGATCCCGTAGTTGTTAAAGTGAATTTTTTGATCAAATTGACATCTGGGCTGCTGCTCGTGCTCCTTGGGGTTTTATTTCCTTATTTTTGCTCCTCCTCAATGTGACAGAGTTTACCTCTTGTCTTGCCATGTTTTAGCTCCTGAAAGGGGTTTTCTCCTCAATTGCACCAGCTGTTTTATTCTATCCTTCAGCGGTGACTTGCGCTGCCTTCACACCAATACACACATTGATGGCTGGCTTATTTCAGGTGCACAATTGATTCCAATTCTTCCACACTACCTGGTTGACAATCAATGGTCTTACATACCATGGGGATTAGTAAGTGACACTTAGGGCCAGATTTATTAAAGTTGTTTTCACCCTTGCACCACGCACAAGGATGCGAGGGTGATGCAAAACCTTTATCAAGCCACACAAGGCCACCTTGTGTGGCCCTGCATGGCTGGATAAATCTGGAATAATAGAAGGCAGCGCGAATCACTGCCTGTATTTCTCTCCATCAGGAAGATGTTCTATGGGTGGGGTGTTGGTGTACCCATGCATCAACCCATGAATTTTGGCGCATTTCCAGATTTACCATTAGTAGTAGATCTGGCAATGAGTCAAAATGCGATGTCTCCCCAGATGAGGACTAATGAGCAGAAATATCTTTATTTCTCCTCTTTTTACATGTGCTGCATTCTGCAGCATACTTAAAAGAGGAAAAGGCCTCTCAGGGTCATATTCCTGCCCACAAACGATCTTGCCTACAATGCATGCACCCTTGCACCAAGTGATACAAATGTACCTGCCTTGGCTCTAAGCAGCCAAAAGTGCACCAGTGCTGGGAAAGGATAGGAATGTGCCCTATATTGGTAAAAACGGTGCATTCCTTCTATTTCATGCAGTGTAGCGCAGCAAGGTGGCTTGCTACATTGCACTGCGTGAAAGAATGATAAATCTGACCCGATGTATTTACTGCTCAGTATTTGTACCTAATTCGTTGATTTTTTAAATTTTCCATTATTGAAGGAATTGGATATCTCACCCATTCACTGTGCTAGATGCCCCAAGTTGTACTTTTCACAACTACTTCTATAGGTAAGCCCACCCCAATAATTCCCCCCCATGATGTCTTTCAGGTTACATTCTGGATGATTTATTCTCCATTTCCTATTTTCTTTTTCTTGTTCTTTCAGACTGCTTCTCTGATTCTCTTTTAACATTGTCCTGATGAAGGTGCTGGTCAAGTAAACCACAGGTGCCATCATGTCAACTTTCTTTAAAAATGTGGATTGTTCAAAGAAAAATATCAGATATCTATAGAGTTATATTTTAACTACTAGATGCCAAAACTATGACATGTTATCTTTGGACAGCCTGTTGCTTAGTTTATTGTTTTTTTTTTCACTTAAGCATTGAGTGATTTCACTATGTCGCGTGCCAATATGAGCATCCACTAAAACATGGAATTGCATTACCGTAATTAAATAATTAGTGATTCTGGATACCTTTATCTCATGTTTTCACTTCCATGTTTTATAGAGTAAAATTGTGTAGCACTCTTCATTTGACTTATTCAGACATCCTGTCATAGAAAATTATCTTCTTTGCCTCAATGAACGATTTTTGTGTGGCATTAAAATGCACATATGACTTGGCAAATTAAATTTTATATGTTGGCTGCAGTGTGTATTTACATCATTTACATGTAGATGAAAAATATATGTCTGCTAGAAGCTCCACTGTGATCTGGCAGGGCTGCAGTGTAAATGCACTGTCTAGACACATGGAAGGAAAAGTGGGCTTGCTATGTTAGAAAACGAATTTATATATTCAAAGGTTATCCCTAAAGTGTGCATTATTTGCCCACAGAAATATACAAATAAGTGATGTATGGAAGGCTTGAACTAATCTCAACAATGGTAATTACGCCTGCCACATGTTAGTCCATTCTTATTTTGCACACTATGCCACATCAGGTTGGACCCAGCCGTCTGCAAGTCAGTCTTCAGCCTGCTCCAATAGGAACAGTGCACCCCAAACTGTCAGGTCCTCCCTGAGCTAGAACAGAAGCAGCCCAAGACGGATTTTACCCTGATTGGGGCTCGTCAGTTGGGTGCACTTTGATTCCAGTGGCACAGTGAGCATGTGACTCACGCCTGGCTAGAACCGTCGTATTCCCAGGACTCTCCTCCACAGCCAGACTATAGTCATAGTAGGGGGACAATCTTTTTGGACATTTTTAGGTGTGGCTATAGAGTTGTAAATAGGCATTTCTGCTGGAATAAGGCTTCTGTCATAGTGAAACAGGAGCTCCTGGGTAATTGTGCAGTACGGAAAAGAGGAAGTGCTGTAAAGGTTGGTGGGGAGAAAATGTTTCTGATTGGGTGGAATGTTTTTCCAGTCACTGGCTAATGCACAAGATTTATCTGGTGCCTCAACCACCAGCTTCTCACAACATTTGTGGAACAGAGACTACTCCACCTACACAAAAAGGGCCTCCTGGAAGATGATTTATGAATCCTGCTGGATTAAAATGACTCACTCAAAGAATCAAGAGCAACTAATTACTACTGGCAGTCAGGACTTGGAACTGCTCTCCAAGTGTTGGTCTCCCTTTTTGCCTGCTTCAGAAGTGCCAAAAGCAGAAGGGCTTCTGGCTCCAATATTGCCCAGCTGCCTACAGAGGACTGGGCCTTGCAGGAGACCTGACTGTAGAAAGAACCAATGCTTAGAAGACTGCTGTGACTAGTTAGGGTCTGAAGGACTGACCAGGACAAGAGTTTTCGACTCTTCAAAAAAAGTAGAACTTAGCAATTGTTACCACCTCGGGAACTGCTATAATGTTTTGAGGCTTGCCCGAGGAGATTGCATCCAAGGTTGGCAAATACAAAAGGTTTGTCCTACTCAGAACTTTTGTCAGGTGGAAAACTGGTTCAGCAGAGATAGTATGTGGCCTCTTGGAGCCCTGCTTTTTTCAGTTTTCAGTCTTGCCCTGCAGGATTACTCTGACTTCCCAAAAATTACAAAGTCCAAAGTATATCCTTGTACTGGGAAAAGGCTCCAAACATACCTTGACCTGAGCCTTGCTTGCGCATCCAAACCTTCGCTGCAGCAGGAAGCGGTAAAGGCAGTAGCCAAAATAGAGAGCCCACCAGGCAGCAGGGGCGCACCAGGACCCCGGAACCGGCAAGAAGAAATCTGTAATTAAGTTAATGGAATCGCAGAAACAAGTAAGACGGACATTGTGACTGGAGGGCCTCAGGAAGTGACGACGCCGGCTGCGAGGATCGCGGGCTCCGAGCAGGGGAAGCGAGACAGTGACGAGGTGTGGAGGCAAAGACGGAGCAAAGACGGAGCAGAGCAGGGGGCTCTGTCGGTGTTTGTATACTGCCGAGACCAGGCTCTTTCGGTGTCTGTGCGGCGGGCTCAGTCGGTGTTTGTGTGCCGTCGAGAGCGGGCTCTGTCGGTGTCTGTGTACCGTCGAGACAGCCGCATAGAGTGAGGAAGCAGCCGAGGTGTGCGGCAAAGGACAGAGCGCTTTGGAGGCATCTCGATACCTGTGTCGCCGTAGTCCCTAGAGGGGGTGCGATTGTTGGAGACTGCTGGGAAGGAGCTGGTGAAGCGTTACACGGGACTACAGCTCCCAGGAGCGCATGGGGAGCGCATGGGGAGTCTCAGCCGTGTACGTCCATCTGCCCATTGGTTGTTGACTCCCTATATTGAAGGTAGCCTACAGCTGCGCCCAGGACGAAGCCCGGATAAAGGGCGGACAGTTTGTGACGAGGTTCTGGTTTATACAGGCTGCTGACTTTTGTGACCTGTATACCTGTACACTGTGAGAGTTCATTAAGTGTTTTTTTTTGGGACTGTATGTAGGTTGTGTATATCACATTTTGTTTTCAAGCAGCCCTTATTATCTTATTATTCGTGTGTAATTTGGAAAAGCCTTATTCGATTTTAAAGTGATAATTTGTGACTGTTAAGCATGTCAAAGCAAAAAGTCCCCTCTATACCCCAGACATTGGATAATTATTTAGTGAAGATTGTTAGTAAAATTAACTGCGAGAGGAGACAATCCCTAGGGCTTAGCAGCCCCCCCCCCATTATCTAGTGTGCAACTTTCACCTGCTCCATTGGCTCTGGATGACAGTAGTAGTGTCTGCACTAATTCCCGTGTTCCTGATAGGGAAATGATTATGCAGAATACTTCTACCTTAGCCGATCTAGAGGTTTCTACTGATCCCATAGTGCAACATCCACCCACCCCACTACCTAGAGTGGTTAGAGCATGTAGAAAGACCCAGACTAAACGTGGGGGTGCTCGGCCCGCAAAAAAAAGATTAGTTAGCCCCCTCAAGAATCCAGATAAGGATGAGGATAATACGGCAAATATCGACGACGTTAAACTAGATGTAGAAAAAACAAAAAACTTAGTAAGTATTATTGACTTAAAGATTAAGGGTATTGTCAAACCTCTTATGGTAAAAATTGATCAGCTAACCGCGGAGGTTAATAGATTAGGCGATCTCCTCAAAAAAACACTGGTGGAAGCAGATAGTGTGTCAGCCCCAATAACAATAAGCAATCATGATACTCAGGTTGCTCCTCCCGGTGATGTTACAGGTTTAGATATTAGTAGGAGTGTTGTACAGAACTACCCGACAGCACAGTCCTTAGCCTGTAATGATAGCCAGGTTGTTTTAATACCTGATAGAAAAGAGGATTGGACTGAGGTAAGGCGAAGGCGCGCCATTAATCTCCCTCCTGACTGCGCACCATATGTGGTAGTTTTAGCTAATGTTCCCCCTGTTGCAAAGGGGAATCATCAGGAAACCCACGAGTCTTTAAAAAATAAAACCGTTTCCTGGATGCACAGGTATTGTGGATTCCCAACTGAACTTTCAGATCAAGTTCTGACTACCAGAAGGGTAAATTGGATAGGGAGCTCTAAGAAAAGTTTTAGTGGTGACTGTGTCATTATAAACTTTAAACACCCTCAACATGCTGCCACTGTATTATTAAGAGCTGCCTTATTACCAATTACTGATAATAATGTGTGTGCCCGCTCGCTTGCTTTCTTTTACAGCCATCATAATAATGCCCCTTATGGGAGTAGAGGAAGTAGATTATGCCCTGCTACACACAGGCTATACCCTGATATTTCAATGCAAAACCGGTTTCAACCCCTAAATTCTCTGGATGCAAATGATTGACTTAATGAGGGAGGGCAGTTCTTACCCCAGGTGATTATTATTCCCTGTGTGGATATCGGTATAGACAATACCATGGCCCAAGAGATGCCCAACAACACAGAAATTGAATTGGCGGTGGATATAAGGGCACCGCCCGACTGTGGGGAAGCAATTCAAACCAGAATGCGAACTGGGGACGAAACAATGGTATGGTGCCTGATAGTAATTGTGTTAGGGGTAAGGATACTATTACTATTGTTTGTTGGAATGTGGCAGGGCTGAAATCGAAGGAGAGGGATCCAGGATGGTTAACGTTTGTTAATGCCCATGACATTTTATGTCTTCAAGAAACATGGTGTAAAGATTAAGTTAACTATGAGGGATTTGTTTCTTACAATTTACCGGCGTTGGGAGGTGGTATAGGTAGAGCGAAAGGCGGTCTCCTTATACTTGTAACGATCTGTCGTCCTATTGTGGTTAAAAAGTATATACCTGTAGGGGACCTTGTGCAGATCCTCTGGCTTGTGGATGACAAAGACCATAATGTTTTATTGATTAACTATTATAATAACATTTTTGATGTTACCCGGGTCAAAGTAGTAACAGACTTAGCCGGCGCTGTCGAAAATCTATGTCTGGAACAGAATGTTGTATTTGACTTCATCTGGGTAGGGGACTTCAATACTACTTTGTGCGATTTGTCTACACAAAGGGTTTGTGGGGTTACTAACAGTGCCGGCTGGGATGTCCCGCATTTTGGACATAATAGTTATGGGGAAGCACTGCATAAGTTCATAGGCTGCTATGACCTGGAAATAGTGGAGTGCTGTAAAGATGTTAATGGTTTACCCATTCCCACTTTTAAAAATTGGCACACCAGCTCGGTCATTGACCATGTGATCACATCTTCTAATATTAGTTCTTACTGTGATTCACCAAGAATTGAAGTAACTACCCTAAGTGACCACAACCGTATTATTCTGGACACTACCCTTTGGGCCGGTAGTTCGGTGGATGTGGGAATTATTATTTCTAATGTAGAACCACATAGGACTAACGGTGTAAGGCTAAGATGGATTGGTGAAAGAGCCGATGATTTAACTAGCTCCATAATTAATGAGAGCCTGCTGGACATTGCTTCTATTTTAAAAAATAGTTCTGACTCTGAGAGGGTTTTATATTGTTTTAACCAAATTAATAAAGCTATTGATGCCAAGTTTACCAGTCGCAATAGTAGGCAAAGTAGGAACGGACCGAGATGGTTTAATCACCTTTGCACTTCCGCACTAACTGGCCTCAAGCAGGCTTTAGCAGCGAGGCCCAGGGACAAAAAACTGGTAAATAAATTAAGAATGGAATATAAATGTGCGCTCAAACAGAGGAAGAGTGAACTGCAGCAACAGGCTTGGGATTCCCTCAACCAAGCTGCTGAATTATCAAATTGTACATTATTTTGGGCCACGGTCAACTCGCCTTTTCTAAGGGATGAAAAAACACCACAGTTGACTTCTAATGTTTCTAGCGAGGGTTGGATTGCACATTTCTCCAGCATTTTTGACTCTGATAAAGACAATGATCCTAGTCCCAATAAGTGGCCTACTCTGCCTTTGGATATATCTGTTAGTGAGGTCAAATATGGTATACGGGCTAGCAAAGGAGGGAAAGCTCAGGGCCCGGACGGGGTACCTATAGACGTTTATAAAGCTGCGCCAGATGTCTGGGGCCCCCTTTTAACCATTGTTTTTAATGTTGCCGTGTGTGCCGAGGCCCCTGTAACTTGGGGTGAATCAATCATTGTGCCAATTCATAAAAAAGGAAGTAGATCTGATGCTAAGAATTACCGCCCGATCTCTCTCCTTGACTCTTCAGTCAAGGTTATGAGTAGAGTGATGTTAGTAAGATTAGAGGAATGGGCTGAGCAGGATAGCATACTGGCTGATAGCCAGTATGGTTTTAGGAAGGGACGAGGTACGCTCGACCAGTGCATCAATCTTGATCTACTGATCGGGAAGTATACTGAAGCGAAACCCGGTTCCCTGTATCTTTGTTTTGCTGACCTGAGCAGCGCATTCGATATGGTAGATCATTCCATTTTATGGCCAACTCTGTTAAATTTAGGAGCCCCAGAAGGCATAATCTTTTTCCTCGCTAGGTTATACGATAAATTGAAAACCAACGTACGTTTTGGAACCAGAGGAGAATGTACTCCAAAAATCTGTGTTACACGAGGAATTAGACAGGGTTGTGTTTTGGCACCTCTCTTATTTATTTTATTTATTAATGGAATTGATGATATTTTAAAAAAGGTTATTGCTGATGCTCCTCAGATCAACGGTGTTCCGGTGCCGGTGTTACTATATGCTGACGACGCTGTTTTACTCTCTTGAACACCTGTCGGATTACAACGACTAATGGATAGTTTTTCCTCCTTTATTAAAGATTGAAAACAAGTAATTAATAAGGGAAAAACGCATACCATGACCTGCGGAGCTAAAGCCAAAACGTTAAATGCCTTCTTTATAGACGGCGAAAAGGTGCAACAGGTGGATAAATTTTGTAACCTAGGTATTACCTTCTCTAACGACAGGAAATGGAACTATGAATTTAATAACATCCGGAATAAAATGGCAAAAAATGCTTATGGTATTTATAGATTTGCTGCAAAAGTTGGGGATCGTCGAACCAGGGATATGCTCAAGATTTACCAAGCTAGATGTGTGACTATTGCTCTGTATGGGGCAGGAGTATGGGGTTATAGCTGTACCTACAACTTACAGTTGGAGGAAAATATGTTTTTAAAAAAGCTCCTGTTTTTGCCCATCTCTGCCTCAACTGAATTAAGCCATCGCGAATTAGCCATTAATTATTTAACTGATCTGATATCACTTAAACCATTGATGGTCTGGCGGTCTTTTTGGCTTGGCAATGAGAAGCTACTTAACAGAACTATTGTTGAGGATTGCCTACGTTTGGATAAATATCGAGATATTCCCTGGGTTAAATATGTTGTTGTCTGTTTTTCAGACATTTTTAATCTGAATATTTTAAATAATCCTAGTGCAGCAACCACGATCTCCAAATCAGAAATGAAAAGTATATTTTTAACTTATGCAGAAAGGAAACGAGCAACTATAGCCGTATCATTGTCCTCCGTCATTTTTTATAATAGATACAATCTAATGGAGGGTTTTCCATCTTACCTAACTATGGTGACTAGGAATTCACATAAATTCGTGCTAACCAGACTAAGATTTGGGATGGCACATTGTTTAGTAGCCCATCCAAACATTAAGAAACACCCGATTGGGCCATGTAGGTGCGATAATGTATCTACACAGAGCACTGTGCACCTTTTGCTGTTCTGTAAACTGTATACATGTTTTCGTATAGTATTTTTGAAACCTCTGTTTGTTAAATATGGAACACGTACAGTTAAACATGCCATGGCTTTAATTTTTAATCTGCAATCGGCAGATATTTGTTTTTATAGTGCCACCTTTTTAAATCAGTGCATCAATTCCAGGAAAAGTATGAGTTTTTAATGTATTTTATTATTCTTTTTATATATTTATGAATGACCATATGTATTACTCAATGAGCCATTAACTATAATTAATAACTGTAAGTTTTAATTGCAATGTCTTTGTAAATATGTATTGTTGTATTTTTTCTTTTCTCTTCTTTGTTCATGCTTTTATGGTCATTTATATGTGCCGAATAAAGCTTTATGAATTGAATTGAATTGAATTGAAATACCCTGACCTGTGAAGCAACCTCAGTGGCTTAGGTTTGCGTCCTCAGAGCTTTTGAACCCAAAACCAATAGCTTTAACGGGATCTTAACAATGACAGGTCTGACTTCTAGAGAATCTCACCTCATTACGGGTTTCATCCTTGCCCACATGGAAGATTCCAACTTCAAAGTCCAAAGGTAAAAACTTCTGAGGTTAGGCCTATGCCCCAGTCAACTTCAAAGTGCTTTACAAATCTGATTCCCCTTGTCTAATTTTGATGATCTTGGTGTTTTTACCCTATTTATTTAGGTCTGGGAATATCAAAATGTGTTTTTGACACGAAATTTGTTGTTACTGCTTGTACCTAAGACACTGTCCTGGGGTTTACTTGCTGCCTGTGCCACAACCTCCAAGGGCTTAGCAGGGTTTCTCTCAGATCTTGGTATTGCCCTTAACAGAGTGAAATTATTTGGCTAGTAGGGGTACCCCCTTACAAAATTAATAAACCCCTCCTGACATCCACCAATCAATAAGGGTTGAGTGAAAGTCTCTTGTGGGTATCACCCGTGTAAACGGAATGCCACAGCATAGCTTGTTTTCAAAGTAAAAGAGATACTCGATCTAGCAGAAAGTATCTCCTGTAGTATTAATTTCTTGCAAGCAAAAATTATGTAACGTTTCACGCCTGCAATGTCTAGTGAAATTTCAAGAAAAGGAGAACATTTCACAAGATTTCATAGCCTATCATTGTACTAATATAATGGATTCAATATGTTTCCACTTAAATCACAGCGTTAGGTGGTGTGGCCTCTGATGTGATCAAACTCAAGGCTTCTATTTGCGAGCACATATGGTGGGTAACGTGCTCCTAAAGCAACCGTTGGGCCCTTCTTCCAGAGTTTATTCCTATTGCGCATTCTGCATCAGAAACATGCGGCTCTCAATCCCTTTTTAACAACTGAGGGAGGGAGCACTAGTTAGGGAATGCAAGTACTGATTAAGCTAACTTTAAAAATCCATTGCAATGTACCGTTTATGAATTAATCTGTATTTCGAACCACTTTATAGAAACCTGCAAAACATTATTTAATGCCCTTCATGCTACCTAAATAATCTTAAACACCCGACATGCCTTTAAGTAAAGCCTTTAAACTTTATATGGATTTCCCATGTAGCCCGGTTACTAAGGCCCACATTTATACTTTTTTAGCCCCGCATTTACGTCATTTTTTGACGCAAAAGCGACGCATACTTGCAAAATACAATTGTGTTTTGTAAGTTTAAGCCGCTTTTGTGTCAAAAGGCGACGCAAATACGGCACTATAAAAGTATAAAGATGGGCCTAAGTGTGTTTTTCTACATGAAAAATGATGTTATATCGCATCGTATTTAAATAGTCTATATAAAACAGGTACATCTTAGTCATTTATAATGGAAAGTTCTGATTTGCATACATTAAAACGGCAAAATTACATCCTACACACAGAACATTTCATAAATAGCGCTTTGCAGCTAAGTCGTTCATTTAGTTACATTAGTGTGCCACCACATACACCCCACACCGTCTTTGAACTGCGCAGTACATTAACTCCATGTACTTCTACGTTGGGAGTTACATATTGGGCCACCTGTGCCTATTTGATTCTATTTCCTGCCAACCGTAATTGAAAACGTGGGTTGACACATCTTCAAACATTTTACAAAACATTTGCCTGCTTTCATCTTCATCTCCTCAACAGACTGGCGTGGTGGGCTTGTTGCTCAGTAGATAGGCGACAGCGGCTCATGACAGCAGGTGCTTTCAATATTAATAATGAAGCTTTTCTTCCCGGAGTGAGTATGTTTAAAACGCTTAATAAACTCATTATCTGTACTGCAAGTACTGCATTGTTTAAAGTTTAAAAAACTGACATATTTACCAAACAGTATGTACATGGATGAAGGAACACATGCATTATTAGCTGGTTGCAAAAACTAATTTCATATAATTTTCCTAACCGAATTATGTGCAAAAAGGTCCCTTTCGAAAATCCTGTTGTGAAGTGGGCCTCAATTCGACCTCCCTCAATAATATTCATAGGGTGTGTGGCAAATTGCGACTGACTCCCATTAGAGGTTATCACAAGGATGGTGGCATCCTGGGGTCAGCAGACCCGAATGTCTGTGATTGCTCTTCAGTAAAGTACGTTTTTTTCCTTCAAGGAAATGACAGCGTTTAAAAATGGCAAATTTTACTTTTTTTTTCTCCATTTGTTGGGGAGTAGACAGTGGTCTCATGGACAGAGGCCTATTCTGTAACACATTTTATTTTTACATTTACAAATGGGATAAGGTACTCAAGGTTCACATTTGCAAATAGTTTACCACCCCAGCTTGGCAGTCGGTAATATTTCAATGGTTAACAACTGCTATTTTAGTCCATAACCACAGGTTCATATGGACCGGAACCACTATTTGGAAGGGACGTTTACAACACACCCCTTTCAAATAGTGATTCCTTATACATTTCCAAGGAGCCCAAACAAAACGTACTACCCCTAAAATTGGTGTAGCACATTGGAAGAAGCATTTTTGAAGTTGTAAACTCGAAGTGAATGTGACCGCGTAAATTATCTTTGCATCTGGCTTATAATGTCTTTCCTTTCATTTGAGATCCACAACTATATCTTCAGAATGTGTACTGGATAGAAAAGAAATAGGAGCCAAATCTAAAAAGTATTTTTGCTGACTACTATATTTTACTTACCTTATAGTCAGTCCATAATCCTTGAAAGTTCCATAAGTTCCCTGACTGAAGTACGCAGAAGGTTCAACATGAGATGAACTGGCATAGAGAGTAGATAAAGTAATGTATTTCCTTTGTTACCATTTGCTCCTCCATTTCTGCCAACAGTCATACCATGTGTGAAATACCTCTGCACGGGGATCTGGGGACATCAAAGCAAAGACTATATGTGGTTTGGGGGAGATGGCGCCTGTGATGGGTGCACTTCCCCCATGGACTAAAACTGTTAACTAGTGGTATTTCACATTCCTGGCAAATTGAAGCTCTGAATTGTGTTAGTTGGACCCCATGCTTGACAACCCTGCTCCCTTATTTTGAATTCCCAAGTGCCCACTTCCTTGGATTGATGGTGGGGGGGCAGGATAAGAGTGCAACATGTCTTTTGATGCCTGGGTGGCATTGGCTTTGTGACCCCATCTCGTATTCTGAATCACTGTTTGTGTTAATATTTGAATTCCAGAGACAACGGTGGGAAAGAGTTGCAATGTCTTAAACCTCCTTTGATGGGAGGAGGGGCAGAACAGGAGTGGAAAGACTTTTTGTTCCTGGGAGTCATTGAGCCTGTGATCCCACCCACTATTTTGAATAACTGGTGTTTTGTTAATTATTTATTTCTCTAGAGAACAGGTTGGGAGGAGTTGCAATACCTCCCATATGGACGTATCTATAGCTTAGAATCTAAGTTTGTCCAGGTAAGCTTGTCTAGGTAAGATTACTGATATTCCTTCATTGATGTCACAAGCTTAAGTTGTGCTTGGCTGTCTCGGTTCTTGGTAGACATTTTACAGGTTTTGTTTTTACATGAACTGCCAACCTTGTTTGTATACTCTGTCTCCATTACACTTTTTATGATCATGTAACAAAGGTTTTTAAACTATGGGCCTGATCTACAATCAGCAGTTAGGAAGGCCACAACTGTTAGGTAACAGTCGCACAGTGGCTTTTTTGACCCTCTGCAACTGATCATTTTGCTATGTAAGCTATGTCATAATAAGTGACATTTCAACATGACCAGCTCCAGGGTGTCACTGAATGACATGCCTAATGGATATTAGGTAATTAAGCAGGTCGCTACTTGTGACCCCCTATGATTGGCTACCAACTTAGGAACTGTGGTCTGCAAGGAAGACCAACCTACCATTCATCTGTTTCCATTCCATTTCCACAGGAACGGATACTGCATTAAAACAGTAGCTTCTGCTTGGGAAGGGATTAGGGGGTGCATGCAGTGGCCTTCTGGACTACTTCCTGCTCACAACGAGACCACCCAACACAATTCACAAATGGAAAGCTGATCAACGTGGACAGCTTCTTCTCTGGAATGAGTTACCATCTCCTTAATGTTTCAATAACTTTTCAATGATTTGCAATCGCAATTACAGGCTCAAGTCATTATTAAATCTCATTGCAAATCACACTTAGGAGGGGATTACCCTTTATCAGCCCTTACCCCTAATTATGGTATGCATCAGACACAAATCTCCTTTAAGAATTCAGAAAGGCTTTCATACATACCCAAAGGGGTTTAGTACATAACAAAAAATTGACTTTGCAGTTAGAAACACTTAGATTTTGTAAACTGCAGGATTTGCGCTACAAAATGAATTTGCTTTACTTATCACTAGTTTAATTTAAATGCTTCGTTTGTGTGCTATTTGTCTAATCCAATTGACATCCACTTGAAGGAAAACATCACACACAACTTTGAAGTTAAGAACTTAAAGTTTATGCCAGAGAATTAGATCAAAGATTTGTGTAGGCATCTCAATGCCTGGCCAGGGCAAAATTATGCACGTTTGAGAACAAAAAGTAACAGATGAAAATCTTTAATTAGTCTGAACCACATTTACCACTGGTAATTTCTCTAGGCAGACCGATTTTCATTACTTATTTTCCCATAAATGCCATTACAGACAGAAACCACCCATAAGCAAATATTTCTTACCCACCGCAAAGAGGTGGTTCACTCTGTCATTCCAGGCTAATCACTCTAAATGTATATATATATATATATATGTAATAACAGAAGAGAGGTGTCTATTTTGGGTTGATTTGCTGAGGTGCAGTGTGAGTCCCTACAGGACAGCAAGTTTTGGGCGTATCATTACTACCTACTGATATTCATTTACTTTGGGTCAACCTAGTTCCATTATTTTCTTTTTTTTTTTAAATGTTATTGCCATTTTAATGGCAGATGCAAAATCTGCATCACCATTGTATTATTTCCAACTTGTCTGTGGAAGTTACATCTGTAACTTTGCCCTAAAATGGAATGCCCCGAGTGCAAATCTAGGTAATGGGACAGATTTATCAAATATTTGCTTTAAAACACAGTGGTGCAAAGTAGAGGAAAGTCTTTATAAAGTATTTTTTCTAGTGCAAAGGTTTTTTTCGTAAAGTTGACCTTCAAGTAGCACATATAATACTTTTTCCTGCTTTATATTACGTTGTGTTCCATCTGGGCATTCTAATACTACCACCAGTTGGTGGTATTTAGCCATTCCAAAGCTATCGTTCTTGTTTTTTGATACTAAGGTGCATCTACAAAACGTGTCAGACATGTATACACTGTATAACTGTTATCCAATCTGTGAAATATTTTTAAGTTTGTTTACGTACAGGATTTTGTACAGGAAGGGTACCCTTGCATAACAAAAACTATGCTAGACAACAGGCACAGATCATTGTGCTACATTTCAAAGGTGAATGCATGAAGCTAGCTAACCATGTGTACGTGCCAGCATGGCAGAAGAGAAAGGCAACAGGCCAAAATTAGTAAATATGGCTCTGTATTGCATTCTCCCCCTTTGCGTATAGCAACACAACAACTTTGGTGGCTGCTTTGCATGAGCTATTTATTAGTAAATGTGCCCCTCTGACTCCCAGACAAGAAAAGATACAGTACAATGATGACAACAGTGTCATAACAAAGGCCCCCATCGCCCCCGCGGTGCAGGGGGGACAAGATACAAGGGGCCCTCTCAGCACAGTACACTGTGCACAGGTGGCAGACCCCTGAATGGGTCCAGGGGGAAGAGGCCCCTCATGATTATTGCAGGGGGGGGCCCCTCAAGTGTTGTTACGCGAGTAGATGAAAAATAAGGAACAGCACACAATCAGTGTGCTGCAGTGTTTTGACAGTTTGAGCATGATATCAATACAAGCTGGTTGAGTCTACAACAATTTCGAAACAAATGTATGCATATTACTTCATAGCCACAAATTCTACACCATAGTTGTAATAGCAACGGGGATGCTGCTCAGTCACTAAAATGATCTGCATACTGGCATTCGAAAAGCATATCTATGCAATCATTCGCTGATAGACCCTACATTGACAATTGGTGCTTATAGCATTAGAAATGCTGGAATAAAAGCAAGGCTTAAAAAAACATCCCAAGTTAGAAGGCTAAATCTCACACACCACATTCATTGCACCTGATGATCTCCAAGTGCTTTAACAGCATAAATTGAGCCCTAAGTGTTGCAAACGTGTTAAGTACCCCTGTAAGCACTTGCTATTGATTTATATTATTGAAAATGTACACAGTTAATGAATAGACAACTGTCAATACAGGTGTAATTTATTTGTGCCACATGCTACATACTGCCTCTGACTACTACAAACAGTATTGGACCTGAAACTGTCCTCCTGTAGAAGCCATCCAACTTACTCCATTCCCTAAACAATGATTTTACTATGCTCAAAATCACATATTTCTTCAAGAACTGTTAAGGGCCCCCCAAACTCTACTAGTAAGGGAGCACCTGTGGAAAGTCAGAATTCTCGTAAGACATTATATCAAAAGGACTTTCTAAAAAAATACATTTCTCTCTCAAAATTTTTTGCAAAGGTCTTGTCTAAAAATATAAGGCCAGATGTAAAAATAACTGGTTGCAAAATGTTGGTTGCAGTGTGCAACCAGTATTTTTCTAAGTAGTAAATAATTTTACAAACAAACTTGTGCACTAATAGACCGGTTTATAAAATTGTAAATTGCAATGGGTCACAATCTGACCTACCTCATGAATATTAATGAGGTAGATTGCAAATAGTGACTCACCGCAATTGGAGCTCATCACAAGGGTGATTGCCTGCTCAAATCAGAAGACCATCATGTCTATGTTCATTTAAAAAAAAAAAAAATACTTTTTTTTTAATGCAGCTTGTTTCTCTTAAAGGTAACAGGAATGTGTTTATCCACTAATTGTTGAGGGTTTTATGCCTCAGTGCTGAGCCCTTTTTTTCTATTTGGCTCCTTCACTCTTAATCCTTCATAACATTTCTGCACATAAGGTATCCATACCAAATTTGTGACCTTTTTCCACAAACATCCTGGAGATTCTGAAGATATCCAGAGTTTGTAGATTCCCCTAGTGCGAAGTGAGTAAATAGCCAAAATATAGTTACATTTTTAAAGGGGAAAAGTGCTTTGTAATAAAGCATATTGTTTTTTCTAAATCAGCAAAAGATTTTCTGTAGTAAGATTATCTTCTTCTCAACTTTCAAGAAAAAGCAGATCTGTACCAAAAACATTGTTTGAGCTCAATTTTGGAATTTTTCTAAGTAGAATACCAGTCTTCCAGTTTTGTTCTGTTTCAACCTACTTGAAATTTGTGATGGAATGATGAGTGAAACCTATGGGCGATCCAGAAAGCTATGTATTTCTGAAAAGTAGGCAAACATTTTAATACAGGAAAGGGCCATTTGCAAATATTTTTCCAAAGCTGAAATAAAACAATAATGAAAATGAGTAGGGAAAGACAGCCATTTGTGACAATGTTTTCATCTGTAACTTCTTGTCACAATGGCCAATTTATAAAAGCAATATAGAGTTACAGTCAGTGGACTCTTTTGGTCAGGGTGATATATGGGGTTTGTAGGATCTCAAAAGGCAACAACAGAGCTACACCGTACACTATATAATGCTTTTTCAGTGTGTACCAGGTACACAACAATTCATAAGGTAAAATATGATGATTGAAAAATGGGAATGAAAAAACCTATCCATTTCTGGAATGTACCCAATATACTCATTTTAGTAAAAGTGATTATTTGTACATTTTGTGGGGACCCATAGTTTCATGTGATTCAGAGGCATTTCACTTAATATCTTCTTTCTTGCACTCTGGCTTACATTTGGAAGCCACAAATACAGAGAAATCTAGTTAGTAATAACCAATGTTCTACTTTTCTTTATTCCCACATGCCTCCTAATACAAATGGTACCCCACTTATGTGGGTGGGGCTACTGTCTGCGACAGGAAAGAGTCCAAAATCAAACATAGGCAGAGCACATTTTTACACCCAAAACTGACCCACTTTTTGTAATGTGGTAGCTGTGGATTTTGGCATGGGTTCAGTTGACAACTAAGGGGACCTACCAATCCCAGAAATGTCTGAAAACTAGACACTAGAGGAATCCAGGGTGGTGTGACTTGAGTGGTTCTCACAACCTTTTTTTTTGGCCTTGCAAACTTCAAACATTGGCTAAAAACACAATATCTTCTCACATTTCTGTGAAGGAAAGTTGAGGAATCTGCAGGGATCTAAAAATCTACTATCACGAGAAATCCCACACAATAAAAAATAAAAAAAAGGTACCTCACTTGTGGGAGTAGACTTGGACCTGAATCAGGAAAGGGCCCAAAATGCAACATAGACAGATCATATGTTTACACTCAAAACCAACTGACACCCAGGAAAACCTACCAAACCTGAACTTTTCTGAAAAGTAGCCACCTGGGGAAGTCTAAGGTGGACAGATTGCATGGCTCTTGCAAGGTTTTTCGTTTCCAGAAACCCATGCAAACTTAGAACTTTTGATTAAAACATGCATTTACAATGCATTTTTGTGAGGGAAAGTTCAAGAATCTCTGAGGGACCAGAAATGTCCTACCACCCAGTGTTTCATATGTTTTTCAGGAAACAGTACCACACTGGCATGGATGGGCCTGGCACCTGTCTCAGAAAAGAGCCGACATACATTTATTGCCCCCCAAAAAACCTGATTTCTTAATGGGTGTACTCCTGAACCAAAGGTTACAGGGATGATATAGTTGGGTTCAGATTTTTTGCACACAAAACCATACAAATTAAGCAGTTATCTCAAGGTCTGTGAATGGTTTTGTAGTCTGTGTGTGGGTGTGTGAGTGACTGTATAGGTGTGTGACTGGGTGTGTGAGAGCTTGTGTATGTATAAGTGTGTGTGTGAGTAGCTGAGTGGGTATGTGAGTGGCTGTGTGGATCTGTGACTGGGTGTGGTAGTGGTTTTCTGTTCTGTAAGTGGGTACGTGAGTGGGTGTATGAGCAGCTATGTGGGTCTGTAAGTAGGTGTGCGAGTGGTTGTGTGGGTCTCTGAGTGGGTATATGAGTGGCTATGTGAGTGTTGGAGTGGGTGTGTGAGTGGTTGAGTGGGTGTGAGTGGGTGTATGAGTGTGTGAATGGGTGTGTAAGTGAGAGTTTGTGTTACTAAACTTGTGGGAACATAGCTGTGATAACACGCTCTCGGTGTGACGACTTGATTGCACTGTGTGGACCTGAAACCAGATCCCCACAAGGCAATGTCTTCTAAATGATAAAAAAAAACGTCTTCAGGAACATCTGTATCAAATGTTATAATTTTTTTTAAATTGCTTTGTGGGGACCTGTGTTTCATCAAGTGTGTTTATATTTTTTTACATATATTCACTGAAAAAGATAAGGGTTACAGGGACCTTATAGTTTTGTTCTGAATTTACTACTACAAAACCATTGAAATTCAGCAATGAGGAGCAATTTTTGACTTGTCTATATCTTTGGGACTGTTTGACGAATCTTCACACAAGTTTCCCCAAAAATGTTGCTGTTGATTCTTGTTGTGCATGGAGAGATTTGGGGTGATCTGTAGACCAAGGACAGATGAAAATAGATTTAATTACCTTTAATATATTTCCCAATCGAGGTAAAGGCCTCTGCATGATAAAGGCATGCATTGTAACATCATAAAACCTGGCTAGATGCATTTTAAGCAGCTTGCCCGGAGCAGCTTGACATTGTGCCAAAATTCATACTTGAGGGCTTCATCTAATAGAAATCTCATACCTGACACCACCAGCTTGCCTTACCATTGTCGTGCAATAGTTACAATTGCATAGAAACATTACAGTCAGTGGCATCATTGGCATGTGGCTCTGAAAATATGCCTTTGCACTGTTTGTACTGTTTGTCCAAAAACCCAGAATGCTACAAATGATTATAAAGCACAGCATCAACTTTAGTTTATTTAGGTCATCAAATTACAACCACAGTCCCATGTTTCAAAGCTGTGCTATCTTCAGTTTATGCACTAATGTGTAGTTATCAAAATATTGCATGTGCACATTGACAACCTGATTTAATCCAGACGTGGTATCCCTCTCCCTTCAGCATGGAACTCCCTCTGGGCTCTTTAAGCATTTAACTTGAATAAGAAGAGTCTTGGGCTGCTCCTTGAACACTGAGTATCTATTTTGATAGCATTTGCATAAGCATTTATCTCAGCAACACCCCTTCTTATGTATTGCATACATTTATGTATCCTTAGTGCCTTATGTATACTTGCGCACTGTGTATTTGAAGTTCTAATTGAGTTACAGTAAAGTGATCAGTCAGTCCTCTTGACTCCTCAGGTGCTAGGATTGTATTGTATTTCATTTGCCTTTGTATAGTGTTTACTACCCCTGATGAAGTGTAGATGTGCCCCACAGTAGATTGTACACTATGCCGGAACAGAAGATTAGTGCTTAGTCCATTGACCTATTCTATGCCCTTAATCTAGTTTCTGTGTTATGGATTAAATTAGTAAAACTTAGGTGTGATCCTCATCTGGAAGTATGTGAGCTCATGTCAGTGATTGGTGGAGTAAAAAGACAGAGGAGAGAAGGTATTGAAAGACTGCTTGCACTAGACAGCATTACTGATCGGGAAGCACAGCCTTCTTCACAGCAAAATAATGAGCACCCTTTGGAATACACCCGAGTGCTGCCTCAAATGAGAGACATGAAAGCTACACTGGCTAGCAATGTGGACATAGTTGGTTTAAATATGGTCATAATGCAGACACACCTGTATTCAATGAAAGGCAGAGGTATAAATATAAACATGGAGGGCAGAGTATGTACAACTGAGGACAGAGTGCATGCTTTTAAAGAGTGGGTTTTGGTGCTATCTCAGGACTTCAAGACGGTGCACACTATGCATGAGAGTCTCTATGATGAGACATGAAGAGCCCAGAGGATCAGTTTGATTGTTCGGTGTGTTGCCATTGGACCACTTGGAAACCTTTGTTTAGAAGCTGTTATCAGACCTTATCCCCGAAAATACACTGTTGAAAAACAATGTTCACAAGCACCTGCATTGCTTTGGAAGTACTGTGGTACTTAAAAAAATGTAATAAAAATGTATTAAAAAGTAACAATACACTGTATTACACTATATTTTAAATAATAGTGTACTACTGTGTATTTTAATTATTTTTCATATTTTACAATCTTTACAGAAAACTCCATAGAGTACTGTGGTAATACCTACAAATTACTATGTAAATAAGAACATTTTAATTAAAGAGCTGTTCTCTGTAAAGTGCAGCAAAAATATATAGAAATATTAAAAATGAATTTCTCTATCTATTCACAATTTAAAAAACTCACAATGGGGAGGGAACAACAATAAACCTACTACTTACCTATATGTAAGGCCCTGAAACAGACCACAGAAAAAGTGTCCCATAAACAACATGGCTGCCTTTAAGGCTTTGTAAAGACAGCCATCAGTCAATCACATACTTACTTCTCATTTACATGTGGCTCGGTATACTGAAACGTTGCAACGGTACACCACGGCACAATATATACCTAGGTAATTGAACACTGATAACTTTAACACTACTTACACTTTTTACAACTATTGCCAAAAATTACCATTTACACATCATAATCTATATTCCTGCAACATCACATTTACTTCCAATCCCTCACTTATGCGTTAGATCTTTTTCAAGTACTACACGCCATCTCTACATCACTCCACTCTGTCACTCAACTCTACACCACTCCGCTGTATACTATTACACTCTATGCCACGCCACTCAACATCACTTGACTATATGCCACTTCATTCAACTCTAATCCACTGCATGCAACTCCACTGTTCCGCAATCTACTCCGCTAACAATATTACACTCTGTCAATCCATTCTATGACACTCCAGTGTACACCTCTACAGTGTACGCTCCTCTATGCTATGCTGCTCCACTCTACACTATTCACCTCTATGCATGTCTACTCAATAACACTACACTGTGCACTGTTCCACTCAAATCAATCTACTGTATGCACTCCAGTTTAAACCTGTAAACTATAACCTATCCCACTGTACACCACTACTCTCTATGCCAGTCTACTGTACGCCACTCCACTCAATGCCACTCCAGTGTTCTACATTCCATTTTATGCCACTACACTAAGCCTCACTCCAGTCCACGTCTCTCCACTCTAACTCACTCTAGTGTCTGCTATTCCACTGTATGATGCTTCAGTGTATGCAAGTCCACTCTATGCCACTCCACTCTACGCTATTCCATTCTATGCCACCACACTCTATCTCACTACACTCTAAGCCATTCCACTCTACACCAGTACACTCTGAGACACTCTACTGTTGTCTATTCGACTCTATTTCACTGTATATAATTCCACTCAAAGCACTCTGCTGAGCACCACTACACTCTACACTATTCCAATATGTGCCACTACAATTTTATTCCCTTACCACCATGAAGTTAGGACAAATAACATGGAATTTTCATTATTGATCTTTCCATCTTAACTGAGGGGCCTTCCTTCAGTGCATAAATCAAATTATTTATTGGCAAGATCTGAGAGACCTAGTAGAAGGCTCTTGCACATGACATAGCAATTCTTTAACTATGTGCAGTCCTGCTTGAATTAGTATTCTTGTGGTGCCTGTGTCTGACCGTAAAGACCATAGGTCTTTACCTAGCTGGAGGAAGATTACTTCCAGGATGTGGATGGATGTCATTTGCCCAACATAAATTAGTTCTGAGGCATAGAGATCTAAGTGAACTTACATCCACGTGGGTGTCAGCTAATATCTTAAATTGATTGTTGAACAGCCGTATTTGATCCTTAAAAGGAATTCCATCTGTTCCCCATGCAATCAAATTCAGGTAAAAATCTAGAATATCATGAGCTTCCTCAAACATACCTTACCTTCATTCTATCCCCACACCTGAACATGTTAATTGTGAATAAGATCCCAAATATTCAAATCAACATCTCCCTCAAGATTGCTCTCTCACAGCTCCCCTTCAGGTGCAAATGTCTCAATTAAATCCCCCTAGAAGTGTGAATTCCATATAGAATCATACTCAGTAACGTCAGGTTAATGCATTTATGCATGGGCATTGATTTATAATTGCAGGAATGCTGTGACAGTATTCTGTCTGTTAAAAAAAAATGAACTGCCCGTAATTCCACATTGCTTATCATTTGGCCTTCAATATCTTTAGGATCAGATAATCAGTTAGAATCCTCCTCCTGCCCATGGCTCCACTTATCTACAAGGGAACTGCCTTGCTGTTAATCCAATTGACATGTTACCCAGTCATCTACACCCCTCCAATCGTTGTCCCCTTCAGTTGCTCCATTGCCACACAGCACCTGTTATACCTTGGCATAATTACATTTTAACAGTGCCCTACAAAATGAAGTAAATAACATAGGGGGTCATTCTGACTTTGGCGGGGGCGGAGGCCGCCCGCCAAAGTCCCGCCGTCAGAATACCGCTGCGCGGTCAAAAGACCGCCGCAGTAATTCTGAGTTTCCCGCTGGGCTGGCGGGCGACTGCCAGAAGGCCGCCCGCCAGCCCAGCGGGAAACCCCCTTCCATGAGGATGCCGGCTCCGAATGGAGCCGGCGGAGTGGAAGGGGTGCGACGGGTGCAGTTGCACCCGTCGCGATTTTCAGTGTCTGCTTGGCAGACACTGAAAATCTTGGTGGGGCCCTGTTAGGGGGCCCCTGCAGTGCCCATGCCATTGGCCATTGGCATGGGCACTGCAGGGGCCCCCAGGGGCCCCACGACACCCGTTACAGCCATCCTGTTCCTGGCACCGAAAACCGCCAGGAACAGGATGGCGGTAAGGGGGTCGGAATCCCCATGGCGGCACTGCAAGCAGCGCCGCCATGTAGGATTCCCCAGGGCAGCGGGAAACTGGCGGGACACCGCCGGTTTCCAGTTTCTGACCGCGGCTGTACCGCCACGGTCAGAATGCCCATGGATGCACCGCCAGCCTGTTGGCGGTGCATCCGCGGTCCCCGGCCCTGGCGGTCCATGACCGCCATGGTCGGAATGACCCCCATAATTCTTTGATATGAAATTTTTTGACTTGTATCAGATTTGCATGTTGTCTTCACCCATAAATGGACAAATGCACAGGAGGGGCTGGAGAGGCACTTACACTCCATTTGGTGATTAACATGGTACAAGTTCTTTGCAGCAGCTACAATACCTATATGCACTACTTTAGAATGAGCCAAAACTGCCACAGCACAAAACTCTGAAAACTGCTATGAAAGATTATTTTTTAAATACAGCATCCCCCGCCACCCAGGGCCAGCACCTGGTGTGACTGCACCAGACACACCGACAAGGGACAAAATAGTAGTCATGCAGCAAAGTCACTTGCTGTGCTGTGTCACTTCATCATTAATATGCCCCGAAGATAGTAAATCAGGAGCCATTGTAGCTAATTCCTAACCACAGTGCATAAACACTGCCCTCTTGCAGGTCACAATTAATTCTGTAGTATGCAAGATACAATTAAGTGTGTACTCTACAACTGATGGTTAAAATTGGTCTGTCAGTAATGTAATACCTGTGGAGGCAAGACACAGACAAGAGGTGGTTCAAGGAAGATTATTAAAACGGGATATAAGATGAAAAATAGACAGAAAAAAGTGAGTGAAGCAGAAAAAGAGGGAGACTAGGACTGTGAAAAAGAGGAATGAGTGAAAGGAGAGAGAAAAAAGGGAAGAGAAAGTTAATGTGATAAGCGAAAGAGATTAAGAAAGGAGGGCTGGAGACAACAAATGAGAGGAATGAGTGTTGGAAAGTGGATTATTCGTAAGGGCAGGTGGGTACCTACACTTAGCAGTAGGCTACTAATCTCTACTTATGTCCAGTTAGGTCCTAAAACATTAAACCCAGCTCAACCCTTGTTAGCTTGGGAATGGGTGACAAGACTTAACTGAGGAGTCAGGTGTGTAAAACATTTAAAAATCACAAATAAGTAATGAAGTAAAACACAAAACACAATAAAAAAATTGAACACCACTTTATAACAATAGAGTATATTTTTATCTTTAAAATGACATAAAATAGATAAAAATCAGATAAGGAGAAACGGAGATATGAATTTTTAAAGAATTCATGTTTTTTAGCGCATAGAAATGAAAATCATCAATCTGGTAATCTGGTCGCACTAGACCGGGGCAAAGTCAAAGTTTGAGGCCAACAGCGATGGAGCCCTGCTCGACTACAGCAAGCAGGATGCCTCGGTCAAAGTTTACCTTCGGACTTCTTCCATGGGACGAAGTCACCAATCCGATCCAAACTCACTGGAGCCCTCTTCGGATACACGGCACAGAAGACCTTGGTGAAGAATTCTACATATGTACTTAGATGATTTTTTGGGATGAAAATCTTCCTCCGGGTGAAAGCTGAAACTTGATCAGACGTCCCTTGAATGATCCTCCGATACAGTGCACATGAAGTCCCGGTCAACTTTTCACCTTCGGACTAGGTCACTTTTTGGAGCTTTTTCTCTCTGACGTCAGACGACCCTCCACAGCAAGCCAATTTTGAGTCAATGTCATCAGATTGCCTTTCCAGGAACCACTCGTGAAATTCTAGAAGTCTTGGGTTCCAGAGATTTTCAGCAGGATGAACCTACAAGTCAGGCCAGGTCGTGGTTGACCGAAAGCCGAATTGACTCTCGAGGGCAGGTTGGTGACCTTATGGAGCTTTTTTCCCAAAGTTCTCCAATCTTCTCTAAACTTCTGGATCTTCTCTCAGAAGGCCTTTTAAGGTCCTTTAGGAGTCCACACCTCACCCAAAGTTACCATAAGCACTGAGTTGCTTCTTGAGGGCTAGGACTCCAACTCCTGGAATGCATATGGTTCAATCCAATAATGACCACTAGCCACTGGTCAGCTGGTCAGTTCCTTCATGTCTTGATGCAGGAGACTCTGGTTATCTATTTTGCACCTATAGCAAGCAGGAAGTCCCTTCTTGATCATCTGACGACAGGCAAAGTCCTTCTTGTGGTGGAGCCCAAGTGTACAGCTGGTGCAGTCCTTCAGAGTGCAATGTTCAGGTGCAAGTCAGGGTCCAGCAGGGAAGTCCTTTTGCTCCTGTAGTTCTTCCTTGTTGGAATCTGGTAGGGATTAGAGGTGGAGGTGCAGGTCTTCCAGTTTTATCATTGCTCCTGGATGAAAAACAGGGGGGTCCTGGTTTTCCAATCAGGTGTAGGGTCCTTCCCCCTGCGATCACCACTTCCTGGGAAGTGTGGCAAAAATCAATCCCAGGGAGAAACATTCCTCAAAAATCCATCATGGCTGAAAGTGATTTTTGGAGGTAACATCTGGCTGAGCCCACCCACTGGTGTGGCTACAAATCTTAAACACACCCTTCTTCTGCCTTCTCCTAATCTAATCTGAGGGGGCACCTAATTGTCTGTGTTTGCAGGAGCTTGGCAGCCCTCCCCTGCCTTTCCATCTGCTGAGGGAAGATCTCCTCCCACAGGCACATTCCTTCGTGTTTTTCAGCCCAGGCTACTTCACACCTCATCAAGGCAGTCTGGCCAGGCTGCCAGAGGCTGGCCAATCAGAGCAGAGCACTACAGGGCTGAAGTTGGCATCTTTTTAGGTAAAGTTTAAAACTCTTTACCTGAACAAGTTATAATAAATCCAACAATTGTAAATTGTGGGATTTATTAGAACAATTAATTTGACCCCAAATTTGAGGTACCTGCTACTAAAGGGGACTTTATAAATAAAAAAAAAGTCTCCCCAATCTAGCCTATGGAGGCCATTCACTACAATTGAGGGAAAAACAAATTTGGATGTTTTACCTCACCAGGGCTTATAAAACTAATTCTATAGGGTCCCAACTTATAGTTACATGGCACCCAGACCTTGGGGCACATAGGGCACAACTTAGGGGTGACTTATATATAACAATAAGGTCGTTTAAGACTTTGGAACTACTTTTAATTCCAAAGTCGAATTTGCATGTAACTTTAATTTAAAGGCAGCCAGCAAGGCAGGCCTGCCTTTAAAATGAAACTGGGCACCTCAGCAGTGCCCCTATGGGTTCACTACCTATGCTGGGGTCGCTAAACCTACATGCCCTACCATATACTAGTGACTCATAGGTAGGTTGACATAGCCAATAATAATTAGTCTAATTTGCTGATTTTACACAGAACTCAGACCTTGGGACTGGTTATCAGTACCTAGGGCACCATCAGAGTCAGGAAAACACCAGCAAAAAATGATAAATGGGGGCAAAAATTCAGGGATCCTCTGCAACCAGCCCTGCCTTCTCACAGCCTCCTGATGGTATTCACTATGCAGCCTCTGTGTCTCCTTCACAGTGGCAAGGATCTGGCCCATGGTGTCCTGGATTTGGTGGTATGCACCAAGGATTTGGATGAGGGCACCCTGGGCAGTCAGTTGTTGTAGCTTTCCCAACCCTTAGCCACTGCTCCCCTCCCACTGCCCCTGGCACAGTGTGTCCACTGCCATTAGCACCAGGCCCTTCATTGTGTACGGTGTATGCCCTTGACTCTGGCCTCTGTACTGTGGGGCGCACTTCTTATTGTGAGGTCCCTGGGACACAGGTTTGGGGGGAAGGGGCTGTCTGAGGTGTTGTAGCCACATGGGAGGGGAATCCAGTGCATCCAGGGTGGGGCTACTGGAGTGTAATGACCAGTCACCCCAGATGGCCCAGGCAACTCGCCCCCATCCAGACATCCCCTTGAGCCTTCATTCCAGGGAGGGCTGTCTGACCCTGGCATCCCCTGCTGTTTGGCAGTGGCAGGGTTACCTGTGGATAGAAAGAGGGATAGCTTGTATGTGGATGTGTAGTTGCTATTTTCATGATGTGTTGCATGCAGTGTCTCTATTTGCTTCCCAGTGATGGCAATGACACCTGCAGCACTGCAGACATTGATTTGAAGATGAGGATTGTGCCATGGTTTCTATGTCCATGGTGGGTTGTGGATGGTGCTTGGCATTGCTGTCTTTGCCATGTGTTGGGAGGCAGTTGTGGCAACCAGTAGGATTGGGCTGTGACATGGTTGTTCAGGCAGGTATTCCACTGTAAAGTGGTACAGTGAATTTTAGCTGTGTGGGGTGTGATGCATTGTGAGAGTTGTTGTTCTTCACATTATGATTGTTATCCGTGCATTGGGGGGGAGTGTATGGGAGAGGGATGGTGTGGCATGCAGGGGAGGGGCTTGGGGTAATTGTTGGGTTGCTGTAGTATTGGATGAGGATAGGCGAATGGTGTGTGGTGGGTAGGCATGCTGGGTGTTGGTCCCGGGGCGGTAGTGTTGGCTTACCAGTGTCGAGACCGTTGATACCAGTGAGTGCCTACGGTTGTATGATTTCCAAAACCTTCTCTTCTGTGGATGTTAAGTCAAGGGGAGGAGGCAGGGGCCCACCGCCAGTCTTGTTGAGGGCGATCTGGTGCCTGGACGCCATTCAACTGACCTTTCCCATGAGGTCATTCCACCTCTCCCTGATATCCTCTCTTGTGCGTGGATAGGTGCCAACTAAATTGACCCATTTGATGATCCTCTGCCATGACTCAGTTTTCCTTGACACTGATGTTTGCTGGACCTGGACTGCCATCAGTTGTGGCTCTACTCTGATGATCTCATCCACTGTGACCTGCAACTCATTGTGAAGGGTGGGTGCTTCTGGTGTGACATTTTGTGGGGGGGGTGCTGGGTGGGTAGGGTGCAGGGTGATTGCTGGTGTGAGGATGTTTGGATGTGGGTGCTGGTGGGTTGTGGTGGTCGTGTGTGCAAAGTGTGCAATGTGCAGGTATTTTCCAGGAATGGGGTGTGCTTTGTGTCGCGTGTCTCCATGGCTGGTCATGGTAGTCGCAAGGGATTGTAGGGGGGTATTATATGGTACCATGAGCAGGTGTGTGTGATGTGTGTATGTGTTTCAGGTGTTAGGAATTCAAACTGTCCACTGTGGTGTTCGCTACTATTGGCAGTCCTTTCTTATACCGTGGAGGTGCAGACCGCCTTTGGTTTACCGCTGTGCGTGTTCCACTGTGCTGAAAACAGACTCATACATAATAGGGCAGTTGGAATGGGGTTGGCGCGGCAGGCCCGGCGGTATGTCAGTCACCATTTCGCCATCGGGTGACCTGGTTGTGTTGGTTTTGTGGTTGTATTTGGGCAGTTTGTTCTTTGTGACTTGTAATACGGCAGTCGCTGTTCCGCCACCACTGGCAATCGGTGGTGGCATTTCACATGGCGGTCTTGCCCGAAAACTGCCAAAATCATAATAAGGGCCTTAGTCTTTTTCTTGAAGATTTTCGTCTGCGAGACAAAGTCAGCAATCTGATGTGACCTCTCTGGAGCCCGCTTTGGATATGCGTCACAGGAGTCCTCGGTGAAGAATTCTACATTCAGATTTAGATGATTTTTTAGGACGAAAATCTGTGTCCGGGCCAAAGTGAGTCTTGATCCAACGTCCCTGGAGCCCCCCTCAGATATGCTGTGCGGGAAGTCCGGGTCAACTTTTCACCTTCAGACGTACTCATTTTATTTAGCTTTTCTCTCCACTGTCGTATGACTTTCCACAGCAAGCTGATTTTGAGTTGACATCATCAGATTGTCTTTCCAGGAGCCCCCGGTGAAGTCCTGGAATTCTTGGGTTCCGGAGCCTTTCAGCTGGAAAAAAACTGAAAGTCAGGCCGGATTGAGGGTGACATAAGCCAGCTTGACTCTCGACGGCGGGTCGCCCCTTTATGGAGCTTTTTCCAAAAGTTCTCCAATCTTCTCCAAACATATGAATCTTCTATCAGAAGGTCTTTGAAGGTCCTTTAGGTGGTCACAGCTCATCCCAAGGTTCCAGAAGCTCTTAGTTGCTCCCTGAGGGCTAGGACTCTAACTCCCAGAATGCTCCTGGTTCAAATCCAAAAATGACCTCTAGCCAGTGGTCAACTGGTCAACCTCTTCAGGTCTTGATGCAAGGGAATCTGGATAGCTATTTTTCACCTAAAACAAGCGGGGAGTCCATCTTGAACCAGTTGAAGACAGGCAAAGTCCTTTTAGTGGTGAAACCCAAGTGTGCAGCCGGTGCAGCACTTCAGAGTGCAGTGTCAGGGTACAGCAAGGCAGTCCTTCTTCTTCTGATGATGTTCCTTGTAGGGATCTGAAGTGTGGTGTAGCTCTGCCATATATATCCTTGCTGCTGGGGTGAAAATCATCCTATCTTTGCTCCTGGGATAAAAAGCAAGGGGGGAGACTGTCCAATCACAGGCAGGCCACTTCCCCCTTGGTTGACCACTTCCTGGGAAGTGTGGCAAACATCAATCCCTGGAAACAACATTCTTTAAAAATCCAACATGGCTGAAACTGAATTTTGAAGGTTCGGTCTGGCTGAGCCCACCCACTGGTGTGGCTAAAATTCCTTAACACACCCCTCTCCTGCCTGCTCCTAATCTAATCAAGGGGACACCTAATTTTCGGCGGTTGCAGAAAATAGGGAAGGTCCTGAGCTGCTCCATATGTCCTTCCCTCCTTCGAAGACCAGTTTGGCTGCTTTCCACCCATCCGGTTTCACCATATGCTGAGTCAGCTCTCCTCCCCCAGTCACTTCCTTTGTGTTCAGCCCAGGCCACTTCAGAGCTCATCAAGGCTGCCATAGGCTGGCCAATCAGAGAAGGGCAATACAGAGCTGAAACTGGTAACTTTTAGGAAGAGTTTGAAAACGCTTTCCCTGACTTAGTTATACTAACCCCAACAATGGCAAGTTGTGGGATTTATTATAATAATTAATTTGAGACCAAACTTGCCATATCTTGCTCCTTTGGATACTTTATTAATTAAAATAAAGTCTCTCCATTTCAACCTATGGATCCTATTTACTACAGTGAGAGAAAGTCAATTTGGATATTTTACCTCCCTAGGGCATATAAAACAATTTTTATAAGGTCCCTTCTTATACTTACATGTCACCCAAACCTAGGAGCACTTAGGGCACACCTTAGGGGTGCTTATATGTAAAAATAAAGTAGTTTAAGACTTTGGAAGTACTTTTAATTCCAAAGTCAAATTTTCATTTAACATTATTTTAAAAGCAGCCAGCAAGGAAGGCCTGCTTTTAAAATGACCCTCTGTCCCTCAGCAGTGCACATATGGGTGTACTACATACACTGGGGTCCCTAAACCTACATGCCCTACCCTACACTAGGGACTTATAAGTAGGTTCACATAGCCAATTAAAATTAGCCTAATTTGCATACTCATTTTATACAGAGCAAAGTCCCTGGGACTGGCTAGCAGTACCCAGGGAACCATCAGAGTCAGGAGAAGTTAGGGGGCCTCTGCAATCACCCCTGTTTTCTCACAATGAGACATCACCAAATTGGAGGACACAACTCTGGACAGTTTAAAAAACATAATGAAGCAATTATGCTGAGTGCTATGTAGTGAAAGAAGAGAAGAAGCAACATCAAAATACATGAAAGACAAACAGCTATGATGAACGGAATAGCAAGAGAGCAATCGGAAAAAATGGGGCAGGCTTAGAAAACCAGACAAAATATGTAAGTTCATTGAGTTTGCATTTCATGCATTTTGCTTCACTGTTGTATTATTATACAATGCTCTTTGAAATGTAATTCTTTTTGAGGTGAACAGTCTGTAGGTGGGACACAATGACGCAAAACTTATTGGGGACAAGTGAAGTGCTACGCAGGCAAAAGTGACCTTGAGAGATAAAAGTTCTATGCTATCTTTCACCCTGTAAGTTGCTCAACAATAACGATACATAACCTTAGCTGATATTACATTATAAGACAGACAATGTTAATACCAAAAAGTAGGAGCAATGTCAGGCAGCTTTAAGATTAGACCGTAATGATTACCTTGAGATTCAAAGCAGCTTTGTGCATTGTCAAGGCTGTATTTGCTGCGAAGCCAGTGAAACAAATACATCTATTTCCTATTCATATTAAATACAAATAAGACAAAACAGTGAAAACTAAATTTGTGGTCTGTTCATGATTACCTGATAGGAAATTAAGCAAATGCGTGTGTATTTGACTTTGCAGGTGAGAGATAAAATTAGGTTTCATGGACAATTGTATGTTCACGGTTATTATATCAGTGTAAATCTCTACCTGAACTAGCTCCTTGGGTGGAAGCCTATGTGGAGCTCTGCAGTGATCTATAATCAAACACTTAAGGTAAGTTTCTTTATCACTAACATAGAATTCTGAACGTGTATAGAGAGATATCAAGTATTTTTTTTCCCAGAAAGAGAACACATTTCCGAGTCTGCTTGCTGCCCCGGTCATTCCTTGATTTCCCCCATTTCACTGGAGCAATGTCTTTAGATATGTTAATTAATCAATCGGCCCAGAAAGAGCCAAGAGCTCAAGTAAAATGCTCTGTGAAAGCGCAGAGTGCTTCTCAATGTCCTTGAGCACTCTAGCTGCCCTATTTTGTAAAGCTAATCTTTAGGGAAGTTATCTATGTTTCATACAAATAAAACTTTAAGCTGGCAATACTTTACTTTTAATGCTAAGGGAAAACACTACTTTGTGTTTTCTCATAATTAAGAAACTTCTTTGACAGAAAAGGTGTCTTGTGTCATCAAGCTCTGGTCTGAAGTTGTAATGAAAATTAGAAATTGTGAATTCAACTTTTATTTTAATGGCATTGTAATGGCTTGGTTTTGAAGAGTGATAGGAACTGAAGATATTTCTTTATATAATTATGGAAATGCACAATATGAATAACTAAATCAGTTTTCTCAATTGTCCTATTTAAGGAAAATGCATTGAAAAAACAAGTGAGTGGAAAGTGCTTTCGAATGGCAACCCTTCATCATGCACCATTGCCTATTTTATGAAGAGGTTGGAAGACCTATGAATGTAACTCCTAGACGTATTTGAGATGATGCGTGGTCGTACATTCAAATCACAGTTTTCTAGTTGTCTGTTTTTAGTTAGTAAAATGGGTACAGTCCCACCTTAAGTGAATAAAGAACTGAAACACTGTTGTTGAATTATCAGCATTTGTCACTACTTGGAAAAAGTAGCTCTTGCTGTCAACAATCAACTCCTTAACATAGTATGGGTCACACAGCACATTGAAAATGACTTGGGTGGTTGGTTCCTTAGCAATACTCTATTTTTAAATAATCCCAAATTCTACTGTACAGGGTAGCTAAAGGCGGAAAAGCAATGGTCTAACATTTTGCATGGCAGAATTAGAATTTTCCTCTGGAACATTAAACAGCTACCACTTAGGCCCTCATTCTGAGTCTGGCAGTTTTAACACCGCCAGACTCCCTATAGCAGTCGGACCGAAGCCACATTATGACCGTACCGCTGACACCGCCAGGTTGCCACCAGCGGTCTCAATCCAGCAGGCTGCTTGCCCTGGGGATTACAACTCCCCTTTCCGCCAGCCTTTGGATGGTGGTAGCCCTGCCATGCCCTGCCTTGTCATGCAAAGGCTGACTGGAAGGGGGTGCAGGGCACCGGCGTCAATGTTAAGGCCCTTCTATGTGAATCTGGGCAACTCTGCAAAAAAGTATTCACTCACCAAACTGCTCATTTTATCTGGTGACTTTAAAGTTAAGATATTTGGGAAACACTTCAAGCACAGAGTGGCTAAAGAGGTGGATATCTAGGCATGCATTAGAGGAAGAGGGAAATCCAAATTTGGCTAGTAATGGAGTTTCCATTTGATTGAGAATTCCATGTAAGCGTGGGTGAATTTTTTATAAATTGTCTATCGTAATTACTTGACTTTACAGCAAGATTAAACAGGATTGTGAAAATAACTCAAGGAGCGTCATCCATCATTTAACACTATTTTCTTAGCACAAAATGCACCACTGCAGTCAAAATGGATCTGAGGATGCATTCTGCAGAAAGAAAATAGAGCTAAATGTAACAGAACATAAACAACAGCAGCCTGCAGCTGCTCTCGACCTGTTCCTGTGCTCTGTGCTAAGCATTTTTGCCCCAAGTTACACAAGTGGGCATAATTTCATAATTTTCTGCAATTTTGCTCCAAAAGAGTAACTTGCAATAACCAAAACGACTCCAGTTATTCTGGTGAAACAAAAGTGTTTCCCGGGTCTAACCGCCAATTGAGTTCAATTACCACAATCTAAAAAAAAAATTCCCAGCACACTTCAGCAGATAAAAACATGACTAAGCAATGTGTAATAATATGGAACTAGCTCTCCCAGAACTACTGCAAACCATAGTATAAGTTTTTCTCATTTGAGGTATCAGTTGTCTAGGAAGTTCCACAAAGAGAACAAAATCGGTAAATGTTTGATCCACATTTTGGTCCTAGGTCTAGTGACAGACAGAGGCATTGTTGAATTAACTGGACAATCATAGGTTGTGGCATTTGAATTGAATGAAGGGACAACATGTGCAACATGTGTGTGCTGCACCATCAGCAGCATGGTAATTGCAGCCAGTGGTGCCCTGAAGGACAGATGGAAAATTACATGTATCAGCCAAGGTCAGAAAAGGAATGCACGAGGGTTCCGGGGATGGTGGATCAAAGACAGCTCTGATGGTCAGGGGCCTATAAATCCTACACCAAGGTCATTCAATCTGAGTGCCCTCTCGGCTGCCATTCATGCTTCTGTTGACCTTCTCACCCACGTTTTAGTAAAAAGGCAAGTTGTTGGCCACATTTTGGGCCAGACATGTGGACACCATTATTATAAATATGACAAATGTCATACTGCGTGGTTGTTTTTACCCCAGGTTTGTGCTCCAAATGTTTGTTGGTAGGGGTTTTAGGGGCACTTTTGAGACTGTTCTGGACCTACGAAGGCCATTAGCAAAACCTTCCTATTGTTGCACTTCATCTTCATCAATGTTGAATCTTCCTACTGATGCCTAATAAAGTAAGATTTACATTGAGAAGGACCCATTACCCCAACTACTGTGTCTAATCCGTATGTCAATTGATTAGTCTAACTTAATGAATTGTAATACTCAATGCTCAAATATTAATTCATCTTTTATTATTACCAGTAGAGATAGCAATTGTTTTAAAAGTTAAAGTTATTAAAAAGACCTGCTAATATAAATACTGACTGCATTCTAGTTAAGGACTCTGTAATACATATTATAATTGAAATATGCTGAAAGAAAAATGCTGAAGGTTTCTCAGGAATGACATCCTCCTATTAATAGCATTATGGCTGGTCTTAATCCATAAAAGTAAGCTACAAATGTTAGTAATAGACATAAACACCTCAAGAAACTACATAGGAAAATTGAGTCATTGTCAGTTAGTGACTCAATCTCCTTAATATCAATCCTGAAAAAAATCTGATTAGAAGAAAAGGTCATAGTTAAGAGCTGGAACATTATACTGAACACAGTAGTGACTAAAAGCTTTAAAATAAATCAGGGATTAATCTGAAAAGGCGGATCTATCTATGCAATTGATGGAAGAGATACCAGAAGTCATATGGGTAGAATTTATAACTCATCTGTTTGGTGCTTGTAACAGCATACCTCCTTTACCCACATTTTACTGTTCAATTCCCATTAAATTCCCATTAAAATTAGGATAATAGTTGAAAAATGTGAAAGAGTGGCTACTCTAATCAAGGAATGTAGTGTTTCTATAGCCATATTACCAGATGGCCTAAATACAAAACAACAGCAAGAACACTCATATGTGAAGGGCCATGGTTGTAGTCCCACTTTTACAAATAATCTTAAAAGGCTTCTTGCCATGGCAAGTGTGGAAAGGAAAATTATTGGTGCCAATGATTACAGACTACTTGTCATCCTCTGTACAAATATCAGAATAATATCAGAATAATCTGTAAAATACTGTTTGATAAATTACATACTTGGATGGCCATGAAGGAAACATTACTTAATAAGCTGAAAACATGTTATCAATGTACAATACAGTGGCACTAGCACTATTTTGTTCTCTTTTCCAGTGCTTTTAATTGCTATGACCATAGATACACTTGGAAAAAAAAGTTTGCAATTGGGTCTCCCTACCTTCTGCATGTACTGTGACAGTAAACCTTTATACCTTTATACCCTCTGAGTCTGGGGTATGACAAGGCCGAGTGACTTTGATATGGTTGCCTATTGAAAAGGAGGGCACCATTAACTATGTAGAAACTATTTAGAAAATCTGCTACTTTGTCATCTCCGGTTAGGCTACAAAGATTTCTTAATGCATTGGGTGGTAGTGCTCGCTAGAGTTCTCCTAATATAACTATTGCCAACTGTAAAGTAATGGGTTAGGCAATACAACATTTGGAAGAAATTGATTTACAGTACTATTAATTGATACTGCAATCCTTTAATGCATCCCAAATGCGCCTTTACTCCCAAGGGAGACCTAGAGGTCAGTTGTTTTTGTAAAGCGTTTCAGTGCACTACCTGCTCTCCATGCAATTTCCTGTAAGTTTCAATATAGAATTGGAATCAGAAAGAGTATAAACGTGCTTGTTATTGAAATGTTCAGAAAACGTAAGCGTTCTAGTTTTTCATGTTGTCCATGCTTTGTGATAGTCAGGTCCCTTTGGAGTTTCTATTGAGTGCTGTACATCTTGCTGTTGTCCACAACTTTACACAACATTGGCAACTTTGTTTCACCAATAAAAGTGTCAGGTCAAGCTATCTGAGTTGTTGCATATATTTTTACTGGTCTTAATCCCATAAAATAAACGTCATGTGTATTTAGGGAACAAAAACCTGTGGTGTCTAAGAGCATGGTAGTGATTTTGTTCTAAATTGTTTGGATGCCTGAAAAGTGGCACACTGTGTATAAAGTTTACATGTGGTGTACTTTAGCTTGAATAGTGGTCAGTGTTGTGATTTGAGTCTTATGGAATGTTGTCGTGGTCGTGTATGTGTGTAGCAAATAAGGAAATGCACACTCCAAGGAACTTTATTTTGATTGAACATCACATTCTCATATCCTACAATGTATGTATCTCTGGGTATTTTCCTTGACCCTATAGTGTGGTGTTTGCTGTGTTTCTAAGTACCTTTTGTGCTTGGATATAAGTGCATCAGACAGCAGGAGTACAACCTTCTGGGCTCAACACCGTCTCGTCAGCTTTAACAGCATCTTATGTGTCTTTGATTCTAAACAGCCTGATTTCTAGGATGTCTGTGCTGCTCATGTTATAAACTCAAATGCTAAGAATTGGCACAATGATATGTGGAATTAATCACAAGTCACTTGGGGCACTTGTAATTTATCCCTTTGTACATGTCACATATTGACCAAAAATACCCAAGATAGGATAGCAGCCATTTACGCTATTTTCACAAACACCAGCAACCCCATCAAAATACACATGGAGACAGATTTACCAAAGAATTCCGTTGCCCTTACATCATGCAAGGTGACACAAGGGAAAAGCAATTCTTAAGGCAGATTTACCAAGCCACGCAAAGCCACCATGCGTGACCTTGCATGGCTTGGTAAATCTAGGGTAATGCAAGGCTGTGCCAGCTTTCTTGTGTTACTCTGCATTTGGAAGTCATTACATGAGTGGAGTGTTGGTGTTCCCATGCACTCATGCATGCTTTTTGGTGGATTCCCAGATGTAACAACACAGGTGACTCTGGGAATTTGTCAAAACTGTACATCTTCCTGATAGAGAAGCAACGATGAGAAATATCTTTATTTCTCCTGATTGTGTCTTCTTTCTAAGTGTGCTGCATTCCATAACCCACTTAGAAAAAGAAAACGATTATGCCTGCAATGCAGGCAGCCTCGGACCCTTGTGCATTGGTGCCTGCCTTGGTGCTAGGCAGCACACAGTGCAGGGAGAGAGCAGGAATGTGCTGTATCTTGGTAGATATGGCACATTACTGCCCTCTCCATTTGACGCAGGATAGCAAGTTATCTTACTGTCTTACGCCCCATGGTGTGGACAGGACTGCAGTGTTTACTCTGTTCAGTACTCTCTTGCAACAATATCATCATTCATCACCAATTTTGCAAGGAATAATCCACTTTGCCCTTTTGGAACACCACTATTTACTGCCGTGCCGACCTTATACCAACAGCCAACAAATCCCTCTTCTGTGTGCAATCTTCTGACAGATGCTGGGTTGTTCCTTATAGCTCTGAAACTAGGTGATAACATTCCAAATCAGGTAGTCCCAGGTCACCAAGTTCGGATGTACACAACACATGACTGGGCGATTTTGAAAACAATTCTGTAACTGACCCTTGGCTAGGCATCCCAGACTATGACACGAGAAGGCATTGAGTACCAAAGTGTTCTTGATGCTCTTCCTAAACTGCCTAAAATGAGTTGCTCACCTAAGTGGATTACCTGCACACTTAGGGCCATATTTATACTTTTTGACACAGTTTTGCATCAAAAACTTTAACGCAGGCTACGCCATTTCTTAACGTCACCGGTGAATCGAATTTATACTTTGAAGCATGGTGGCGCTAAGAACAGGTTAGAGTCGTTTTTGATTACACTAACCATTGTGCCTTGTCGTAAGGCAAAATTACATTAACGTAGGAAAAAGTACTCCAATCCTGTTTGCGACATGGAAAACGTTGCAAAACGGATATGCACCATTTTTCAATGCATTAGCGCCAAAAAGCGACGAAAAACGCAGCAAACAGTGCTAAGGAGCACCAAAATGGATCCCAGAAGCCATGAAAGACCCCAGGGAGACCTCAATCTACCAGAAACCAGCCAGGAGGACACAGACAAGACACAGGGGAGAGACAAGAAGAAGAGGAAGTGTCACTTCAGTGCAGAGGAGCATGAAATACTGGTCAGAGAGGTGACGGAGCACCAGCATCAATTATTTATCACATCTAATTTGCTAATTGGAAAGAGAGAGGCAATTTTGCAACAAATTGTGGACAAGAATAACAGTGTGGCATTGGTCACCTAGTTTAAGAAATGCTGGCATGACTGCAAGCGCAGGACAAGGAACAAGAAGGCAGCCTTGCATACTACTGTATAGGTGGGAGTCCAGCACCACAGGAGCCCCTGGATGAGATGGAGGAGATAGTTGCAGCCGTCATCCCGGAGGAGATCATCCCAGGAATGGGAGGACAGGACAGTGCAGACTTCCAGGAAATAACACATAAGCATGGGGGACCAAAATGCTTTAATGGCACGTGCAAGAAGGGGGAGGTACATACCTACTACAAAATGCATGGCAGCCCTAGAAATCAGGCATTGGAAGGGGCAAAGGGGCATGGCACAGGTGCATGGGCTGTGCAGGGGCATCCAGAGGCACAACACAACACCAACAACTTTTGTATTGGGGTACACCGCTATGCCAAGGCTGCTGGAAATGCTGTAGCAGACCAGGGGGGTAGGGTAGAACGTAAACCTGTGCTGCTGTCACAGGACAGTTAGTATTGTCAGAATGTAAACTAGAGGACAATGCCCAGGCCTGTGTCACAATAGCTGCAATGCCCCCATGCAACATCTCAAGTGTCATAGTGCTAAGACAACAGCATTGAGGTGGAGGACATATGTGTGTAGCTAGGGAAACACACCTGCACAGTCATAAAAATGTGGAAATGGAACTCTACCAGGCCCATCAGTGCAATGCAATGTATCACACATATGCAAATATCAATGAGAAACTACCAATGCTGACACCTGTAGTGTGTCATTTTAATGCAATACATGGTATGGTCCTAGGTCTCAGCACTGTATAGGTGTATGTGAAAAATGATAGACTGGGACAGGGCCATATTGTTATGTGTGGTGCATGTGGCATCAGTGCACCAACAAGTATTGCAAGGCCTCACCATGCTAATGGAAGCAGAGGGTTGTTTAGGACAAGAAGGTGGCAAGCCACAATTTGAACAGAACCTACACCTTGAGGATGTGATGCAGACAATTCCCCAAACTGCCCACACTATATGTGACATGCAGGCGGGGCATAGGCATGAGAGAATGCAAACATTATTGACAGCAACAATGAATGGGAACCCAGATTACAATGTTCCACCAATAAGAAGTCAGTGACGTCATATTACAACTGCCACAACAAAGACACACTAGTTGTATAATATCTCATTGCAGAAGATGATAGATCTCCTGTGGATCTGCCTGTCCTGGACTACCCTGATGACATGGATGACGAGATGACAACCATCAGCCAGGATACCCTTCAAGATGTCCTGGGAACCCTCAAGACACCAACTTCAGTCGCAAAGGAGGAGCACACATGTAGCAGCCATCCAGAGGACCCACCCACCACCCCAATTGTACGACCTGCCAGCTCAAACACAGCTGAGGACTCTGATGACACTGGGACCACCTTTGAGAGGACAGTTGTGGGAGTACAGTGGGAGCTGGCCAAGGAGGTGCAGGTGGGATGCAAACAATGGCATCCAGCCTTGAGGGGATGCACATGTGCATGATGACATTCGGAGAACAGTCAGCAGCCATGCAAGTCACACAATCACTACTGCAAGGACTCCAACAGTGTGTGAGGGAACTCACCACTGCAGTGAGAGAGTTGCCACAACACCTGGCTTCTCAATCTAGCTGCTGAATTCATGACAACACGCTGGACTCCCTCAGGGCAGACATGGCTGCCTACCACAGGGATGTTGCTGCCATACTCAATAACCAGCAGCTTCTCCTTGCTGCAGTTATGCCCTATATAGTTCTACAGTTGTCAGCTTCTGGGAATTTGGAGTCCACTTATCCAACCATTGAAGTGTGTGTTGCCCCCTCAAACCCACCACCACTACCAAGGGCAGAGGAGATGACACACATATCAGAGGATGAACATGTAGAACAGATCACCTTCACCCGTAAGAGTACCCGGTAGCATCAGCCCATGCCACATAGGCACTGTTTTTCCTTTGTCCTGTGCTTGACAGCATGCCAGTCTGGCTACAGTTGGTGACATGCACTCTTCTCCAACACACTGTCAACCTTACCACTATGGACTGCAATTGTCTCCCACTACCCAATTGGCAATTAATGTTCCTCTGCTCTGAATGACACTCCATTTCAGCATGTCCAATGACATGTCCCTTAACCTTGCACTTGTGTTGCCTCACAATAGAATGCTTCACACTAATGGACTCACAAACCTGAACTATGTAAATATTGTACTACAGCACTTACAGAACCACTTTGTCTCTGTGTAATGTGACACATCTACTTTGCTGGAGATTTGTGATGCATGTAACTTGTCAATAGTCACAGAGGCCCTCATTCCAACTTTGGCGGGCGGCGCTTGAACCCGCTGCAATGTGTTGCGGCGGTGCGATGGGTGCAGTTGCACCTGTTGCGCTTTTTACTGTCTGCTATGCAGACAGTGAAAAGCTTCATGGGGCCATGGCAGGGGGCCCCTGCACTGACCATGCCAGCAGCATGGGCATTGTAGGGGCCCCCAGGGGCCCCACGACTCCCCTTTCCGCCAGCCTTTTCATGGCGGTTAATCCGCCGGGACCAATGTGGCGTAATGCCCGAGTTTGTACCGCCAGCCTGTTGGCGGTACAAACTCCAAAACAGCCCTGGCGGTCTTTGACCACCAGGGTTGTAGTGAGGGCCAGAGTGTCAAAACAAGAGCGCAGAAATTATGGGGGCAGATATTTAATGCACAAGGGTCTCGATTTTTAAATCATTTGTGCTGCTTGTGGCTCATTTCTGAAGTTAAAGCAGGACAAACTCAAAAAATATAATTGCAATTTGTATGTTTGTGCTGCTGTTGCGTTAAAAAATGAGTCAAATACTGTGTAAAAATAGAATATATCAGGCCCATCGTATCTACAAGATTAAACTCAATTCTGGCCACATCCCCTACAAGACAATCATTGTATATGTGACATTTGACTCAAATCATACATGCCACACCCACAACATACAGCAGGAATGGCTGTGTAAGAATGTTTGGCCAATAACGTCACCTGGGAGTATAATTTAAAGCCATAAGTGTGAATATTGCATACTTAATCTCATAAGAAATTGACACCACTCAGTTTATCAGGGTAACATGAACATCAGGCTGCAGACAGATGTCCCACAGTGCCTAATATTCCAACACCGGACCCAAACGATGATAGCTGAAAAATCACACCTACCTGTCCAATATATTGGAACTAAAGTCACCTTGAGTGATGGGTACAATGGATGGCAGATGCAAAGAGATGTAGCTTTGTTGTAGCTGCCAATGTGACAGCTCAGTTGGAAGTGGGAATTAACATGTCAAGAGTGGGATATGGATGCAGGATGGAATACACAGGCCAATACAAATTTGGCACTGTACGCTCATGCAAAGGCCCAGATCCCCAAGCATATGACATGTGCCGTAAAGGAGTAACTAAAACGTTATTAACTATGTATAAAAGAGAACCTAAAACTATGTCACACACCTAAACTAACACAACCTATCCTAACTAAACATTACCCACAACTGGCCCTAACTACCCTATGCTAAACTTACTTACCACATGTAACTAAACACTCTAAGCATTTACCCCCAACCCCCTTTATATGACGGGACACAGGTAGGACAACATATACTAACCTAAACAGACACTAACTGATACTAAACAAATATATATTTTTTTATTTTAAAAAAATACATATTTTTTGTATTTATTTATTATAAAATACACAAAAGCCCCAACATCAGCCCCCACCCACAAACTAACATGTAATAATATCACCCCCACCCCCAACCTATTTATCCTATCTAAACTACTAGCCTACTAAAGCCTATCATTAAACCCACTAATAAACAGGATAAGGAAAGATGAAGGAGGGGACGGAATTAGGGGTGAGGCAATGCAGGACTTAGAGGTTTGCCTTCCTCTGAGTTTTTTTAATGGATTTGAGCCTCCGGCTATTCTGATCAATGTTGTGCTGGAGACTGTCCATTTTCCTCAGGACCTTCTGCATGTCCCTCTGTAGCTGCCTGATTGCGGCCATGTCCAAAGCAGCTGCTGTGGTGGTCTGTGTCCCTGATGTTGTTGCAGCTGCAGGTGCCATGGTCGGGGTGCTGGAAGTAACAGTGCAGCAGGTGTTGTGGCTGTAACTCCTGAGGTTTAGGGTGCAGTAGGTGGTACTGATATACTTGTGGCCACTGTGCCACTGCCTGCAGTCGTGGTGGTGGTGACACCTGTTGTAGCCAATACCGGGACCCATTGACTAAAAGCCCGCCATGTTCCTGTGGCTCTCTCCCAATGATAGCGTCTTGCCATCATTCTAAAGCCAGACTCTACATCCAGGATATGCCTGTATCTCACTGCCTGCCTCTGGAACTCTCTAATCTCTGCGGCATTCATGTTGGCAGCTGTAAAAAAGAGAAAGGCAAACATTAGTGTAATCATTGTGTGATGCTTGTATAGATGATAATGAAACACTCTCCCTCAAATTGCACATGCAGCCCAAATAACAGTACAGATAATACATTGTCCCTGAGGAATGACATGGCAACGCAGCCTACCCATCAAGTATTTAAAAGCACAGCAAAGCACAACAAGGTGTGTACCAAATAAAGTGTTCTGTGCATTTATGTAGTGCAATGTGTCACAATGCAAATGCAGCAAGTACTTAACATGTGCCAGACCGACTAATCCCTATGATCTGGAACAACTTCAAGGCACACAAGACCTGTGGTTTGTATATGTAATTGGCATGATGGTATGCAGTTGCTAATCATAAGGGGTCAGTGTTGTTTGGGACACATGCATGCTTGAATTAGATGTGTGCCATCTACATTGTGACCATCACACCTACCGACATATATGTTCGCCCCTACCCTTGTGCCTCAGGGGGGATGGGCATGCAATACATCATCACAACTATCAAGGACAAGCACAAAGCCATGTCCAGCTGTATATGGATTCAGTGAGTGGAGCACATGTGAGGAGGCCTGCCAACTAGGAGTGAGGTATCCATTGGTCTATCATATCTACATTTATGTTTCAATTTGTGGACAACCATCAACATCTGATCTGCCAACACATTTCCAAAACCACCCACATTGATGCAAGCACACATCTGGCCTTGACCTGCATGCACGCCTATTACATACCACATAAGTGCCACGTAAATGGAGTACAACATCTGGGGCTAGATGCTAGGGGACAGTCACCCATACAGTCCTACATGTACATTACAATACAGGGATGCACCATTTTGTGTGGAACACTGATGCATCACTGTCTAGTGTAAATTAGGGAATGACTTGCTGTCAATATTCTGGCACTGGACCACCTCCAAATCAAATGTGGGCCTACATGTGGCTACCAATCACCTTGTTCACCTGCTGCTGCCTATTGTGCAGCACAAGACTCCCAAGATATGACTCTCCGCAAGTGAATGTCTAACCCTTGCATGGAACACTATGTCAACCTCCAGTAAAGTCATATTTCAGATCATGTGCCAGCTCATCATATCTTGCAATGAGTCAAGCACACAATAGTCAATCACACAACAGCTGCAATCACAGCACAGGACAGACATTTTCACACTTACTGGATACATCTGGGTCCTTGAATCAAGCCACTTCCCAATGGTATAGGGGGCCGGTCCACCTGTAAGACATGAAAAGGAGATAAATGCTCAATGTCTGATCACTGAACAAAGGTGGGAACAACATGTCACAGTGTGTGAAATTTTATATGATTAAGCTGCAGATCAGGCATGTAGACACTCCAACAGACATACCACTTCAAACGTGCATTGTCACTGACACTCCAGTGTGTGATAGACACACATATGCACACATGCACTGGCTCTAACAATCATGTGCTGCTAAACCTGACTACAAAGTTTTGTGGCTAATCCATTTCAGATGGTACTCCATGTCATGATTTGTAATTGGGTGACAATTGCAATTGTACTTCCCTGGTGCACTGCAATTCAAGTGACTCGGGTATTGTGGCTTGTGCATCAAGGGACAATGAGTAACTGTGTGATGGACATGTGGGTTAATTTTCTGTCAGCAAATATTATGCATTCAGTAGTCCATAACAGATGTGGCACAGTTGTATTTAAGTAACCAAAGGCCCATTGGCAGTGTTCCCTAAGCCGTATATGCCCCTTATGACAACATGATGGCAGGGATTGTGTGTGTGTAATGATCACAAAGTAGCGCTAAACATGGATTGCCCACTTTGCTGTCCCAAAACTGTAAAATATGGTATGTAGACAGTGTCTTAGCTGATCATCATTGACAGAATGTAAGGGCACAGGTGTAGTCATTGTACCTGAAATGTGTCACTCAGGGCCATATGTACCTGTATCAGGTATTGTGATTCACACATTGCGAGACTTAGCAACTAGCAAGTTGGATGATCAGCGGTAGAACACTCAAAATGACACTGTTTGCAATTAAACATTGGGGTAGCAAATGACCTACTTCTTGAATAATGATGAGGTAGGTCTCATTTTGCAAACCCCTCGGGAATGGAGGCACTCACAGGGATGCTGGCCTCAGCAGACCACCATGTCTGTGACTGCTTTCATATTGGAATGTAAATATTCGTTTAATTGCAGCCTTATTTGAACAAGGGTGAACAGAAAGTATTTTAAAAACCTATTGTATTACTGTAAGAAGTTTTTGAAAGCAGTCAGTGGTCCGCGGCACAACTTCATGCTCAGAATTTGTTTTTGCCCATGCATTCACAAAGAGGAAGGGATCCCATGGGGACCCGTCCCCTTTTGCAAATGGGTTAGC